>NC_071291.1:44862500-45505000 GCF_943737925.1 Anopheles nili | reverse complement strand
CAGACGATGAAGTTCTTCCGCCGTGGGGTCTCTGGTGGTTCCGGCGCACATTCACTGGACGTGCCGGTGGGCCATATGCCACCAACACCGTGTGGTGCGTGCTCTAGTTTCGAGGACTTGAACCTGGCGCCTTCCGGGAGGCCGATCCGTGCGTCATTCATGGGGCCTGGTAATGAAACAGGCTGTGGCAAACGAGCCATTGGTTGGGTGGCTCTGTCTTTTAGTGCTATTATTATTTGTGGCCGCCCGAGGGTCGCAAACGCGGTCCGTATTTCTATAATTACTCGGCCACAGCAAAACAAGCACCGTAAAGCTGGTCCACCTATCGAGCTCGCAAATTCGTACGAGATCTGCGGCCGCTTCCGGAGCAGGGAGCAGCGACAACAAGCAAGCTCCCAGAAGAGCTCCCAATCAAGCTACCCTGGAGCGAGCATAAAATCATACCGTGCAAGATGCCTGTGTGTGTGTGTGTATGTGCACGTCGAGAGGGAAGCATTCCTGCGAGCAGCAAGTTGCTTGGGTTTAATTCCGGCAATGACAATGCCAGCGGGTACCGTATGGTGTTCCGTGGGCCCTGGCGCCGTTGATGCATATCTCCCACTGACCCATTTTCCGGCTCGGCATAAGTAAATTCCATCCATCCGTCATGTGAACGATTGCTCCAATTCCACCCACCGAGCTGGAGCGGGCCACTGGCAGGCGGGCGGCCGGTTCAGCTGAAGTTTTCCTTCAATTTTCGCCCTTCCATCCAACCGTTCCATTCATCCGCACCGAGTAGCGATCATCGCGGTCGTAGACTGCGATCGCGAGGCACCAAAAAAGCACCAACTCACCTCCGGCCGGGGCACATGAGAAGACACGCGAGTCCGGAGATGATCTCGATGATCGGGAATGATTTTACGATCACCCATATTGGTCACACAAAACTGCAATTCACCCGATCGCGACTGTCGGCCGTGTCTTCTCTCGCGCTCGCGGTGACGACGTCGATAGCGATGGGGAGCGAAGAAAAAAAAAAGAACAGCTCGATGGCAAAAGGCTTTTCCGAGCGCCCTGGAAAAGCGACGACCAGGTCCAGCGATAACGCCATCTCGGCAGCGGTGGAGATTCGCATCAGCAGCTGGGCTTGAAGTAAGTCAATAAAATCAAATTGAATATTTATTTACCAGCCCGGCCGGGGCGCATTTGTCCCACTCTCCGATGGCTACCGGTTGGGCTTCCGACTTCACCGAATGCTCAACGCGATCCACGTACACAATGACAATGCGGAATGCACGTGTTGTACGAGTCGCATTGGTCGCCATTAAATGTCAGCACGGCCAGGTGCATCAATTCGCGAGCGTTGGCACAATTTGCAGAGACCACTACCGGCGTTTGGCGAGTCGTTAGTAAGGGTTCCGCGTTTGTTTAGGCGAATTAATATGCCACTGGGACTTGGGTCCCTTCCAATGGTGGTGCTGCTCTCTTTCGGCACTCGAATCGCGTCGCCAAAATGCGGGAAAAAGCCAACATCCAGCGACCAGTTTCGTGCGCAAAAGGAGTGCTGCGAGGAAGCGAGAACGATGCAGAGGACTGCATGGAGCAGGTCAAAATTAACATAAAGTCACCTGTCAACTGCCGGTTTTCATCCTCCCCACAACGAGTTCCCTCGAGCACGAGCAGGGATGTTGGGACGACGTCTTCGTCGTTGTTGGGTTGCCGCGTGTTTTTTTATCCCATCCCATCTTGCGCCCATCGGAAAAGCGCCAAAGCGTGTGAAAAGCGCAGGAAAGACCCACCACCCAGGGAAAGGAAACTGGGACGATGCTTTCCCGGAGGGCTTCTTCCGGCGGTGGTCTTTGGCGACATTTCTCATGGAATAATCGACTGTCGCGGGAAGGAATATGAGCAATTGATTACGACGATGCTTGGCAGGCGGCTCGCAGAAGGCAGGAGTCACGTTGCGGATTGGAAGTTTGCGTTGTAGATGCCGGAATGAAGATAGCACACCGAGATTGGAATGTGGCCATTCCGAGGCGACAGGCGGACTTGCGGCGGTGCAACGACTCCAGCGAACAAGTTCGCTTTCCGTTTCCCGCGGGACTGCTGGGGGATAAAGCCAGAAATCGATTCATCAAACGCTGACGATGTGACGAAAGTATTCACACGCATCAGCACGCGTCTCACACACCGGACATACCCTTTCGGAAGGGCTCTTTTTTTTCGAAGTAAGCTAGACCATCTACTCGAGTAATGCGAGCACGTCCCACTCCCGGGAGGCAATGCGATCCTCCCGAGGTGGGTTAAAGTTGATCGCGGATCGGTTGGATCTTCCCGTTCGACGTTCCCATTGTGGGCAATGGTGCAGAAGGGCGCGAGAAAAGAAAAACCACCTTCCCCACAAAATGGACGGGAACTAGCATCCAGCGCACGGTGCCGGCATTTCATTTGCATCCGAAATGCACCAGCTTGAAGCGGGATGAAGGCTTTACGTCGAATTGGAGCACCGGGACCGCGAGTGGGATGGGATCGAGATCAGAGCAGGCTGGGGGCACTAATTGAAACCAGTACAGTCAACCGAGCAAACACGCCAAATCGCCGCCGGTTCCTTGGATATGCAAACGCGCGCTCATAATCGCGTGTGAATTGGAACATTAATGGCGCATCAGGCAAACGCCTCCGCACACTCGGGAGGGCTTTAGGGATTGTTATTAGCCCTGCGACCGGAACGGGCGCCACCCGAGCCGGATGCTGCTGCTTACTGAGATCAACGAGACAGAGAGAGAGAGAGAGAGAGAGAGCGAGAGAGAGAGAGAGCGAGAGCGAGCAAGCGAGAAAGAGAACATACACACACATCAGTTACACAACGCATGAATTAGACATTCAAGCGCCACTCGCGGGGGCCGGCTGATTTCCGGCTTCGTGGAAGGGTTGGAAACGTTTCTGGAGCGCGATCGAACCCACGGCCTCTTGTACACTTTGCTCCCGGGACGGGATGTTTTAGTCATAATTTGCACAAACCCGTTGGCCCGTGCGCCAGGGCACCGGTCACCAGGCGTCGACCTTCGTTCGGTTGTGCTCTGGTTTGTGGCAATTATCACAAAACACACCACTCCGCTTGTTTCGGGCTCCGTGCAGTGGTATGTAATTAGATCGCATTCCTTTCACGATGCGCTCGAGCTGGCTAATGGGTTGTTGGGCGCTCGGGAATGACTTGGCCACGCGGTGGTGACCCTTTGCGGGTTTACCGGTGAATGGCGCATCGATCTCTGGCGGGACTTTATCCCCCCGGGGTTGGATGACCCTAACCGCAGATATGCAACTTGTCTGGCTCGGGGTCAGGCTCGAATCGGTTACAGAAGTGCCTGGTTGGAGAGTTGAATGATCGGTTGAATGATGGTGGTTGCAGAAAGGAATTCGGAATCCGTTCAGCACAGAGGCGAATGATCTTCTAATTCACCGAACGAAGCGACCAAACGACGATGTCCGATATTTGGACAACCACCAAATTGTGCTTTCACATTGCCTGCTTTGAAGGTAAAGGCAGGTTGAAGGAATGTCGCAAATTAGACACCCTGAAAGAGGCCGCTTTCATCCATCCACATTGACAGTCCCGTGCCGTACCGTTTGATCCTTCCAGTACAGATGGAAATCAGCGGCATCAACGGCCATCAAGTGTCCGTCGGAACTCTGTCAAGAAAAAGGGAAAGCCTTACCGCCCAAAGCGAAGGGCCTCTCAATTAGGAGCGCGCGCGCGCGCGCCAGCGAAAACGATCGCGATCGCGCCATTTTGCGGCACGATTTCGTTCGCATTTTCAACCGACCCGTCAGTCAAGATGCGCACAAAATGATACCGTAAGCGACCTTCACCGATATCGGTGAGACATTAATCATCATCACATTGCGGTGGCCCTTTTGGCTTGGGGCGCCACCGATCGCAAGAGGGTTCGTCGCTCGCGCGGCTGCATCGGCAGGTGAAGTCTCCCGCAGGGTTCGCGAGATTCCGGGCTACTTTGTTTGGGATGTTGCACCGTTGGACCGCTGGATTGTCCCCTCGCGTGGGACGTACCGTACACGGGCCCTTCGCGGATCGTGTGTGGGTTTTTTTCCCCGACACGCCGTTGTGGCTTGTCGCGTCGTGACCTTCGATGACCTCTGCGATGAGCGATTGCTGTGTTTGCTAATGCCAGGGCTGGCTGCGCTGGCTGCGATCCCATTCCCTACCGGATCGAGCGCTCCACTTACCGCACGAAGGGCCCACGGCAGGTAGGCCACGATATGGGAGTCGGCCGAAGCGTCCCGTTTCCATTTTCCCCGCTAATCACGCCCGCTCAGGGGGCCAAATTTTCCGCCCATTCGCTTGCGGCCTTCGGGCTCTCTGGCTGGAGAAGGCTCTTTTTCGGTGATGGTGCGCATAATTTACGTTTTTTTTTCGGACAATTGAAACCCACAATAATACCGCGGAGCACCTTCTTCTGCCGGGAACCCACAACCCCCGTTCCCGGCCGCTCCCCTAAATACGGGAGGCCAGTCTCGCGGATGTCTATGATTAAGCGGCGATAGCGATCTTCGGCCTCGATCTGTCGTTTTGGGAATTCGTTCGCGTGAAACCTCACACTTCGATCGCGCTGGCGATCGGCAAAGGGAACTGACTGAGGGAAGAAGTGTGGGAGGCGCCACGATTAGTGGTTCGTGTTCTTGCTCTCCTCCCACACACATTTCCGTCTCTCTCTCTCTCTCTCTCTCTCTCTCTCTTTCTCTTTTTCGTTCTTCATGCGGAAAGCCCGGCTGTGGCTCGAGAAGCAGGATCCTAACCAAATGAGGCTGCGACCTGCCGCATCGTGCACGTGTATGTGTGTGTGTGTGTGTGCGCGTGAGTGTGATGCAACCACTGTCCCTGTAGAGACCGGGATGCGATCGAATGGTTCTGCATACCAGACGCAGGAAAGGTGGGCGCGATCGAGCGTGGCGGCGTAATTAGAGGTGGGAGAATTCTGCCGATGCTGATGAATTTTTCGCGATAAGAATAGCGCCAGCCTTCCGGAAAGGCTCCCGATGGGCCGTGCGGTCCGTAAGACACGACGACGACGACGACGACGACCGTCTGCTGTGATTGTGTGCGGGCGGCCCGGTCTAAAGGGCCCGGTGACGAAAGTGGGCCCAACGCTGCGAGCACGATCGAGCGCCGATGACGATGATGGCGCGCAGAATGCGCATGATGATGCCGATGATGACTATCCAATTATAAGCCCTTTTCGTGGGGCAGCTCCTAATCAAGGTAGCGAGATCGCATGGCCATCTCGCCGTTCTCGGTGCTGGGAATTGCTCGCCGGTTCGGAAATCGTGGGCGCGTAAGTCGCAAAGCGGGGAAATCGAAAATAGGGAGAGGAAAAGAAAAAAAAAAACAACCACAAAAACCCGGGCACGGGAATGGAAGAAAACTGGCCGTGACGCGAGCAATGGGAAAAATCGTCCACCGAGAACGAAATAAAACAACGGAAATCATGTGATCGATAATTGGTCAACAATTTTATGTCGCTCAGAATTGCGCTGCCTGACTATTTATGGACGCGCGCGTAACTGTGCATCGAGCGTTTGTGAAGGGCCAAACGGACCGAAGGGACAGAATCCGGGTGGCATTCCCGACTGCCCTGGTGGGTGCCGTTTGGAATAATGCACGGCACGGTTGGTCTCCCGAGCGGTCGGTGGCGTCCCTTGGGAGCGACTCGTCTTTCGCCTTTTTTTTTTGCTTCTCCTGCGCCCTTTGGCTTTGGTGGCCTCGCTCCGGGGCGGTGGCAATTTAAATGCGCAATGGCCAAACGAGCCGAGAAAGGGGGGGTGGGGTGGAGGTGGGGGAGATAACCCGAGAGAGGGCAGACCTCGACCTGCGAGGCAATCTATAAGCAATTAATTAAATAAAATTATCCTATCCGAGAAGGACTTATATGGTATTAGATAGTTCGCGAGATCACCACCGGATGGGGTGGAGGGAATGGTCCGAAAGTGCACGTCGACGCAGGGAGGGAGGGGATGAAAGAGGGAAAAAGCCACCCACTCGTGGGAGGGAAGGAAAAATATCTCGCAGTGGCGTAATTAGCCGAACAATGGCCAATAAACGTGCATAATTAGTGCACCATCGGGTGACACACACACACACATACTGTTAGTGACATGGATGGAAGATCAATACACACACACACACACACACACACACACAAACACAGCACAGAAGCAGGTCCGGATTAGGCTGGATGATCGTCGATCCACGGGAGAAGAATTCGGCTAAGCATCAGCGCAGCAGCAAGACGGATTGAAAAACGAGCCTCTCGTTTGGGGAGAAAAATCGAAAGCCACGTTCCAGCCAACGTTCTTATGTCATTCAGGCTTATGTCCGACCAGCTCCAGAACACGCGGCCCGCTAATGAACGCGCGGTAATCGAGGTGTCCAAAGGCGCGGACGCGATCCATCGGTAGCGCTTGTTTTATGTAAAGCAGCGAGCCCTTGCGAGCGGATCATCCGGTTGGAATTCTCTCTCTGTCGGCCCTTCTTCTGGACGGAGGTTTTTCCTGCATTTTTGTTTCGTTTCGTTATAATTTACGATTCCCGTGCCCGTGATCTATCACCTGCTGGTCCGCGCGCTGACAGGACGCTGATGAAGGGCGTTGTAATGGATACACGACCCTTCGGAGGACATCAGAAAAGCCGCACAAGGCTGACCAACGAGAGCCCGCAAAGCATTGCCTGTCCCACGTCATTAGCGTGACATTCGAACCTGATTCGAGGAGATACGGAAACGGAGCGGCATGATTGGCCGCTCATAAAACCCTCTCGCACGGTGGTTCCCGCGAAACCAGCAACACCGGGCAGATAAATAATCGCCCCCGAGAAAGCCTCGGAAATGGACCGATATTAGCTCCTCACCGATTGTCGGAATCGGATCGTTATGGCACTGGGTTGCGGAAAACAGAGAGCCCACAGCAGGCGTAGGGTACGAATATCATCAAACCACTTAATAAACCGACTACTTTACGGGTCTGTACCCCTGTAGCATACACCAACCGGGTACACCATAAATCGCAACGACCCAACGAGCCTCCTTTTGCCCGAGGTGGCAACATTCACCGTAAGGCGGAAAATCCGAACAAACAAAACGACCAGCCCCGTGTGCGAAATCGTAATCCACAAAAGTGGTCCCCTATCGAAACCGGAACAGAGGGTGAAAAACCAGCCCCACCACTGCGACTCGGAAGGGCACGGACTTTCGCATACGCCACCACGGTGGACCGTTTGCGGATCGCGCTCTCGGGTGTCGATCGATTAAAAAAATCCCCCCAGTTACTGTTAAGTAGCATAAATTCCAATCAGATCCCGGTCACCCCCGGGAGTGCCGCATTCCTGTGGTGTGAGTTCAGAAGCCAACCAGCTTGCGGGAACGTGCCAAATGGTGCTCCAATTACGCGCTTGCTTGACTGTGGACCATTCAAATTTGTAGGCCGTATCGAATTGTTCTTGTGTGTTCGCGCTGGCGTGTTCACGAGGTGCAGTAGTTCGCGTTTGTCGTAAATTCTGCCCAACACGTCGCGTAATTTGACCCCACCTAAAGCCACCGGAGGTAGCCCACAAACGGAAAGCTTCCGAACACCTCCAAAGGTGGCTTGTTTTCTCGCCCCAATCATCACATCTCCACGGTGACCGTGAAAGCGAAAGTCGCTGGAAAAGACGCCAGCCATTACGGTCCGGACAACGGAATCCCATGGCGTGATTTTTGGACCCGAGGTGTTTTTTTTGTGTGCTCTACCTTTGCCAGAAAGCTCATCTTCCAGTGAGGTAGGATGGCGTGCAAAACAAAAAAAAACGAAGACGGCGCATCAATCAGACGATGTACACACGCGCACAAATGGGCCACAATTACCTTCCAACAACGATGCGGTTTGTTAGCGGGAGCCCACCTGGCCAAGGGAAAAATCACTCTGACTATCAAATTTGCGTCCTCTCCTGCCGATCCGATCCGAGTGCGCCAAAAAGCGAGGAAAACAATGAGTGGGAAGCCGATTTGCTGTGAGGGTAGTTTGTGTGTTTTTTTTTGCCCAGCGCTAAAGCAACCCCCCACAAGGCTCATTGTTTGGTGGTTGGTTTTTTTTATTTCAGTGGTGCGTGCTTTTCACTTTCCACCGCCTGATTGGCGGTGTGAATGATGATCGTGATGATGCTGACCGTCCGTTCTCGCGGCTCGCAAGATGACCGCGAAAGATCCATTTTGGGAGTTCAAGCGAACCTTGTGCGAAAGATCGTTCACCGGCGGGCGCGCGATCGCGATCGGAAAATGATTTGATTTAATTCGATAATGATATTTATCGAGCGGCCGATCGGTTCGGGCAACCGAAAGCGAAGCCGCAGGGAAAGCGATCGAATCCCCCGTCCCGTCCACGGGTCGATCGGACGCTGTTTTGACCCTTTTGCTGGGTTGGTGGCCGCACGCGATCGTGACTACTTACGGTGGGCAAAATAAGGCGAACAAATAGCCGTACCACACTGACGTCGGTGTTGTTTGGCCCCGGACTGGGTCAGAAGATTGAATCAACATTCAGCCGGTTGCCGATTAGTTTATGAAGTCCATGGCGGAGACTTGCGCCGTGTAATCACGCCACCGGGCGTGATTGATACGGAATGTAGCGGCACCGATTGTGGCTCGATACCGATATCCTATCGACTCGCTGTCATTCGCTGGCGATCAGCAAACGCCCACAAGATTGTACCCTATCGGAAGCACGCCGGCGATAAGTCGTCCCAAAAGCCTTTACGAACCAATTTGGGCAAAGAGTGCGTGACCCTGCAGCATTTACTTCGAAACGCATCCGCTGGCCTGCTGGCTGTTGATAGAAAGTGTTGCCACTCGTCAACAGCTTAGGGCATGGGATGGATAAAAGCTGAATGAAGGGTTTTCACTCTCTGACTGTTCTCGTTGGTGCATTTCCTGAGCTCAACCCTCGGGTTGAATGGTGACCATAAGCGGCTGTTTCGAATATTCGACACCACCCGACGAAAGCGTATCACGATCTTGCAACAAATAATGTCAAAAGAGGGAAAGCCGATACGTAAATAAATGCATCAAGCATGCGTCACAGAAGAGGTGGAAGAATAACACCTAAATATCAGCTTCGCAGAGGAACAATAGTGTATATGAGAAAGGATGATGGTTCACGTGGCGCGAGACGTATTTTAGAAGAGTGCGAACGATGCAATAATTCGAAGTCAACGTGGAATTGTGATTTGGAATTTTAATTAGGCGCTAGGTGTCGTCTTTCAGCTGTCGATTGCCGTAAAACAATAATAACACACCACGGAAGAGCTCTTTCATCGGAAGAGTTGTCCAACTGCGTGACCGAGTTCACGTCACACAACCATCACTCGAGGTTAGCCTTTCACACTCGCGAGTTAGCGTGGATGGCCAGAACACCATCGTAGGCGTTCGCAGGCAACACGATCTGAGCACGTCCATCCGCACCGACCGTGATCGAGTTTCCGGTGCAGGCTCCATTCACAAGATCACCCGAAATCACATCACAGTACGTCCCAGCCGGCAGACAAGTCTGCAGATTCTGGTTTAGATCGAACGACTCCAAGTTGAAGGCGATGAAACCGCGACCACCGCGGCAGAACGCCATCTGGTAGTTGCCATTATCCCACCAATCGTTGATCTGGGTTCCGGCGACGGCGTTTCGGAAGCCGATCATATTGTAGATCTGACGCCATCGATGTTCACAAACCCAGCCAGGGCCGCAAGAGTTGTCCGGGTTAAAGGTCGGCGAGACCAGGTTGCCATTAGCGTCCTGCGGAGGACCTTGCTCCGTGTCAGCGAACGAGAACGAGCTCATCACACGCGGGATTCCAAACGGATGTGCCAGCATGAAGGCGGTAGCCATTTTGTAGTTCCTGGGGACCTTGTAGGTGAGCACATCTGAGCCTCCACCACCGTGTCCGCGCTGGTTATCGTGATTGTCGACGAACACGAGCGCCAAATGGGACGGCAGAAAGCCCCATCCTGTTCCCCAATTGGTTAGGTGCCGGAAAGGATTCCTACCACGGAAAACGCGTCCAATTTCAGCCGAATGCCGGAACTCCGTGATCGTCCCTAGATGCGTGTACTCCTCACGGGTCACAGCCTCACCACCCAGGTCGATGACTTCCTGCGTCAGGAAAGGCCGCGAATTCGCGGAAAAACCGTGCGAGGTGGGCAGATTGTCCATGCGGTTGTAGATGATCTGCAGGTCTCCGGGCCACATGTGTTTGACGGCGTCCACACGGAATCCGGCCACTCCCAGCCCGATCAGGTGGTTCATCATCTCGACGATCTTGTCGCGTACCCACGGAATTCCTTGGTTCAAGTCCGGCAAGCTGACGAGCTGGCAGTTACGCACCATGATGGGGTCGTTGTAGTTGGTGATCAAGCACGGTGGGTTAAAGTCCGTCACACTGAAGGGAACACCCGGGAACGAGAAAGCCGTCCGATCGGCTGTACTACCAGCAGTTCCACCGCCTCCAACCAAGTCAGCCATGTGGTTGATGACCAGATCCACGTAGATCCGTACTCCGACGTCGTTACACCGACGCACCATGCTGGCGAATTGCGCTTCCGAACCGGAACGTGTCTCTAGACGGTAGGACATCGGTTGGTAACGTTCCCACCACGGTCGCCGGAAGTTTCCTCCGATGACGGCATTCTCTGTCGGTGGAGACACTTGCACGCCGGCGTATCCGCGGGGTGCCAGGAAGTTCTCGCACTCATTCGCGATGTCATCCCATTGCCACTCGAACAGGTGTACGATGCCGCTGCGATCGGCCCACTGGTGGGTGTTGAATTGGGCCGCAGCAAGGGTGACACACGCCACCAGCAGTACTACGGCTGTACGCATTTCGGGGACAGTTCTCTAAATAGTTACACGACGCACTCTACGACTCGTTGAAGGTAGTTGATATTCTTGCTTCGACGCTGCAACGCTGTTTTAAATACCCGCGGCAACTTCCATTGCAGGTCGATGATAAGGTATCGCCCGGTCATCGATTAAATATCGATTAAGCATATTGGCACATATTTTGAAGTCTAGAAAATTCCCTCAATTCCAGCGTGTTGGGGAGAAATCCCACGATTAACTGCCACGATAAGGTGCTGAATGAGACAAATCGGCAGATAGCAACCAGCGCCGGAAATAACAAAGGTGGTCCAGGAATGAAAGCCACCCAAACTGGTCTGAGCTATTGGAGCGTGCGGGCGTTAATTGATGGATTACCAGTTGATAGAGCCGTGGTGGCAATCGATCAACATTAGCTGCACGGGGCTCCGAACGTATTCGATTTGTCTTTTTCTTCTTCACTTGAGCTTTGGTTGAATATGGTCTGCTTTAATGTTGGAACTCGACTGAGCCTCCCGCGTACGAAGGACCATCCAGCTACGTGAAAATTTCAAATCAAAGAAAGCCTCAGCTCAGCATAGCAGGCCTTGACCGTACACCGGTTATAAAGCCAATTAAGAAGAAGAAGAAGTAATGTTGGAGCAGGAGAATCACTAAACTGTATTCTGTGGCATAATTTCTCTGTTCATGAATTTTAATTTGGAAAGCTTTTTAAGCACCTCTCGACTTTTAACACTTATTGTTGGAATACGTCGTGGAGTACGTTTGAAGTTATTACACTTGTAGCTCATTTCACACTGGTGCGAAAGATTAACGATGTTAATATCCTTGTAAAGAAACTCTGAATTTTCTGGTAACGGTGCTTAAAAAGGACTTGGTATTTCATTGTTAGACAGCACAAATTATTGTTTAGTTTTTATATGTTCTTAAACCGTTGATAGAATCATTACGCTCGTAGCAATTCCTCTGTAAACGATTGTATGTGGCTTATGTCGACTAAACTTCACATATAGTATATTCAAAAGGACGCGATGAAAAGGAATCGCTAACAAAAAAGGAAAACAAGGAGATTAATAAAAAAAACTTTTTTTTTAGTTCTTCTCTGGTTTTGCGTCTAGAGTTAAAAAAAAAAACAAAGTACTCCAGGCCTTATCATTTTCTACATAAACGGTGTTATGTTTTTTTTTGCGATAACATGTAATTACTAATTCATCAACAGCAATGTGATTGAGAAACTGAAAGATTACCATTACGATAAATCTAATCTATCTTATCGAAATGTATACGCATTACTAGTCACATTGGTACTGTCTCGTTTTAAATAAGCATGCGTGCTATTTCGTGGTTCTGGTAATCCAAAATGCATTCAATAAATTTGTTTTTGATTGATGACCGAATCGATGGGGTGTACGAAAACTAGACTCAATTGCTTTGCGAGCAGTCTATGCGTATGCCTTTATATGGATTGTCTTCAGAAGTGGTGCTCTTTTGCACGACAACCGACAGAGCATGTCGGTTGCGGCTGATCTTTATCAGCTCGCGGCACCGCCAAAGAAAGGAATAATAACACATCCCTTGGCCGGGCCGATCGGTAAAGTTGGCCCTTTTTCGATGATTGACACTTTAACCGCCAAAAAAAAGAGTGTTACTTCTCGCCATCTCAAAGTGCCTGCAGTTGGTCGGATGGTGTCAGCGAGGCGCAACTTTCCCCACCAATTATGGCATTGTTGTTGCATTTTCCGAATCGCCTTTAGTCGGCGGACCCACACGCAGTCCGTTCAACCCTGGGGCAAAGAGTGTTCCCTAACGATTGATCTTTTTTTGCCGTCGGAACACCCACCAAAGCATCCACCCTCAAACCTCAGGGTGGATCTGGATCTGGTACAGTGAAGTCAGCTGAGGGCGACCCTTGGGAAGCGCTTGATGAACAATTAAGGCGTGATCTTCGCGCGATACGATGAATGCGGTTTCGGTCCGGCCCATGGGGGGGCCTTTTGCATCGCCCCCGGGGTCGTCCGGGATGCCTGCAGCTCGAAAGCTGCGGTCAGTTTTAACCCAGTTCACACGATTAATAGCGCAGGGTTGATTAAATCTGCGCGATCCCGTCCCGGTGGACACGAAGGTGTCCGGAGGATGCTCGCATTTTGCTGTGTCGAGGCGTACGGTAGCTCCGAAAAACGCATGACGACGCATCATGACCCCGGTGGTAGTGGTTGAGCAGGCTCACGAAAACTCGTAAGACAATGGACCGACAACTGCCCATCCATTCGCTGCCATTTGCTCCGCACTCTCGATCGATACCGATCTCCTTTTTTCTGAGCCACCCACCCCCCAGGAGCCTTCGGTGGCTGAGAGACAGGCAGAAATACTACAACCTTTAATAGGCCATCCTTTCTATTTGCGCTCAGGAACGGCCCGATTCCCGGGCGCAGGTACCGATGCGCCCTGTGGCGAATGGCGTGCTTCAGAAGCGCCGTGATTTGCATTTGACATTTAAATTATACACAGGCAGCGAAGCCCTGGCGCGGGAAGCATGGATCCGATCCGATCGTCTCGAAGCGAGCCCAATTGTTGGCCGATAAATTTTCCAACCCATCAGCTACCTCGCGAGTTGATCGCCACCGCGGGTTAAAGATCTTCCGGTGAACAAAGTATCGCGAATCGCGGGCCGGCATTAATTGTAAAACGGTATCATTTGCAAACGAACCCGCCGAGGGTTGCTTTCGCTTTTTTTTGTTTCGGGAGCAACCGACGAAGCCACCGGGATCTACTTTTGACTGCCGATTGAGGTGGGCTTTTTTTATTGTGTGTGCTTCGCCCCAGAATTGGGTCATCGGAAGAAAGTGAGGTTATGTCGGTGGAATCGATTCGGGATTGATTTTAGTTTGTACGACGGGGTGCGAATGAATTTATTGCGTTTATTAACAACTAAAGATGCGTAGTGGAGAGCCTTGCGAGCGATCGATCTTCACAGTCGGGACTAAAAGAAGAAGAAAACGAAAGAACCATAGTTTAGCTAGATTGAACCGCTACGCGTCTCGAAAAGGTGCTTATACTCACGTTAGCATGGATGGCCAGAACACCGTCATCGGCGTTGGAGGAGATGAAGATGTTGGCACGGCCATCACCACCAACGGTGACGCTCGATCCGGTACAACTGCTGCCCGACTTGCTGCCGGAGATCACGTCGCAGTACGTGCCAGCGGGCAGGCACGTTTGCAGGTTCTGGTTCAGGTCGTAGCCCTCGAGATTGAAGGCGACGAACCCGCGAGCGCCACGGCAGAAAGCGATCTGGTTGCCACCATTATCCCACCAATCGTTCAGTGAGGTGCCTGCAACGGCATTCCGGAAGCCAACCATGTTGTAGATCTGACGCCACCGATGCTCACAAGCCCAACCGCCACCGCACGAGTCGTCAGCGTTGATGATCGGTGACATCAGGTTACCATCACCGTCCGAGGGCGGTCCCTGATCACCGTCGTCGAAGAAGAACGAGCTCATAACGCGCGGGATACCGAACGGATGCGCCAACATGAACGCGTTCGCCATCTTGTAGTTCTTGGGAACCTTGTGCGTGAGGACCTCCGCACCACCGGCTCCATGACCACGCTGGTTATCGTGGTTATCGACAAACACGAGCGCCAAATGAGACGGCAAAAAGCCCCATTCCGGGCCCCAGTTAACCAGCCACCGGAGCTGGTTGTTTCCACGGAACGCGCGTCCAATTTCGGCCGAGAATCGGAACTCCGTCACCGTGCCAAGATGCGTGTACTCGGTCTTGCTGATCGCTTCGCCACCCAGATCGATGACTTCCTGCGTGATGAAGGGGCGCGCATTTGGCGGGAAACCCTGATCCGTGGGCAAGTTAGCCATGCGTCCGTAGATAGCCTGCAGATCTCCGGGCCACATGTGCTTGACGGCGTCCACACGGAATCCAGCCACACCGTAGTTAACCATCTTGTTCATCAGCTCAACGATCTTGTCGCGTACCCAGCTGCTGCCCTGGTTCAAGTCTGGCAGACCCACTAGCTGGCAGTTGCGTACCATGACAGGGTCGTTGTAGTTGGTGATCGAGCACACCGGGTTGAAGTCGTTCGGACCATAAGGAACCGCCGGGAACTGCATGCCACCGGCGTTAGCCGTCGAACCACCGGTTCCACCGTTCGTGCTGATAGCGGCCATATGGTTGATGACCAGGTCAACGTAGATGCGCACTCCGACGGAGTTACACCGGCGAACCATGCTCGCGAACTCGGCCTCACTGCCGGAACGGGTGTTCAGGTTGTACGAGAATGGCTGGTAACGTTCCCACCATGGTCGACGAGGACTCCACACGACGGCGTTCTCGGTCGGAGGCGACACCTGCACACCAGCGTATCCTTTAGGTGCCAGGAAGTTTTCGCACTCATTCGCGATGTCATTCCACTTCCACTCGAACAGATGCACAATACCACTACGATCACCCCACTGGTGCGTGTCGAATTGGCCACTTACGCCCATCACGGCCAAAGCCGCCAGGAGCAGGCACACGAATGCGCGCATCCTGCAATTCTTATTTTCACTGGTTCGCGAGACTAGTTCTGATCGGCTTCTGGAACTCACGTCCAAACTATGCACTCGATGGCGACCAAGCGATGCTTTTATACCCGTGCCTGGCCACACTGGGTTTGCTGATAATCAACCCTATCGAAGTCCGACACCGAGCACAATCACACTCGAGAAGCGCGAGGTCTCTTATCAATCGGCGTACATAATATCAATCAACTCATCGTGAGACGCACGACGCTGCGCTAGAGGACGCGCGCGTCTGTTCCTTCCAGAAGTTCCCGCGAATGCATCTCCGTGGCCTTGCCCCTTCTGGCACACGCGATCCTTCACGTCACTCCTCGCGAGATTTCGTCCCAACGCAGGAACAAGCCATCCTTATCAGACATAATGGCAGTGGCGGTCGGATGGTAAGTGATCGTGATTGGATTTAATGGTCACAGAAGCGAGAGACACTTCCGACGTGCTGTCGAACGCATCCACATTGTCCGATTACAAATTGCCTTAGGGGGAAATGTTGGCTATGGGGGTTCCTTCGCTCATCCACCCTATCAGGCTGATGTGCAGGTATCGATTAGATAAAGCCCTGCCAAACTTCGGTGGTACAGCCTTCTAGAGCACCGGTTTTGGTCATCGGGTTTAGGTTACCGGTGCAGAACTAGCTATCGGTGGTTTGCTTATTTATGGCGACGCGTGATAAGGCGACAGGTGAAAAAAAACACCAACAACGCGTTGGTCTACGGGTTTTGGGTTTGTGTCCCAGCAGGGGGTATTTTGGTTGCCCTTTGGCATCGGGGGGGCTTAGCCTTAATATCGCGAACATAGCGCGCACGTTAGGGCTGGATGATTGATCACGCCATGGCGACGTGATTATGTTATCTCCCGTGCATGAGGGATATCGTAGGCATTTTGGTCACACGCGAACAAGCGGCGAGAGTGTCTTGTTCTAGAACATTGCAGCGAATTTGGGATTGGAGGTGATCAGATAATTCTCGACGACAAACGAGGAATTGCGAGAGTTGTGAAATTATGTAGGCTAACAGGGTCGATAAGTTATGACAGCAAACAACACAGGAAATTGTTTTGTTTTTGAGGAAAACTTTGGAAATGTCAATAACAATGATATTGGTACGTCATATTCGACATAACATTCCGATGACAGATTGATAATGTGCCTCGTTAAGACGACATATAAGAACAATGTTTTAAAACATCAAATCCATTATTGAACGGTGATTTGTTATGAGATGGTAATATCGAAGGATTTTTACAAATATTTTTTGATTTGTGTTGCAAAGAATGAATCTTTCAACTGACAGTCCAAGTATGCAATAAAGTTCCACATATCCATATAAAATAACGAGACGATAAAGAAATATACGAGAATAACGAGATGTGATGTTACAGCAAACTTTGTTACTTTATATTAAAGAAAAAATATACGCATTCGGTTTTCATTTCAAAATAACCCTACATAATTTTGCGAAAAAACAGCAGCTGACAAAAGGACGACGCTGCTGAACGTCTGGCCCAAACCAAAAAAAAAGTGATGGATTAGTGCTTCCCAACGCGATAGATCGATTATATCACACTCTCACGCCGATCCCGCGGCAATAATGCATCGCATTGTGTCGTTACCATTTTAAGCAACATTGCATCGACCGTGGAAGGATGGCATCGTGCGATCGCATGCCGATCGAGTGGCCCACATCGACGGGGCTCTCCCGGTAAACAATAAATTTAATTAATTAACCATTTTCCCGGCGCATTTTTCCCATAACCCTGTCACCGGGCAGCAGCGCGATCTTCGATCCTCGAATGGCGATGACCCTCACGAGGTTCGATGTGAAAACGCTTCTACCCGGGCGCAGTATCTGTCTCGAGGTGAGCGTACAGGCTCTGCATCGCATTCGATCAACGGGTATCGATTGTGGTGAGGGCCTTTATTTTCACTCCACCAACCAGGTAGGTGATAAGCCATTTTGTCAGCTACTGTGCGGCGGCGGCAGGGGCGTCAAAGCGAACGAATCGAATCACAGATGGCGGCACTCGCCAGAGCCATATCGGGCAAGCGACGGATGGGCCCTCGCCGATAAACTTTCGATAATCGTTTCAATTAGCGACGAAAAAGGAAGAAATTAAAGAGCCCAGCTGCTGCGACGTCACACGGGGTCTCGCCAACAGGGAACGGTCCAGGTCGTTGAGGTCTCGCCACGTCCGCGGTCACCGTCGCAGTCGCAGTTATCTCTCGCCCTGGCCAACGGGGCAAACCAAACACAACTCACAAAAAAACGAGCTCCAACGTAGAGGGTTGCGCACGCTTGGAAAAAGGGCTGGCCCTACAGTTCGACCCGCATCCCGCAGCTAACGGGAAGAAGAGAAGATCGGTCGGCCGTTTCGTGGGCGGAGATGTGCGTCTCGCGCGGTGCACAAATCGTGACGACCAGAATCCGCCCTACCGCGAAAGGGCCTCAATCATGCGCTAACCCGCTCACACGACGCTCGCACGCTGACCGCCTTCGACCGGCTAATGGTGGACTCGCGCATGCGTTCCAGGACTCGTGTGGCGTCCCTTGGGTGCAACCGACCGCCATGCAAAATGCAATTAATTCACCTCACTCGTGTGTGTGTGTCGGTGGGGTGCGTTTTCCGTTTGTTTTCCCGACCGGCGATGCTCCCGACGGCGTTCTGAGAGCACAAGAATGCAGCCCAATAGGGTGCAAGTTCGACCGTTCAGGCTCGATTTGACCTAAGCGCTCTCGGCCAAACCAATCGATCCATCACGTGCGTTACGTGAAGCGCTGGTCTGCGTGCGGTCACCTGCAACTTCTAATGACGACCGGTGGAACGGTGACCATAGCGATCGGCACGCTTGAGCAAAGAACGCACCGTGTGCCATTAACCGCAGCGATGCCGAGATGCAGATTGTTGTATAACAAATAATAATTAAATTAATTAGTTATTAAATTATACAGCCCACGCGCGTCTTCGAGAGAGAGAGAGAGAGACCCCCGGTTGTGCAGCTCGAAGGTGGCGGAAAATTACGGGCCAGTGATTTACCCGCTCGCGCAACGCGAGCGCTCCGATACGCCGATACGCCACCGTTCGTCGCCAACCGTCGACCAATTGCTTGCCAATAATCCACCGACCGTGGGCCGGAAAAATACGTTTCCCATCGCCAGCGTGGCGGGAAATGGGGTTTTCGTTCGTAATTAATTTCACCCAGCGTCGGGTACGCCCCGGTGCGATCGGGAACGACGGCCAACGCGCGGTTCGACAGTTACGCGAACGCAAGAAGTGTAGCATCATCGTCGTCATCAGCCCTTGATAAGTAAACATGAGTTGCATACGGGCGCAAGGGCAGCAATCAGCTATTCACTAGCTCCAGCCAGCCAGCCAGCCAGTCAGTCAGTCAGTCAGTCAGTCAATCGGCCAGTTGGAGTTCTTCGCGAAGGCCTACGTCCTCTAATTGGATTAATAATGGTTGCCTCGGGGCGTATCCCTAGCGCTTCGCCGCTAGCGTTCTAATTATTTTAATTTTCGATTGTTTGACGCGCACATTCCCGCTACACGCGGCCACGGCTGTGGGTCAATTGGGTGTTTAGCGCTACGAACGAAAAATACAAAAAACGGCCTCATATGCGTTTCGGTTGGGATTGACGGGAGATTGCACCCGGTTGCCGGTAATGAGCACGGAATGCACGTAACAATGAACACCCTCAATGCGCACCCGGCGCACCCGCACGAAAGGAGTCGATTGAGCCGTGATTAGTTTGGAAAAGTGTGCCATTTGCCAGCCCAGCGCACCACGAAAGGCATTTGGCATTCTCCTGTAGGAGCGCGAGCTTCCCGAAAACGAAGCCAAGGGATTAATAAAGTGATTATTAATTTTGCCAGGCAGCGGTGATCGTTCAATGGTGGAGAAAAAGAAAACCCATGCCTTCTTCAAATCCCGCACTGCACGGGATGGGAGGCGCGCTGGGGCTATTGTACTGCAAATATCAAAAGGATCTCGTGATTGTCCAGTAGTGAAAGTCATTTCTTCTCTGGAATGGCTTTCATTTTCCGATTCCCACAGCTTAACGGTCGATTTAGTGGATGCCGGGATTTTTGCACAACGCCGCACGCGGAACGGCAATTGGACAAAATCGATAATAATAAGAGATATTAAATAAAAAACATCGTTTCAGGTAAACTAGCGTAAACGAGCTATGCGTCTATAGGAAGGCGTATGCGTCTAAAACAAACACTAATCAATGCAGATTATTATCAAAAAGTCCATAAGTTGTTCTAGCAGAAAGCTAAGCCCGCGAAAGGTTCCTGATCCTCACTCTAAACAGTATCCTTATTGAACTAAATTTAATCAAAGCAATAGCGCTGTCATTCTTCTTCCAACGAAACACCTTTTTAACCGAACCATCCTCTTGGACACCCAGTGTGCTGCAGTACGACTGCAAATATAATTGCAATGAGAGAAAAAAAACACACCGCTAAGATTCTACCGCATCTCTTTCGCTCCTTGCAGCCATCAGTTGCCACGAATGTACAACGCCAATTGAAAGCGTATAATTTATTTCCTCTTTCAATTTTACCGATTGTTCCCAAGGTTCCTCCGCGGGTGCATCCACAGCCACGAGGGCCGATCGGGGACAGAAAAGCGTCGCAGATTCCCGCCGCGATCCGTTCGCGATGAGTCAGACAGGTAGGTCGGTCGGCTCGACTCCCAGCCCCGAGTCGAGTGTGCGGAAACCAGGCTCCGTGATTTATCGTTTTTCCAGCACGGTGGTTTTCCAAGCTTCTTGCTACGAAGGTGCAAGATGCCGTTTCGGGGATGTGCTGCATGCACCGGCCTCGATGGGAGCCGGCAAGTTTGCACCCCAAGGTACGAACGATTTGATCGAACCAAGTGCAAGTGATTTAGTGGAGCTGCGAGTGCATTTCATTGCGCTCATCTCCCGCCGGTACGGACAATAACGAAAGCCCCACGGTGGTATCGGGGCAGCAAAAAAGGGAATACATTTTCTAATTCGGATCGGACTGGTTTAGGATTACGGAAAATGCGCCCACCGATGGATTAGGTTCGTTGTCGGTGCCGCACGAGGCAACAGCAGGTTTCCTGTCGGTCTAATCAGCTGCAGTCGAACGGTTTACAAGGGGCCACGAGACCATCAGCCGGCAGGGAGGGATCGTACTTTCGTACGCGATCGATCCGTTTGGGGGCGAGTTTTTCTCGTAGCCCTTTCCGATGCCCAATGGCTCTATCTGCTAATGAGTGTGCAACAGTTTTATTATCGCCGTGCCCTTCTTCAATGGCAGGCGTATGGAAAACGGGAGCTTTGGGACGAAAGTAGGTTACCGTGTAACTTCTGGTCGCATTTCAGATAATGCCGCTTTACGACCTATCTTTCCCCGTCGTAAATAACGCCGGCAATTTACAAACGGTATTGTATGTGTAGGTAATACTAGCGGCTGTTGTGCTACTGCGCATGAATATTCATGTTTAGTGGTTCCAAAAGAAGTCCATCCGGCAGGAAATTAGACACACATAATATGTGTGTTTTTGAGGTCCAGCACTTTAACAAATGTATTTAACAGTTTTTTTTCTGACTCGTATTGGGAGCATAAACTAGTTATCTAATTGTTTTTATCAATTTTTATTAGCTTGTAATCTACCCAACACAAGTGAAAAAAAACTATACAACATGACAGAATCCAGCAGAGCTACTAACAGCATCAGCTGTCAAACACAAAAAAAAACAAACAAATAAATGTCAACAAATAGAGCAAATATCGTAACATGAAAAACAAATGTCCCCAGCAAGGTGATACAAAACCAAGTAGCAGCTTCGTGAGTGTCTTTTCTTTTTTGCTCTTCAACCTAGTTGAGATAGTTCTATTAGACGGCTTATCACTTGCTAAACAACTGCCCATTACAAACTGATTCCCCATCACCTATTTTGCGGAGTCTGAGGTGTGAATTTGTAACGAAACAAATTTCTCCCGCATCGATCGCGCTCCTCACGTCACTGTTTGTCGCAAGTACTTTCCCTCTAATGGTGTTCGCCCGTTAAGACCGAATTGACGCAAAGATCCCTTAACCGGAGGTGTCATGTTAGGCAATCGAACAAATCCGCACGATCGACATCATCGAACCGGTGTTAGCATGGAGCAAATGCTCGCGATCGGAGATCAAGATTGTAACACAAACTAAACTGGATAGCCCACAAATAGCCGAGACTGGCGCAATCGGGTGCTGAAAGCTCGACTTATCTTATCAAACCGTACGCGCTGGGTTGCCCGGTGACAAAGCACCTTTCGAGCGAGCCGTTTCACGAGGTCCACGATGGGTCCATTTACTGGCGAGGATTGGCGTTTCATCGTGCGCGGATGGTGTCAAAGATGTCGCCAGCATTGGCGCCGGTGAAGGGCCGCCTCCCGGGCAAGTGTTAATTTCAATTTATTTCTGAGCAGCCTTTCACGGTGTCCCTTCTGTCGTGCTGCACACCCGTTACACACTCGCTTATTCGCACCTCCCGACCACGGATTCGCTGATGTGGCGCGACGGAGTGCAACGGAGTTAAGTCAACAGTGATCGCTTAACTTCCATGTCGTTATTTCTTCATTTTCTCCGTGATATTTCTGATCCTGCTCGCTTCCGCCCGATCGGTTCTCGCGCGAAAGTCCACAGGGTGACGATTCGATGCTAATAATGTTAATAACAAGAGTAATTTATAAATCTTTTGATACAAATACCGATAAATTGAATTGGCTTGCGTCGGCTTGATGATGGCAGCGGGTCGGATTGGCCATGGGACCTCATCCACGCCACACGCGCTTCGTGTAACTTGACTCCGAACACGTGGGCGGGGTTGCGTTTTCGCGCGCAATCAAAGCGCGTCGATGAAGCGCTTAACTCGCACTACGTTCATGCGTTTGCGCGAGCCCGTGTCTGGCGTGAATGGAAGTTGGAAGAGCATTTCCTGCTTTCCCGATCCAAGCAAGCAGCCTGTCAGGCGGAGTGCGTTTTCCACCGTTAACCGGTGTCCCTCGTCGATAATAACATTATTATCGGCCTCGGCCTATCTCACGGTCAGCGGATCGGCACTCCGATGGTTTGTACCACTATGTAGGCAAATGAGAATTTAATCCGCATTGCGCCCACCAAAAAGGCCGCCAATTGAAGGCTTAAATTGAAGAACTGGCGGAAAACAAGTCGCGCACCTACACAGCTCAGCTCGTAATGAAAGTAATGCTTCGCAATAATGCGCTCTCGGTTTGCCTTTTTTGTGAGGAAATCCTTCCTCGGTGCGATCAATATGCCCTCCGAAGCCAGGCTTACGTTTCCCCGTTTTCCTAATAACCAATAACTGGAAGCCATTTATCAGCCAACCGGCAGATTGGCGCAATTTGCACATCGCGTATAGAAAACGGCCGGCGGGACGACGATTTATAAGACCCGGTGTACGGTCGGTGCCGTTTGAAAAAATGGCTGCATTCTGAAAAAAAAACCCTCATTCGGTGCTTTATCATCGTTGGGCTGGCTTGTAACAATGTAATTTGTACAGTTTTACATTCCCATTGACATTTTTACCGATCAAAAGAGCGCAAAAACGCGAGGCGCAGAAGCGTGGCGCAGCAATGCGAGCTATTCATTAAGTAAGTACAACAAAACTGCGGCATAATTTAAGCGCACAATCAATGATAGAAAGAACTGGTTTTAGCTTACCCACCGCACAAACCCCTGTTATCCTACCGCGGTGAGGTTAATAATCTGCCGTTTATCATAGGAACGTGCAACCGGTATTCCCATTCGGCACAGATCCGTCCCACGAACCATGCGCGTGTAAAGCAGGGTCTGTGTGCGGGCGGCGTCAAGAAGTTCGGAATTCTTGGCTCACCTGCCTATATGAAAGCCCCTTGGCTTGGGGCCGGCTAGGGGGCCCATAATTCTTCCGATAAATCGCGCCTTATCATAAATGCCGCACATTTCATCTCACTCTGCCTTCTGCGGTTGTGTGTGTTTAAGAGCTATGCTTCACGGCTCGGTTGCCCTATTGCTCGCGGGGCTAGCGCCCTGAATGGGGCGTTTTATTTTTCCCGCGTGTGCCGTTTCTGCTACCTGCTTGGACAAACCAACCAGCAGGGCCGGCCGGCAACACCCGACGGGAATATAAAGCATTCTTAATTTCATCTTCCGGGGCAGATGATCTCATGCAAACGAAGGTAAACAGCGCCAGTACAGGGCGCGCACGGGCACAAGTGCTCCAGCTGCGATTTTTATTAGGTTATCAGTGCGCGCATATGAGAAGGTCTTGGGCTTGGTCGAACGACGGTGTTTGCCGGAAGGCTTGCTCTGGTTTTTTTTACTCTCCTTCCCATGTTTTAAATCGCCTCTCGGGGTGGCAAAAGCGTACGCGAGGAATGTACGCGAGCAAGCAATGGGACTTGCACCATAAAGCATGGTCGTAACTGCGCTTAGCCATTCATTCTCGCCGGCGGTTTGGTGGAAAGCAGAGCGCTTTTCAGCGTTGGAAAATATATTTTCCCTTCTAATTCAACGATCACCAAGGATAAGCATCAACCCGTTCGTTGTGCGGTTGTACCTATTTGTTTTTTTCCCAACAAGCGCAAGTGCACGTGTCCACTGTCCGGTTCTCGAGCTGTAATAGCAGCCATAGGTCGGTTATCGGCGCTTGCCATCCGGAAGGGCCACCCCCACAATGGGAATCGACCGTGAAACGATCGAGGACACCTCGTGGGTTACCACCAAATGAAGACCACGCTCGCATAAAACCGCAACGGTAAAAGTGGTAATTAATCTGCCTCAAATCGTCCTACGGTCCTACCGGTCCGTAGGCCCACCTGATGCTAGGGATTTGTCCTACATTGCGAACTGAATTAAAGGTGATAAACGGGCCGTCGGAAGGGTCGGTGAGAATTTTTCGGACTCGCGTCTTTTCATTCTTTCATCTATCAACGCCCGAAAGAGCGCTGCAATTTGCATAATCTAATCGTAAAGCTGTCTTGCGTGAGCTTCGGATTAGCGCTCGTACGTAGACATTGTGAAGGGTTACGGCGTGCCTTTGGTGGCTCCAACAACACTCTTTTGAGTGCGAACGCGTGCGAAATCAGGCTGACTAAGCAATCCCAAACAGCTTTGGGTTTGTTTCTTCTAAAAAAAAATAATTCGTGCCCGAAGAAACGTTTTTAAACCAACAGCTTCTGTCTTGATTCCTCGGTAAGCGCGTGGGTGTATTTACACTCAAGAGAAAGTACCCTGTGTGTGCGTGTGTGTGGGTAAATGAGCCACTATCACCGGGCAATCGAATGTATGTACCAACATGCAAATTCAGCAGGCCATGGATTGGGCAGATCTTCTCCTGACGAACGGTGGATGCCTATCTAACCGCCGTACAGATTACTCACCGCGTTCCATTAATCCCGTTTTATTTTATCACCCCTAGCGAGGGGGCCTGATTAGCATGCGTCGATGACATGCAAACACTCGCGAAATAAAAGCACCCGTTGCATCGAGAGTCCTTCCGTCGCGAAGAGGGGCAAAGGAAACTTTGTAGCCAACGGCTCTCTCAACGCCTCAACGGCCCATCGGGACAGGAAAACCTCGGCAATGAATGCCACTAGCGCTGCAATATTTATGCCGATGTTTGTTTATTTACACTCTTAATTTTCGGTCCGCAATGTTTTCACTGCCAATTACTCTCGCGGTGCGCTCGGGTTTGTGCTGGCCCCGAGCGCGGAAGGAGCAGTTTTACGGCGGATGCAGAAAAGTGCAATTTGCAAAGCATTTTCCTACACTGTCATTCACCGTAACCGGCAACGCGGTCGCGCAAAGCGCACGATCATCGCGCCGGCGTGTGCTGCTTTTTTTTTTTGTTCAATCATTGCTCCTCGAGAGAAAAGCTCGGTTGAGGGTGGGAAGAAATTAGAGCGCCATCCTTCGGGACGGTTGCAATGGGACCGAAAGCGCTCCCGAGACTGGCTGAAATGTGGAGCAACGGTGCAATAATAAAATACAAATAAGCACCGAATAAGGTAAACAAATTAAGTTTGCATATTTTGCACCTTGTTAGTCGGTCGCTCGTGGTAGAGCGCTGGAGCGCTATTTACATTCCGTGCGAAGCGTGCGAAGTAGTTTATGTATCTACGTTCCGTTGCACGTTGGATCCATCGTTGCATGCATTAGGGAGAGGCCCTTTTCGATTTCTTTCCATCGAGCGCCGGTGGTATGTCAAACGGACCCAATCACATCAGCTGATGGATGGAAGCGAAAGAGAAAGAGAGCACAAAATGTTCATCTTGATTGCATAATGATCGCGGAATATCGACGATCATCGGCGCGCCCTTCAACCACGGCAGGGAAGGTGCAAATAAAACATAAAAATTCAGAACTGGGCCGTTCCTGGGAGGTACTTTCCGGTCTCGCATCGCATCGCTGGGCGCGCACTCTTTAGGGGCAACACACACGCCATGGCAAAGTTGCTGACTTTGACCCACTTCGGGGGCTATCGATCGAGATCGAGCGTCAATTGTGTACGGTTATAGCTGCGAGAAGTGTGTTTCTGTGTTCGGAGCAGTTAGTACCGGGTACGGGCGTGTGTAGGTTGCCACAGAATTATGCTCGATGTTGCGCAAGCCAGGGCTGCCTACGTCACTGCCAAACGGTTCCGTTGAGCGATGGCATGCGATTGTAACTGTAATGCAATCAAACACCCATTCCACCAGCAATAATTCATACATCGACTAAATGAAAATGGAACTAAGTGCAATTAAAGGCGGAAATGCGATTTCCCACGAAAATGTTTCCGTCCATCGGGTCACTTTTCTGGAGTTGCGGCGCGTTATGAAACATTTCACGAGGATAGATGGTTTAAAAGAAAAATTTCGGTAATTTAATTTCTAAAAAAACTATTGTTTTTTCTTTCTTCTGTCAACGTTCAATGGACGTTCAACGTCAGAACGCCAGAAGCTTTTTCACGAAGGCACACATGACATTGGCCTCGTGTTGACCGTAATGTAAGGTCCCTGTATCCAGGATATTACAGCACGAGAGTGCTAATCATTTCGTGGACTGCTTCCTCTTTGTAAGCTTCGTTGAATGGTACCTTCTCACACGCTCGTTGCAGAATGCCACAACAAGCAATCCGTTCGCCTCGTTCATGGGAGTAATAGTTGTTAATTTCACCATAAATGCAACGATAAAAATTGTGGCCACCACCGCCCGCTGATGATTGCTTCATTAATCATCATTTAACGTCGCATTCGGAACGTCGCCACAATCGCAACAATGGGCGAATGGCTTGTCACTCTCGGTAGCCGTCCGGGGTCATGATTGTGGGTTTCTGGCTTATTCTTGCGCTCAAATCACCATCATCGGTGGGGCCAACAATGGGACACGCCTTCGATGACGAATGTGTGCGCATTAACCACGCATGGTTAGTGTCGATCCGGCGTAAGTCACTCGCCTTCCGTTGCAAGTTCCAGTTTCGAACTCGCACTTGCCAGTTGGCTTTCCAACCTGCCCTAGCAGGAAGGCTACCCGTCTGCTTGGCAGTGAATATATATTTTGACATTCAATTTACCGACCGATTATGCTGCTGCTGCATCCATGTTGCCGTTCCATACGCAGCACCACGGCGCAGTCCGGAAGCGCCCATCGAAGCCCGTTATTACCGGTAATAATATGCCTATTTTTGACACCGAAGCAGCCAGCACACCATCACGGCGGCCTACGCACGGAGACAACGTCGTACCTCACAACACCTCGCGCGAAACCGAGCTCAAGCTTTTTGTTTCGCATTTCCGTCCACGAAGTGCACTCGAGTGCATCCTGCGCAAAGGTGTGAACAAAGCGACCCAAGCAGCAACGGGATAGCAGCAGGAATACGAGCGAAGAGGCGTGCATGGGCATCGATGTATCGTTTGCGCGGGCCCGCGTGGTGTTGCGGATGCCATTCCATTCGCCGCATATTGGCGGTAATTTATACCGTAGATAAATGAAAATAAATGGCAATCAGCACCCAGGCGCAGCGCGTCGTCTCGCCGGGAAAGCGAGCCCTGGCTCAGGAAGCGAAACGCCCGCGATGCTTCCGATAAACCAGCAGCTCCAGCAGTGAGTTTATAAAGCGTGTATTACGGCAAATGTGCGCCTGCCAGGCTAGGCCCAGATAATGGCATTGATAAACGGTGTTTAACTTGTGGCCCCGTCGATCGCCTCCACGCGAAGGACGGCTAAATCGCGCACATATCTCGCGGTGGGCTTTCGCGCGAGTATTTGCATGGCCAGGTGCATCCTTCGGCAAGTGGGAAAAAATGCCGCGTCTGATGCACTTCGTCTGCACCGTTCGTGCGTGCATTCGACGAGTGGTGAAGTTGAAAACTAAATTACCATTCCAGCAGCCTTTGGGGTGGGTGGCCCTCGCTGTCACTGTGTGTGTGTGTGGGGGGGGGTGTGTGTGTGTGTGCTATTAACCACCCCCCGCCAAACACGGAGAAAGTTTTGGAATGAAGCCACTCGCCACTGCGAGAACTAGAATTAGAGGAAAAATCACGGCTTCCATTAGGGCTAAATTGGGGCGCAAAAGTAATGCCCCAACGAGCCCTCGACGAGCAATCCCGACTGAAAAATGCACTCCCGACCCACATCGCCGGATGGAGCAAAAGAGATCGATCGAAAGCTCGTGATCGGAAGGAAAAAAAAAACACGACACAGCTGATAAAAAAAGGTGACTCCATCGAGGGCGAGCATATCATTTGGGCACGAACAACGCTCTCGATCTTGACAAACGGCGATCGGCAGAAGGGCAAAAGGTTTCGCAACAATCGTTACGGGGGCAATTTTTCACATCCCCGCACACGCACGCGTGAGGTATGCGCGGAAACACAAAAAGTGCATTTTATGAGTGACATTTGCATATTCCGCCGGTAATAAAGCGCGGATTATTGTATTCCGCGCATGCCAGCGGACCTTAGGCGGCATGTTTTCATGATGCTATCGGCGATCGGATCGAGGGAAAACGGAACTGCCGGAACTGGTGCTGCTCTCGCGCTGGTGATGGCGGAAAAGTACAACCCTCACGGCTCACGCTCGACGAGCGTGGAGGCGCAAAAGAATGGTATTTGCAACACCAAGTGACGGTTCGGGCAGCCGGTCAGTTGTTCGTAAAATGTAAATTCACCCAGCCGTTGAAGGAAACCGGACAAATCACCGGACCGATGCCAACTCGCCATCGATGGCGTCGGAGATAGACGGTTCCGCGGTACGGGTGCCTTTTGAACATTCTTCCCGCACCGAACCGAAGCGGACCGAAGCGAACCGAAGGGGTATTTATTATGGCTGACATAATCTTCTATTCCAACGCGGACGTTTTTCCGTTGGCCGAACCATCCGCGGTAGAAGATAAGCTAAATGAGTGCCACCTTGAACCCGAACACTCGGAGGGTTGCGTCGAGCCCACTTTGCATAGCAATGCAGCGAGAAACAAATGGTAATCGCGAGAATGGGAGGAATTTTCGGGAACCTTGGGTGGCCATCGACCACCCGTCTTGGGAATGAGCTTTGTGCGAACGATGACACGGCGTAGGTTGACGAGGGAAATTCGATATTTCGACTGAAATCGGCACGCTTTGGCTAGTCGCGGAAGGAATGCGCTCTCGATTTCATGTCTCGGTTTAATGTTGGAACGATATTTTTAGTCCAAAGCAGCCAAGAAATAGCACGAGCGTGCGATGAATGTGCCGACAAAGGACGGTGAGCTTTAAAATTCCATCACCAGATAGCATTATTTAACAGCGAATCTGTACGCAAGAAACAGCGACAGAATGTCTTATGGCTTATTTAACAATGGGTTCTATGGGGGCTGCTTGCGTGTTCATACGCGTACAAACAATGTTTAAAATTGTCGCCGATCGTGTGCTTTAATTAAACAGAGTGAATTCTAAAATCATCCCTTGTAAGAGCAACATAATTATCAATTTTAGCTACAACGCAACGAGGTTGTTGCTCATTTTACGGACACGCATTTAATAGGTGACAAATTCGCTTTTCCAACCGGACAGAAGCAGGTTCGCCAAATCAGCCACTTATGCCACAATCGTTTTACAAATTGTCGAACGCCACTTCGCCCTCATTAACGGCACGGCGCGTGTCACGTACTTTTGAGCGTCCATGTTTCAAAGCTTCCGCCAACGAAACGAGAGTGAATTGTCCACGCGATGGCAATTTACCGGATTTGCTCGCCATCCGCTTTATGCCACCGACAGCCTCAATCACGCAAAGGGAGGCGAGTTCGTCGCTTCAACTGCAAACGACTTCAACTGCAACTGCCGAAACAATTTGCACCTCGCACACATTAGTGAAACACCCTCGAAAACGCACACCACGCGCCGTGCGAATGGAATGGCGTCGCCTAATTGCTTGCCGACCAAAGCGACCCCATTTACATCGGGAAAAAAAGGGAAAGCTTTCGCTAACCGTCCGCATCCGGATGACGGCCGTTTCCCGCACGTGGCTGATTCTTTTGCATGCGCCAGCCTCGTCAGTGAGTTGAGGCCATTTGTGCCATTAATCAAGCGCCACACAGCACCCAATCAACCGCGGCCAGTCGGACGTTGGGACGTGTCGGTGAGCCATCTGTCGGTGGGAATGGACCGCTAGTGGCCGACGAATGCGCCACCGTGCAACATTGGCAGACGGCCAGTCGAAGATTTCGGTCAACCCTTTTCCGCGGAACTCGGGAAGCGAGAAAACGCTCGTTAGCTCATCAGCAAGGTGAGGGCCATCCGTCCGAGAACGACATACGCGGGCTGAGACACGTTGGTTTCTGGAGTGGCGCATTTCCGGTTTTCCGACCATACAATGTACAAAAAAAGGAAAGGTTTTTCCTCGGCTGCAATTAAGATCAAACAGCAACACGTCGGTGCAGTTGGACAGAAGAGCAAAAAAAGAAAAAAAAGAACATAATCTCGCCATCCCGAATCCCACATGCGACCGAAGGGCTGATAGACGGCTGGGCGCTGGGGGTTATTAACACTTTAATAAATTTCTTGATTGATGCGCCACGGAACGGCTGCAGTGCGTCTGGGCGCAAATACCAGGCGGACTGGTTCGAATGGGAGCGAAAGTTAACTGTAACGAACGCCCGAAAACTGGGCCACCAGAAGAGCCGCCACAGATGGGATGGATGCCTCAAAATATGTAATTTTGTGCTCTAATCGAACACGCCGATGTTTGAACGCTGGGGGCCGTTTGCGTTGCATGGAAGGTTACACGTTTTTCATTCTTTTCCCGACCGAGAGCCGCTGGTTCGGTGAATGAAACTCACGCTTCCCGAGATGCACACGGGAGCGCAATGTGAAAGAAATAAAAGCGAAGCAAGAAAAAAAAAACACGCTGAAATAAAGCGCAGCCAGACACCGCTAGGGTTTTTTTTGCTCTGTGTGTGGCTGAATGAATTTAGTTATTAAAAGGGTGTGCATTTGGTTCGGGCTTTGTGTTTAATACTTTGGGCGTAACTGAGCGCGCGCTTTTTCTGTTTTACTGTTGGTTTCATTGATCGACCGAAGGGTTGAATGGGCAGTGGAAATCAGTCTAGTTTCGTGAGCTCGCGGGCTTTCCAGACGCTGAACGCCCGAGGATCAACGGGATTTGTCTGTGTATTTAGGCGGCGAAAAGCTCTGTACGTGCTGCACACACGGGTACAACGCGTCATTACATTTACGCCTGCGTTATGAGCGATGGTTTGTTTTTCGAACGCAGATTAGCTTAGCTGTAAGCTGCAACCCGTTGGTTTACATAGCCACAAAAACCAAGTCGTTACGAGTCGTCTTTCGTTGCTGCCTTTTTTTTTTATCTACACAACCCATTCGCCCATCGACCTTGCCGCCATCGGGCGGATGGAAACCACGATGGGTAGCAAGAAAAGGTCACACTGCATTAAACAAAAAAGGGAGGCCCTTATCCCGCGATGGGTAAAAACAACCTATTTGTTTTGCTCCACTTTGCGCGTGGCACACGTTTCCGTCGCCGCCCTGCGAGACCCGTGAGTGATTGGATTAAAAAGAACAACATCATCGCGGTCATCATTTCTGCTGCAAATCAAGTTACGATGGCGTTGTGAGCCAGCTTTATCGTTCCCGCAGTGGATTCGACTGCGTACGCGTGCGCGTTTGTGTGATCCTCACTCAACGAGCTTAAAGGGCTTCCCTACACCGGTACAGGTGGAAGAAAGTACGCGCGAGACGATGGGCTCAGTAAAACAATAGACACTGCCGGAAGGCCAGCACCCAAGCGTTAGGGAACAAGGGCAATCGCAGATGTGAACACTCCCTTTGGCGATCATACACACACACACATACGATCATCACAACGGCGTCAACTCGTTTTGTCGGCATGTTTGCTTCCGTCGTTAGAAACAATGGTGTGCCCCGCGGTAGCTTTTGTTTGGTTTGGGTGTGCTGGTTTCATCTGCAACATTTTACCACCCACTCGAAGGGTGGAATTCATACCACTGACATATTTATCCTCCCACCCACCAAGTGGTATGCGATCCCAGAACGGAGAAGATCAGTTTCCCCAGGTCGCGATCGTTTTATCACCATCACCCATTCTGGGCAGGGTTGGCTCGAGTGATAGTGTTACGTTTTACGCACTCGAAGGTGTTATCTTTCGCAACATCGACCCCTTCTGCAACTGGAGCCACGCGCGCTCACATAATCCGTGTCGATCGAGCTCACCACAACATTGTTGCCTCGCGTAACGAGCTGGCCTCACTGGGCGCATACCAGCGCGAGTCGAGGGCTCCACTTTAAATGCTAATTCCCTGCAACGATGTTTCCATTTCACCAACATCTTGTTTGTCAGCGAGAGGTGCCCTTTTTTTTTCGCCGACGCAACGCAACGCGGAAATGAGTCCCACTCGGGGAAATGTGGCATTCGGGTGTGTGTGTGTGTGTGCGTGCCAGAACAAAGCGTTTGCCCACCCTGTGTTGGGTGGGTGAGCAGTAGAAAATCCAAGATTTTTGGCCCACATCTACGATCTCAGGCGGGGTGAATAGAACGCGTCGTCGAGACTCCCTCGCGTGGATAAGGGACAGGGAAAACTAGATCATGCCCGGAGCGTTTTCATTACACCCGGGGGAAACTTGAGCTGTTCTCGATGGTATTGGAATTAATTACGAAATTAACCACAATGGGAGTCGGAGGAACATCTGCAAGGTGAAGGAACACGCTTTTCATTAAAATAAAAGATAAACATACAAGAGAATCACTGAAGCTCAATCGTTTAAGCAATTAGTAATGGAAAAACGAACTTATTTTTGAGCAAATTTTGATGTAAACAGAACCGGAAAACATGCAGAAATTACAGTAAATTGAATCTGTTCTCCTTGATAATCGGATGCCCTACAAAACAAAGGCCAACACCAGCCGTCGGCTAGGACATTTTTGTCCCCACCGGGCACACCAACCAGGCGCAGTGGCAAATTGTAACCCGATACAGCAACTGGTGAAAATTGCTTTGAACTACATTCTGGTGCTCGATCAGGCGTTGTTCGTTTCAACACGGATAGTGCACCTCGTGCGCCTCGAAAGGGCCACTAAACCCTCTAATTGTTTGATGCACCGGAGCTTTCCGCATGTCCAGTTCCATTAGCTCCACACGTACGGAGTGTGTGTTTTCCCGCCGAAACTATGCGCTACCCAGCGATCCTCACTTCGGGTGAAAATCGCCACACTCGGTGTGTCCGTCCCTTCATTCGCCACCTTTGGGTGAGTTTTTTTTTTTCAACGAAACGTACCAGGCAGTGGTGCAAATCGAACCGAAGGGTCAGATACCAACTGGAGCCCTTTTGGCCTCTCTCTCTCGCCTCTTCGCGCAAGTGTTCATTAATCCGTTTGCCCGTGCGCTTAAAGCAAAACGGCTAAGAACGAGGATCGAGCGCCTTCGTTAGGGCGGCACAGGGCGCGTTCCGACGTCGGTGATCATCGCGACGATTAGACCCATTTGCATGCTGATAAACGGCTTCTCTGATAAACCAACGGGTTTCGGGGGGAGGATTGGAGAAAGAGCTCCTTTTCCCGCACGCACCACCACTTCCAATTAATCCGAAGTTAATCAAAACGCGGAAAAACTCAACCTCCTCCACGCGCACGGAAATGATCACCCAATTCGCGCGCGCGCCCTTTCGCTTGGGCTGCTGGTTCCGGGATTTAAAGGGCCGCGAATGGGATGCAACCAGCGATTTCCCATGTTCTCTGGGGACGGGGGCCGTGCTAACGAACTCACCGAACCACAAACCGAACCGGTCGAAGTCCATTGCCCAATAATTACCCATCCCGAGCGATTTTCCGTAGGGCTTTTCCTCGCAGCCAGCACCGGGCAAATCGAGCACCGCGAATCGAAACGTCTGCAAACCAACCTAGCGGCCGTGAAGACGGGAATGAAGGGAAGCCATGTTTGTGTGATCGTAATTTCCCCCACCCACCCGTTTTGCTCCCATTTATATTGGCTGCTTTTCTGGCATTCGAACTCTCGGTTTTCACTCGGAATTCCGTGTTCCGGTTGCGGGGAGGCGCGATGTACCTTTTTCCCTGGTGAGCAATATTTCCACCGTCTGGCGAGAACATCCGCTAACGGGCGCACGTTAAACATTGTGTGTGTGTGTGTGTTTTGAGCCGTTCATTCATTTGTTTGCGCGATCATCGGGGCTCATTTAGCCATGAGCCAGAGCTAGCCCCCGGCACAATCGCAGGAAGTCTCGCTTACGGTACACAAATTCTGCCCCGACCTGGGGGTGATTATAAATTGGCAAAAATCAGAACATTGATTGCAATTAATTATTTTTCACCACTCCGGCACGACGCCGCGGTTATGCTTGGTGCGGGTGGAGAGCTAGCTAGCTAGCTAGCTAGTTAATTAGCGCTGTAATTAGATCACTATACGCTTACAAGGCCGGTATCGGATGCGAGCCAGGTACACGGTCGGTTTGTTTGTTATGGGCTGCGTCACGTGCGCATGAGGCTCTCGGTCGGAACGCGGTCGCAAAACTGTTTTTTATTGGCTCGTAACGATGGAATGTAACGGTTTCGTAGGGCGGATCTCAAACTCGCGGACAACAACCGCCCCACACGGCTGTAACGCACCAGCGTTGGAAGACTAGGGGAGATTAGCGAAGAAATTAGCAGATCAAGGCGAGCAATAACAGGCGAGAAATTATCACAATCGGCTATCGAATGCGACCGACCGCTTCGCCAACTTCGGCGACACGTCAGGCTGATTTTCCGCCTGCCTGGAGTCATTAAACTCCGCGAAACTCCCCTGCTCGATGGGTGATTCCTCGTGGACCCACCATCGAAACAAATGGGAAATAAAACGATACAACAGCTGTTTGCCTGTTCGCGCAAAACCGCAAATGTGGTGTCCGGTGTGTGCAGGCTGGAATGGAAAACAAAGCCAAAAGCCATGGCGAAGGCATCATCTCGGGACGTCTGCCGTTTGGTCTCGCGTGGAAATCGGAACCTGAGTGCAAGCGGACCCAGGATCTTGTGCTCATAACGCGCTGCGAGGGTAGCATGTCAGATTGTGTACAACCTTTAACGACTTGTAAAGCTGCACTTTCCGAGAACGATCATCTGGTCCGTGTTGTGGCCGCGGGCTCGCCTGGTAACGGCCGTTTGGCTAACGACCCGGGCGTTGCTCGCAGAACCGTGACTCTCGCGATCTGTGGCTTCGTTTTTTTTTTTTGCGCGGAGTGAGCAGAATGTGTGACCGATATGATAAGGCAGTGGGAAATGAAAAATAAACAAGGGATGGAGGAAAAATGGACCGCATATTCTGCACGGAAAATGGCGCGATGGCTGGTGTGGGGAAAAGTTCTACCACGTCTGATTCTAGGGACAAAGACCGCACGGATACACACGGTGGGCAATTGGTGAGGAATAATAATGCTTCATAATGCTAGGCATAAAGGTTCATAACGATGAATCGCTTCAAAATGAACCAGACTGTGATAACATCCTGCGGTGTATGACAATTGAGTATGAAATTGAGCATTTGTCTTAAAAGTAATCAACCATAATCAGTAAACGAACAATATAGCATATGAGTTTTAAAAGATGTTTCGGTGGCTTTAAATCTGCTCCCATTGTTGGGATGCTCTTTTTTAACCGTGTAATGGTACCATCATGTATCACACGTGTTTTCTGCCGTGCTCAGTGGCCTGCAGAAGAAAAAAAAAACGATAAGAACAATTCGCTACACAGACACCGCCGACAGAGTCAGTCGAGTACGGGATGTAATACTAATGGAACATAAATCATTCTTCGCGGAGAGCCATTTTTGGACCACCCCAGGCGGAATCGTATTATGGTGGAGTTGCAAAACAAGCTGCTCCTATTTGAGGTGCACAAGAAATGTTCTAAGGACTAGCTATGTGTTGGTATTTAACGTATTGATCGCCATCAAAGCATCAGTAGTAGTGTGTGTTGTAATATCACACAGCATTCCTTATGGGATGTACATTAAATGGACTTTTGAAATCGACCACGATGAGAAGAAACAGAAATTGTTCCAAAAAGGCATCCAAAACAAATGGATGCATGGTCCTGAGATGAGCTAAAATGACATACAGAAAAAAAAACGACTCCAAGCCGTAAAGGCGGCACTATTAAACAATTTCACCACCACCGTTAAAGCCGATTAGGGGCACCTTTAGCAAAGCCCGCCGTTGTTATGTGGTGCAAATTTTCTCACATTATTCTCGACCGTAGACCCGCGCATTTCCACGAAAGGGGTGTCGTGTCGTTTGGGTGCACCTGCAACCGTGCGTGTGCAGTTCCCTTCTCCGGAAGCCTTGTGTATGTTCCATTCGTGGCAGTTTCTCGGAAGCTGTTTAGATCCATTGACTTCACGAGCATGGGTCGCTAACAATCGCTCGCTCGCCATTCTTTCTCGACCTTCATTATCCACCAGCCCAGCCCAGTCCCGTCACAGTCGCAGTGCAGTTCCGGGTGGCATCCAATTTTATTTATCTGCTCGAAATCTTCCCGCTGCTCAAGCGCAAGAGGTCGCTCGTTCTCTTCTGGTCAGCGTGGCTGTGCTGGACGGAAGGAGAGCCCGCGTATCTCATCAAGATGTGCATATCTTTCACCGACAGGGATTGCTCATTTGTTTTAAGCAATACAGGCTATTTTTGCAATTCATTACTCCCGATTTCCACTCGAGCCCATACTTGGGACGCCCAAGCCACAAGGGACCGCAAGCGGGAGCTGGAACTGGATGACCGAACGCGGGAACTAACCTCAACAATTCGTTGGATCGTTCGTTGTCCAGTGTCGTGACGTCACGGGGTGAATGACGAGGTAACGAAAGGGCCGTCAACCACCGGTGGTCAGTGGTGAGAATTTCGTTCTTTTCTCTGTTTAATGAAACTAATTAAGCGGTTTTAATGGGATGTTCGTGGGTATGCAACCTGATGCAAACGAGGCAGCAGCGCACAGAGCCGCCATTACGTGACTGTGCGCTTTGCATTTGACGTTTGCAATGAAGCTTCGGCGTTGGCCACGCGGAAGCCAAGTGTCATTGTTGCTTAGCACGCAAGCTGGCCTTTGCGGATACGCTGCTACAAGAACAACGATATCCGTTACCAGCGCGCGTCGGAGCAAATGTATTCTTGCTCGCGAAAGAACCAACGTTGCCCCGCAAATGCTGCGTACTGCACGGGTTTTTTTTTGCTGCAATTTATAAAGATATGATTACTTGAACTCGAGCTCGATAGTCTAGAATGAGGGGGTGATTATTCTGCATTTTTGCCTTCGACTGTGAGCGAGGGCACCGACTCTAAATATGTTTCGGTTCCGTTGCACCGAACGCTTCGCTCAACCATCCACTTGGGATTGATCTCGTTATGCCAACGTTCGTCAGCTGCGCACCACGTTGACCCACCAGTCGATCCTGCGGCTGCCGGAAAGATCACGATAAACCAAAACGGATCCTTATTAGCGTGGAGCTGCATCCAGCAGGAATGCATGCGTACCGCAGCCAACGCCGTTACGCAAACGCACGCAGCCGGGATAGCATAATTCAATAAACTCTTCATTATTATTGCACCGTCTGCACTGTGCTGCCAGTTTGCGTCGCCAATTCCGCGTTCCAGCGGTCGTGCCTTCGATTCGGCGCAGAATCGAGCAAATGAGGAACCCGTCTGTGAGAACCGTAGGCCGTGTAATCGCGTGATCTTGGCCCTGGCAAGCTTGGCGGTTCGGGAAAAGCGCCGAAGTCGCGCGTGGAGCACCGGAAAAGGGAAAGAATTTTTGCATCCTTACGCGAGCCCGATTTGGGCTTGCGGGACCACAAAAACGGACAGCGTGTGCGCGCTGACTCTGAACCAAGCTCGATCCAGCTCGATCGAGTGATCGTGGTTGTTCTCTCTCTGTCTCACGGCGCCATCCCGCATTTCGCTCGCGCTTCCTTTGCTCGAGACTCGATCGTCCCGAAAGGAAGGAATTCCTGATTGCATGTGGCTGCCGGCGCGCCCCATTCTGCTTTCATTAATTTGTTCCTGCTTCTGTTTTACATATCAAACTGTCAAAATATCCGATTTCAATGCATCCTGCATCCCCGCTGGTGACCTCCCCATGCCACCGGGTTTTGAATGATGCCGCCGCCGCCGATGAAGACCGCACGATGTTCCGGCCAGCCATCGGTGGGGTTGGTTCGTCGCGCCGCCTGTGGAATAAAAGGGCTCGAGACAGCACACACCAAATACAGCGCGTTACATGCGCCCTGCGTAACCCATAGCTTGGGTGCACCTTGTCATAGATGCTCGCGCATGCCTGAGCTAGAGCGTGGCTCATTCGACGATTGACTTTCAATTGGACCAGTGCGTCAGTAGCGCCCAGTAGACGACTCGTTGACAGCGTTGGCAGGCAGCAACAAGCTGGCTGGCCAATGATGACCACCTGTGCACAATGGTGAGATTGCGTGTTCGTATCGAAGGACCGGACACGATTCGGTTGTGTCCTGTCCGGTGGGCTAATTATGTAATTTGACTACGCGGGCAGCCGTGGATGCGTCGTGACACGATGAGTCGGGTCTGCGACAACTCCGCGCCACATTGTGCACTGTGGCTGGTCTGGTGCAACGACCTTTTCACGGGCGACATTTCCCAACCCAAGACAGGAACAGGACGCTCGTTCGACGAACCGAAACGGATCACCAACGGACTCCGTCGCGAGCGCAAGCGATCGATCGAGGTACGAGTCAATGACCAGGGCGCGCGCGCTCGCGCGAGTGGGAGCATGAAAAACATGAAAAACAGCACCGCACGGGTGGGTGGGATGCACTTTCCGGTGCAATCGGGAAAATTTGATCTGTACCGCGCGTCGGGTTCAGCCGCCCCATGGCCCCAAACCGGACACGAGCCTGTCGTTGGTTTTCGTTTCTTGCGGGCCTTTGGATTTTTTTTCTTCTTTCTTTTCTCCTTTCCGCGATCGCGCGCTTTTATTGATCGTTAGCCTGGGCAACGAGCGCTCGCCGGTGTTTGCTTAATTCGACTAGCAAAAAAAAAAAAGGGGGGGGCCCGACCGTTTGGAACGTGAGCGCAAAATTTACTCTCTATTACATATATGAATATTTCATGTTTCCATGTCGTACAGCGTGCGCGCGCGAGTGAGAACGCGGACACGGCCATGTGTAACAAGCGCACGGAAAATGCGGCAAGCATCGAGAAGCCTGCGGCTTGGCGAACATATTCGCCCCACCGGGTCCCGTGCACTATGCTGGGATTTGTTCGATCGCACTCGATTGATAAGATTAGTGAGCCGTACCGTACCGTGTCGTAAAGGGGTAGAGACCGGCACGTCAGGCCCTTTTCCCAGGCCAGCTCGCGGTGAAATGGACCGGAAGGATTCGAACACACGCCATCGCGCTGGTAGGGAGTATCTCGCGGACAGCTAGAACGATATGACGCCGATCTGGCTGTGCAGCAGACCTTTTGTTCTATTCAATTTCGTTACAGTGGGGGCTTTTTTTTTTGCACACGCGCGTGTGTGTGTCTGTGTGTGTGGCCATTTTCCTATCCACATATGCTTTTAGCTTGCTGCCAGTTTCATCATCGGACGCGAGATTTAGACCGCTGCTCCCTGGGCTTATCTATGGGGCCATAAATTCCGCCTGCCCTGTCCGAGTCGCGCAGATTCCGAGCAGCTTCGATCATTTTAGATACCTTTTTTTGTGTATGTGTGTGCGTGTGTGTGTGCGCCTCGATCGCTCGGAGTTCACTTCACAGCTGCTGCTCCAGCAGCGCCGTTTGCTGATCTGCCGACGCGAGTGCTCGGGAATGCATTCCAGCGTCTGCGGCAGCGACAATTATCGGTGCGATCGAGGCGCAAACGAATGACATGGAGAGCGCGAGCATGAAATAAATTATGGCCTGCACTTGAACAAAGTGCAAAATCAAACCAGCAACAAAAGCAAATGTTTGCAGGATAATATTTGTTAAAAACATAGTGCAAAGAATTGTAACAAAAGAAAAGGAAAGAAACATACCACAGTTGGTAGGAAATAATTGCAGTCTCATGATTTAGGTGCCATTTTATATTTTAAAAATGTTTCATCAAGAAAATGTTTTGTTTTTACACGATCACAAAACGCCTCAGGAATACGCTGTTCGGGAGGCTTCAGCTTGCATGCGATATTCTTTGCGACATGCAAGCGCTTTTACGGCGCATAGGGTTAAAGGCATCACGTTAGCATATCGTCTATCTACTGCCCAGCTCACCGATATTCTGACAATGTCATGTTCGAACCAACCCTCGACAACGAGCCCAACCCAAACCACTGATACCGTGGGGGCACGTGTGTCGATGAACAAATCATTGCACGCGCGCGCACAGCGGATGAAAATCGACGCAAAACGCGATCGACGAGGGAGTTGACGCAAAATAATAATAATAAAAAAAAAACAGAACCCCACCAAGTAACATACTCTCCTGTTATGTTACCTCACCCAATCCAACCCAACAGCGAACAACGATCAAGAGATTAAGTGACGAATTATAGGATTTCCGTTTACACATGCATCGCCGGCGGGACATCAGCCACAAAACGCGAGTGGTTTCAGCGCGATGTTCTCGCAATCAATTCCACGACGCCGCCCGATGATGTTGGGTTGTGGAGGTCCTCCAGCATCGAGCAAGCAGCTGGTCAGCAGCCACCCAGCCCAGCGTTGCAAGAGAGCCAACCGAAGCATCGCGCGAGAATCGCACACAAATTCTGCACATTCCGTGGCCGCCGTGAACCATCCCACGGTCCGGGCGTCCACCGGTTGATTAACGAAAGCTGCGCGATTTGTGCAGCAAAGCTTTTCGCTTTTCGTCCGCAAGAAGGGGGGTTTGCTATTTGCGATTCTAAGTTCTAGCACCTTCATCCCTTCACCCACGGTAGGGTGTTTTTTTTCCCGAACCTTCACGAAGCGCCGCCACTCGCCTGGGCATCGACAGCTTACATGATTCATTCTGGCGTAATTCAACGCAAGAAGGTACCTACAACGCGCATAAATAACTTGTCCTCCTCGGTGCTTGCCCTCACGTGCCGCGTGCCGAGAACGCGATACCACGACTCGGAGAGATCCGCGGGTGAAGGCGCATCAGCAATCAATTTAAAGAAACTCAACCACACGAAACAGTTAACCGACCACGGCCACGGCCACGTTTGCGTTCGCCCCGTCTGCTTAGCGTTTTGCTAAATTTGTTCTCGACCGTTCGTTCGATCCTTCGCGTACCGATCCGCGATCGTATAAACATATCAGTGTTGCCCTCGGGGGGATGCAGAATCAATAAAGTGCAGGCGCTGCCGGACCGGAGCCTTTCGAGCCCTTGCGAAGGCATCTCTCATCTGCGAGCTTTGGGTTGTGTAGATCAAAATCTCGCGGTTGGCGCGTCGTGTTTGAGGACGACAAAACAGTGCAGCAGCGAGTGCGCGAGTGAAAGAGAGACCATCGAGCGGAGGACCCGCAAGGACCCGCCCAGGATGAACAGATATTATCCGAGCGAAGAAATATGTTCACGTTAAGCGTATCGGACGGAACGGTGTTGGCTGACTGCACCGCATCCGTTATCTTCGGTGGATTGTGGTGAAATATGGATCGTTGTTGCACGCTGACCAGCAGGATAAGTTGCCGATGACTGACAAGGGTCTACCTATAAGCGTTGGAGCTATGATTTTCACGCTGTACGAAAATGACTACCGATTTCGCGTTTGTATGGGTGTCGTTGGCCTTTTCCTCGTTGGCGGGTCAAGCAAACAAGAGCTCCGTATGGCCAGGAAACGGGTAATTTGGAAGCTCTAATATCATCTACTGTACACCCGCTCGTTAGGGTGCGAGGTGGATGCAAAATTTTGCCAAAAAATCAACTCGTACCACTATTTCCTTTCACCTTTCACTGCCACTGGAATGTCGCTAACTACGCATTAAAGCAACGAATCGGTCAAGTTGTGTGGATTCTGCGAAGAAAAGGGCAGCACTGCAGAAGATCGTACTGACAAAAGAAAAAACAATCGAGCTCGCAACGATGCTCTGGCGTTGTTCGGGGATCGTGACCTTGTTTGTGGGCAGGTAATTACAAAGACACCGTAGAAAGTACGTTTAAAGGGCAAAAGAACTTCCGCACGAGCCACGCGCGATTAGATCGTCACAGGCGTTGTGGGTCGAAAGCGATGCGAAAGGTTGCAGTGGAATTTAAATTAAAATTAGACCGTACTTTGTTTTCAAATCTAATAAAAATACTTCGGTGGAAACTTATGGTAAAATAACTCTATTGAGTGCCAATGATCAATTACATCACCGTATAAATGGAAATAACAAATTATGTGTTTAGTTTAGGCATAGAACGGAGTTTTGAAGAAGATTGATCAACAATGATATAGTAATTGATGTAAGAATTATTAAAACAACTAACAATGAAACAAAAGATCATTAAATTTTATGATTGTTTTTAAATTAACTAGATTTTTTTAAATTTTATGATTTTCATATACTAGACACTAATCACTAATGCGGAAAAGATTGTAGTTTTTAAATGTTACAATAAACTTAAACCAGCAACATTAACACACAATTGTAAAATTATATTTACAACCGAAATACTATTGTTTTTTGAACATTTTTGAAATGAAAGAAAATTGCTCAGAAATACGAGTTCGTAAAAGCTCGCCACAATACGCGTGTGTAACATGCATCAGTTACCTCGAAACCAACAGGGCAGCAGCTATTACGTCTGCGCGTCGTTGATTATTGGCAGCATAATCAAGGTGTTGATAATGGCAGGAGTTGCAGTTGTTCTGACCTAATTATGCGCTCGCAAGCAGCACTCGTTGCACGCGGGGGGTGCATTCGTGGAAACGTGCAATAATCAGGGCACTGGTTTTCCTGCATCCGTCGGGGAGTTTCCCGCGGAGACCGTGGCGCCCGAGAATTAGCACAGCAGGGTAATGCACGCGACCAGAAGCCGTTCGACATACGCAATTGTCGAATGATAACACAACGGTTGGCGTTGGCGTTGGCGTGGGTCGGCATTCCAGGTCGTATATTTGCATTTGCTACCGCGCATCATATTTTATGTGAACTCAGCACCGCTGCGCTTTCTCCGCATTGCGGGAGTTTAAGCGGGAAAAGAATTGCATTCAGGGCTCGCTTCTTGAGAAGCGCACACGAGCGAGAAAATGCATCCAAAAACCGACCGACACAGTGGGAATTCCCGACAAAGTTTACCGATTGTCCATTCCGAGACGATCGATGATGGTTTGCGGCACCGAGAGGGTTGTAAATTTTCCCCCAATAGCTTTTCGAATTTTCAATTAGTTTCTAATATACGATCGCACAATCGCCGCAAGGTGCTACTTGTATTCCTGCACAGCAACCAGCCGGCTTGCGGTGGCTGAAAAATGCAAATGGCCGGTTGGATATTGATATAATTAATTTTCGTGCCCTGTCACCCGAACACCCACCCACATTACGGACCAATTCGATTTCCTTTCCGGTTTTCCACCTTTTATGGGCACATTTCGTCCGGAATTCCGTGCCCCATGTAGCCATAAAGCATCCGAAGCGGGAGATTCATTCGTGCACGGCGAGATCGACCTTGGGCTAAGGAACGACATCCTACCGTGGGGAATGACTGTTTATGGTCGATGCTTTCGAAAGGGCTTGGAATGCAAGCAAACGGAACGCGTTCGATCAGTTTCTCGCAAAGCACCCAGACCTTCGGACACACGAGCACGAGACATTTGGGGAGTGGTGACCCAAACCAGCTCCACCTCGATCGAGGGTGAATTGAAATCGTCCCTTGCGCGCTGGACATGACATATCAATAAATCAAAGGGCACAGAGGGCGCAAAGGGTCCCGGAAACATCGAATCCACCGATCCGTGAGCGGGATCAAACCCACGTGACAGTGACACGAACCTGGCAGGTCCAAACAGACCACCGTGAGCAAACTCGGAAGATGGCACCGACTACTCGCCTCCGCTTGACGGTTGATGAGCGAAAAATTAGCGAGCCAATCCGCTTGCACGCGGTCAACGCGACCTTCCACGCCACGATCGAATGTCATTCGATGGGCCAACGTTGCATTCGTCGGTCAATCATTCGCTCGCTGGGGCATTGTCAGTGTCAACGTGTTCGTCAGCTGATTGATTTCTCACAAGCTGGCCGCCCTTCGTGGGCACAAGGAAACACCGACCGTAACCCAGATGAACGGTTTCGAATTAACATCGTGAGTTGTTGTCGTCGACGGACGGAGGTCATACCGTGCACTGATCGCTAGGTCGAGCTTCTGACATTGCACTCCTTCAACCTGCCATTCTGTCTGACTGGCCGGTCTGGAGACGATCGCGAGTTTTCAAGCGCAAGATCGCGTGGATTTTTGAAAACTCCGTCCACCAGATGATCGGGGGGAAAAAAAGGACGCAACGCGGAAGGCTTTTTTTTGTGGCCAAATGGTGATGCGCGAACAAAAAAGCCCTCTTCCAGCAGGTCAGATCAGCAGGCTTCCGATCAAAACTGATGCGCCAAAACCAAACGCCCCTAATGGTGGAAAACGGGCCGCGTATGGAAATGAACCGACCCGAGCAACCGGCGAGGTGGCAGTGGCGTGTAATTTAATAAATTTATACCCACCATTTAATGGGTAATTTAAATGTTTACGAGAATGTTTTATTCTTATTACCGCGTGCGCTTTGCCCGCCGTTTGCGCCGTTCGCTTGCCAAAGGGGTTGGGGTTTTTCCTCGCTGCCCTTGCGTTTATGCTGCGTTTACGGTACAAATCGGTCGCCCTCCTCTCCCGGGGCTGACTCGTGGCTGAGCTTTATTATTTGTTTTTTATTTACTTTTTATTAGCGTACCGTCTCCGTCGCGCGCACGGAGCTTTTCACCATTCTCGACGCTATCGCGCCGTTTGCGTTCGGTTCGTTCTGCACCGTTTTATGCAAAATGGCACGCAAATTATTATAAATCCCATCGCGGCGCACCCACGGGGTCGGAAAATGGGTGCGCGAGATGGGGGAAAGCGCCCATACCGGACACAAGGGGGAACAATTGATTGCCTATTTGTTTCAATTTTAAATCTGCGCAAACAGATCTCTCATGCGCTTGGCACGGAATTTTACTCGGAATTTTACTCCCGCCATTAAAGTTTGGTTTTTATTCTGGGAACTGGTCTGGGAGCTGTTGCTGCTGCTGCTGCTGCTTTGTCTGGGTACGATCTGGGCGCGATCGCTTTGGTCGCGCTTTGGTTGTAGCGAAGAGAACGACCGCCCGTTTGGTGGCCGCAAATTCTAGATGCAGGACGTGCGAGCGTGCCCGAACCCAACCGCCACCGGCCGTTTTCTAAAGACAATAAACTTCCCCGACGGTGGATGCTCATGATCTCGTGGGCTGTGGTCGAAAAAGGGCCAACCGAAGCCCATTACCGGAAGAGAGCAGCGAGCAAGCACCGTACCGGCTACACAAACCGGCAGCCGTATGTCGGACAATTTATCTTAATTTGCATCTTTATGTGCGATATACAGTGTACAGCTTTTGCATAATGTTCTGGTTCTTTAGGTACGCTTCTGCACCGGTATACCGCCGGGTTGCGCGCGTCCTGTGACCGGGTGGACCGCGCTGGCATGCTGCTGGGAGCTTTCCTCCCGCAAGTGACCCGTGGCCGTGGAAAGCGGTCGTTATGCAACGACGTTGGGCACGCTTTGGGCAGTCCGAGGTGCGAGTTTTAATCAAATCGCCGTTGCAAAAACAAACACGTTCCGTGGCATGTTCGATGCTCGACGCCTCGGTGCACTTCCTGGACGTGCCGACGAGATCGATCTGCCGGGTTTGGTGTGGTGGAAATATGACCTGCTGGAGTCTTGCCAGATCTCGTGCGATTTGTGTGTGGTGCGGATGCCCATTTACCGACCCATCGAGGTAATGATTTGTTAAACTTATCGAGCTGCGGCGATGGAACTGGCTTCCCCACGGTTCGAACCTAATGAATTGCGGTATTTGGCCGTGCTGATTGTGCTCAGTCGAGCGGAAAAGCGTTTTGCAAACGCCGCAGCCACGGCACACACACCGAAACCGTTGATTCGATTATTGCAGCCAAGGTGGTGGTGTTGAGCAGCGAGTTCGCTTGCATTCTCCCAGCGCTGCCACAGATGATAATGATGATTGTTTTTGCACGAAACTGCTGCTGCCGATTGGTTGCGGTTCTGCTGGTTCTGCACAAAGCGGAACGTTTATTTTATTTAATTCTGCCCGTTCAACGCGCTGCCGCATGCAATTTATGGGGTGTTCAATTAAGCGTGAAAAATGAATTAATTCAGATATCATCGACGGGCAGATGCAAAAACGCACCGCAGTGAACGCGATCTCGCGGAAAATCTCACATGAAATGGGGTTTTTTATCCCTCGCAAAGCGTAGAGGAAAATAATTCAATGTTGCTTTCGATGATCAGCGGTGTGGGTGTAATCGTATTTAGATTTTGACACAGGTTTCAGAGATTCTAGCATGATATATAATCCACATAAGAAGCTTCGTTAAGCTACTCATCTTAACAGAGGACATTTGCGTCTAATTCCGAATAAAACAATGCACCAAACCAATTACACCAAACTCGCCTGGACAGAAATTGCTTGGAAAGGCATTTTTTGTCCTGCAACCCTGAGGAGGCAGCAAACGAGCTCATGTTCATGCCATCCCGTGCCATTAGACCATGCCGTGCATCCCAAGGGACCTTGGGTTGGCCTCCTAAACATCCGCAGAATCGTGCTGACACGACATACACCGGCCGCGACCAGACACGCATGCGCTTGCTTATAATTTGTGTGCAATCCTGCGGCAGCGCCACGCCTGTCACTTGCAAGACGACGATTTACGGCGCGACCATTCGTCGTGCCGGTGTGCGAAAGCTTCCCATCGAACGACACACACACACACACACATACACCGATCGATTCAATATGCGCCGTGATCGTGATCGCGCGATCGCGCAGGAAAAATTAGATCGACCGCACATTTTGACATTCGGCGAGACTCCCTTCGAACGTGAGCATTTGTTTTGACAGCCCTGGAGCGTTGGGTCGTGCGCGGACATAACTCACCGCCGAATTCGCGGCCAGTTCGTGGTGCGGAGAAGAAAAAAAAAGTACACAGAGCCGCCAGGACCGACGATCGACGGAAGACACCGGCAGCATCCCCGTGCTCGTGCCGTGAAAAATTGAAATGCCAAACCGCAGCGTGGCCAATTGCTATTAAAGGAGTCATTTATTTTGCAATCCCGACCGCGCGCGGATAACTTCATCGGGCGCGGTTCGCATATAAATAATCTGTACAAATATTGATTGTACACGATTTTGCATTTGATTATCGATAAATTAAATACGCCTAGCCGGTGGGGCGGACGCGACGCGAACATGCCCGTTGTTGTTGCCGCGCGTCAGTGGTGCTGTTGCGAGTCGCGAGATATTGGATTGTCGTAGCCTCCGGGTGGCTTTGGGCGGGTTTCGAGGCGCACGGGGCGGATTCACGTAGGTGCTGCCACACGATTCTCCGGGTCGAGTCCGGGAGATCTTGTTTGTGCTCACTTGGCTCAACGGAAAGGTTAGCCTGCTCGAGCGGGCACTAAAGAGTTTCCGAAGCTCCGTGCAGAAGAATTATCACAAATATATTATTGTCTTTCGGTTCCGTGTGGTCAAATGTGGCACGGCGTCGTGAGGCTCGGGAAGGCATCGCACAACGGAGCATCGTGAAAAACGACCCGCTCGAGGGGCTTCCTTAGAATGTCCTCGGTCATCGTAGCGCACGCTGCTGATCTGTCGGTTTGAGCTGTGAGCTTCTTCTTGTGGCCGCTAGAGAGCGCTGCATCGCTTGCTTAAAAAAATACCCACACCGGGAACCGAGCGACCGCTCAGCTCCATCATAAAGATGTTACACTTTAATGGCTTGGCGCTTGGGGCCATTCCTAACCCGATCCATTCGCTGGGTCGACCTTCCATCCGTGGCTCCCAGCCCAGCTTCGGTCGATTCCATCACTAACGGGTTCAACATATTTTTTTTTTGCATTCTAATATGAGAAGCACTCGAGCCCGCCGCACTCGAGCGTGCGTTTGTTCTGTGCGTCCGAATGCTGCGCTGGCGCTGTGCCAGTGTACACAGAATAATTGGCAAAAATAATGCTCCATACATTCCGGGGGGTTGTGGGATTTTCTTGTTTTTTTTTTCGGTTGGCTCGCGAGCCTTTCTTCGCTCGCTGCGGCCGTAGCTTGATACACGGTCGTTTCTTTATTAATTGAGAGTAATTAAATACTGATGAACCAGATTAATTGAATTAGAATTGTTGATTTTTGGGCGACATGGCGTGGACCTGCCGTGGGTTTTTAGGGTTACTACAAGACCAACAAAAACACATTCTTGGCCTTGGGGTTGGCGGCATCGGGTGGGTATCTGGAACGCGCCTCTTCGTCGCATCCCATTTTCATCATTGACATTTTCCGTCACCCACGTCTTTGACCTCGTAACCGTCCGAGTTCCGTTAGGCTGATGGCAATTCTATCACCGTTTACGTAACGAAACCGTCGCACCCTAACGGTAGTCGGGAAATTGTCAATTGTCAACCGAATTTCCAGCACCCTCGCCCGCGTGTGAGCTTTTCCGGGGCAAAAGCCTTGCGAAAAGCGCCCCCGAGAGATGCAAATCGTGGATGAGCGAAGTGCGAGCCTCGTCGAGCTCTCAACCAACCAGCCACTGCAATGGTTATGCAAATTGAACTGCAATTAGCCGGAAAACTGTGCCATTGTTTACCGAAGTGGCGACTTTCCAGCGAGAGACTGAATATGATCATGATCATGAGCGATGTTTGATGCGCGAGATCGAGGATAGGCGCATGGATCGTGATGAATCTGCAAAGGGCTTAGGTGCAGAATCTTCTCGGTGTGAAATCGACACTACAATCGTCTGCCGGAGCACTCCGGTTTTGGCCAAAACCGAGTTGGAACGGAGACGAATTGGGTCCCTAACGGAGGTTTTTCTTTTTGCCAGAGATCCCTATTATGTTCTGCACCGTGCGCGTCAGGTGAATGACAAGCGTGCTTATCGAGTGCTTTCCCAAGCGGGTGTAATGCCTTTTTTTTCTCTCCTCTTCGCAGCCCTGGGACTGGAGCGTATGTTTAGCTTCGGCTTGTCGGTTTGCCCAAAATTGCTTGAGTCATCGTTTCGGGCCTTGTTTGGCCTGGCCACTTGCCAAAACGCCGACTCGTAGAACTGTGTCAACAGGCTACTTGCGCACGCTGGGCTGTTGCTGCAAAATGCCAACCGATCGGAGCGCGATTAGTGCCAATTATGAGTTTTTGGGCTTTGTTTCGACCCGCTGGGTGAGTCGTTCCCGGCCCGGTGGGCGGCCAGTTGGAATAAGGTCGAACCGGAAGTGGCCGATACACCCCTGGTGAAGAAGGCAAAAAACAAGCCACCAACACATTGTAGACAAGTCTCTGGCCTCTCTCTCTCTCTCTCGCGCTCTCGTCAATGTAAGCCCTAACGAGCTGCGCTAGTTAGGCCGAACATTGTAAAACGAGGAATGATTCCAGCCATATGCGGATGATTTCATCAATTCATCATCGGCGCCAGGCACACGTAAGCATCGATCGAGTAGCTCGTCGTAATCATCGCCGCGGGCTTGGCTGTTTTTTTGTTCTTCCTCCTGTCATCGTAGGCTTTCTCGCTTCCAAACCGGAACGAATGCAACCAACTATGGGGGGTGGATGCCGGGAAAGGCGTTTGAGTGGCGTAGTCATGAATATCGACCCGCTGGAATGCGCAATTGGTTTCGGTGCTTGACATCGAGGAAGATACGTGGATGCGCGTCGGAGCAAAATGTACGCAAATAAAATGAACCACTCTGGTGATGCCTTTGTTCTGGCTGAAGCGGATTTCGAGAGACGAATTGAAAAGGGGGTTGAGCTTTTAGTTCAATTTGGGATAAAATGTTAACGCTAAGCTACAATTTTTTAATCAAACACTTAGCAGCAGTTTCGAACGATCAACCAACCATGGAGCAACATTTGTAGATCTATTTTTTAGTGAATTAGAGTGAATTAATGTTCATTTCCCAAAACACGGGGCAAACGTTTGAATGGTGGTTTGAGTTTTCTATTTTCAAAAATAAATGCACCATAATTGGAATGAGTCGAAACAAAAAGCCCACGCCGCAGCTTCGCGAAATTAGATCAATTACGAATGATTTCACTTATCGGCGCTTATCCGCGCAGGCGGCCACACAAACAAAAAACTCATCCACACTCCCCATTCGAAGATAATGGCCGATCATTGCGGTGATGTAGATGTCAAGTTTTTTCCACCTATGATCCACCGACCGACCCGACCACGTGGGGTCGGGGTGAGAGATCGCATCGGGGAAGCGTGACCACTTGGCGCTTGTTAACACTTTCGCGAAAATTGCACGGCGAAAAGCTCCTTTCGCTCTCCGTTGCCGACGATTTTCCTTAATGACCGCCAGCGCCCAAGCGCCACACACACACACTTTTACTGTCGCAAAAGGAGGAAAGATGGAGCAAAAAAATGCACCCATCGGAATGCACTTGGGTCCATTCCAGCCAACGGATGCACAACACGCTGCGATCGGAAACTCGTTGATCGATACCGTCACATGCCGCCCATGACGTCGAAAGCGGCATAAGCTATCCAGTTAAACGATAATGGTGATGGTGATGATGATGATGATGATGATGATGGTCATGATTATAACGACATGATGACGCCTCAACATATGCTCCCAGCCAATTGTGCCGCTCGCTCTGACTGACGGTTTGTGGAAGAAAGTCAGCACCACGGGCACCGTCGAAAGGGCGATGCAGCGATGTTCGAATACTAGGTCAATTGAGAAGTACCTGCCGGAACACAGCTGCCAGAAGGGCCAGATCGGTCTCCTGCCGACACAGCGCGAGTGATGTGTGCCAGCACAAGATCCTCTCACCCAAGGGGGACCCAACGCACGACGTTTCCTCGTTAGCGTCCGCGCGGGTTTCTCGTCAACATTTCATATCCTTAGCAGCGCGATCCCGTGACGGAGCCGCGATCCCGATCTGGCCAGCGATCAACCGCTGGCGTGTCACCATCGCACGCGCTGTAAAACACAACCCAGCGAGACTCACAGCTGCGCCATGGTAAGAGATTCATCTCTTGCACCCGGGCAGATTAGTATCGCCGTCCTCCCGCGAGTTTATTGATGTCTCGTGCGCTTCAATCATAATCAAGCGTAATGCTTCATTTCTCCGCGCGGGCACGGAGCTTTACATTAATTTATTGACCCATTCCGAGGACGGTGGCCCGGTGGAGAGCTGCTCCGGATTCGCGAGATCCCGTGAACGCGGATTGTTGGTTTAGTTGGTTGGTTTGCTTGCGCGAGAAATGCCGTGTCCTGATTGAAGGGTAATGCGAATCCGGACCCCAACTGACAGCAGGTGGTAGGAAACGACCGACCACATCACGATCAGTTTTGACGTTTTCTCTCGACCTTCTTATCGTGCACTGTGCACCTCACCGGTCACGCCGATGCACCGGTGCGGGAGATCTGGTATCGATCGAGCCAGATTAGGGCACTGGCAGATGACTGCACAGCCTTTTGCTGCACTTTGCACCGGGAAAAGCGGAGCGGTGCAGTGGAGATAAAACACCGCTTTGGCGAAAGGGTCCCATCGGTGGATCATTAAAAATAATTAACCGAATACCGACGCGCTGACGGCAGGGAAGCTAAAGCATGAGCTCTCTGCTCTGTGGATCATCGGTGCACGATCCCGGCGAAAGAGTGAAAGTTCGCGCAACTTCTACGCGAATGTTCGTCTTCTTTGGGTGCATGAAAATGAGTGCAAATAATGTGAAAAACTTCACTCCACTCCAATCACCGGATTTTGCGGAACTCCCATCGACCGTGGGGACTCCAAACACCGATCACAAAATGTAAGCGAGCTGAGGATCGCATCACACTTGCTCTGGCGGTTTATCGGAGGCAAAACGGTACAAAATGTCGTTCAAACGCAACATGTACATGCACTTTTTCTCGTGCGATCAGGCAGTGATTAGTTCAGGAGGATGACGCTGAAAGAGAGCAACAAAAAAAAAAAATCGCACAAACACCCCGACGCAAGCATGAATGGTTATGGTCAGCGTACAACCCCCCCCTAGGATGGTGATTCCAAACCCGACCAGAAGTGAGCGGATTTGCGTGCTTTTCCAACGAATGGTCCGTTCACTGAACCAGTTCCAACCCGACCAGATTAACAGCTGCAGCATCCCGATCATCATCTGCATTACGACAGCTCGAATGGCTTGCACAAAAACATAATGATTAGTGTCGAACGACGCACGGATTGGCACACACGCGCAGGAAACGGACAGTAACAAATACGGAACTACCGCTCGGGAAATGGGGATGCTAGTTTTTCATAACTTCTGTGCCGCCACTTCGACTTCCCACTGAGGCTCATCGATAGTAAATACTGCACTGTGGACGATGAAAAAAAAAACACAAAATTGGCCGATGTTGCGTCGCACGGGAAACTGCGGGAGATTCTTATTTCTTTAATCGTCGTGATTTTCCCAACCCCACTCAAACGAACGCTCGCGAGCGCGTAATGACAAAGTTGCCACCACGGTTGCTATCACATCGCTGTAGCAGCAGTTGGTATGCCGAGCCACTGCAAGCCGCAGAACGACGACGAGGTTGTGGTGTGGTCGGGAAAAATAAAACCAGATCACCCGGACGAATGGGGAACGTTCGGAATGGAGAGCTCGCTAAGTGCGACGTCGCTGACGGGCCGCGCAGATGAATGTACAAACAACTCATTAAGACAAATTTAAAAGTCAATTAATTAACTGTACACCGATTAAATTATCATTACAGGCACGCCGATGACGCTGTCCGGATGCTAACCGGTGGAAATTCCACCCGACCCGGGCGTAAGGACGCGAAACATTCCTATGCAAAGCGAAATGATTGATAAGACACGCGGATGCTGCTGAATCAGTCGACCAGCGTTGGTGTTCGGTTTAGCGAGCGACGACTCTACACGAAAGCAGCAGATCAGCAAAACAACTCAATCAGTTTGTAGCCTGCGGATAGTTTGAAGCACTATCGTTGCTATCAGTGAGCTATCTCACAAGTGACAATTAATGCCTGTAATCTTGCGGAATCAACAAAGTAGCCGTTTTTACAATCGCAAACAGCTTCACCCAATGGCAGTCGCAGCGAAAGCAATTATCATGCGAGAAAAATTGGAAAAAAACGGTTTAAAAAAATCCAAACGAGTCCAGAAGCTGCGAAACGGAAAACGTTGGCAGATTTTAGCAGTAAACAAACAAAAAAACGTTCCGAGATGAGTTTCCTTGTTTTTTTTTTGTCTTCATTCAGACCAAAACGCGTCACCGATTCGAGATCATTAGCAGTCTTTAAGAGTGGCCAAGTTCGCGGGCAATAAGATCGAAACCTCAGGCCAGGGCCGGTTCGAAAACTCGGCCAGTTAATGGCGCTCGATAGGAGGCAGCGATTTTTGCAGACTTTTTGTTTTTCGCCACTAATTGCTGGCACCTTGCCGGCATCGCAACGGACACGAGACGAGTCCGTCCAGGCACAAGGGACGAGGTGAGCCAAAACTCCGCCCCTGCAATGTGCTATAATTAGTGTAAAATGATAAAATGAAAAAATTGCTGCCCATCGCTGGCGTTTTTCATCGCCGTACTTGGGCCCGTATTTTCTCACCCTTCGTTTGTCGGGGCGGATCACCGGTGTATGTTGATGCAGTCTTCTACCACCTGAGCGACCTGAGCTACCGTCTGATGACCGTGCTGAGGTCACGGGACGACCCCTATTGATATATTGTGGCCCTGCTATTTCCTACAGCCCGGAGCAACCGATCCGATCGCGGAATTTTCACAGTTTCTGCTCGCGCTGATGATTGTTATTATCGCTTGCGCTGTGCGCGGTGACGATCGCATCCTTTCCGATGGCTGAAGCTTGCGTGAGGAAACTCCGTGAAGCCGGAAAGCCTTTTTGGGAATTCGGACGTGCCTGTGTGGACGGGCCCCGAAGGCACACCACCAAGGGCCCAAAAAATTGCAGCTCCATGGAAGAATAATTTCCCCCCTATTTCTAGCGAACGCTCAAATCTCGGGAACGGAGCTCACAAATCAAACCAATGTCATTAGCGGACGCCGTCCAGGTTTGGGCGTCGCTCGAGGCGTGTTGCGTCTGATTCCCACTCAACAGGTGCGATCATGCAGGCAGGCGAGGCGAAAAACAGAACAAATCTTTGTTTTGTGCTTCGCTTTCGGTGCGTTTTCATGCGAAACAAAAGGACGCCAAAGGGCGCGGTAACGCCGCAGGTGCAGCGGAAAAACTGATTTTCCCGAACTCACCCCCCCCCCCTGTGGTGGGCAAGTTTTATGTGGGAAATGTTTGATAATTCCCCGTTTTCCCCGTTTTCCCCTTTGACAAACAATCGGTGATCCCCGCGGGATGGTGTTTCTATTAGCGATTAACCTATTTTCTGGTGACTCGATCCCGCTGGCCAGTTGGCGTTGCACAACCAAAGCGGGAAGTTTTTTTGGGGAATTTCGTTCTGATGGAACGTGGCTGATTGCGAGCCAGCGAACGGTTGGTGTTTGGTGGGAAAACTCACCCGACTAAGGGCGCCCACGAGACATTCCGGAAGCGAGTTGATCTCACCATCGACTGATTCAGGGCAGCATACATTAGCAAACGATGGGCAGAAGCCAGTTGCACAATCGCCACGGTACCGTTTGGCGGGAAATGATGGATGTATTTGCACAAATAATGCTCACCAACACCCCCTGGCCGGAACCATGGTCGCTAAACGAGTGACGCCACCCTGGTGAGGGAAGCTTTTGATACGGGCTCAAATTAACATGCGGGTGCGCCACCGCTAAAAGCGTGGTATTGTGAGCCCTTAAAAGCCGTGGCCTTTTTTCCCTTTAAACGAGCAACACACACACACACAAAGCCATTGGGCTGGCCGGGCTGGCGTGAGGAGGAAGATTTACAAATTACCAAAAAGTTTATTACCCCATGTCTAAACATGATGATGGCATCGGAGGGCTTTTAGAACCTCGCTAACAGCCGGACCGAACCTCACCGAAAGCTTTTATGGTGGGGCGGCGTGTTTATAAATTTGGAATTATCATCGCCGCGTACCTAATGCACTGCCCGGCGCCCGGTTTTGGGGGTGGGCAGGAAATAGGCAAACAGGGAAAATCGCCCCCAATGTCCGTACTGGAAAATGATGACGAATATAGCTATAAAAGATTAACCCACCTGGTCTGAAGGGAAACGAAATCCGGGAGACTGCCTCCTCGGGTGGAAGGAACGGTGGAAAGCTCTTGTCGAGTGGGTGATCGAACATAGTAAGAAGAAGAAACACACACACACACACACACCCACAAAGGATGAGCAGAAAAGGGTTCTTGGTTCGGCGGAAGAATGGAAGAAAAAGTCTCACTCACATTCTTCGGGCGCCAAATGCGTACGTAAGCTCTCAATTAAAACCGATTTATAACTTGTTTCGGGAGTTAGTTCCACTTCTGTTCGGCCGAGCTGCCCACCGTGGTCAGAGCGTAAACAAAAAAAAAAAAAGCAGCGGCAAAAAGAAAAGCGAGAAGAAAAGCAGCCCTGAGCAGCGCGAGTGAGAAAGAGCGCGCGCACACGGAATGCCCCGAAATGCAACCCTAATTTCACCCCAAAAGCTCATCATCACCGCCGTGTATGCTGACGGACGACGAAATCGGTTCTAATAAATAACTCTAATTGACCGGTGTGTTCTAACCTTCGGTACCGTTACTTCAATTCGCCCCCGGTGGAATGAAGGAAACCACCGAAACCGCCCGCTCACCGACCAACGAAAGGGCAGTTCCTCGGCGGCATCCCTAATAGGAATGAGAGTTGGTGGTTTTTCTTCATCCCTCGTGCGCCGGTTCGATGCGATATGTTTGCGATGTTTGGGCAAACAAATGGACGCGATTCCGTGGTGCCGAATGCAGGAATCCTCGTACGCGCACGTTTGGGTGAGTAGAGAGATGCTAATGGCACCGGTGCCGTTTCTTCGATCGCCTCCGTACATGGACCGGTATTGGGTTCCGCGGTGTACGAAACGAGAACAATACTCTATTAATTATGACTTCACATACTTTTCCCGCACTTATCCGGCGTGGTGGGGTTTCCACCGCGAGATCGAGTGGCTGCGATCGGCAGAAAATTGGGTGCGCTTGAGATCCCTCCAAACAAGCGGTTTCGAGTGGCCGCTCGAATGGCGATACGCGGAAGAGACGGCATTAATCATCGTCAAGACGAAACTGCCGAGCCGGCGATATGTTAAATATTCAAAACGCTTCTTTTTCGGGCTGGCTGGTGATGTCGTTTCCTGGACGATCGTGTGAGACGGCGAATAAAAATGGTCAAAAAACAAACGCGCTCGATCACTGAGCTAAAGCATCGCTTCCGGGTGCTTTATATTTTCCAGCCGTCGAGACACTGTTCCCACGCGATTCTACGAAACAACTTAATTAAAAAAGTGTGTACCAAAGTGGAAACACTTTTAATACAACTGTCGATCATTCAACGATTTTTTTCACAACAACCAAGAAATCGCAAAATATAAATATATTCCTCTAAAACAGCATGATACACCCCTGTCGAGGAAAGCGTTTTGGAGTGTTTTATTACGACCAAACGCGGTCAACCATGTCGTGCAGGAATTCCTTACGTTAAGTATGCATATTTTCCGAAATCTATGTTCACGTTGTCCTCCATACAGGCAGGTGTACGACACGCTTCCGGGCCATGAATAAAGGGATACACCCCCGATCGCACCGCATGCTGTCGATAGGCATCATGAACTTGCCCCACCTTCAGGGCAAAGGCCAGTAGAAAATGGCCAACACTCGGATCGGCTTTTGAAGCCATTTCCTACTGACCTCGAAATACCCCGGGTGCTAGGCCGCGTCTTCGAGAGACCTTCACGGGTCGTCAGACTTTAGCCTTTTCGGTCGCCGGTAGATGGAGATTTTTACTACTTAAAAGCCTCGCACACATTCGAGCATTTCCTGCGGGTTAAAGGTGTCCACCCGAAAGAATGGACGCACACGCGGGAAGCCGAATGGCGGCATGACTGTGGCACCCGGGAAAAATGCGCCGCACCATTTTAATCGTGCGGCTAATTTTCCTGTCTCTCGCTATTTGGCGATGCAACGACGTAATCTGCGGTTCGGCGATTCGGGACGACGAAACAATTTATTCCTCGCAGGTGCAGGAAGCGAACCGTGCGGGATGTTTGAAATGGCGATCTTGCGGTCGCGGTGGGTTAATTTTGAGTGTTTTGCAACACGCGCTCGTGTTTTTCGCGATATTGTTAGCGATGCTTATCGCGGCGCAACCCGCTCGGCAACGGATCTCTGCCAATTAAGCGGTGGTCAGGTTGATCTGGCGTGTGTGGATGCCGTAACCTAGGTGAATGAACACCCGAAATCGGTCTGCTAGCTGGTCCAACCTCCAAAACGCCCATCCTCTTCCGTGCGGTCACGTCCAATCGATCACCATAACTGGCCGTCGGCGAGTGGATAAAAACGCTATCGTATGTGCTGGCATAACTTTGTTCGAGTGAATAAATTTTCCTTCCGATGGGTCAAGTGGACGGTGGATTTTCCTTTCTCGGGGTGTTTTTTTTTTCTTCCCCGTGCGGAACCAAGAGAGTTCGGTCTTATCACGCGGTTAGTGGCTAAAAAGGCAAACAAAAAATGATTTCGTTAAAACAAACGGTACCAAGCGGCCGCCAGTGGATGCGGACCGTAAATCGACACGTCACCGTCGTGCACACCGCAGGGAAAAAAGGTTGCCCCCTGACGGGTGGTTGCCCGTTAGGTGCTGAAAAACCAGAACACATTCTCCATTCTGACCCACCCGAAAACGGTAGAATTGGTTGCCCCTTGGCGTGAACGATACATTGACGCTGGCTGCTCATGCAGGAACAGGCCAGCTACGGCAACGGCAACGCTCGCATTCGAAGCTTCACCGAGCGCCAACAGCGCTTCTAATTTATGAAATTAATGCCAGTTCATCACTCTCGCGCAACCGGGAAAGCCACGGGGGAAATGGCCGTACACACACACTCACACACACCGGTGGTACCATGGCCAGCGCACACTTGTGGCCGGTTGTTCTCGCTGGAGAGAAGCAGAAAATGGGAAACAATTAAAGCTTTTACTTTTACCCGGCATCGTGATAAGCCACCGCACGGGAGAAAGAAACGAAACTGCTCTAATCAATTTATAGAACACAGCATACGAGACCGGGTGTTTTTTCCTGCGCCAAAGCCACCCTCCAAGTTTCCCACCACGGGCTCGTATAAATCGAACAGCCGGCAATTGGGTGTTTGTACACCGCGAACAGAGTGCCCACGTCCGTAAACAAATGGTTCACGTGTCGGGAAAATCGATGCTCGGGAAATGAAACACTGGCGGTGGCCCCGTGCACAAAACTCACGCGCACAAAACGGAACACGAAGCGAAGGAAAAGCTCGTTCATATGATAACGATCTCATTTCTCACCACCCTGAGCAACCTCGAGCGCTATTTTCGGGGTTGAAGGCAGAATCGGTACAAAATCGTACACTATTAGAGAAAGTGATCGTGAGATCGCACCTTCCCATCTGACGAAGATCATCATCATCATAATTACTGCCGGTGCGATCGGGCGAGCCACTGGTCAGAGGGTACGGTTGGAGGGTTCTGGGCCACGGCGAAGAAAGAACTCATCGTGATGGCGATCCCGCGATAACCGACGGATGCGATTTGTTCCCGGTCCGCGATCGGCTGATAGTGATCGCGTTCCGGGATGTTCTTCGTTCTTGCCTAAGTCACCGCTCGTTGAGGCTCGAAACCCAACGCCAGAACTGGACAAGAACCGTTCATCGGTGCTTTTAGTGGTGTGTGAGTTTTTTTTTTCGCACCACAGGACGATCGCGGCTAATCGAGACACTCGAACGGCTAGCGCCATAAAATTTGCTAATCGTTGCACTCACGCAAAAGCACACCAAGCAGCAGCAGCAGCAGCAGCAGCAGCAAGCGTTCGCTTCCCGGGTTTACGGTTAATTCGTACCTTTCGATCCGAAAGGCACCGGTTTTGCGAGTGGGCAGTCTAATCCCACACATTAGCGCCCTCACGATGTTTGTCCAACGGGCTTTAGGCTTTCGCAAGGGCGGCATCCCTTACAGTAGGGCGCTGCTTTGTGGCAGCGTGCGTGCGCATCAATTAGCCACATTTCATCGCACTTCGGAATCGCAGAATTGGGCGATTGGCCGCCCGACTGGTGGGCGAAAGTGTTGTTCTAGCCGTTGTGTTCGCTGCGTACGCGTGCATAGGTTGATGGGCGCCATTTAACGGCTGGTCGGTGTGTAAAACCTTTGCGCAAGGCTCTCAGACGTCCTTGCGTGTGTGAGAACGCACGCGGTGCGAGAAGTTTTTCCGCAACGCTCTGTAATTAACTGCCAATAGCCGTGCAGGCGACCAGGCGCGGCCAGTTGCGTGATTACATTAGGAAGCCTGCTGTTCTGCGCACCATGGCCAGCCCACTTTGCGCGCCTTTGCCGGCTTATCGGTGGGCTCGAAAGCCGCGGGCTCGGTATAATACTAATGCGCTCGAGTCGTGGCGGCCACGTCGGGTAAGGAGCCAATTGTCGAACGAAGCCCGCAGGCTCGGTGCCCCCGGGAGAGTGGAAGGCTGGTGATTTGCGGCGTTTGTTGGATTGATCTATTAATTAAAAGCTACCCGAAGCGTAACTGCGCCCCGGGGCGGATTTTAGCGAGCTTCGGAGCCGGTTGCGGAGGCTTCTAATTACCACTTCTAGAGCGATAGAGCCGGGTCGTTCTGAAGTCGGGCGAAATTCGTCTCGGTCTTTTGCAACCGGATCAGAAGCACCCAACATCACCGATGGGGATGGGAGGCAAACAACAACAAAAAAAAAAGACGCTAAAATAAAATAACGCCTCTCGGACAACCCGTCGAGCCCGTCGACGGATGGCGTAGTGTCGTCTTGACTCATCGCACGATCACTCCAACAGTGAGCTTCATTAAAAGGTCACTGGACTCGTTCGAACCGGCGGAAGTCTTTCCGGGAGGTGATGCGCGAAATTCCGCATCGAAAGTTTGGAGCCCTTTCTCGACTGCACTCAGGTTGCACTTCATTTTGCATGCGAAGTACCACCGGCTTCACATCGAGGAGGTTTCGCTTCCATTTTTGCGGTCGATTTCGTATGCCCTGGTTTTGTTTTATTAATCCGCTCGCACTCGTTGATGGTGTGCCATTAATCCGACGGTACGTTGCGTTGCGAAACATTCACCAATGGTTGGCCAATGGCCACGTAAAGCGTAAATGGATTGAATTTCCCCCAAAATGATGCTCAACTGCATGACCTCGGAATGTTCAGTGCAAACAGGGCCGGCAGTTGCCAAGGATTGTGTGCGTGCTGTGTTTCAGCAATCAGTTGACATCACTCACCTGAAACGAGATGGAGAATACAAATGAAAATTAGGCTATTGATTGCATTCCAGCTGCAGCTATGCATTTATAACGAAAATCATTTGAAACACAAATAAATATAAAATTACAAGGAAAACCATTTTCAAATTTTTATCCTGAAAGCAGTTTAATTGATTGTTGATGTAACAACGAAAAAAAAATATTTTATTGCTATTTATAAGTTAAACGACTAAATTATGACCATTTCATTTAAGACAAAAATAGTTTTAAAAAATGGAATAAATAATTTGGACTTACGCAATATGATCACTTAAAAGCAACAACAATAATAATTGTAGATCCTCTCATAAATTTTTTCTGTTATATTTTATTTCAAACATTTCAACGTTAATTTGGATATTTTTTTAAATTTTAATGCACATATGCACTGCTACACTTCGTTAATCATTGGCTCCGAAATGAAATAAGTAAACAATAATTAAGTCATTTCAATGCTTGTACTTCACATTTAATTATGATGCTTTGGCATTTCCATAAAGCAACATGTAAAGCGTTATCTTACAAGGCTTACATGACCTTTTAAAACAAATATTTGCATAAAGCATTAGCTGAAACCACCTGTAGCACTTTCATTGATGAATATCAACCTCGCACACAATCGTACAACAAAAGTGAGCTTGTTAAAACAATTAGCTTTTATGCACGAACGCTGTATGTAGGCAGTGCTCTCTTACCAACATCCGATCACCGTCCAATCATGATACCGTTTAATGGGCCCGTCTGGACTTTGCGACGCGAATGTCCGTCATCACGGGTGCAAGATAAAATTCGATAATATACGGTTTCGGTTCAGCGTGATTGCGCGCTCTCACTGGCGCTCGTTGGCGTGCTCCGGCGCATGGCGCATGCAGCAGTTACAGCCGCATCAATCAAGCTGATCGTCTCGCGATACTGTGCGGCCCAGCCATTCTGACCCAGAATCTCGAAATAAAAACAGAAAAGCACCCTCTACGACGGGCCACGCGGTGCAAAGGCAGCAGCCCTTTTTGGTTGCCCACAATCAACGCAACGAACCGGCAATCAGTGTGGGGCGCAAGCGAGCTTTATTAATTTTATGTCGTTTAATTATGATGGACGACACCGGCCGCGTTCCCAAATCAGTCCGCGGAGACCCGGTCCAAGCGATGGTAATCGATCACCGCAGGCTATTCGCGCTGACGACGACGACGACGACGACGGCCCGGATGCGTTTGGCGTTGCATCGGACTGTCGGGGAGCTTGGCCGGCCCTAGACGGAAGGGCTGGGAAAACTTCCGTTCACTTTGCGCGTCTAGACCCCGTACACCCACACACCCGGTACACACACACACACGCACACACCGGGGGTCGAATAAAGCTGGGAGCCAGGAAACGGGGTCTGAATAAATTTAGTTGTAAAAATTAATTTTACGGTACCCAGAGTAGATCGTCGCTGCAGGGTGTACGTGCGGAAGCAACAAAAAAAAAAGACGAAAATACTCAAACCCATGCTCGAGTATGAGCACTTAAAGCATCTGCCCATTGAGAGGGAGGCAGAAGACGCACCACGAGAACATTACGGCGAGAAAAGCGCACCGATAGAAGCGCACCGCGTAGCGTTCGTTGAGAAAGAAAACGCCCCTTTCGCGGGCACTGCGCTTCCTTTGAGCGTCACCATGGCGTTAAATTATTTTTCCGGCCAAAAGCTCATCGGCCCGTCGATGAACGATGGGGCAAATGGGAGGCGATCAAGCATGACGGAGTTTTGATGAAGTGGAGCCTAAATGTGGGCCTCTGTCAAAAACGAGCCACCCTTGAAACGATCAGAACCGACGCGACTGCCTCGAAGGTAGTCTTGTTGCGCTTGCTGCTTGTGCTCTAGTGGTTGGGAAATTGCTTTCTAGCGGCAGCCATGCCCAAGTGCCCTTCCGGCCTTCGGTCCGGGCGCCGGTGAGGAAGCAACTGGATCGCGATTTGTGCGCGACTTAGAACCTTAACCGCGGGCTAGGATTTGTAGCGCATCGCTCTGAACGGTGCATTTTTTTTTTTTTCGTTACTCGACGCAACACCGTTTCCGTGGTGATTTGCTCCTCTTCTGCCACCACACGGCACAGGGTGGTTCTTTTATGCTAGTCCTACCCCACCCCGAAGGGCTGCTCGGACAACCGGACGGGATAAAGGTCGATTTATTCGTCTATTTACATAACATGATCATAATTTCATTCGCCCGCAACATGCAACGGGCAACGAACCCGATTCGTATCGCACATTTTCACGATAGTATATTTTATTATAATTGTAAACGAAAGGAGAAACGCCCTTGCACCTTCCCGAGGGTGAACCCTTGGCGAACGCCGGCACACGCGGAGGTGGATCCGCTTTTGATAATAGAATTCATGATTTCACGCTTCGTCTTGCGCGGTCCGCGACGCCTCCAGCTCCATCTCACGCGAGCTAACGGATTCTAAGGTGCTGGTTTTGCGGTCACTCGAGGTTCGATTCGAGGGGCCCGAACATACATTTCAATATTTTATTATTTTTTAAGCACCAACGCTCTCCCAACACTCGATCGTGGCCGGATTAGTTCAGGGGCGCCGGATCGATTCTGCGGCCACGCGTTGACGCCAGCGATCGCGCCGTCTTGCACGATCCTGCGGCATATTGCATGCTGGAAAGGGAAGATCACAACGGCAGGAATTTATGCTTCGAATATCGTCCTTTTCTTTTCCTTAGAGCGTTGGATCTCGCGTGTGTTCGCGCGGAGAATCACGCAAGCAAGGTGACGTGCTGGAGCGCAGCTGATTTGTTCTTCCCACATCATAAATCACCAAGGTTAATTCGCAACGGCACGGTTGAGACTGACCGGGCTCGGTATGCTCGCATTTTGCCACTGATGTAGAGCGAATTCCGTTTTCTACCCTGCGTCGGCATGAAATCGATTTCGGCATGAATTAATCGGCATGAATTAAATATCGATTTCGCGAACGCACGAGACGGCGTCGTGGAGACTCTGAATGAAATCGAAACTTCTCACAAGCTCCATGCGGCCCGAAATTGATATTGTTTTTCTGCCGGCTGCATTATTTAAATTTCCTTCTTTTCCAAACACCGGCAAACAAAGAAACAAAGGAAGACAGAGTGGGCGAAAATCTCTTATCCAATTCGGCATCTGACCACCCGTCGGCGAGTCTTGATCTTGATAATGCCTTATCGAGCATGCCCTCGTAAATCATCCAAAACGTACCGAAGCCAGACGGGAGCTTCCAATTTGGAGCTCGTTTTCTTTCCTTTCATTGTGGATCCGTCTTGTACGGTGGTCAAACTGCACTAGCGCAACGCAGTGATCGATTGCGATCGAGCGATAAACGGTGCACTTTCAACGACGCGTCTTGTTGCTGGCTGGAAATGTCCGAGCCAACATCAACCACAAAACAGGTATTCCGAACGACCGAATTTGCTGCGATCGCGATTGGGATTCTGTGGCGACTCCATGTTTCTATTCAAATAATATGCGGAAGGAGGCATGATTTTCGTCACATGATCAGTTTGCCAGGATTGCCTGGTCGGCATTTTGTAAGATTATTATGCACTCGCTAATACTGCACCGCGAGCAATGGTTTCGTAAATTATCGGCCAGTTGTGAAAGGTTGGCAAAAATATCACAAATCAGACATCAGACAGTCGGCTAGACATTGCTCCATTAAGTGAGGAGAAAAATCGATCGCTACACCTGTTAATTTTTAGTGATCCAAATCCCTCCGGAATTTATCCGGAATTTTTCTTTATTTATGGAAAAAATCAACTTTAACTTCACAAAAATAGCTTCAAAGGTTAACACTAGTAAACCATACTAAAAAAACCATTTGTATTTCTTCTTTCTACTTTGCTCGAGACCGACTGGGGTTCCATATGTCGTTTAAACATAAACATTAGATCATTGATCTCGATCCAGTTTACGAGCTGGATTCACCGATCTCATACAGCTTCAAAAGGAACATACTTTGATCGTTCTTCGTAGCTGCTTGCCGAGCGAAAAAATCTGTTCATTTTCCGACATCGTCCCCCCAGATTGGGAAGAATCCACACAAGTGGCGGTAAAGCGTGTGTAAGATTCGTTTGCTATCAACGAAAGCAAATCGAACAGGCACCGAGCGTGGATCAAACCCCGTGGATATTCCCAGCACGACATCCGATCGGTCCCATTCCGGTGGACCTAAGAATCCCAGCCTGTCTCGACGCTCCGTTGGAGGGTGGAAATGATAATCGATCATATCAAATCAACTGTGGAACCGCGGACGAGGATGCATCCAGGCGTCTTTTTTGCCTTCACGCCTTGTCGTGGGCCCTGACACCATCCGCCTGGTGGTCCAGATGAAAAGTGCTCGATTGTCAACGTGGCTTGTTGCTTGCGAGCCGTGTGTTCATTCCGTTAGCTCGATAATTCTATCGATCGTTTTGTCGCGGTTTGTGCAAACATTGAACCTGCGCTGATAATGTCCACCAACGCACTTTGTCTACGACCGCGCAAAAAACGGCACTGGGCGATAAGAAAATGTGACAAAAAACAAAACAAACAAACAAACCAACCTTGAAAGTGGGCGTGGAAAACCCCGGCCATGGTTATTTGTCAACCGAAGCAGATTTTCGTGACGAAGATAGAGTAGCCAGCGATGGATGCAGCGATTTACCATAATAACGGTACGATGCGTCGCCTTCCATTAGGCCAGTCAAAGCCGATTGACGAGGCAGCAGTGCAGTTCGAACGTGCTCACCTCGTCGCTCGTAATTGTTATTTCCGTTTGCGATCTACGGGTCTCGGTGATGGAGCGTAGGCAGCATTGCCAGACGCTTTCTCGTTCATCACTTCCTTCAGGCCAGTGCGATTGATTTGCTCCGATCGCGCGGGTTTCTTTTTTTCTTTTTGTTATTTCCTTTCGCTGGACCCGATGGCCAATGGCGTCGCCTGCAGCCCGCCCGCCCGCTAATATTAGCCGCGTTTGCGTTGTTTTTCCGCTTTGACGTTGACGTTGAATCGTCACTCGGAAGCATCCCGGAATTCGGTCACTAGGTGGGCGGAGAGCCATCGAACGCGGAACATCGTGGTGCGATTGCGTTCAGCCGGAAGGCCGGACAACAAAATGCCACCCCCGGTTGTGACTGCGCCGTGGCAAATGAACCACGGCTACGCAGCTTAGCTGAGAAGTACCTTGCAACCGGCCGGCCCTCGAGGCTGGCTGACGAGCCCACGTTAACACGGCAACGGTACAATGACAAACCATTAACGGAGCAAAACCATAGACCTATAAAAAGCCAGCCACGGGATGCGAATCGATGTGCTCGAGCATCCGCCACCAGCTCGCACCGAGGGCGGCCATCCAAATTTCCTACGCGAAACCGGCTAACTGTTGTTGGCCGTATTTTATCCGCCAGTGGTGCAAGTGATCAGTTTGCTTCACCCCAGGGGTGGAGTGTAGAATGCCCGCATTGGGCGTATCGAAACACGAGTGTGAAAAGCAAATCAGGTGGAAAATTATACACCACCAAAGTTGCGCTTCGATCAGACCGCGTGGTTGCGAAAACCACGCGAGCACCATTTTCGGCTGTGTTCTTGACCGGTGAAGCTCGTTGGGCACACCGTAATGAAACGCCCAAGAACGCAACCCTAATGCGTGATTCCGTTCTAGCGAGCTCTATTTTACGTACCCGATCAAGCACTGTAAACACATACTCCGATGCATTATCACACGAATCAAAGCCTGCTTGATTATAGGACGCGTTGCGATTTGGGGTTCGTCGCTTGTTGCAGTGACCAAGTTACTGTGCCACGGTGAAGTAACCAAACTACAGCTGTTCACACAGCTAATGGGCGAGAATTGGAGCACGGGAGAATGCGCGATTTGGCGAACGGTACGCGAGCGTTCGCGAGATTTTCCGTGAATTTGTCCATTTATCACTCCACCCCAGAGAAAGGTGCCGACGGAGATGCCCGGTCAGAGGTGATGAAAGATGAGTTTCCGGAGTGATTCGCTGCTGAATTCTCCCGCGATGAAGCCCTGGCCAGCTACCGCACGTTCGTGCAATGACCCGTGGTGGTACGCGAGAAATCTGATGCTGATAATTATTGTAATTTAAATGACATAATGCTGCGTTTGGATTTCATTCATCAAACAGCCGTCCGCAGGAGTGCTCGTTATGAAGGCGCGGCAGTACCGAGCTTTTCCTCGTGACGATCGCGATCGAGCACGGTGTGGGAGCGGTGTAGCATCTTCCTTGGCAAGACAAGATCGCTCCGTTACGGGTGCTGGTTTCATGCGAAATGAAAAAAAAAATACTAAGATAACCAAGCCGAGCCGAGCACGGTTGCAGCAAGTAGGGGATTGTTTTCGCTTGGGAAGCTGCAGATATGGCATCCGAGCTGCCCGTCAGAGGAGAGATGCCATTAGATCGCCACTCATTCATTTCTTCCCACAGGATGTGGCAGGGTGCGCGCGCGTGTGTGTGTGTGCGTGAGTGTGACGGTGGGTCATGGCGCGCCGTTTATTAATTTTTCCGATGTTTAATTCATGCACATTCCGGCTGGCGGCTGGTCGATCTTTTGCCATTTCTTTGCCCCTTTCTTCGACCGGACGAGCGTACCGGTTGTCGGTTTGGCTGTCGTTGCATTGAAAGCTTTTTTGGCGGACGGCGCGTAAAATGACAGCTATTAAGCTAACTGTTTGTGAGCAAATTTTTCCATTTTTTAATTTTGACGCTTCGTTTGGACTTCCGAAGAAAATAATGCGCACGGATTCTGGCCGCGGATGGAAGCCGCCCAGTTCGCCGTTACCGCGCGGTAAATCATTTAGTCGCCAATGGTCGACTCGTGGAAGCGGAAGCCCAGCAAACGGTGGATTCTTGACTGCACACCGCTTTTGTAGGTGTTGTTAATGTATCCGCATTAGAGAAGCACCGGAAATAAGCACGCCCGAGGAAGAAACCGAATGGCTCACCCCATCGGATTCAGGGGGGGATGAATACATTGAACGATCGTAACATTACGAAAATAGTCTATCTTTCACATTCCGTTCCGGAGGCGTTTAAAGTTTTATGAGATGAATGCAGCAACTTGTTCTCCAAAAATCCACCCATCTAGTTCGCTTAAAGCGCATAAAAGTGCGACATGCTTTGCTTTGGATGCAGCCAACGAGCGGCGTATAGGAAGGTGAGAAACAAACGCCCGTTCGACGTTGATGAAGCGCTCCTGAGAAGCGCACGCTATTTATCTGATGCATTAACATCAAGACGCATGTTGTAACACGATATTTGTACTGCCAAACGGACGCTCGCGCACAATAGCGCCCCGTGAAACTGGGTAAGTCGCTTCAATAGTTTCCCATCGCTAGTTTTTGTTTACGAGCGACGCATTAGCGAATTCTTTGAATTTTACGACTAAAAACGACTCAATTGTTGGGGAGGTTACAATAAAGTTCCGTTAGAGGCAGCAGTTTTATCTTCGGAACAAGGATCATGGCGCGGGATATAAATGCCTAACCCAAATCCAAATGTAAGCAGAGTTATTCTTCCGTTGTTGGACTAGCAGCGTTTTGGGATGAATTTTAAGACAAACCTAAACACATCATTTCATGACGCTCGTAAAGCGAAAATTCATTCAAAAATGCAATCAAGAAAAAGGTCTTTTAAGCCAACGCTATTATGCGATCAATGCAAATCTCCCTGGAAGCGTACGTCTCCACGACCACGCCATGAGCTTTTTCCACTGCAAACAGGACGATCCACGCTCGTTTGCATGCAAAGGGACACCAGAGCAGTTGGGGTGGTAACCAGCGCAGGGGTTATGCAAACATTCCAAGCTGTCAAAGTATCGGACAAGTTCAACACGCGCCACCACCACCACCATTACCACCAAAGGGCACGCTGTACAATGGGGTTGTGTGGTTCGTTTTCCCAGTCCCGAGAGCTCGCAGGCCACTTTGGGAAAAACCACCACCCGTGCCAGCAGGCGAAACCCGTGCCAGCACGATAGCATGCAAAGGTGCAATGGAAATGTCATCCAATTTTTGCCGTACACCGCGGTTTGACGCGAACTCGCGAACGCAGTAGCTTTCGCGCAAGAACCACGACCAACAAAGCAAACAGGCCATGCCAGGGAGGCACGAAAGTTCTCGGACTTTAAATGTGCTATCGATTTTAATTAATCAGTAATAGTAACAATTGAATGGTAGCATCGGGCGAATCCACCACCACCGCTCCACCGAAATGGAAAATGGAAACGGACAACTGCCGACCGCGAGGTCAACCCTCGAGAGGACCAGCCCTCGCAAGAACTGCCGATCTGCGTGTCTTCTCTTTTGCAAACTGCGCACGAGAGAGTCGCGCAATCGCAGGGCGCATGCAAATCCGCACCGTCGTTCGGGGAAAGCTGCAACCTAAAATACTCCTGCGGCCAGGCACACGACGCAGCGCGAGCAGTTCGCGAGCGCCTGGGCAGATGAATCGCTCGTGATAAGCATAAATAGAGGCAATTGAAATAGTTTTGCCATGTTGCGAGACTGCGCTTTCGTGGCACGTGGGTGGGCACTGGTGAGGCGCGACCTGGAAGGGTGGAAGATACGCGAATGCCCGCGGATTAGGATCATGTTGGGATCGAGCTATGGTCGGGTCACCAACACCAACCACCATCTAACTGCACTTGGTCGTGGTTCTTGACTGGCGAACAAAGCGCGCTTCCCGAGTTGTGTGACAGGAAGGAAGTAGCTGCGAGCCGAAGCCGGTTGAGTGGGAGTTTGGTGGTGCATTGTATGCACCGGGAATGCATGCCGTAAGGAAGCTATTTTGTAGCCAACGTTGGGCTCGAAATTCTGCCGGTCGGTGTCAACACTCACACTCAGCGACTCACCGTGCGATGGTGCCGGCGTGAATAATGGGGCTACGGCTAGAACGGTGTGCGGAATATTAATTTTCAATTAAGATTGTTCTCCTGGTGCACATGCGCCATGCAGTCGATGGAAAAGGAAACAAGGAATTTGTTGGGCGCGTGTGCTTTGGCACGTACGTACAACGGTTCCGTTTGGGCACGGGATTCGCATCGGGAGCGATATCTCGGGCAGTAAGTTCGTTTTCCTCATTGCCCATCGGCAGGCAGATCATGGCGGTCAGTCGCCCCACGCTAGCCTTGGGTTGGTTTTACTCATCCAGGAGGTCGTGCTCAGTTGCGTAATTTTAACGTTTCGACTATGCGAACCCGTCGATATCGAGTGTGGTTCTTTTTAATCAAAAACAAAAATCCCGTCAAAAGCATTTGTCCATTTTATGATGACTATGTGTTGCGAGATACTGAATATGAAAAATTCAATTTGTTCTTGAGCTAATAACTCCTTGCAATGTGCATTACGATTGATCAAACTGGTGATCCTTATATCAATGACAATGATAATGTTATCTAATTTTCCTTCCTAACGTAACTCCATTGTAAAACGATTGCTAAAACACGATTCTTTATGATCGAAACACGAAACTTGGGTGATGGTATATTTTGTTTGCAAATTCGTATTTTTAATCTTTTGAAAAGTGTTTTTTGAATATATGTTGTGAAGAACTTTTTGAAATCTTTTACCCAATATGTTTGAATTGATGTTTGAGTTTGTATAAAAGATTTAAAAAGTTTGAAAATAATTAAAAACCTATACCTATTACCTTGTGTTAGTGAAAATCAATCACTATAAATAAATATGAATGAAATTAGTCATATGTACTTAAAACGCATAACATGACATTGTTGTTAAAAAAACCATCCAAATGGATGTCTGAACAATGACGGCATCATGCAGGCATTGTAGAATGCTGTCAACAAATCATTTCTCTTTGGATAAAAATCGATTGAAAAAAGTTGTCAAAAATCGATGAACATCATACGAATAACGAGCGAATAAACAATTTGAATGCGAGTTCACTTATTTTTTTTCTTCACACAAACATTGTACCACGTGTGCTATGGGAAAGCAAACTTCACACCCGTGAAGGCAGGTGTCAAAAGCTGGAAGAAAAGTCCGCATTCGGCCATCATACACCCCAATATTGTGTTCCCGATCGCGTCAAGTCGGTGCGTTATGCTCGAAGGTATGCGCTAGATAAACAGCGCCGGTCGTTCTGTGTTTACTTTGGCGATCTTACGATCGTTGGAATCGCACGCACATGTCGAAACTGTCGCCTGTCTGCGGCACTTGACCCGAGAGTGTCACGCGCAATTTCGCCGGCCAATGATGATGCTGGACTCTATGCTCGAAAATGGAGTGGATTTCATCACCACAACCACTGTTGTGGAGGACGACTGTCGTGGAATTTGAAATATGCTTCCCTTAGCAAAGCGAGGAATTTGCCGCCCACTCGATCGGGTCATATGGTTCCATCGGAGAGCATCAGAAAACGACGGATGAGCGTGCAGTGCATTGTTGTACTGCGCCGATTTATCATTTTCGTTACTGACCCGATTTTCGACCGGGTACACCGAAACGGCCCCGGAAAAAGCCTCGTGCCGCGATGTCGTATTCCCGGAATGGCCACTTCAGATCGATCATCTGCCAACGAGTGAAAACAGGCCCTTTGCGTGCAGTTGAATAGCCAGGCGCAGGTTCAACCCCGTCCAGGGAAATGGCACTGATCTCAATCAGCGACGCATGCACGCGCAAGGGCTCGCTCGAGAGAGAAAAAAAAACCCAGTGATTCGCCTTTCCCGCGATGGGGACGACGCCGGCGACGTAATAATAACTGTTAAATTGAATTTTTTTAACCAACCCTCGCTGGATCGCCGCTGGATGCAGCCAAGTGTGGACGGACTTGAAGCTTTCCTTTGAATGCGAGGCGTTTGTGCCCATCAGTCACCACCTTCTCGGGAACCTCGACCGTCCGAGACGTCCGATTGTCTCGGTAGGACGGAAAATGCATAAGAACGGGGCCTCGGTTGCATGGCACGCCATCGCAGCCCGTCTTTGGGCATTTATTTTCGGTACCCTACGGCATTCGTGCCACGCCACGCCGTTTGTCCGACTCGCTCTTCTCACCTCCGGCGGCTGCGGAGTTCGTGAAAAGAAACGTGTAACAATAAAGATGATGAATTTTTCGTAGTACACTTATCGGCGTATTTAATCAACGCTTTCTCCGGTTCTCTATGATGGACTGATAGAGTTAAACACTGCCCCTTTCCACGTTATTGCTCGCCGCTTGCATCTCACTCGCGACCTACTGCTGGTTTTTTTTTTTCGTATCTTCGTATTCCCTTTGACCAGTGCCCTCCGTTGCACTACCATTCGGTTGGCGAAATGGGCAGCGAACGTTTCGAGGAGAAAAATGTATGAGAAATGAGTCCGTTTTCATACGCCTTCAGCTGGCGCTGGCTCAACAAAAAACACCGGTGACCGGTGGTATGCGTTTGCGATGGCCAAGAACGTGGGCCAAAATGGACGGTGCCGGAAAAATTGTTCCACTTTAGGCAAACCTTGCGTAGTGAAGATGTTGGCGGCATCGGTGCATATGCCGGTCCGATGGTGAGTTCATGCGAACACCGCATCCACAGCTGACCTTATTGCTGTGTCCGGATATTGGAGCGAAAAAAAAGCCGGCGACGACGTCGTTGATCATGTAACGTCGCACTGTCGTTTACAGGACCATAAGACCATATGCCAGAGAGCATTGAAAAATTTCGCACAGAAGCTAATCCACCGAGGCGGCTTTGGACTGGGACAGATTTCGTTTTTCGTTTGTTTTTCTTGCGCTTGCCTTTTCCAAGGAACCTCCGAGACCTGGCAACCGAGCGCTGTTTGAAAGGAATCTGTACTTGTGTACATTTCCCGGCAGTGGGTCGAGATCCATCGCATATATCGTTCTGCTTTTCTTTTTTGGTTCCTGCTCCAGAAGTCCAGCTGCGCGTAGCTGGACCACTTCAACATCGCACGTCCTGCATGATCAAACTCGCAGATTGCGATCGAGGTTCGGTACGACACGTACTAGCCGCTGTTCGGCACGACACCGGCGCCGGTAGATCTCCTTCGCGGGTGAACCAGTATTGGGGAGCCTTTTCCCTGCGACCATTTCGGTGTTTTGCGATCGCACATCTCACGCCAGCTCTGCATCGTGTTGATGTGTAATGACATCAAGGGAAATCAGTTCATCTCGCGCCACGCTTCATCAGTCGGTTGCTGTGTCACTAGTGTCTTCTGGTCAGTGGGGTAGTAAACTCGTAGGACAAACAAAAACCGAGCCCTTCCATAACGGTGCTATTGTGGGCCTTTGCTTCCGGTAAGTGTAGCCTCGTTTGCAGCCGCGTAGGACGAACTATGTGTGCTCTGTGACGGTTTAATGTGTACCAATCTATTGATGCATTCATGCACATTGCACCATGATTTATTGCAGTGCCACCATCCTGTGGTCCTGCGAACAGCGCAATCACGATCTCGAATGTAGGACACAGCTACTGGTATACGACCATGCCTTATTATTAAGTCCTATACCTTTGATCCATGATCTATGCGACCAATAGTGATACTATGCAGATACTGTGGATGTACAGTATAGAAACGTTTCCCTTTGGCGATTTTATTTTTGTGTTACAAACGTTATTTGTAACGCTTATGCTGTAATCGACACAAAGCTCAAGAGATGTGATCACCAGCAATGGATAATGAAAAATGATATGTAAATTCAGGAATGGGTACTCTGAGTACATTTTCACAATTTTCTCACACTAGCGAAAACTTATAAGCGTTGGATAAAAATAAAAATCTAATATCGTAGAATAACCAAAATAGTGTTTTGATCCTGTGAGAAAATACAGTTGCATCTCGCTTTATCACATTTAACAACAAAATACTCCAGATGAATGAGTTACACAACTTGTTCGTGAGCACGTGAAACATGCAAACAAATCACTCAACGAGATTGATACACGTGTACGATATTAGGTGCTCTTCATTCTCAACGAATAATCAACGATGAACGCTCATTTAACTGAACACTGCCATGTTCCTGCCATTGATCACGTTCAAGGATGTAGCATCTCAAGAACTCCTGCACCTGCCCATTGTTCAGTTGGAATCGGCCAGTTTTGTAGGCAGCCACTGTAAACATACTCGAACGAAAAACGGAAATCTTGAGCATGTACAAACAATTTGATTGATGGTATCTTCCAAATTTAGTTTTTCCAATGCACCGTCACGTGTAACGGATTCTCTCCGGCGAAAGCACACTCCAGAGGGCAGCGGTCATCCAGCAGGTTCGTTTGGTGAACTTTAGCTGGCTTTAGGAGCGAGAAACCCGCTGGTATAAAATATCATTTTAATTAATATCATCCAAGCAAGTGCTGCGCTCGAGAGCGGGCGCATCGCGTGCTTGACGGCATCGTACTGGACACTTGTCCGGCATCTTTAGAGCTTCACCACACTAGTAAGTTACCAACGAATTATACGCCGCTTTCCGAGCCGCTAGAATGTTTATTCTCGTGCTCCTGCGGCCCAGCGCACGCCACTCGACCTTCGATGTTTTAGAGCTCAAGAACTTCTGGGCAGATCTCTCAGAGTCCCTTCAGGCTTCTGACCAAAGCTGCTGCTCTCGCTGCTGATGCCGGTAAAGCTGCTAACCGCGCACATGACCGCCAGCAAAGTCCTCCTCTCGAGTGCTTATGTTTATGGATGGCATGCGTTCAAGCGCAGCGCACATGTCAGCGATTCGAACCGCTTGAACTCCAAAGTACTGCGCGCGTCCCCTCGGCTGGCAGCATATTTTACACGTGCCGGGGTGTGCATGCGCGTGCAGCGTACAGCCTCCCTAAGATAAGTAGCTGATGATCATGCTCGCGCAAACTTATGAGGCCCTTCCTTCCGAGAAACGCACACTCGATCGCGCAGGTCGATGATCGCGCAGAAGATCGGAAGGCCCATCTCTCGCGCACAGGGATCTCTTCTATCTGCGAACGGAAACTCGCTGCTGACTACCACGCCCCGAACCCGCAGGGCTTGAAACACATTCCTTGTGGAATTTATTTGCTCTCCCGGAATAATGGATAGGCGCAAAATATGACCTCCACTTCCTGCGGTTGCGCTCAAAAGTCTATAATCACCAACGATCGGGCAATCCCTTCGCAGGTGTCACGCTAAGCTTGGCGAGCTTCAAATTGATTTCCATCACATGGTTGGCAGTTTTAATTAGATGAACGCGCCAAGATCAGCGAGTTCTCACAATGCCCGATTGCCGGATGTTCGGGAAGTTTTCACGGAAGCCACACGGAAGCAACATTCCAGGAGCGCCAGCAGGAAGTGTTCGGTTCTCGCCATTTGTAATTAATCCATCCATCTAAAGCGCGAAGGCAATTATAAGCTCATTAATCAGGGCCTAATCATTAGTAGTTCGTGTTCTTGGGCAGACGGATTGGCTCGCTCGTTGTGTGGTGGGAAAATCGCCCATCGTCGCGCCCATTTTCGAGCCATTTCCACGAGGGCGCTGCGGAGGATTACCCGGTAATGGACGCGAGATTTAAATCAATTGATTCGATTAGAGCCCATTCCATCCTAAACCGGCCACCTTGCTCACTGCGGAGCTACAACCACACACGGTAAAGGTGGTCGAGAAAAATCCCCCAGCGAACGCGGTGCGTTTACAGTAAGCGCTATCAATTCTTCACCACTTTACAGCCGATCGTAATTAGTGGGCTGGCTGATGTTGCCAGGCCGTTTACGAGAAAGGGTCACCTGTAAACCGGCCCTACAAGGGCGGGCTACTTTCTCCCACTAATCCACGGCGCAATTCGCCATCCCCATCTCGTATGCAATGATGAATGACGGATGCACGGCTAACAGCGATCTGTCAGCGAACAGATGCAAATGCGCTCAAACTCAGTTCAGAAGATCGCGCAAAGCACCCTGGGTGGGTGGCAGAACATGGTAACGGTAAAGCGCGCTATTCGCTAATTGATATTAAATTGGTGAGCGCGGTAGATAAATTTCAGCTAATTAATACACCACAGCGCGCGCGCAGCAGGAACATCCCGTCAACACCACGCGGTGGTTGCTGGGCGCGAAGAATTTAACGGGGTTTTTGTTTTTTTTCGCAGACCCAAGAACGTTTCACCACCCGTGAGAGCACTGGTGCCCGCTCCGAAGTGTTGCTCCGTGTGAATAATTTGTTTATTCTCAATCAACCACATCATAAATCACTTTCCGGCGTGCTTTTCGAGCGAGAACTCCCAGGCGGGAACGTTGCTTCGAGGCGGGAATTGATCATGAGACGAGTACTGCATCCGCGCGCCCTTTTTTTTGCATCATGTTGCAGTCAACCCGCTGCACGAGAAATCGATCCCAAGCGGTCACGATGAAATAACATCCACGAGCCATTCGGTTCATTGAGGAGCAAGGGCTTTTGGATTCGATACGCTCAGGGATCGCCCTCCTACAATTTCGGCCGCCTTACAGCTGCCAAACGCTGAGACGCTAATCTGCGCACTGGCCAGTGGGTTTTTGTGGGGAAAAAATAAACAGGAAATCGTAGGGATTAGCTGGCCACTCGGTCCATATTGAGGTTACGGCACGCCGAAAGAAGGCACCATTCATCCAGCACGACAACGAATGGCCTCGAGCGATCAGGGAGAAAAAAAAAAAGGAAGGCAACCTTCTTCCAGCTACATTGTGCAAGGGCTCGCGATCATTTACCACGAATTCCGAGCGCAGGCGAGAGTGAACGCGGACGATTCCTAATCGAATTCGGTACGGCCGCGTCCAGCGGATGTGGAGGAGTCGAACACCTCACGCACCTGTGACACTGTGCGCTTGGTTCGACATGATTCGATGTAGGTTCGTTCCGCCGCAATCGCATCACCGACACTTGACCGGGATGATGACTTTGAATTTCCCGCCTTCGTGATCGAGAGTTAGCTCAGCTGTTAGCTCAAGCGCTGCAATAAAATGTGGGTCAGCCGGTTTTGGCCTCCACCGAGCCTGAAGATAAGATGACGGAGGAAAAAGAAAAGACACACACAGGTACACAGGTACACATGGCCACTCGATCGACACCTCGGCACACGCGGGTTAGCTCGTTTTGCTGGGCTGATTTTCTGCGCCCGGTGTCCGGTTAATGTGTGAAGGGCAAAATTAGTCACCACACGGGGCTACCAGCGTCGCACGACGGGGTGGCCTCAGTCCACGGGGCGTTCCAACCAGCTCCGGATGGGCATGAATGTTTGACTTTCTAAAGCCAACCCTCGCCAGCCTGCGCCAGGAATCCATCAAACGTCCTGAGTCAGCAATTTTCAGGGCGCAATCTGTTGCAATCAAGCGTTCAGCCTATTGAAGTCTCTCTCCTGCACACACACACACACACAAAGCAGGCAGAAGTGCACCAAGCACCACTCGATCGTGGAAGCGTTGTTTTCCTAGGTTGCGGCGATCGATTATCACATTATGATTTAACGTCTTAATCTCGCGGGTTCCGCCCGAGTCTCGCCCGGGAGAAGGTCTCAATGGGTGGATGGATGGGCGAGCGAAAACAAAAAAAAATCTGGAGCTTATCAAGTTGAGCGGATTGGGCTCCGGGAATGGCTGCTCTCGCGCCTGCAAGCCCCTATGTGAGCCAATTTAAAACCAATCATCTCGTATCGTGCGGCCAGATGTGCTCTACCTCCGATGCAGCGCGATACGCGGCGATTTCATTCACGCAAGCCCGCGAGAGGCGATTTTCTATTTATCGTTTAACCAGGAGCGCAGGCTCCATTTGTCTACATTGTAATTATCGAATGGCGTCCATAAGCGCATTAAATATGGATCGTTTTGAGTGTCGTGAGTTCGAGCCGCGAGACAAATTTCTCAACCACGGATTCTATTGCTGTGTGGTGACGATTTTCGGTAGCCCCAAGTGGGGTTGGAAAGTTTTTCCATCTAATTTTTTTTTTGTCGACAGGTAGCGATGCCACTGTCAAGAACGATTAGAGGAAAAAGAGCCGATTCAACCCTCGTTTGGAAGGTTCCCCCCGAGGGGACAACTGGAGCATAACTATGCTGAAAACGGCCCACGCTCTCGAAAAGATTTCCACCGCCCGAAATGGGGGCCACAGTGTGACCGATCGAATTCGATCCTACAGCTCAACACGGGCGGAACGAGCACGGGCCCTGAATCACGATTGCCTCACGATAATGAGAAGCCAGCGACACATTCGAGGCTAGCACGACGATTATGCAGCAAGCGGGAAAAGAACGATCGCCGGGGCCACCTGATTACCCACCTCTGGCAGGCAGAAAGGCCCTTTGATATCGATTCGCTGGTCGTTATCTCGCGAAATGGAGCCACCACAAGGTGTGCAGAGAAAGCAAAAACGCAATCAAATCCTCTCGGACCACGCCAACCCGCTAAAACGGTCCGGAAATTGATTTACGCGCGCGAGAACGGACCCCAGGCCGTGCATAATGCCACCGATGACCAGGTGCCGGCAAAACTGACGAGGCCACTTCCGAAATGGAAACACGTAATCGATCGGGGTACGATCGAAATTGGTGCGTTACGTCGAACGGTCAATTTCTTACTCAATTTTCGGCACATTTATCCCCTTCCGTGCCTTCGGTGCCGCGGTTCGATCCACGCAAGCGCAAGGAGGCCGTACTGAGACGCAAAGTGGACGCCGTTTCATGCTCCCGGCCACTGACAATGGTGAGCCGAGCGGACGGGCGTTATGCAAAGTGGCCATGAAATGGGCAGCAGTGGGGGTTTTCCTACATTACTGCCTTTTTTTCGGGCTTTTTTGTGGGACACCGTGCGCTTGAGCCGACCGATACGCCTTGTCTCAGTGACCGACAAAGGGAATCGGCCGTGAAATGTCGAAAATACAAAACTCCCAAATCCTGCCTTGCGCGGCTTAATGACTCCATTGAAGCATCGGCTGTACGTGATCATCGATAACACCCCTGCTCGGCGGCCAGCGCTCTATTGCACGTGCAGCAGATTGATGGATTGATGGCATGCGGCTGTTGGGAGTCAGCTGTGTCTAACACCTTCATCAGTGCGCGAACGTGAAACTGGCCGATCGTGAAACTCGGAAATGAGTGAGTGAAAATTCAACAACGTGCATCAATTGGAAAATTCACCACCGCACTCATAACAGCAGATAACGTGGGCGAGTCGATGGGCACCGCAGCAGTAGCAAATGATGATGGAGGTAGGTGTGTCCAGTGCGTCGAATATCTGTTACAGCGAAAAGCTCACCGTAATGGATTTCGTAATGGTACGAAGCCATGCACCATGTACTTATCAAATCCGTAATCGGGGAGAAAGTGAGGAAATAAATTTAACTATCCTAAAACCAGAACAGCGCAGGAAAATCGGACTCATTTGCACATTTCACTAGGGTTTTCACTAGGAACGAAATGAAACTCAAATGAAACCGGTAATTTGGGGAATGATGTAGCGCATGAAGGTATCGTACATTCTGTGCAGGCTTCGCCATAACATTCGTGTCAAGGTTCACTTTGAGAATAAAAAAGTCATTAATGCCATGAGCTAAATAAGAAGAAATTTTAAATCTATTAAATTTGTCGAACAGCTAATTGTTTGTAAACGGCAATCGCTGTGGTTTTTAATGGCGAAGAGTGATTTATATGTCGAAATGAAGAGAAAGTTCAATGCATCAAAGCTTAAATTCAATCGTAATGAACATTAGTGAAGAAGGAAGATTCAAGAATTATTCAATGGTGCTATGGTATCAAGCAAGGGCATCTTCTAATAAAGTTATTCGTATGGCAATAGCATCCAACAATTTTGGTATCAAACTCATGAATTACTGTTTTTCGAAAAAAAAATCGATAAATCGAACAGAATCGAAAAATCAATCGACTCGACGATCTTTTAAGACTCCTTTTTCATTTGTAAAAAGTGTATCTATAGTAGAAATAGCGAAAATGTTAGGGTAATATCATTAATGTTAAGTAGTGGGCTAGTTAGTTTAAAGTAATAATTAAGTTATCAATAAGTAGTCATGGGCCACAAACCACATATTAAGCTAAATTCTTTTCTTTAAAAACTTCAGCATTCGCTCACGAGCACTGCTTGTCTCGATAGCCTTGCATTTGAAAATCTAAAAAAGCTGTATCCCGTGTTCATTTTCCAAAATGAAGTGCACCTATGCGTAAGAACTTAATACTTGAAATATAAACTAAGGTATATCAATTATGGTCATCTTTTACTATACCTTTTTACGTGTTCGAATTCATATAAACAGACCTTATTTGGAAATATGAAATATGAATATGAAAAATAAAAATGTGTTTATGCATGTTGTATTATTCGAAAACCTTTTCCAAAGCTTACTCCAAGTGAAGAGCATGATAAAATATTAACACAATCATGGTGTTAACTACAAAGGCGAAACCCAAGCTCACCGTGAGAGTGTATCTCGAGACTTTCGCCCTTTTGCTTCAACTACATACCGGAGTTTCCTAGATGATCAGCCAACAGGTATGGCATCCAGCTTTCCGCGGATTCGGTGGTCAAATCATGCGCGTAGTAGCGGGAAACGCTTTTCCACGTTTTCCGTCGCATTCTTTTGAAACAAAAAAAAACGCCAACCCATTGTTGAAATGTGACCGAAAACAATGAAACCCTCCACCCAAGTGGTCAGCTGGGAAGCCGAAAACTGTCACACTAGAGCACAACGGTAAGTGATTTTTTCATCGTTACACATCCACAACGTGATGACCGTTTTCCCTCGCCACAACAGATGAAAAACGTTGTTGTTTTCACCTTAGGTCTCGCGTCACTTTAAGCCACAACTCATCGTCGGCGCCAATCTTCATCAGGCAAGAGCTTAAATTGCATCATGAATACAAACAAACTCCATCCGATGATTTTTCTGTCTTCCTTCACATCGCTTAGGACTTCCGACAAAGGCGCTTGATATGAAAAGCATTAAAGAAAAGCTCATGGAAAACATACTGGACGCATACATTTAGGAATTAAACGGGAATGATGAATTAAAGCAAATTTTCTTTCGAAACATTGTCAGACATTCGAGGGAAAGTCCGATGCAAAAATGTCTAACATTGTGCGGTTTTGAAAACGACATAACAAAATGAGAAAAGAAAGCGGATTTGAAAAACAAACACACTTCAGTTCAAATCATTTTTAATGCAGCGTAAAAACTAAACAGTCATGAGAAGCGAAACCACGTTAATACACAGCAACTAATATCCGAGAAGTTTGCCCCACTAGCCGACGATTGATTCTTGCCTGCTCGATTCCTGAGCCAGCACTGATTGCGTCATAAACTGCACTATCATGTTCGGGGGTAGATTTATTCTGCCAGCACAATGTTGCATTCTTTTAATGGCGTTTGTTTTTGAAAACACTCCGAGAAGTGTAATCTAAGGCGATGAATCCGCTGCTGGTCTGGAAGTTTGCGCCGCTGTAAATATCTCGCAGTATTAGTAACGCCCCGAGGTAACGGTATGCTCGAAATGCCAGGAATGCTATTAGCTCAAAAGAGACGTACCAGCGAGCTCGTCAACTTCGTCCGGTTAGGTCGAGCGTCCGTGGAGCCCCAGCCCAGGATACGTTTCCATTCGGACACCTTTTAATTAATCTTTTAAGATTTCGAGGAGTCTCTTTCGCAAACCCACACCACAAAACTGTGCGCCATTTGTCGTGCCCGTACCCGTTAGCATCATCATCGAGCGGAGCGACTTTAAATGTACCGTAACATGGCGGAACTCGGCGAAAGAATCGGTCAGACGACTGGCGGCGTTCTTAAATGGCAACCATTTGTTCCTCTAATGATCGTTTTCGCCATACGCAAAAAAAGGCAACGAATCGCACCGCAAAAGCAAGTAGATCGGCCTGTGCACGGTGGCTACGTGGCACACCGTGCCAGGAATGGTGCTACGTGAAATGTAATAATAAAAGGGGAGCAATTAAAACAATCATTTGTCGCAAACAAAGGCCGTCCTCCTGTGGGGAGATATTTAGGCGCTGAGTGCTTCTAAACGCGTGTGTTCCCAGATGCGTCCACCTAATGTGCATCGTACGGCACAACCGTTAAATATAAACCGGAACAGGTAGCATAGGAACGGGGCGTGATATGAAGACGTAATGAAATTACCACTCTCAAAATAATCTCAAGAGCAATGATGTAATTATCTTGCGTGGAATTATAGCTAATTTTCTGCGCTCTATCGTGACTGGAATGACTTATTTAACGTAGTTTTTTTTTGTCCATCGCCCAGCTTGGTTAGCATGAGCAGCAAATATGCCCAAAGCAAGTTAAACTGATTATTGGAGAAAAACGAAACAACGCTCAGCTCATAAATCCAGCATTTTATATTGCAAGAGTGATCGAATTGCGAAGCAACAGTAATCGAATAATTAGAACATAACCGTGGCTAGAAAAATTGCATTTTTCAATAGCAGCCTTCTCTCTCTCTCTCTCTCTCGCTCAGGTACACCACACTAAAGATGTAATGTTACGCTAATTAGACAGACAACGAGGTAACGGCCATCGGCCATTGGCCACCGAAAACAAACGGTCCAAAAAGTGGGGCACAAATTCTCCAAACAGCTTGTTTATGGTCAAATAAAATGGAAAACGATACATAAAGCCACGCCGGAACGCAGAACAAAAGAAAGTAAAACCAACATAAAACGCCCGTTCGGATTAGTTTATGCTGCTGTGGCGTAGGTTTTCCAAACACCTCTAGCAAAGGGCCCAGCAGCGCAAGCACATGCAAATAAAAGTGCATGTTTCGCTTGTCACCGACCAGCGAGCCTTTGTCATTTGACCCGCCAGGGTTGTTGGGAACTGCCACAGAAGAGAAAGCGGCCTGGGCCAAGCGAATCGTTCAGGCTCCAGGCGACTGCGGTGGTGCAAACAAATAGGGCCAGAACAAACCAGCGAAATCATTGCCACGATCGGCTAATAAGTGTTTTGCAACGGAATGCTGCTGTAGTGACGCTGCTCCGGATGGCGGTTATTAGTATCACTTTCGAGGAGATTCATTAGAGGAAATTAAATTAATGCCAAACACCATGCACGGGTTGAGGGGTTCAATGGGGTTTGTAGCCACTTTGGTGAAACAGCGAAACGAACAAAACAAAACAAAAAAAAAGACCAAAGCAAGGAAAAATTCAATGCAAGAGAAAAATAATGGCTCCGTGTGCCTGGCAGCCGCCCTGTTATTGCAGTTCGTGCTCGCGATCGGGATGCGCTTTATTTGTGCGAATCACGCGATTATTATTAAACAAAAGTGCAAGCTTCATCACTCGCGCCCGTTCGTCTGTCATTTAGTGATTGTTTGTTAGCGCCCACACCCCACGTACATTATGCAAATGGTACGAATAGAAGCACTTCTCGTGCTGGAAGTTCCCAGCCCCAACCGAAGATCGTGTCCGTAATGTCCCCGAGGCCACCGGTACCACGGTTCGATTTGCCAAAACTTTCCCTCGTCGGTGTATGGTAATAAACCGGCGTGCTCCGGGCGTGTCGAGCAGCAAACGCGCTCGTTACAAATGGAACTAAATAGGTAACGGTGGAACAGCACGGCGACAAGAAAGACATCGCGCAGAACATATAATTTCCGGAGGCCCAACCTGGTAGCCTGCCTGCTATCGTATGCTTGGGACGGCTTCTCCACCATCACCGGGTCAAGGTGCCGCGATGCCCGTAAAACACATTCGCCATAAATTTGGATGGCGAACGAAATTGGATCACCGAAATGGAAACAGCTTTGGAAAACGAAAACCAAGAGAGTTGGGAGGGTGAATGCGCCACGGCCACGATCGCGAGTTTTTTTACCCGACCAGGGGAATCCACCGCACAACAATGTGACATTAAAAGTGCATACTAAAAAGAAAGTATCTTAACGAGTGCTAAAATAATTTCGAGATCGTCAGGCTAGCACGATTGCACCACATTGCGATGGTTTATGGCTTCATTGAGGCAGCAGCGGACATTTCGCAGAATGACGCACTTTCACTCGTGAAGCGAGTTGAGGAGGAAAATTGGAAGAAAAACAGTGTCAATGGCCGTAGCTGACGAAGTCGTACCAGGCATACATAAGTGACCGAAACGAGAACGATACTTTAGGGGCGAAAAACATGAGTTAGAATCGCTAAATGCACGAGTGGAGACATTCTGGGAATGAAACAAACCGCAAAGCTACGGTGTTCTGATCTACCATTAGATTTGTTGGGGTTGTAAAGTTGAAATATTCTTCAAAGATATAAATAATATTCGTTAATTTTCCGAACGTACGAAGATACACAGGGATTTAAGCATGTAGGTTTTAAAGAGAATAAAATATATAGAGAGAGCGAACAGAAGCCAAACCAAACCGCATATTTTCGTGAAATCAACAAGCTGTCAAATGCTCACAAGCGCCGACGGCAACGTAACTGGATTTTTCGTTTATCTTTTTATCGAATCAATTCTAATTCCTCATCCCCAGCTACCTTCTTATATCAGCGTCATCGCATCATAAAAGCGCCACGAGTCGCGCAAACGATGAAGCAGCAAAACGACTGACATATGCTCCACCTCAACATGCACCTGACATGGATCCTCAGGCCAACCAGCAGCAGCATGCTGAGAAGCGATCTTCCGAGTGGAAAATTAGCATATTTTTAATCACCATTAACTTTCCCGTCCTTCCACCGAGCTAGAGAAACACGGAGCCCATTGCACCATTATGCACTGGGAACCATTATCGAATTATGCGCGGAAGAAAGGTTCTGCTGCGATGCTCTAGGGTTCTAACGCCTTTGCTGCGTTGAGGTTACTCACGCGATAATCAGTCATAGCCACGGCGGGATGCACATTTTTCACAGAATCGGTTGGACGTTTCGCTTCCCAACTTTTGTGCGAAACGTCTCCGGGTTGTGCTATTTTAAATCATATCACATCGCACCTCCATCGTTGGACTCACACTAGCTGGTGGGTTGCTTATTAACGTGTGTAAGCCAATCTCGCAGCCACAGTATCCCGCTGATCTTCACCGCGATCTTCACAGCGGGTTGCGAGGAAAATTCGCCTTCCTCTTTCGCGGCGACCGAGCAATTCAAGCCGGGCGATGTAAAGTTCACCGACACTTTCCCCTTCACGTGACGTCACGGGGGGATGTTTTTTTTTTAGCAACGGGCAATTTTCCTGCAACCCCAGTAACTGTACCGATGTGGCGCAGAACCAAGTGGCCATTGTTGGAACGGTGGCGAATGAGACAAGATTCCCGCAAATCTGCTCCCGAGTATCATCTGCCTTTTTTCGTCGTGTAACGTGCGCGTCTCGTTGGCTTTTCCCGAGGGCTGCTGAGGTGAATTTTCTCGTCCATTCAGTTTGCGAGCGCTACCGATCCACTGGAAGGCCAGGGTGTCATCATGAGATCGTGGTTGCGCCCCCAAACCACGGCCAACCCTCACCACGAGGGTGTACGAAGCCAGCCAGCCAGCCAATTAAACGGTTCAAGCTGACAGAACATTTACCAGCGCTAATCCTATTAAGCCGAGGGAGAATGCAAATCCCGCCCGTGGCAGAGACACATTAGCATTCGCGCTGGGGCCCTTCATGTGCAGAAATGGCGCGGACTTATTACCGGCTTCCCGCCCAACGCTGGGGATGGCTGGAAAACCGCGAGCGAAACGCGTCAACAACACCAACGGCATATCACTTCTGTGCCACCGGACTCCGTCAAGAAGGCGCAATCGCGCCCACTCACCGGTTCCGTCAAATGACTTGCGTTCGGTGGGTGGTTCTGGTTCGGGAAAATCGGCAACGGAACCGATACCATCCCGTTTGCCCGTACGCCACCCACCGAACCACCGGCAACCATCAGAACAGAATGAATCGAATTTAACGCCACGCAATTCGACACGCGGTCTTTACCTCGGCTGAGCGAGCCGGGCCTTTTCCTTTCTTGCTGTGCGCTGCGAGCGCTCGAAAATCGTAGCGAATGTCATGTGCTTTTTTACTCACATAGCACTTTGGGAGCGGGGTTTTCAATTGGAAAGCGGTTTAATACAGTGCTGACTGGAAGATTGGGCTGCGGGATCGTGCTCCGCCCACCCGGCGATTGTTCTGGACGGGGGCGCAAAAAAAAAAGTGTTTACGGTACGTGTTCCTGGCTAAGCGATATGTTTTCCGCCACGAGGTGAGACCCAATCTAACGCAATAACGGGTTTAAACCCGGTGGCAGTGCGTCTGCTGCTTCACCCAAAAACTGCCCGCAAACGGCCAGTGCTGTGCAGTGATGCATGGGTACGAAAGCGAAAAACTGTTCTCATCCGAAGTACCTTGGTCTTGGCTGAACGGCTGCCCAGCGAAACGAACCACGATGCCCACGAAATGGCTACATTCACGTTATCAAGCGGTGCAAGCGAGGCCGAGAAATAAATCAGTAATCACAGAAAGGGTGTTGATTTAGAAATCGAACATCTATTGACTTTCATAGTAAAAGGGGTTTACATCATTACAATTGTTCACACATCATTAAATTTAGTTGCAGCGTTTGGAGGTTATAATTACCACAAGGAATTTGCATTGTGTCACAACGATTAAGCAAAATGAATTGAATAAAAGTCTTGAATTTATGCACACGAAAAATAGTGAACTTTGTGCATGAAACATTCATAATTCAAACGACCTTATGGTTCTTTTGTCAATGTAAAAGGAATACTGCTTAACCAATATCTTTCAACATGTTTAAACGAGCAATGTGGGTATTACCTTTTACATATTTATCTCATATAATTGGTATCAGAGATGTGTGCTTCAGATGTAGAGTAATTCAACCATCGATCATTTCAGATATTTTAAAAAGAAAAGTATAATTTGTTTCTTTTTTGTTCCTTTTTGAACTATTTTTAAGCTCATGAAATATTAAATTTTTTAAATTATTTCGCCTTTCAACATACAACAGCCATTTGAGATGAATTAGAGAGCTGGAGAAAAAGTGACTGAAAGAACATTTGTTCTTGATGCCAAAAAAGTTCTTGCGAATTGATTTGTTATTCCCAGCCGTATTTTTTCTTCCGCTTAAGACAGCCGTTGTGCTTCATCAACATCGTCCAGGTGCGATATTTGCTGTTCAACGGCAAATCAAACACACCGCAATTTGCGCTTGCCGGCCTTGCCGCGTTGGTGATCATGCCTTCACCTTCTCGTTCTTCCAAAGAGGTGATTTTACATCACGATTTTTCATACGAATTGAAAATTTTTCTTATCGCACATTTAGCCAAAGAATTTAAAATCGAACGTCTTATGCCATTGTCAACGTGTTATAAAAAGTACATGTCGAACGTTTGTTTTGATGCTCAACAAAACGTTAACACAAAACGAAACATGCAACGGAAAGAAAAACACTTATCATTGTGCAAAGCCAGACAGACGGCAATAATTTATATTGCAGCGCTGTCAAATAAACAATATTTATCCTTAGCGCTAGAGCAAACCGCTATTTGATCGTTGGACGGAGGAGCAATGCAATGCTTACGTCGTTAAATACATAATTATCGCATTACACTTTTCGCAGGGGTGATGAAATTTTTGTTTTCTCACTGTTGTCTCGGTGCGGTTTGTAAGATTGTGATCACTTCATCATTCTCCTGAAGATGCACTCGAGCTCTCAAGTGCATTCGCCCCTACACACGACCGTGCATTCCCATGCGCATAACCTGTCAAACTATTATCTTCCGAGTATGACCGAGTGTGGGCAACCTTTTGCAGTCGCACGGGCCACTCGGCCAACGATGGCTCGCCAGTTCACACTTCACCGGCACGAGCATCTTCCTGAACGGAAACAAAAACACACTCTCGTAATTATTTTCTATGCAAAGAGCCGTGCAAAGCGACCCAAGACCCAAGAGCGTCCGGCGGTTGGCAGTATCAGATAATTGAAATGAAAACTCACGTCACACCCGGCACATTATGCAACGAACGAAATCCCAACGTCCCGAGCAACGTGTCCTGACGGTTCCGGAGCGTTGACACTGCCACCAAAACGCGGCGATCATCTACACCTGGTGATCTCCCATGGTCTGGTGCACGATCTAGCCAAACGTGAGCTCTAGCTTGCCTTTCGACACGAGAGCGTAAATAAAAATGTTAATGAACCTATTTCGGTGCGCTTTAATTTACCTCGCAAGCGTCAAATTGCTGCCAACGGCTCGTGTGAGTCACCCGGCGGCCAATGGACACGCCAGCGAACTGCAGCAGCTCGATGCATCACGGTCAGCGGCCGCGAACTGGTGAGAAAATGCATTCACCCCTTCGCACCTAGGCTGCTGGGGTGCCGGAGGCGGCGAATGTTATGCCATGGGACAGGTGGAACGACCACTTGAGTGTTGTTTGAACGAGGTGCAAAAAATATGAAATGAAATAAAGCCCTTGAGATGCTATTTACATTCTACGTCGCGTGCGCTACACTCGGGCATAGTCGTTTGCCAGCAACGGATTGCCCTTAGCTGCGGCCGGGAACCCAGAAAGGCTATGTGAATCCTCTGCTCGGAAAATCTCATCCCAACCGCCGAACCGAGTGGGTAGTGCGAAAATGAAATTAAACTTTCTTCGTTCGCCCGGGAACCGATGTCCGGCCAGGCCAGCAACCGGAGAAACTTTAACCTGCCACACGAATTCGCGTGTTGCCGGGTGATATCATCTTCAGCAAAACCCTAACCGGACAGGTATGGCTGTCAAGGGATCGCACCTTTTCGCGAGTTAACGTTTGCAGCTCCTTTTTTTTTTCTTCCACTTCTCGCCCAACATTACACGCCTTATCCCGTTTGGATTTGAGGTTGGACGAACGGGCGACGAAGCGACCTAGCCAGGCAAGGGCAGACACGGTTAGTCAAGGTCATTGGCGATGAAGAAGATGATGATGATGATGCTGTTGATGATATTAAAGGCATGAGAACGCGACAGCAAAAAGGTGTTTGACCACCGGCTCTCGGGTTTCTCGAGCCCTGCGCCCGATAACGATGGTTTATTTTCCCCGCTCGTACCGAAGCCCGTGGAAGTTGTTTCGCTTTTTATTCCAATTCCAATGGGCCGTTTTTACATCCACCATAACGGGACTGCCGAAGAAAAGGGTTCGAGAACAAATTTGAGGAAAAAATAACGACGGAGCTGGCGCGCGGTTTAATGAAATTCATGCTAAAGATTAGGCATCGTAGCCACGCGAAGGGAGGAAAAACTCACGCCGAAGATACGCCGCACCAGGCGGGGATCAATGATCGGTTTATGACACCGAAACAAAATCATTTCAGTGCGCTTCGCCACCCAACGGACAAGCGCACGTGTTTAGCCCTCGCTGCGTCGAGGGTGCGCATGGAACCGCGAGCGCGCGAGTCTTTCCGGTCGATTAATTTTTATGGACGCACATTTGTTCGCGGCACGTTCGACCGTTTGGACGGGAAGTGAACGTGAAACGCGTCCAGTCAAAGGAGCCTTCATTTGATCGCGCAAACAGAGACGGCTTCCACCAGCGAGAGCGTCTCAGAATCGCAAGTCATACGCCGGCGCGCTGGCGTGGCACGTGCTGTTTTCGTTGGACAAAAAAAAATCCGCACATCAAACGACACCACAAATCCGCGGTTGCGTCGATGATACTCTTGTCAACGACCTTCAGAACAAACGTGCAGACCTGAGCGCCGTTGCCGCATCATCCTCAGATCGAAAGCGTGATTGTGCGCGGGTCTGTTCGGCGCCTGTCAACAGAGAATGGTGGTGGAAGAAAAACCCCCAAAGGAAAGCGCATGTAAACGAAGCGACGACAAGAAAAATTCTCCGCGGTCAAGCAAGTCGGCAGGGCTGCTTCAGTAGCGAGCCGGTGGTAGAACCAAATAAGGCAAATTGAAATTAATTGGCAACGAGCTGCCCAGCGTGTGTGTCCACAAGGTCCGGACTAATTTTGCATCGCGCAAGCGCAAAACCACAAACGAGCAGAGATGCTACCGAATGATCGGATGATAATTAATCTTCGTCAAACTTTCAATTGAAGAGCGCTTCTTGGCGCACGCCGTACGCATCGGGACCGTGACGCATCTGGTTAACACCGGGTCGGGTTGCGGTTGTGAGCATAAATTTGCAGCTAATGACCATTCAGACCAGAACCATGGGAAATGAAGGAGAAGTAGAACGGACTAAAGGAATCAATTAAACATATGCTAAACTCGGCAACTGAGATACATATTGAATAGTGAACAACAAAAAAAGTTATATATCTGACAAAATAATGCAAATTCCGGCTTTTAAGCTTTGACATACGATGTCAATTAATTGGCGATTGATCATAAAATATCACATAACAATCATCTAAAAGAATCGTAAAATAATTATTAAAATTGCTGCTTTTTATTGTGCACTTCTTGGGGCCACTAAATGTGCATTCACTAGATCAGAATTGATGCTAATTATAAACATTTGTAAGGTTCCGGCGATCATCGTCGTGTGAGCGAATGCAAGTGCAAAAAATCATCGCACGAACGATCGCGAGAAGAAGAGAACGCAAACGCCGTGGGCAGAAATTTCCGTTTAACCGAAGTTATGCAATAACCCAACTGTCCTCCCTGAGAGCGTCGAGACCAGAACGAGAAGCCAAAAGGCGAACCGTTAAAAAGGAGCCCGCCGATCGGTGCTAGCGACCGCAAGCAACGCCGTGGCTAAAGTCACGGCCAAGGCAAAATGCGCATGCAACGATACACGAACGTTTCCACCCGAATGTACAGTAAGCATCGCATGTGCTTTTTCCCCTTCACCGTGACCGGGAGAACTCAACATCGCCTGCTGGGGAAGGCCAAGGAAACCTTCTCGAAGGGATGTGAAAAGGTAAAAAAAAGTTACAAGGACGGTTATTGGCAGGACCGAGGCAGGTCGTCAAAGGCAAAAGCTTTGCCCCAGGAAACGAGCTATTACTGACGATCGCGAGAGACCCTGTTTATGGAGAAGTTCGGACACTATCCCCACCATTCGCCAGGAACTCACCCATACTTGTGTGGGGCATGAGCATGAGCTTTTTTTTTAGCGAGAGAGCGAGAGAGATCGATTGGGGTAGCGGACCCAACAGTCCTGATCGCGGGAGATGATCATCAGGAATGTTTTCGCGATCAGCTTCAGTCGCATTGCAGCGGTCAAGCGACGTGTAGCATTTAAGCTGCTCAAAACCATCTCTCTACGGGGAGATCACATATGGAGTGCTTACCTGGAATGAAAAAGAAAACGAAAAAAATGCCATAAATATCGTACGAACGAAGGAGAACGATGATAATGGAATTGTAAAAATTCTTTGCCATTTTTGCGCATTTACCTCAAGGTTCTTAGAGTGCTGACGATGCGTTCTTAGTGTTCAGAGAGCAAAGCAGTTGCTAAAAGCCTTCTGGTGAAATGCTTTGATTTTAGACGATCGAGAGTAAAACAGTTATCAAAAACCACCCGATGGAATGGTTTTTGACACACAGCAAATTATAGGTTGTAAACTCAATTCCAGCAATGATTTACAACTTGTCGAAACGGGACTGCGTATTAAAAATGTGGCTGATCGAGAATGCCATTGCCCCTATCCATTGTGAACTCGTCGCATTCAAAAGACCAAGCACAAAAGACCATAAACGCGGCTGTAAACTATGCAAATTACCTTTTCACACAGATGAGCTGAGATGTTGCAAGCTAGTAGTAAAGTTAATTTAAGGTATCCTAATAAGCCTAGTTAAGTTAGCGTGACATCGAGAAATTTTCACCTTCGCTAGTTTGTGATACGCACATGGGCGTTTGTTAAGGTTAGTTCAATGAAATAAGACGCATGCATCGCACAGATCTGAAACTGGAACGATTCGGTAAATAACAGCTTTCAGCCAATGTTACCGACACTTTAGCTCGCTTTGTAATCGATTCGTGGCGACATTTTGGACCTTTTTAGGCTGACTTTCTCACGGCTATCCCCGGACGGGCGTAGATTATCACCAACCACTAATGTGGGTTTGCCAATTGACAACCTTCACCTCGATCAGGTTTCGCGGAACTGCACGAAATGTCGAGCATCCCGCTGGCACTGATAATCGCACCGTAGGCGATTTTCGGCCATTCGTTTTCGTTTCACCAACCGCACCGGATCTTTCGCAGGGCGTCGCATCGGACGCGTTTTGGTTGGCAATAATCAATAAAAAGCTGCTTCTTCCGGCGAGTTGGCCAGAACCTTCGTTTGTGCGCGAAGCGTGAGACAAACGATTCGTATTATAATTAACCCTAATTCGACTTCCTTCAGCCACCGGTTGTCGGCGATAGTGCCGCCCTCCGGGGGGATAGAGTGACGTTTTTACACGGCTCGAAAGGGAGAGAGAGAGAGAGAGAGAGTGCACACACGAGAGATCGGAGGGCAATCGAAGCACAGTAGTACCGGGGGTTGATTACTCGTGGCGTGTGGAGAAAACAAAAAAACACAGTACAGTACAGTCGGCCGAAAATAAAAAATTAAAAAAAAAGCCCCAAAACGACCCGCGCTGCATTTCACTTTCAACGATATCTATTCCATTCATCAGCAGCCCTCGCACACAACGGCGTGGCAAACATGCACATGGCCACGGAGCCTTCTCCCGGTGCGTCCCCCCAGGCCAGAAGCCTGTGAGAGCCGGTTCAAAATCTCATCATTCACTGGGAAAATCATTTAGCCAATTCATTGGGAGCTTCGGTGGTGAAAACTCGCGCACCGTTGAAAAGTGAAAATTATATCAAGGTCAGGGGGAGAAGATTGAAAATTTCGTCGTTCCCTTCCGTTGCAAACTCGCGCGTCGTTGGGAGGCAAGATCGAATTAATGCCGGATCCGTGGAGGGGGAGGGGGTAGAAAATTGTTTTCGGGAAGTTTTCCACCCCGCGGGCAATGCTTGCAAGCACCGCACACGCTAGTCACGAAAGCCTTTCCGGCGGGCGTTATTGAGCGTTGCTTTTGCGAGACGAGCCCACCAACGCGGCTCGGAATCGACGATCATTCATATGAAGCGCATGGATCGCGTTCACTTTCATGTGCAAACGCCTCTTCCTTCCACCGGAGTCTGTCGCGTTTAAGCCTCATCCGATAAGACGCAGCAAGACCTTATCTACCTTCAGCTCGATGCTCACGCACCGACCATCACCGGATGCAGCTCGCTCGCGCACAGCATGTGAAGCAGCTTTCCACCAGCAGCAGGGAAAAAGTGTGACAAATTGCCCAAAATCTAAAACAAAAGCGCACCCGTCGGTGGGCCTCTCGCCAGTTCGCGGGAAATCCGCATCCGATAGCTCCCATGGCTAATGGCGTAAATGGTTCGCGCGATAAAGTCGCCTGCTCACGTGCGTGCGTGCGTGCGTGCGTGCGTGCGTTCATCGCGCATTTTCACGTGGCTTTCGTGGCTCGATTTTGGTTCGGCACAAAAGGTCAGCTATGGCGAGAAGAAAAACCAGCGCTCGATGCTTCCCGTTGCTCCCGAAACCGATAAGCAGTCGATGAAATGTGCGTGCCGAAAGCGCTGGCTTCCGATTGACCTGCGCCATTTTTGTCTGCTTTTTGACGGATGGAATGAAACCAGCACAGAAAAGTGCATAGCCAAAATCTCTCCACGGCTTCAGCCACCGAGCGAGCGCGACGGAAGCCTCCAATTCACACGACCCGGAAGGATTTTTTGTTTCCACTCCCAACGCGCCCGGCCGCAGATAAGCGCCAGTGAAAAATGTTTATTGCCGAGACCGATCGGGCGCGCGAGGCGTTAATACCGGAATTACGCATACGCAGCTCGACGGCCATAAAACTTGATCCCCGCAGAAGTGGGTCACACCGATGAGGATTGTTTTAAGATCTTCACCGGGCCGCGCGGCCAGCTCTCTTCTCTTTTCCAGCACTTTTCTCGCCGTGTGCGGATGTCGGAATTCGGGGCGTTAAAACAACCGACCGAGGTCAACCGTGTGGGCATCGTGCTGGCTTGCGTATGCTTTGCGTGAAGCCAACTCCACGTGTTTGAAGTGCGCGTTATCCGACCACCGTCGTGCCGGAAAAGCGACGATGTGCGCGCGCTTCGATGCAACTCGTGCAGCTTGCGGTTAACCATTTCCCGATTGGAATGGGACATATCACTGCACCCGATATGGGCAGCAGACTCTCGGCATACCGTCGGGGTTTTAAAGATGCGCGTCTTTTACCGACTCCAGCCTGCGAAACCAGTCCCGACTGGGCTCTTCCCGCCCGTATAAGGCAATTAAAGTCTAATCGCCGCTTAAACTGATACGAGAGTGACACATACGCACACACGTCGGTGTCATTTTCCCGGCCGTCTCGTTTGCTGGGTCGTGAATAATGTGCCACAAGTTCCACCTACGTGCCAATAAGCTAGTAATTACCTCTCATTGCACTGATAACACGCCATAAACTGGCACGCCGCCGTACTCGTCGTGAATGATGAGGAAGTAATTAATATTACTCGCTCACTCCAGTAGCAGTTAGATGTTCAACGAAGCACGTTTTCAAAGTGCTCGATTTAGTTCCAATGATTTAGGCGAAATTTGGAGAGAAGCACTATTTACTTTAGTAAACTATCTCCCATATAAAACAGGATAAAAAACCGTCAATAAACCTTCGTGGATAAACCGAGAAACGCAACGAAAATCCCCTCCAGCAATCGGTTAATGCGTAATGCGTATGTTTTGTGCCATTTTCCCTCGGTTTATCTGTGGCACGCTAAAGGGCTAGCGGGCAAACATGCATTTCCGGCCGGGCCGCAGGGCAAACGAAGAAATTAAAAGCAAATTAGAGACAGCTGGTCAAGATTTTGCGACACCGATTTTCTGTCGCACAGCACATCATCTCGCCGGACGTTGCATGTGGTTCGGATCCCCGAGCCAAACCAAACAAAGAAAGGAGTGGCTCACCGCAAGACCACCGTTCCACATTGGTTTTCACCGGAAGCACCGGAGGAGTGGGCTTCTCCTTCTGGTGAAGCATCATTAAAAACCAATGAACAAGACCATCACAACACTGAAACAATGAGTCTTCTCCATCGCCATTCGCCGAAGGGGAAACGCTCAAAATCCTCCCGCGGCAACGGCACCAACGCAAACCGAACGGTGGAATTGAGCCTACTACTTCGGGGGTTCATGTGTTACTTTCTCCGCGGAGGAAAATTGGGAAATTCCCTCTCGCTGTGCGCGTTTGGATACCACCACGCATCGAGCGCCGGCGCAAGACATTCGTTGACGACCAACCGACCGGCCGCCGACAATTGCACCGTGATTATAATGTTTCCTACGCCCGCTCGAAGAGAACCAAACTCGCTTGGGGCGTTTGCAAACTTGATTTCTTCGTTATTTCGATTTTGGCAGCAATTTTCTTCAGCTTCTCCCTCATTTCGCGATGAGCTTCCTGTGCACCGCGGCATTGACCGCGGCATCCGAGCAGTGGACGAGCACGTGTAAACGCACGCTTTGTGCTGCGTAATGAGCCCTAATAGACACACTGACCTGGTCACTTAATTTTCGTTCAGGGTTTTTTTTTGTTTTTGTTGTTGTTCGCAAAACAGTAACTACCGGCGCAAATTGGCACAAATTTATACCAACTACGCGCCGGCACGGCGCAATGTGTGTTCGAATGTGAATGGGAGTGATGCTTCTTTTGCAAAAATCAAGCTCCAAACCACACAAAACGCCCAAACGTCCGCCGTTGACAATTACTCTAATAAAGTTGACCTTAAGGCGAGAGTCCTACCAACGAAAGAGAATCGTACGAAAGGACGCTCAATTTCGCTTTTAACGGGGCCCAAGAATAGACGTAGCTCGAACAGAAATAGCGGACAGGAAACGTGCCATTTGAAGCGGTTTGAAGCTTTTGGTTTTATTTTTTGCCCTGCGATGCGAAAATAAATCCCATCACTAGTTTAACGGTCTCGGGGGGCCTTTCCAGAGCGTAACTGAACTCATTCAACCCTATCTCGAATTCGCCACCCTCACCATAGCCTGGTGGTGATGTCACACGTGGCACTGATATCGACGATCGCGGTACTTCCTGCCAATTAAGGTCGACGAAAGTTTGCTGCAATAAACGGTCCCGAACCGATTAGTGCAAACATCGGCGCAACAAATCAGCCCAACCCCATTATCCACCAACACGACGCTACGGTGGGCGCTATATGGGGAAGTTTTTTTTTTTCCGTTACAAATTTTCCTCTCCCAATGCTTCAAATTTCGTTTTCAATGAAGCAATTTTCCCTCACACGAAAACTTTCCAAGCTCCGGCACGCGAGGGCCCTCCAAAAGGCCAACGGCGCAAATTCTACCGGAAAGAGTGAAAATGCGTGAACGCACTCTCCCGGGTGAGCTTCCGATGCTCCAAATGTGCTTGGCAATAAGCCGCCGGGCGGCAATTGCCTGCCCTGGAAAATGACCGAAATGACCAAAGCCAAAGGCAGCATTCATGTCGTAGCATCGCGGAGCCAGCCCAATGACCCACCGATATCAGCGGCCTGGAGGCTCGTGTGACATACGTCGATGTACCGCAATAAGTGCTCGTAAAGCTGGCACACTTTAGCGACTCCACGACTCGCTTTCTACCCAAAATTCACTCGCACTCGCAACCGGGAACGTGGGCAGTTTTGGACTACGCCGTCTTAATGACACTAATCAGCGGGCATAATGTGTGTCATGTGCTGCGAGCGCGGATTTGCTCGATGATCCACTGCACTATTGACCAGACGACCGGCCACCGGCTTTAGCAAACAAGCGATCACGAGATGGGGAAAATTAGCACCGGAGAACAGAAGAAGAAAAACAAAACCGAAAGTCGAGCAACGTGCGCAAAGGATAAAGGTTGCGGGCGATGGCGAAACGATAAGCCTATAAATTCGCACCATTCCGGTGTCCGACAGCGCGTGTCCAGCGAGCGAACACAACTAGTTCGAATGGCGGGTGTATCGAATTTAAAAGCGACCCTTATAATTTCCGCCTGAACACCCACCCGTGGCGTGGCGTGGATCGAGAAACGCGACGATGAAAGTTTCGATTAGATAGCACCCGGAATGGCATCCCTAAAGCGTGCTGACACTAAACACCTTCTCGCTGGGAAAGGATTAGTTTTCAGCGTGTGGAGAAATTCACGGGCTGGCGTTCTCGCGGAAACTGACCCCGTTTCGGGCGGTGGTTCCAAAAAGTGACACGCAATTCACGCCCATCACGGGGTGGGATCCTTTGAGTCCAAGCTAGCTGCTGCTGATGGGGCACGCCTTTAGCACAATAATAATTCTCCCCGTTCGGCCGCAAACACCGATAAAGCGCACGGAACTGCCAGCTGCCGGTGGCTCTATCTCATCATTAGCATCAGCAGCGAAGCTAAAGATGCGGTAATTCTACCACCGTCGCGAGCAGAGCAGAAACATCCCTTAGCACCGACTTTGCGCTGGATGAGATTCGAAAGCGGCGGCGGAATGTGAGCCTAGTTGCTGTCGCCTGGCTGGGGCGCATGATAAATAACGTTCGATGGGAGCACCGAATTGTAATCGTATCTAGCAACTCGCGATAGCAACGAGTGCGCCCCGGTCCGGAAGTGATGCAGCCACGGTTGCACATGGCACACGGCGAATGGCGTGGCATTATTCATTTCATCTAAGAGCGCGGACTCCGCGTACCGTTGGAACCGATGGCAGAGGGGATCACACGATGCCGATGGCACAGCTGTTGCTTCCCGCGCTAAGCCACCGGTGATGGACAACACTTGGATTGGAAAAACGGCACACAAAAGCTCAATCATAAGTGCGCATTGGTTGGTGCACGAACCGGCACTCTCTTTGGTTGTGTGGCATTGTGCGAGGATGCATACCGTTTGGGAAACGGTACGACCGTGATGGCGGCATATGCTTACCGGGTTTCCGTGAGCCACTGCACGGACGGATGGGACACAACAACAAAACCCAATCGTGGCCAACCGACCGGTCTTATGCTGGCGAAAAAGGACTTCGTGAGGCTGTCCCTCTTTGCGAAAGCGCATGGAAGAGTCAGCAACAACACACACAAAAAAAAAAGCCATCACCCAAGGAAAGTGGCAGACACAACCGGGAAGCGAAGGGCTCGAGATTGTCATTTTATTTATGATCGTTTTTCCGCCATCGTGTGTTAGGAGGCCGAAGGAAAAACGGTACCTGCCCGGTCCACCGCCAACCGGCCGAGGTCATCACCAGCGAAGGAATGCCGGGAAAAGTGTCGCGGATGTTCCGTTGTCTCGGTGTCGGTAATCGGACACAAGCCGGGTGGCAAAAACCGTACTCCGGCCGGCGAATGGGCGCACCCTTTGGGATGGCTGGCTTCGAGATGCGAACGACTGCAACGGCTGATGGTGAATATTTGTCAAATTATTGCCATCCGACGTTAAGTGGCTTGAGCGGGCTCTGACGGAGCCGATGATTCGCCTGCTGCCACGGTACACAGAAACCTACAGAAGAACGCAACGCCGCACGCGATTGTGCATATCGCGAGGAATGGATTATGATTAGGCGGAAACTGCAACTATTGCATTTTCGTTCGGAATGGATATTCAATGAGCCACCGCGGTGGCTGTCGATTGATGATGACCCGCAGTCGAAGGAAAAGCCATCAATTGTGGACGTATCTATTAGCGAGTGATAACAGTAACCGTAATGATGCTTAATCAAGCTTTAAAGGAATCAACATTAAATGATGAAACACTGTCACAGCTGCAACCGGTACATTTTCCATGTGTCATTTAAAAGCACTCGAAGATCAGTAAAGTGTATTGCATCATGCATAGGAAGCACATCAGAACCGTAGTTTAAGTAATAAAAAAAAATTATAAAATTTCATTCAAATCGAAGTGAAAGTAACGATACCGACATCATATTTTGAAGGCTCGTCGTTACTAAAATTCATTTCATTATCACCTCACCACTCGACACCTTTGGAATGAAGCTTTTAACAAATTGTAGAGCGGCTTTACGAGTGGCACAAAATCAGCGGACTAAAATCAGCACCAGAAAAGGGTCACCCTTAATGAGCCCTTTTGCCCTCGCAGGTCAGCAGGTATTTACACACAACCCTTGTGAGGGTGGCATGCGTCGATTAGGTGATTGATAATGATACAGAAGCGACGAACGCTGGCTGAACGGGGTATAATGTGCTAGGCGCACGCACCACTGGCAAATGGAACGGAAATTTAGTTCCAGTCCGCATTCGCCGGAATCAGTTAACTAAAAGGGCGCGCCGATTATCTTTCCGATCAGGGCTTTCCTTTTTCGAGAATCAAAACTCAAGAGAATGGGGAGTACGAATTGGGGCTCTTGAAAATGTTTTGTCTGACGCCATTAGTGTTACTCCGGGAGGTAATAAAAATCGTCACGAAGACAAATCGGAACCACGGAAAAATCGATACTCCTAAACACCCGCTAATCGCCATTGTATCAAATCGGGCGGTAATTTTTGACCGCAGCACAACTGCAACTGGGTACAGCTGGTCCATTTGAAGGCTACGGTTCGCTGGCTAGCCAATGGCCAATAAAAATTAACGATCGCTACCCGATTCCCATCGTTTTGATCAATTGGATTCCATTCGATCATGCAGCCACGAAGCGACATGACGAAAAAAAACGACCAGTTACCCCAGCGAATGTGGTAATGTCACCCACCACCGCGTGTACCTGGGCTTGCGTATCGAACAGCAAATTGCTGAGCGCGCATCGGATTCGAGATCAACAGCAACATACCCCAGTTTCCATTGCGAACGATCGATTTCGATGAGAAACAGGCGACGAACCCGCAGTCCGCTGCATTTGGTGAACTGAATTTCCTACTTCGGCACTACAAAACTCTCACCGGGGGCCGCCTCTTTCTCGGGAAAAACCTTCCACTGACAGCATTCGCGTCCTGATCATGGCTCCATCGGGAATCATGCGCGCGACCCCTTGAGTGAGCTCCATTCTCGAGCATCCAGCAGCTCGGGTTAGCCGGAACGCGACCGCCAATTGCGAGCTACCAAGCCGATGTCGACGACGACGACGACGACCGGTTGATTGATAGTAACAATCAACGCAGTTTTTCTCCCACCCCGAACGGTTCCACCCGGGGAGTCTGATCGGAGGAAAGTCGATCAAACCGATCGATAGACCGATCGGTGCGCCCGCACTTGGTGGGAAGATATTTTCGGAGCCCAGCTCGCACTGACGGTCTGGCGAAGCGAACACCGGGTAGTCGGGAACGCGCGCGCGCACCTTTTTCCACACATGCCTCAAATCAAGCTGCCTTTATCGAGCTGCCGACGTGCGTCTTTTTCGTTATCGAACTCGTCAGCTTTCGAATGCGCGAACGCTCTCATCGACCCATCGTGCAGCAGCCGCCTGGCAAACAACCCGACCCGGCGTGTACGAACGGCGCGCTTGGTTCTCTATTTTCAGGAATTGTTAGCCGATTAGTTTAATATGATTTGATGGAAATCGGATTAATGGACAAACCGTGGTGGCATAAATGCGGTAAGACATGCGGGGAAGCCCGGAGAAAGGAACTTTCGCGCCCGATTCAGGATTTTTGCAATTGATATAAGCGATGGCAGAAAAAGGGTTTTGTGTGTGTGGAAAGAAAACTCGATTCGCCAAGGCCAAGCCGCACCGTAAGTGGCGGAATGGTTTCAAAAGCTTGCTTCAGCGCTTTCACACATTCCGCCATAAGAGTTCGTATGCGGTGTTGGAAAATTTAAGCCGCAAAAATCGTAAAGAAAACCCGTCGAAAAAGAAATGATAGTTTAATTCACACCCCAAGATTGTTGCCTAGCACTGCTTTGTAGGTGAGGCGAAAAATATCATTGATTAATTGCACGCGTGAGTGTAAAGGCGAGTTTTCACATTGCGCAAATGTCACATGGCGTTTTTTGAAAAAAAAAAAATCACTCAACATTGAAAAGAAATTCTAATGACTAATATTTTTTGTGAAGTAATATGACTTTTTTCTTATGTCTCTATACACGATTGTGTGTTTTATTTTCAGCAAATAAAAAAAAAACAAAACCATCACCCCGATTCTACACTGCGAGCCAAACTAGCCCGCGGGTCAAATGTCACCGGAAGCACCATAAATCATCTTCATTAAACGCGAACCGCAATCGGTACTGCACCATCGTGAACGAGGCCACCGCGTTGGTGTAGAACACACATAAAGTAAACTAAAACAACACAACAATGCACCCCATGTCACGGTTCGGCTTCCGATAACGGGCACCATGCGTTTAATCGCTTTTAACGCGCAAACCTTGCGACTCGTGCGCGATGATTTATGTGTCGGGATGCCATGCCACAGATGCGTTTGAGCCTTCGAGGGTCTGTGGGGACCGAAAACGTGTCTAGACTAAATAACCGAAGGGATGGATATGTGCGATAAATATTGCCGATCCTGGTTGTGAAAGGCTGCAAAGTGAGATGAAAAACAAGACACTTCGTCGCCCTGGTGATGCATACAGGCGCGACATGTGAGCAACAGCTGCAGCATAGCTGAAGCCCGCGGGACCATCAACTTTGCCCTACTAAAACACAAACCTATCAAAACGCTGCCATTCCGGTACCATCATCATCGTTTTTCGCATCGACAGCAGCCTCGATCCGGAGACCGGATGGAACAGTTATGCGGCACATTACAAAGTAGCAGCTTCAACACTGTGTCTGTTACAAGCCCGCGATCCGCGGCGCGTAAGGATCATCGTGCAGTGAGTGGAGTGCCCTCGATGATGAGCCTAAATTTGCAATTTTTACCCGATCTCTTCTCCTTTCACGAGCCATCGGAATGGGTGGAAAATCCCCACCCGCAGAAAGCAACGGGCCACGGCCACGCACTTGGAACGCCAAGCATTCACTCCACTTGGCACTAGGGTAATTATCATAACACCCTTCGCTGGACGTTACATGACGGGTCGCGCTCGTGCGATGTGCTCGTGTCGCTGGTAAGCGGAGGCCGAGATTGAACTACGTCTCAATCACGTCCCACGAAAAGGGCTGTCTTCAGGTGCGAGGATTGATCGAACGCATCCGGGCGAAAGGGTGGCACCACTTTGGCACCACGGATCGGCAGCGTCGGCAGGATTTATGGGCTCGTCGGGTGGAAACGAGTACCCTAGCGAGCTTTCCATAGCCCACTCGAGCGATACCAGCACAGGGCGGCATGATTTAGTTGCTATAAAATAATAAATTAGTATTTTTCCGCGGGCTTTGATTTATTGCGCGCACCATTGCACCGCGGAAAGCGCGAGAGAACGAGAGTCCCTTAGGCAATAGGGCGGCTGCAAACCACCGTTAGTTCCGCGCACGGTCGCGCTTCTGTCGTTCGATCGATAAACAGCGTCGTCACACGAACCAACGAAAGGTGATCTGATCCGCACGGCCGATGGGCGATTAACGAACACCCCTGGGCAAATGGAAAAGGATTAAAGCGCACCCTCGCTCGAGCAGATAGGAAAAGGATTAGAACCCTATCATTATCGGCCACCAGCCAACGGTTCGGAGCATTCTCCAAATATCAATAAATAGAACCCCGGTGTTGATCCAATCAACGATCAGAGCAAGAACCCCATACAGCGATAGAATAGTGAATCCGCAACACGCGCAACGAAACCGTTTATGGTTTATGTGCACGAAACTACATTACGCCAGCGCCACCGCACGTCCATCACAGGGATGTCGAGAGTGATGGCAATTAGATTCGCTAACTAACTTTCCGGCCATATCCGGGCGCGGTCGATCGATTTCCTTGGTGCGCGGAAAAGCCGCCAACGCGCAGCCGCCTGTTATTAGTCTATCGCGAAATGATCGTAAACAAACACTACCGGATCCCGCTGGGTTGGGCTCACTTGCCGCCGTTGGTCGATTTCGTGCATGACTTAATGGGCTTCCACGACGCTTCTTAAAGGAAGCTCGATCCCCGCGCACGGGTGTTATTGAACTCGAGCGAAAAAAAGATCGAGAATCCACGAGTACTGCGCGGTGTCTAATGATACGATATGAGTCTACGGGATTCCATCGTCGTGCGGTTTGGCCACCGCAATTTCACCAACCTGCCTAATGCGCCAGCGATCCCAGGGCGCTGTTATCTCGAGAATCATCAACACCGACGGAAGCGGTATCGTTCTAATAAACTCATCTCCACACCATCTTCCGTGGTTCGTGACGCTCGGAGGAGGCCGATGTGCGATGGTGAGAATCGTTTGAAGTTATCTCTCTGTGGAAGGAGCTTGCTGCCTGCGCCTTTTCAAGCGCAATGTGAACGTCAGGTTGCCGCGAACTGGTGGCTTCTGGTTCGTGACGAGCCACGAGCCCTTATTTCGCAGCTGGTGATCGGCGGTTTTGTTGAACACCGACCGAACACGGGCACCAACGGTGGCAAACGTTAAAAATCAATCCCGTAGCGCAAGCAACTTCATTAAATTCCTCCGCACAAACCAAAACAAACCATTTCTCGCTCGGCTAGCGGGTGCAACCGGGCTCGATCGTGCCATTACCGGACGAACATGCGATCAAGGATGATTGATCGCTGGCACTGTGCGATCGCGCTATGCAACCGGCTGCGAGCTCGCGAAATGATCGAGATTCTGCACGCATCGGCCTCGTGGTGGGTCTGCGCTATGGAATGCCAGCCAGTGTGCGATCGATACTGCTGCGAAAGGGTGGCTGCACAATAGGAAGTGCATTGCTTGTGCAAGCGATGGGTGCATTCGATGCAGATGGGTACATGAAACCGCTATGGATGAGGGAAAACGCATCAAGATCGTTGCCTTTTCCCACTCCGATCAGGATCAAATCGATCGCAATCGCGCAACTGATCGAAGTGCTCGCGGGCAGTCGATCGTGCGGTTGCGCTGAGCATCGATAAGAAATCCCAACCAGGTACTTTTCAGCGGCATTCTATACTTTGTTGGTTTAATGAACTCATTATGATTGACCAAGCGGCCTCCGGGTGGTGTTGCATCATGCGCGTTTTTAGCAAAAGAACGCTAAGCATGGTGCATTCTAAACGACACACTTCAAAGATACGATGCCAAAGCACGTTTACTCGAGCTGGGTTATGAAGAAAAACTCAAAAATACCTCTAAAACCTGTGCCGGATTGAAAAGCCTTTGAAAAATCATAATTCTCGCTCGGTCGCGGCAAGCTGAGAGCAATTAAAACCACGAGTTAATTTATGGGATTTCAATCCAATAAGCTGGTGCCTTGGAGCTTCAACTACTCATCTGCTTGGGGTTGTTTTTCTACGCGCCACCACCAGCCTTGTTTGCTGGCCTGAAGAAATACCACCGCGTGCGTAAATGAATGCATCAGAATGGGCGAAAATGGAACGAGAACGGAAATCTGATTGAATATAACGCAAGAAATTTCCATTTGAGGCGAACCGTCAATTAGCATTTCACTGTCGCACTGCTCTATTATTATCGCTAGAAAAACACAGGCGAGCGAGCTCACACACAGCGTCTTTCCGGTTGCAGCGCGCTCGGTCGTTGGGAAATTCACCCTGATTTATGATCCACTGTAAGCAACGCGCGCCCGGAACTTGAGATTAGCCCAGCGCTTATGCATGCAGCTTGGCCGCCGGTGTGTTTAATGTGATCCGCCGACAACGTCGAAGGGTTTTGCGAGCGCGCCATTTGCTCGACCGAAATGATCAAAAAAAAAAAAATAGCCCCACGACGCGAAATGGCACGCCGGAATGTCGCCTTTGATAAGAACGAACAAACGAACGAGCCGTTCGCAAAATAAAGCATTCCCAAGCTAGCGGTACCGGTGGAACCGTTTTGGGGGTTCTTTTGCGCTACCGCGACACGTCAGCTTGCCCGCGGTGTCAGATTTCAGCCGCGAGGTGTAAAGAACGCGCACAAAAGATGTTCCCGCAGGCACCACGCGGACACAATGAGGTTGCCGTTCGACGTCAGGTCGCGGTCGCTGGCAATGTGTCAGGATTTTAGGTCATTTGTGTCCGAAAATGATCGGTCACGTGATAACAAGGGCCATCGCGGTGCGCATTGTCCACGTTGGTTCCGAAAAGCGGGTGGTTTTTCCAGCCGAAATGACCGACAACCACAACTGGACGCGTGCAACGATCGAACGATCGAGGAAAAGGTTAAAGTACTTGCAGTGACCGCTCGCAGCTGCACGCCTCCGAGATGTTTCACGCGCTGTTTCCGTTCATTTTGCTCCCTCCTCCAGAAGATGGGCTTTTCCGCTTGCAGGTTTGCAGCCAGCGCCAAATTCCGCGCCCGCTGAGTCTGGGAGAAAATCGGCAACCCTTCTCGTGGAGCCAGCTGCAACCAATCGCGAAACATCGCGGCACTCGCGCCCGGTCACTCAGTGAAAGCGGTCGGGTCGGAAAACTTGCAGCGCGTAAAGCAGAATGCGTGATGAATGAGCGAGAATGGAGCACGGGCTGGAGAAATGAGCTCCAAGAAGCGAGCGCACTCGGGAAGCTTTCTGAAACTCGCAGAAGGGCGAAAGACCCCTGTGGTGCTTGGGAGCGCGCCAAAGCCTCCCAAAGGTTCCCCATTCGCTTTGGAGCTTTCTTTCGCTTCCGCGTCGTTCGTTGAACTTCCTACGCGATCTGGGCCAACCGGAGAGTGTGCGGTTGAGCGATCGCAGCCGTGCTTCGGTCGCTCGCGTGAGTTTTCACGACCAAGGTTGTTTCGTTTGCGCCGAGGTCTCGGTCTCGGTCTCGATCTCGGTCTCGGTCTTGGTCTCGGTTCCCGGGGTTTCCACGGGTCTGATCTTCATTATGCAACGGAGCAGCATCGCGAAGGTCTCTCGCGGAAAAAGATCTCACGCGAGAGAAGCGCACGCTCTGAAGAATGGACCGCGCGATCACAACCCGAACGGGTGCGATCGCGATCCCGAAGAAGATCGCTCTTCCGCGCGGGATCCGCGAAGGAAAAAACTTATATAACAACCCACGGCCAGCCAGTGCTCTTTAGTTAAGTGACGACCTTCGTACGGTCAAGATCATTTGGAAGCGACTCCCAACCGGCCGAGGACGTCCAGCGAATCCATTCGTCATCAAGCTACCAGCTACCCAACACCGACTTGGGTGTCTTCTGGAGCAAGCATCCACAATCGACTTCTTGCTTCCGCTTGGTGAGGGTTGGTGTGTCGAAGGTTCCCTCTTTGGCTAGACATTTTCCCTCGGTTCCGGTGACCGCAAGTGTAGTGCGGATTTGATCCACGGATACACGGATCGAACGATCGGGTAGCATCTTCCTCCCGATCCCGATCGCAATTCTCGCATTCCGTTTCGCTCAGTGAATGAAAATTGGCCAAGTGATTTGACCGTGGCAGGCAAACCGATCGACTCAGAATACTGTTAGTGAAAATTACCCAGCTCCCATCGGTTCGACTTCCTGCATCGCCTCCTGCGCGGTTTGATCCATCTGCATCTGCAAACAATTTGCTGCCCATCTTCGGCAACACCCGGAGCACTGGGAATAGAGCATTCGACGGAATAAGTGGCTGAGTGTGAGCACAGTGTCTGTTGCGGCCTCTTCCCCATTCTTCCCTTCGCCGGCGCGTGTGGAGCAGTGAAAACATATTTCGTTTTACTGAAAAATTCCCCTAAAAGCCTCGGAGTAGCACCCCGTACACCCGAACTGTGTGCTCGATACCCAAGTGAATGCACGTGCAAAGCGAACCGACACGATAGCCGCAGAGACAGAGAACGAAACAGGTAAGTCGGAACAAGATTTTTGACCTCGGTACACACGCGTACCGTTCGCAGAAAAACGGGAAACCGCGGAATGATTTCGCGAAACGATCGCATCCCGCGATCGGGCGCGATCACTTGCTAGCCACTGGGTGGTGGTAGATCGCTAGCTGCGTGTGTACGAGCGCTATGCTGATTACCAGCCGAGGCGGCATGGAATTGGAGGATTTTCGATGTGTTTCTGCACGCTTTTTTCGTCGGGCTGGCTTTGGCATGCTGTTCTGCCTTGTCCGAGGGGTTTCCCAATTCGGGCGATCTGATTTGCACCGGTCGGCATCATTGCGGTGGCTTAGCATCGATCGCGCTTGCCTAGAATGCATGGTGAATAATTAGGATTCGGTAGATATCGTTATACTATTGATTGTAATCGACCGCAGGGAATTAACAGCAGCAAACTTCATCGTAGAATGATGATCATTCTACCCAACAGGAGATAACCAGATGGCATTATTCGCGTTGTCGGCGAAACCTGTCTGATGCTTTTTGCATGTTGCCAATCGAGCAACGTGTGAAAATGGATTTTAAAACGAATGAATTTGCAAACTTTTTTGGCCTATTGCAATTAGGCTGGTAGAAAAATTTTTAATCCAGACCAAGCAACTTAGATAGGTTAATTCGACTTTCGTGAATCGAAAGTAACACTCCATCAACCAAAGTGTGGCTTCTTTCGGCTAAGAAAAACAAACCTCACACGAATTGATTTCTTGATCGAGTAAAATTGTAATTACCCACTCCAGTCACGTAAAATGCTGGATCGAGGTAAAGGTCGGAGCCCGAAATAGCTCACTTCAAGTCTAGTCCATTTGTTTCACAGGAAAGTGGCCTAGGTGAGAAAGGTACATGAGCATAATTGGGTTAAACGTTTTTTTTTTCTTTCTATAGAAAGTGCGTCGTTTGAAGGGAAACGAAATGAAATGTAAGTTGATGTTGAAAGGTTTCAACAGCCACCTGACCTTTGCTTTCTCAAGAAGCATCTGTGGCGTCAACTATTTGTTGAGCGAAAGAACACACGATAGAAATGCTTCATGGAACGCAAGCACGGAGGCTGGACATTGAAAAATGTGCTGATGCGAGCAAAACAGTGCGAAACCAGATCCCACATTACCAGTAGAATAACAGTACAGACTCCATCCTCCTCCATGGACAGTGCTTTCTAGGTTTTTCGTTCCAAACGCCTGCAGGGAGCAGTGATGCGACCGCAACAGGTTTCTGCAGCGTGCATGGCTGGTTTCCTGCGTGTTGTTGATGTACGCATTTGATTTGTGTGTATGTGAACCGGTTCAAGTGCGATCCCTGATCCGTCCATCGATCGCAGAAGCGTTCATCAGTTCGCTTCGTTCAGGTTGATGTGATTGTCAAGTGATAACACAACCTAGAACCAGATCGCAACTGTAAAGCAGAGCGCGATAGGCAAGAACGCAGTCGCAGCGATGCTACGATCAAGACGATGCTGTCACGTAAAACTTGTTTCGTGGTGAATGGACCACGTCGTTCGTGCCTCGTACGCACAGCATTCCATTGACTGTCATTTGCAACTTTTACGGACTTGATGATTCGAACCTACTCGACGTGCTTGGGACAGAGCAAGCTCAAGTCGGGCGTCAAATATTGGAGCAAAGTGAATAATTGCTCGCAAGGCAGAAAATGCCGTGCAGACGCTTGGCAAACATAAGATTCCATGAGCGTACACAAAGGTTATAAATACAAAAAAAAACGTAGGCGAAAACAAATAAACCCCAGGGTAATCGATCTCAGACTCCCTGCTCCGAGGAGTCGATCGCAGAGAGCAACGAAGCAACACCGAAGGAAGGAAAGAATGAAGAAAAACAAACCAAATAAGTGCTAACGTACTACACATGCGACGTAGCCAAGAACACCTGAAACACATTCATCGAGTAGAAAGAAAAAAAAACAAATTCAAATTCTCACCTTCGCTCCGTACCAACTGGGCTCGTTTGGTGCTAGTTGCTATTTTGTGGAAATGGTCGGAGGCTCGCGAGGGGCTCAAAATTAAACACAAATTGAGTTCACCTGTTTAATTTTTCACCTTCGCTGCGAGCGAGTACATTTTTTTCCGTTCCTTCTCTTGTTTGTGTGGCTGCCATAATGCGGCTAGTACGGCGCGTGATTGGGTGTTGGATAGAACTAGGTTTATGCATCCAGGTTAGCTTCCCCAGAACCCACTGCTTGTGTGATAAGTGGTCCGGTAAATTTCGAAATCCATTAGAGAGCGGTTACAGTGCGGCTGAATTAAACGACCATTTCTATTCGACTCCGCAACGAGCAGTGAAAAGTATCACCTTGATGAAGACACAAAAGACTTCAACGGCAAGGCGACGAACCCGAGCTGCGCTCAGAACAAACCACCTCAGTAACGCAGCATGCGGCGAAGTGAACGTGAATGTGAACGGGAAAAAAACGGTACCATGCGATCGCTCGGCCGGATACATTCAGTGAGCACCGTGGCAGAGGAAGCAAAAAAAAACACCAAGAATGTAATCAATTGTAAACGAACCAAACCGAGAGGCTTCTGAGCCGCCAGTTTTGCGCTACAGTAGACATCGGGCGGTTTGGTTTGCAGACGCTTCTTTCGCCGCTTGAAATTTATATACATATACATCGCTATGCGCCACTGGACCATTTCACATTTATGGCGCTCGTTGCCGAGTACACGATCTCTTCCTGCTTCCGTTTTGCGGCGAGCCCACTTGGCGAGCCCGGAACCCAGTTGGCCACCGTTTAATGGCACTGCCGCCTTTCGGTCAGAACATTTCAGCAGAAAATGAAACAATAAACGCCCAGCAGAGTGAGTGCACGGAGATTCGTTTACTGTTTCCCTGACCTCTCGTAGCAAGCCAGTTGCGCGATCCATGCCTGTGTGCTTTTCTTCTTATCCACTTGCTCGCCCACCGCAGCTGAAACACGCTAAGTGCATCACCGTGTGCCAGCGTCCAGCGAGAACGAAGTGGCCTGAAGGCGCTTGCCACCTTGCTCACCGGCTGTGTTGATCCGGCTCGACCACCAGACTCGGGTTCGTTGTACGCAATACAGCACACATTCGGTCATACGAGAACTGATTACGGCGGCGAACGTGAGGAATCGCCAGTCGAGCCACAAATTGTAGCAGTCTTCACCGCCGGTCAGTTTCATTGCACACGCTCGAATGGGACACCTTTGCCACGTTTTCTACGTCTTTCGGATTGTGCACGTGGTTCTCCGTGCACGGCCAGCTTCCATGCGACAAGCCTGAGAACAGATGAACCCTTTTAGCTACCATTTTGCTACCGTTCCCATCAGGGAGCGAACGTTCGCGCGAGTGGCGTAACTAACGCGGGCGATGGTCTTCTGCTCGTCCATCTGCTCGCCCAGACTCACTGGGTCAGGAAGAATGCTGCGTTGAACGTTGAACGTGCTTACGCGCGAGCGAACTGGCGTACGAGGGATTAATGCCACTCCTTAACGGGCGTGAAACGAAAAGCACGAGAAGTTGGGGAAAACCACCGAACGCACCGAACCAACCGGATGGGATGCTCATCGGTGGCGCTGGAGAAGGATGATGCTGGAATGTGCCATAATCATCAGTGCATCGAAGCGCGAGCCCGCGCGCGCGCGTCTCGCAGAACTTACTAATAATGGTCGATACCGTTCCGGGCGGTTCCAGGCGGTTCCGAGGCTTCCGTGTGCCGCTCGAAATGTAGATCACGCATCGGTGTGCGAACGTGCGATCGCCCAGTCCGGTCGTTCGCTCGTGGTGATAAACAGTTAAATAATTATCGGACGCGATCGCATTGAAATACACGATCAAGCCCCTTGCCGTGGGGCTTCCGCGACATGGAAAAGGTACAAATTGGAGCATGCTGCCCGGAAAAAGGATTAATGATTGGTGATGGCAGAATCAATTCTACCAATCACCGGCTACAAAACCGAGCGGTTGGTTTTGCATTTCAAATTCCACCGTACGCTCTGGGACTCGTTGCCCGGGAGCTAGTGGCAAATGAATTATTATTCACGGGTGATTTGCATGCATGCAGAATGCAGAATGCAGCAGCGAGTGCACCGGGAAAGCCTCGGGTGGCAATTATCCTTTCCACGGTGTTACAGTTACAACTGCGTTCGCACGTTTGCTTCGGCGGCGCTACGCCAGTGTGACCAGCGACACGGGCAGATGGCGCAAAACAACGCCACCAATGGGCAAATGGGAATGAGCACAGACACCCGGCTCGCGGTTCAGAACCACCAGTGGGAAAACCAAAAAAGAGTTCGGGGAACAAAAAAAACAAAACCAGAAAAAAAAGAGCAACATATTAAGCGCACTGGATATCTCGTCCAGACGGGCGAAATTGAGGAAAAACTTCTTAATTAGGTGATTACAATCTCACTTCACGCAGCGTTTCCGAACGGTAATCGGAAAAACCGAAGCGAAATGCACCGTTTACTGGCTGGTGGCTCGCGGTCCGGTGATTTTCGAGCCAAGATGGGGAGGCTCTGTGAAGTGCGCCATACGGTGCGTACGGCTGGTCGGCATTCTTGGGGGTGGAGAACCGAATGTGCCGGAAAGCAATCCTCATTTACGGGATTCTCATGTGCCGTGTACACTTAGATTTTTCCGGCCGTTCCCCAGGGTGGCGCTCAGTGCGATACTTCAGTGTTCTGCCGCACTGTTTCGGACTCAAAGTGGACCACAAAGGTGCATGATCTTCCGGCCCGGAGATGAACCCATCGCAGGAAGTCGTTCTAGACCAAAACGCTACCTCGACCACGGGGTGAAAGGGCCAGATCCGGAAAAACAACCCACCACAAACAATCCACCTAATCAAGCCACCCCAACGCAGCCAGAAGTTTATCCCAAACCAGGCAGGAAATGAGTGTTTGCCTTCGCGGTGCGATGAAGTGCAGTTATGTTTTTCACGGGATGTTTGCCTTGTTTGTGCCCACCACCTCCATAGCCTGCGGTAGAAAACGTAATTAGAATCCAAAAATGGAAAACTCCCCTCGAAAAAAAAGGCTTCCGAAACGAAGGCGCGTATTACGCACGGTTCGAGCTCGGCCCCACAATCACTCAATAAGCCATCTCGAGCAACTATTTAGGTCAATCGTTAGACCCATTCAAGCGCTCGAATAGCGCCCGAAAACCGATTCAGCACGCATGGGACGATCCGGTTTGAAGTACCGTACGGCAGCAGGCCCTTGAGGGCGCATTTCCTTTTGAAACGGCGCGTTGCATCGATTTACTTCGATGGGTACAACGACGTCGTAGAACACCTTCTTGTGCACGCGAATCGCGCGTATTTCACGTCCCATATGCGTCCCATATCCCTCATATATCTCGCTGGCGCACGTCTCCATTTGAATAAATGCAGCTCATAAAAAAAAGAACGGAGAAACCTTTGGCTGTGCTTGCGACGTTCACCCGCTTATGACCCATATTTGCAATTTGCCATTCGCGCGTGCGCTGCTTCCACGGTTTCGCCCGGTTCGATCGGTTGTTTGTTGTGTTCGATCTCCCCAAGCAAGGTCTAAGGCTAAGCTACCACGATTTTCCGATCCCCCACCAACGGCCAGCACTCGTTCGCTCGTCAATCGGGATACAAAGGAGACGCGCTCGGTGCTGCTGCCGGTGTCGCTTGTCGCCTTGTCGGCTTGAAATATGTTAACAGCAGCACAGGAACGTTGCGAACGGTGCGCGAATGGAAGAGAAAACAACCGTCCCGAGGCCGCGATCGGTGCTGGAAAGTGCCTTTTCCGATCGACTCCCACCGATTCACGCAACGCCAGTCGCAAGGCCACAAAGCGCGCAATGCATTTTCTCGCCACACAGAAGGACGGAGAAATTTCCACATTCACGGCACGGATCGACCCGGCGGACTCCCGTGCACGGTGTCCGGTTGGGAAGATTTTTTTTTTTCGCCCTAGCTTCCTGACTAGCGACCCGCGACCACGACATTCCCATTGACCAGTTTTTCCAACCAGTTTTTCGGCCGGTAGCTCACTAGCGGTCGAATAACTTCTCACATACCTCATTCCCATCCGGACGACACGATTCGAGTCGTCTGCCAGCGATCGAGGCAGCTTATGGGCCCTTTCTCCGGTCGACAATACCGAGTGCCGGTGGTATCATCGTGCTTCGTCGTACTGCTCAGCTCCCGCAAGCTCCTTGGGGCACCCCACGGACGGGGCATTTATCGGGAAAAGCTGATTATAATAAAAACAAATCGACACCCTTTCAATTTCCGCCCCGGGGGTTACCGTGGTTCCCTCATCACACCACAAGAACGCGATGGACGATGGGGTGAGCACAGCATGCGAGTCGTTAGCGTTAGCAGGAACGACCAAAAAAAAACCACATCTCGTCTGAAAACCCGTCCCCGACACGGCAAACAAACGGTTTGCACTTTCTCCGTGCATCCGAGTCGCGGACGCGTTCGTGTGCTGTTTCGTTAGAAATGGAAACATTTCGCGCCACTAGTCTCCGTGGGACCTCTGGCAGAAGAGTTTTCCACACATCGCACCACGTGACAAGGGTAGGCTGAGCTGAAAAGCTAAAGAGAGGATAGAACTGGCACGTTGTTGGTGGGTGAGATGGATAAAACAACAACCAACACCGTACAACACCGGGTCGCGGATGGCACGCTTCACGGGCGCGATACGCCACCAGCACACACGGGGCCTGCTGGTTCTGAAAATTTGCATAAATGAAAATTAGGTTTCTGGGGTTTTTTGTTTTCGCTACTGAACAAGCGTCCCACCGGGGGGTTCCATTTCGTGAGCACACGCGCGCGAGCGCCACGGCTTGTTAATTGTTTTCTCCCTCATGCGCGAAAAACGTGGCGAAAAGCGATGGCAGCCGCCCATTTTTCCTCCAACGGGTGGGTTCCCCATTTTTCCCCTATGCGGGTGGCTTCCCTGGCATGAAATAAAGAAGCAGAAAAAAAAGGCACCTAAATATCCCACAAAGCGAGCTTCCAGAGTTGCGCCTAGCGAAAGTAGAAAAACATCCTGCCGTCCTCGATTCCCGGACGTGCTGTGAAGCGATGGACCTAGTAGGAATGTCCGTTTCTAGGAACCCTCCGTGGGACGAATCGATGGTGCGGGAAATAATCCAACGGCAACAGAACCGGTGAAACTTGTTTCACTTTTGCTCGCAACCGTTCTCGTGACCGTGACTCAACGCAGCGGCCTCCAAAGCGAGCGAGTGACCAAACCAGACAAACATTCGCGTGAAATTAAGGTCAGGCGCGAAAAGGCCCTCCCACCACTTGCGCGACGCACGTTTTCTTTTTCCGCGTGCCCGATCGAACGAGACCAAATTCTGGTTCCCGTCATGAGCGAAGGCGAAAAGAATCTTCAGCTTCTGCCGTGAGTCATTTTTGTGGGTTGGAGTGTGCAAATTTCTTTGTCGCACCTTCATTTCGCGTTCTTCACACACTTAAGTGTGTCTCGTTCTCGAAGATTTGCCTTTCGCGGATCGAAATGACGCCAACTTTCGAATGTAAAATGCCACCACCGGCCATTCTGATGTTAATCGCCATTCTCACTCGATGACCGAAACGGGGACGCGATGGCTGAGATGATCGCATGCCACCGATCGGATTTTTCGGACACCCGATGCACGGCACATAAAAGGAGGTCAGGTATTATGCTTTTTTTTTGTCGTCGTCGTCGTCGCCGTCGCCAAACAAAGCCATTCTACGGCTGCATGACGCCATGCCTGACTCGAGTGTCCAATGTCAGAAGTCAGATGCTGGGGCCACATGTAAACAGCATCATAAGCGCCCCCGAAGGAAGCTATTTGCGCGAAGCTCACAATGACAAATTACTTGCCGCCTCGTTGGAAGCATCACTAGGCTGCTTCTAATACCACCGATCTTGCGGCCCTCACGCGGGTTAGCATTTTTCTTCTTTTTTTTTCACCGCGAGGAGTGAATTACCGTTGCTGGAGATTTACGTGACGCACAGCTAATTTGACACTCACCTCAAACGTCAAAGAAACCCGCACGCGCCGGAGCGAGAGAGCGAACGAAAAATATTACCTTTTTTTGTGTGAGACGACGGCAGAAAGCACATAAAAAAAACGGAGAGAAACAAGCCCTAGCAAATATTGATTTATGTCGGTCACACAAGCTTAACCGACGACACAGGACACGATGGCGCACAGGGATGCTTCAGAAGATTATCTAACGGGAATTTTTCACCAACACACACACACATGGGAGAGTGGTGACGGCTTTCGCGATGACGGATGGCGGAATCGGGCTCCATTAACGTGACCTCCCCCAGGGTCCAACCGAAAACAACAACACGCCGTCCCGGACACGGAGTGAGTCATAAATTCGGAAAATATTTATGCAAATTCGACCCTGTCACCGGTGCTGATCACTAAATTTGATTAACCCACTGGGGTGATGGGGCTGGAAATTTGATCTGCATTTGTTTTGCGAACCGGTCCACCGCAGCGGTATTGCAATAAATCATCGACTCAGGGGATTTGACTGGCTCATGTTTTCGCAGACACACGCCAGCGCTGGGGCTAGCTTTGAACGAGCGAATCGAAACGCTTGGATTCAACGCCGCATAAATAATGCATCCTTTTCTCCCTGCAGTGTGTGCTCGAGCCGCAAACCGCAACCGACAATCGGACTGACACATTGCTACGGCTTCAATGGTTGTGCCGCTGCACCTGAGTCGAAATTCACCCACCGCGAGTGACACTGACGTGCAAAAACTTGGAGTCTCGAGATGAATCACTTTTTAATTCTTCGTTCGAACCTTGCTCAACGAAAGCACCTAACAAGGCGCTCCTGGCACAGAACGATCCGCTCGAATCAGCTGTGAGGGCTTGCGTGTGGGCTTATTTATGCTCTTATTGTTCGGCGCCTTTTGCCTCGCCTTTTGCTGACATTCAAATCAACACAATTGACTGCTCTCTGCACTCGTGGTGCAGGCAGACGTCTTTACGAACTGTGCGCTTCTTGTGCTTCTCGTCGACAGCCTACTTAGATAATGGGCCATTCTCGGCGTTTGTAACCGATCCTTGGAAAGAAGGGGTTTTTTTTGCATCCACCGACGGGATGAGACCTGCGAAATGCAGCCCGCTGATAGGAGGAGGTAATAAATTATTCATGAACGCTTGATTGGTAGCTCGCAATTTGTCAGCCCCATGGCCTGGCTAGACTGCGAAAGAATGCATCGCAGATTGCACTATTTACGCTAAACCTTCGCTCATTGCCGTCTTTGACACTTGACGGTTTGATTGATTAACAAGGCTTCCAAGGCCTGGCGAGGGCTTCTGTTGACCACCGGGAGGGTTCGTTTTGGAGGGCTCGTTTTGTCGAAAGAAATCCCACCATTCGTGGGGTTGGTTTTAACAACAACAGCAGCAGAAGGAAAAAACACGACATGGATACTTTTCCGGAAGGTACTAATTAAAATGCCGCATGCCGATCGGATGGAAATGTTTCCGCTCAGCGGCCGAAAGTGAAAAACTATTTCCCATTCTCAGCCACCCTCGCTCGTTGGAAGGCGAGCGCTCGCGAGCGATGTATGGGAAAATAAAAAATCATCATTAAAAGCGCACCCCGCGTGCGAAAGGATAAAGCGGGCTCTTGGGCTCGTAAATAGCGCCCCACGGCACCTTCCGTCGTTGCAGTTTCACTTTTCATCAAATTAACCCTTCGCACGGAGCGCCCGTTGCCACGGGAAGCAAAAGCCAAAGCAATCGGGTTCGGATTTTTAATGTCGACTTATGAATGAAATCGGAAAAAAATAAAAGCACACCTTCACAAAGTTCCCAGCCCTCGCTTGGACAGGCGGTGCCCTAAAACAAGCGATCACGAAAGGGAGAAGTTCACTGAGGTGAGCGTGAGCGTGGTTTTTTTTTCTTTTCTCATTTTGCTTCATTTCTTTTTTGGCATCAGCGATGCGAGAAAGTGTAAGCCCATTTTACACAACGCCTCGCAGCAGCCCTAAAGTACTTTTTTAAGCGTGTGAAAAGCGTGGCGCCGCATTTGATGGCGCCTGATGAAGACGGATGGACCCGAATTGAATGCCCAGATTCGGCACGCCACAGTGCAAAAGTGAACCGAAACGTGTTCCATCGCTTCTGACCCGATTAACGCGATCGTTCGTGGCAAGTGAACGCCTTCAAGCCGTGCCCATATGCAGTTCCTGTTGAAAGCGAGTCGTTTGAATTTCTCTCACTTTACAGACAGTGGCCCATTAGCTTTCGTGGAAATTTTGAAACAATTCCACCAAACAATGATTCAGTGCCATCTCCGCAGTGTCACCATGATGGGAGAGAGAGAAAAAAAAACCAAAGTGCAAAAGGTATTTGAAATTAAGCCCCCGTCCCTTACGGGTCAGTGACATTAACACTCTGACTCTCTGATTATGTGCTATAAATAAATTATGAAAAAAGCTATCATCACCCCGGCGTACACTGGGCACATCCGGTCAATTAGCGTTCTCGTGCAGTGTTTCAGAACCCACCCGAGCCCTTTCAAAGTCGCCTCGGGTGCGTGGAATGGAATGATCCATTCCATCCGTCCCGTGGGTTCGCGTATGTGTAGATCCAAGCACATCCTGCCATCATGCATCGCTGGCTTACATACTGCAGCTTGCACCGGTAATGACGCGTTCACTCGCGTTGAGAATCAGGCCAGGAAACTATTCGTCTTCGCGAGCAGCAGCCGGTTTTTGCTTCAGTACTCGATGGCGTATTTGCATTTATTATTTGACCCATTACCATTCGGGCCCGTTATTGTTTGCGCAAAACATCTCCCAGTGGGGTTTGTTTGCGGGCGCATTTACAATTCGTGCGCATTTCCCGCATTTGCGGCTGCTCAAACTCACCGAGTCACCGAATGCATGCAAAATCGCCCGCAACTCGTCGGTGAGCAACAATTTGCTCCGAAGCCAAATAAAGACAATGTAAATCAAAGACCGGCGCCGAGAAACGGGTCCAGCTTCACTCCGAACGCTAGGAAGCAACCGTCAAGCAAGCAGCTCTCAAAAGGCAAAACGCTGCATCCCTTAGCGCGGAAGCGGAAAGCTGGTTGCGCAGAAAACCGGAAAACCCGATACCGATAATTGAGAACAACGAGCGGGATTTAGACATTCCAACCTGTTTTCTCAACCTATGCGCTGCTGCTGCCCGTACCATTCATTTGTCGTTCCGAGCCGATGTCCGCGTACTACCGGGCGCGCGCGATCTAATGGGATGCACTGGCCTAGGCCTGCGCAGGGGCCGGGAAAAGGTGCCCGACTGATAATAGCGGACCGTCCAAAGGGCTGGGAATGGGAAGCCAATGTGGAAGAACCTGTTCGTCGGGGGGTCCACAGATCGGAACGGAGGCTGTGGTGGTTGGAAAACTGGTTCAGCTCTGATTGAAATCGTACCGATGGGCAGCGTAGATTGATGGAAACGCTCTTGTTACCGTTCTTTCGAGGAAGACCGCACCTTCAATCCTTTACCGAAATACACCGAACGACACACGGACTCTTCTGATGGTGCAAGCCTTTCTAACCATTATGTGTTTTCTTTTTTTTCCCTCCATTGCAGGTATGTAAATGCGCCAGCGACTAACTTCATTGCAAACAAACGATACATCTCGCATTGGAAAAGCACCAATCCTGCAGGTAATTGCGGGCACTTTGGCACTCTCCCATTGAGCAAGCTTTTGGGTGGTGTTCGAGAAAACGAACAAACAAAAAAGTATGACCCCAATCGAAACGATCTCAATTTTATGAAAAAGGGAAAATTGCTGTCAGTCCAAGCCACGCACCATGCCATGTAAACGAGGCCCAGCTCTCGAGGGAGAAAAGTGCAGTTATTTGAATCAAGGGAAACCGAGGGAAGGGCAAGTTGCCGATCGGCGACAAACCGTGGTGTTGTTGCTAAACGGTGTGTGCATTCCGATCGCAAGTGCAACCGGAAGATGCGCACGCATGTGCTGTCGCATCGCCAGAAGCTGACGCTAACCAACACACACACACACGCAAGTGTAAGCGCGAGCGCAAACGGGGTTGCTTTCTGTCCGTAGCCTGCGGGAGATTGTCTGGAATATTTACATAATTCAAAGCTAAATAGACGCACCCGCTGGCGGGGAGGCTGCAAAACCTTGCCGATGCTAATCACGACAGAAAAGGAGCGAAAGCGTTGCACCGAGTTGCTCCACAAACAGCACTAGGAGCGGGAAAACGCTGGCTTGAAGCTGGCGCAAATACGGCGCACGCTAGCTACGCACAGAACACAATGGGACAGGTGCTGCTGTGCGCTCTATTTTACATCTTTCGCGTGCGCACGTTTTCGATTGCGTTTGCGCAAAAGTTGATTTTGCGCGTCGAGAGGACCGTTGGGTACCGACTCTCGGGATATCATTGCGTTGAACGGGACGAAAAGGAAAACCGTTCGATGGGAGAGCCGGCGCTACAACGCTCGTGGAGGACTCGAGGTACACACATGATCAATGAATTATTCGTCGAGTTGCAGCGCGACACATGTTGCTTGATGTGAAAACAAGATCGAGCCGGCTAGAGCGCACCTAACTGTACCTTGGTTCTTGCCCAAAATCGGAAATACACAGCGCCAGTGACAGAATGAATTATTGACAAGCCGTCAGGCGTTTTTCTCGAGTCATTTGTTCTTGCTGCCGCATTCCGTAGAGCAGCACATTCCAACATTACCTGATGCAGTTGGCATCGGAATGGCAGAATGATGATCTCTTTGCCTTTTTTTTCCATTACATCGTTACATCTTTTTTTGCAACTTTTCAACTCAAACGTGTCTAATGCCACCCTCAAGTACAAGCACTTGAAATAAACGTACCTCCCACGGTCAGGAACCGCAACCTTTGAGCGTTAGTAATGAACCCCGTAACGTAACCCGCATGACCCACAGACCGTGCATTCTCGGGAATGAGTTTCATAATCTACCGACTATTAAATAATTGCTCATCCCTAGGAGGTATTGGCGCGTCCAGAAGACGTAGCACAGGTCGATCGATCGATGCTGCGATGCAAGTGAAAAAAAAGCACACAAAATAACATGATCCACAGGTCGATCGATCGACCACCAACTCTCTCGGTCTCGGGAAAATAGGCGGAACAATTTAATTGCTCGTCCCGATCCACCCGATCGTTCGAGTTTCATTCTGCATTTTTATTGCCAACACTTCGGGACCATTTATAGCGGTTTTTGGGCGGACTGCAGCACCAGTATGCACTCCCTGCGGATGCAACCTCATTTCGAACTGCGTGCGCGTGTTTTTGAGTGAATTGTATCAATCACATCCGCCGATAGCGGGACCACACCAGCCAACCAGGCCAACTCCAAGCTCGATGTCCTCGATCGACGCCAAGGCTCGCGTCAACAAGCGACCATAAAAATTTATGCGCCTTGTCGAGGCTCTCCACGGGCGTTGCGTACCGTGAATAATAAATCCATTAGCTTCAACGATGCAGGGCTACTTTCACTGCCCAGCGGACCCAGTAACGAGCATCTCCCTAACGAGATCTCGATCGAGCGGCGGTTCCAATTGTTCAAAAACCCGCAGAAGAGATCGTTCTACCGCGATCGCGATTTGACAACCCGATCGACAAGTGACCCCGTTCCGGCTTGAGCTCGCTCGCAGGAAAAGCGACCCGAAAGCGGGCAAAATAATTGCATAATGCCGTTAGGAAGCCTCGGAAAAGCCTCTCCATTTCCCAACGCGATCGGTTTGGGGTCTTTCAAGTCACAGCAGCCATCACCCATCTGGCGCCTAATGACAGCCAAACTCCCTCTCCCCCGGGGGTTTGTTCGAAGCAGGCGTTGATTGAGAAAAAGCCGCGCCGCAGTGCCACAGCATACGGCAGCCAGCACATCACGCGTCAGCGTCATTAGCATCGTCGGCAGAAGATGACTGGCGCGGTGGATGCGTCAAAAGGCGCGACACACTCACCTACTTCCCGGGCCTTTGCACTGCTGCACTGCTGTTGTTGTGTTGTGTGGCCTTACCGGTTGTGTGTGTGCGAGCGACGACATCGCCACTTCACTTTACAAACACGTCACATAATGCTCGACGTCATCAGCAGCACGGAAACGTCCGCACGACACCGGCATTAAGCCCAAAGCATCCCAAGCAAACCGTATTCTAAACGGGTTCCGCCGATTCCAGTCACGCACCGCCAAGCCCTCGCGTGTCGTCGTCATTTCGTTGTGCGTTACTTTCTCCGGTTCTTCGGCACACACGCAGGCGCAGCAAGCCGTTCGGTTTTCCTTTTCCATTCTGTGTCACTGAAGACAGACTGAAACACACGCACGCATCGTGGAGGTTATTTCCCGAAATTGAGTAATTACGGTGCTCCAAAAGCAGTGGCGAGTTGACGAATTATTGTCTCTGAAGCGGTTGCACTGTCAAAAAAACCGCACGATCGCATTCCTGGCAAGGACCCGGAGGAACGCATCCCTCGCATCCCGAAGGGAAAGTGCATCTGGGACGGCTCCGGTTTGTGTGCGCTTACCTTGCGGAACTCGTCCGACCCACTTGTCCACGGGATGCGGGATGCACTGTTCGCTGATGGGGGCGAAAACCAGAATATCCAGCACGGCCAATATAGGCCAGCAAGTTCCGCGTTCGCCAACCGCACCATCACCAGCGCCAATGCGGAGTAAATCAACCCCAACCGAACAACTCGGTGCACTTGCACCACTCGCTTGCAAGACCCTTCGCCGATAGGAAGAGTAGGTGAGCCGATTTCCGCAACAAACACCCTCTCTGGCCTGGGAGAAAGCGCTGGGTTGCGGTAAACCTACATCATAATTTCTTATCGTCTATCGTCATAATTTTATATACCCATATAATGCGACTGTAAACATTATTAATAGACCTTATTCACATGCTTTATTGGAACAATTTCTCCAGTCTGAGCGAGTCTTGGGCCCCGCGGGGTCTGGTGCATTGTGGTTGCATGCAGCACACACACACACACACACACACACACACACACACACACCCTCGGGAAGCTGGGTTGCTGATGATGACGATGATCTCGGGCACCAATCATTCCCCCGGCAGACGCGAGGAAACTACAGTTAAGCTACACCGTAACACAATGCCCTGTCTGCGATGACCGAGACCTCTAACATTGCACCGGGGAGAATGTTGCGCGTGGTTTTTCGTTTGCCGTTAAATGTTTGAAAACATAACTCTCCTTTACAGCCTGCCCGCGTGTGTACGGTTTATTCCTCGACCATTGTTTGCTAAACGACCGGCAAGTGTCCAGTTTGCGTTCGGGGTCAGCGCATGCAACAAACAACAGCACATGCATCACGGAGATAATTTGTGTTAAAAGGCTTTCCACCCATCCCGGGTGGGTTCAAAACACCCCCATGAAACGCACGAAACCAACGTAGTGCTGCATACGTCACGCGCCCGTCACGAAGCGGTCTGACGGTCATTACTATTGATTGCCATCGCTTTACGATTCACAATTTGTCCCAGCGCCCCAGTGGGGACGCGCATTCTTGGGTGCTCTCATTTCCGAAGTCGAGCACATTCCCACACACCGGTAGGGTTCCCAAGCAAAAGCCCGGAGCGGGTTGCATAATTTTTTTCTTTTTCAGATCATTCACCATAACGATGAGAACATTCGCGCTCGCGTTTTGGAAAGCAGGCCAGGGGATAAAGTACAACTTTATTCCCATTGCGATCTCGTCGCTGGTCGGGGAAAAATACCGCGGTCAGCTAGGCGTCGTCTAGTGCCGGGAAGAAAAGCCCATTAGGTTCGCAAAAGTAAAACTAGGCCAACGAAAACGGGTTCGGAACCATTTCCAGCGTCCAGCAGCTCGCCCGCTTAACGACTGTTTGTTTCGGGAATTATTTTCATTCGCTTTTTTTTTTTGCTGCTGCTGCTGCTGCTGCTGCTGCCGTAATATTTCATTGTCCCCGATGATGCCAACAGGTTGCGCGCGTTAATGATAAGCTTACTTTGCGAACAATGAACGGGAACGATGGCAAAACGGAGCGTAATAATTCCTGCCGTTAATGTGACGGTGAACCTCACCGCGGGAGACTCCAGAAATTAATTTCAATGCATCTTGTACTCGCTACGTTGGCAATTGCATCGACGTATTGACATCCAGCACAACCTTGAGCTAGCGCAGCTATCCTGGCGCGAATCACTAGCGGCATAAATTTAAACTCGTCTACTTTGAGACGCACGCAACCCGATAAACGGAAGCGCTGGCAAGATGATGGACTCATCCCTCAGCCCGTTGTTGGTGCTGTCATCTCGTCGCAAGGCGTGCCTCGTGCGATAAGGTGCTGCAGGCAGGCACACCATCGCGCCCAAACACCGGTGTGGTGTATAAATAATGTCCCGAAGCGGGACTCTGCAATCGATCGCGGCTCAGGCACAGGCTCAAGGTGCGCTCCAAGACGCACGATAAGGTGGCGGCGATGTGGCGCAAGAACCACGGGATGCTGGGGCAATTAAATGCAGCTAAACATGGGACGAGCCTGCACGAACACGGTGGGGAGATACGGTTCTATAAATAGAGCCCTTCGCCGGTCTGCAAGAAGTCAATGAATCTTCCCCGTCCGGCAGCACGCTTTGCATATCGATCATAAGCGCAACGTCAGCGCTGGGTCGGTCGATTAGCAGATCGTCGGGTTGGCAAATATGTTGCTTTCGCACGGACACCCCACGGCCTTCGCACGCGCATGGTGATACGACGGTTAAATGGCTTCGGCAAATGATACACCGATCGACCACTCTGCTGCATTAGGCCTTCATTTGGTCGAACGATCGTGGCTGGCTGGCTCGATAGCAACGAGATTCACGCAACACACGCAGTCAGACGGGCGTCCACATTCCACCCCATCAGCCCGAAAAGATAATCACCGGCTACGGCACCATAAAAGAACAGTTACGACCCTCGTCAACGCCCGCACACTCGGCGACTGGGACGACGAAGCTTGGAAAGCTCAGGGCGCCATCAGAGACATCGCCTTAAAACATCGCCCTCGAGGTCGTCGTTTTCCCCCTGTTTTTTTTTCTTTTTTCGAAGACCAGTACCGTCTGATAATTTGGGAAATTTTTCCCCTTCTCGCTTGTTTTTTTTCTACTGACGGGAAATCGCCAGTCAGCACAAGATGAATGGGGCTCAAATCAAGGGCTGCGGATGCGCCGCAAGAGTCACGGGAGAACGACAACGATCTACAAGCGAGTCGAGTGGCTTCTTCGGTTCTCGCTAGGCGCAGCAGCGCCCATTAATACCAGCCATGTAATCGATTTAAATCGGCTCACGGTGGGAAATGGATAAATCGATGAAAGCACGGCTGGTTGGTAACGATTTCATAACTTCCTTCCCACACGGGCGGCCAAGCGGAAGTAGATCGGACCGCGGAATCGATCTAATATTCAGCATCGAAATAATTCGGTCAGAACGTATTAACAAGCCCCGTGGGCCTAGCGGGATTTTCCTTCTGCTTACGGCATCGCACGGTGAGAAAGGGGTTGATGAATTTCCAAGCAAAACATACCTCCCCATCCGGAAAGCGGCTGTGCCGGAGCGGCTCGGTAGGTGCTAAAACTAGGCTAAGACGCTCGCTTGATTGCCCGATTTTGGACACATTTTCCCGACCTCGCTTGATCGCGTCCATTTGCTGAAGGCTTTGAGCAGGAAAGCAAATATGAAAAAAAAAACCACGTGCCAATCTACCTGCCTTATGCTAATTTTGAACACGAATAGAAAGAGCTTTTCTCCTCGCTAGAATGAGATGATTAATTATTGGGCTCAACTTTCATGGTCAAACATTTTCATCCACTGCTGCATTCAAATTCGCTGCTGTCCTAATACACATTCCATTGTGGTGTGGATTCATTGTTCTCGACAACGGTGCCATCGCACGTTCCGCCATCGTTCTCTCTTTCTGAATTTCTCGCTTTCTCTCTTCGCCTTGTGGAAGTAGTGCTCAACGACAGCCAGAAACACTGTGAAAATCTAGCAGTGGACCCCTCGCGTTCAGTTCCTTTTTTTTTTTCGTCATTGCGCCTTTGCGTCAGAATGCGGTTCCTCGCGTACATGGCATACAAATCACCGGCAACAGAAGCACTCAAACGTAAGAAGGAAGAAAAAAAGCTAGAAAGAAACGTGCTAGTTTGGGGAGGTTGCCACTTTCTCATCGCCTGCACCCATCAGCACCAAGCGTGGAAAGGGTCAGTGGCGAACAAAACGAGTGAGAGAAAAAAAAAACGGGATCACGTACTGAAATAATGCTATTTGAGTGTACCGTTTCTGTACGCTTCCCTACGTTCATTTCGACCATTTTCTCTTGCTTGGCTCGGGCCACGCATTTCATCGCAACGCGCACGTATGGCTTCATGGCAGAAAGAGGACATATTACATGCAATTAAATCGAAAATGGCTATCAATTTCATCGCTCGCCAGCCCGCCAAACACTGGAAGGGGTTATTGTAGTGAGTGATGGACACCGGGCGCTTGATCTTGCGGCATGATCAGCTCCGCCGGGAAGGTCCCCACCGGTTCTCTTCGGCTTGAAGAGAAAGAAAAAACGTTCTGGGTTAAATTTATGTGAGAAAATTACTGTATTAACTCAGTAATTGGGTTGGGTTTACCCAAACGAAATGGGTGAAAGAAATAGCTAAGGCCGCACCGAAACAGGATCTGCACACTAAAACATGTCAAATAACTCCACCGCGGGCGCTTAAAACGGCTGAGAAAGGCGTCACGGTTTACCGTAATGCTGGTGGCTAGACGTTCCCGAAACAAACCGCCAAACTCCCATTGCATTTTTGGGCGTTTTCACCGTTTTCGTACTCACGCTCTCGCCGTGCACGCTAACGATCGCATTTAATCGCGGGTCGCTTGATATCAATCAGACACCGCACCCGAAAGTGGAGCTCTGTGGATGTGATAATTTGATGATCCATTGCCCAGAAGGAATGCTGTTCCACGAATTCCCGTCCGCGTCTCTTTGGCTGTTGTTCACACGACAAAACGTGAGCCACCGAATTACCGCGATCACGATTCACGAGTCGGTACTTCTCGACGGTGTTACTTTCCCGCTTCCCTCAGAGCATCTGCTTGGGACGAGAAGGAAAGAGTGAGAAATAGTAGGACGTTCTCAAAAACTGACCCACTGGCCGACGATTACGCATTACGCATTGGCATTGCGCTACTGAATCAGGTCTTAGCTGGGAAATTTCGTTTTTTCCCTTTTTTGCCGAAAACTCGTGAAACTAACAGAGCCTCCTCTATTTAAAACAACACATAAGAAGAATTCCTAAACCCACAGCAAGCGTTGCCCTTGACATGACATTTGACACTTTTGACATTTTCATTGTTTACTTGCTTCATTCTACAACGAAATCGATTTGAAAGTCAGCATCTGATGACGTGCAAAAAGCAGGCTTCAGTGAAATCAGGCTCCAAGTATGGCAACATAAATCCATGTGAAATCTATCGCACCATTAGCACCTCTCGATTGGGAGTGTTGCAAACACCTTGCACAACACGCTTACGGTGCACTGGGGCCGCTGAGTAATCTACAAACCCCAAAAAATGCTCACCCAAAGCCAGTCTCGATTGCTCAATTTCATTCCCGTCTGCTTCGATCGAGCGAGCAGCTTTCAACGCGCCTGATTTCGCTCAACCTGTGGTGCATAATTTTCGGTATATAATTAGAGCGCTGATCAGCAATCGCCAGCTCATTATGGTGTTATCATTTCCCGTACCACGTGCCCGGCTATGATGGCTCGATCTACGGGAGCTGAGAGTGGAAAGTAAGGACTCGGAAAGCTAGCCTAGGCGCGGTTTAACGAATGTGCAAATGTACGTTTTGACGTGCCAAGTGGCTCGTTGCTCGAAATGATGTCATGATGCGAGTCAGCTATGACAGTACCGTCGTCAGAGCACGTCCACCTTCGACCCAAAAAGAAGGAACCAAACGAATTAAGGATTCTGCGACTCTCCGTGCGCCCGAATCCTCAACTCGCGAGTAGGACGGCTTGGGGCGGTTTAGAAGGAAAAACGGGCACTTCTCGCTACTAACGGCACCTTGCGACGATGTACTCGCTTCAAACATTCACTTCACCATCCCTAACGATCCCTCGCAACCCAGCCAACCATCCACCCACTTTGGTGCTCCTCAACCTGTCATCCATTGATATTCAAATGTTCTTCAAGCCATGCGCATTCATCAGGTGCGCCGCCACGAGTACATTGGGCTTTCAACGGTCGGGGCTGCTGAATCGGGCCGTTCTTCGGCAGACCGTCTTTCCAGCCGAACCGACTGTTTTCCCGGCCTTTCCGGGGGGATAAAAAGGGCAATTAGATTAAGCCAAATGAAGAGCCAGTGCCCGAGGACGGCAACCGGATCGAGGCTCTCTTACACGGGGCGTTTTAAGGAGGCCACTTGTAACAGCAGAACATTTTTGTCATATTAAAAGACGATTTCCCGTTACAGCGCCTCCTGGCAGCGGCGGTGAGTGATTAACGATCGGCATTCGTCGGTCCGCCGTGTCCGTGTTTCGTTTTCCAGAGTTTTGTTGTTGCTTTTTTTTGGGTTCTCTTCCCAAAAAGCTCCATCGTGGGTTGACCTCCTGCACCAGAGGCATACCGAAATCGAGCCACTGTGTCTCCCCGGAATACTAATCACGCGGTGTGTGTGTGCATTCTTCGACGAAACCACGTCGATGGGTAGAAGAGAGAGAGAGAGAGAAAAAAAACGCATCCCATCAGGTGGCACTAGCGGCTCACGAAATGTGCTGCAACTCCCAAAACTCTGGTGCCCAAAGGCGAGCAAAAAAAAAACGATAGTTTATCACAACCGCGTGCTAATGACAGGCCAGCACAGGCGCACGAGAGGGTGGATACTTTCACCGACGCATTTCCACAATCGCCCGCCACAAGTGCAATCCTGCGCGCGCTGATTGATGGAGCGCTTAAACGATGCCAGAAATAGTGGCCAGTGTTAATCATCATTACATATCACCGATCGTCGAACACTCAGCGTGCCGCTCGAGAAGTGTCCGTCCAAAATCTCAAGAAAAGTGATTCCCTCCAGCATGTGTGTGTGTCTGTACGCGCATGCCCGGCGGAAAAAGCAGAACGAGATTTCATCTAATTATGTAATTATGCCTTTTGACCGGGGCACGGGAAAAAAAACCATCACCACAGCACACTTCTTTGACCGTCCGCCTTTCAAGAAGCGCCCCGGGGGCGACCGAAAGCAGCCACGGAATTTCAAAACAAAGCCTCAAATTTCCTTTTTCGGGATCGAGGTTTCGTGTCCGCTCGGATGTTATGCTTATTTCATTTATTGTACCCATGTTCTTTTTGGGTCACAGTGTCGCGCGGGCTATAAATAGCAAACCCCAACGGCGCCCGATGGCCACACTCGTTCGTCGTGGCTCGAAAGTTGATCGACGCACGCTTTTTTGAACATCCGATCCGATCGTCCATCATCGGCCATCCATCATTGGCGGAAGAATTTATCTATGAATATCTGAAAGTGGACCTCCGTTTGGCGCCGTAGGTCACCGACGAGATCGAACCCCATCATCCAATGGGGCACGATTCGGATCGTCGTGTTGGCATGATGGATCGCAAATGCATCGGAGTTTTCCACTCATCTGCCACCGCGCTTGATGGATTGACTTTGGTGCGGACATGAAGCACACGGGACAGCCATTTTGCTGTCATTATGACAAGTGCTGACACGGTGCGCTCTTGCGAGGTACGCTAGAAGTGCGATAAAACACGTCTGAGTGATATTGGAGCCCCGGGAGTTGGCTTTTTTTTCGTTGGGGGGAATCACAAGCACCGAATTCAAGCATCAGGGGATTGACATCCCTGTACGACTGTAGTGTATAAAGTGCCTACCTCCAAATCCCCAAACGTGCTGCGGATCCGTAAATCTGCCTTAACGTAGAGTCTGCCAAGCGGCCAATGGATACGTACCTGGAATGGGAAATATATACATGAGCTAGTTGTGTATTGATAATGCTTTAAAAAACGATAAGTCGACAAATAATGCACACCAGCTGCCTCGAGCTTTTCTCATTGTTCTAAGCTCAAACAATCGTATCTCATAAGCAGTTATTGCTAAAGGGATCTTAATTTGTAAATTCCGATTTATGATAAGTTCAACATGATCCCAGCCATTATTCTAATGACCGTGTTATGTTTCTTTTCATTGCAGCACCGCTTAAGAGAAGCGCCTCTGAGAGTCGAATCCGTAAACAAGGTAGGATGAATAGCAACCCTAACCTTTATCAATATGCAAAGCTGTCGGAAGTCGCGAATGACAAACGCACTCATGGGCGTCGGTTTGCGTGAAGTTTAATTCTCTCGCAACGACTTTTGCCTTGTTTCACTATCAAGCCCGGTCATACACGCAAACGTTGATTTTTTATCATTATTCTGCCCCACACTACGGCCTCAGCTCGTGGCGCCACCCGAGGGCTGGAGAAAAAAGCACCCCAACACAGGAAGCCACCGGGAGGCTCGCCAGGAGGCATTCGAAAATCACTGTAATTTGGGCTTATTTACTCGCAGCAAGCGCAGCGATTGAAGTAATTTCGCCCCACCTAGCCCAACGATCCGCACGGTTCTGAGGTTCGAGCAGGTCCCGGCCCACGGAAAGTAGGTCCCTCTCGATGTGAAACCCTCGGGAAAACCTCCATCGGGCGGGCCGTCTCGAAGACAATTCACGGACCCATGCGCTCACGCGGGGGTAATCATCATCGAGAAAGTGGCATAAATTTGGCAAAGGAACGTTCATGCGCAAATGTTCTCCCTGCAACGGGACCCCAGAATTGGGTTGGCGCGAGTGTGATCGTCGCCCGGGAAAAGCGCACCTAGAAACCAGCAGCGACTACAGTTTTAATCGTCCCCTTTGGCGTTGATCGCCGGGGACAACCCACGGGGCTACCGTTTTTACATAATCCGCATGGAAATTAAGCTGAACCACGAGCCTCGACGACGAGGGCTCGATGAGGCACACGAGAAAGAAGCGTGAGACCGAGTCCGTTAGATTGATGAGCTTTGATTCGAGCTAGAATGCATCCGCCTGCAATCAGTCACCAACGCGCTCGAGCGATTACTGCAGCGATTTATCAAGAATTTTTCCCAACCCCTGGGTGGCTCGTTAAGAGTGTTTTTCCTCTCTTACATGGCCAACAATTAAAAACGCCACTCGTGGATCGTGGTGTGCGGACTCAGTGCCACACGCACCTGTTGGCTTTTCTCGTGGCCCGTTGACGGACGCCATCACGTCGACATTACGTGAATTATGTTCACAAGCTAAGGCATGCGTTCGTCTGCGTTCGAGGGTTTTTCGTTGCAGAGTCGTACAATTTTATGACCTTCACATTCGTCCAGCACATCCGGAATAGGGAACATCCCAGGAACACGACGCCGCCAACCATGCCTAAGTACCCACGCGGCATGGTTGTGGTTAATTCACTCCTCAACCGGGGTCAACACTGGTCAGTCGAAGCCTAACGAAGTCTACGAAAGATGCATCCACGTACGAGCTAAACTTTCAGCCTTTCTGCACCTCGAAACACCCCGATGCACCGGAAACCACACACAGCTCGGTGGACGTGCACCGACGAGTGTTTGCTCAAATTGCCACGAAATAAGTGTTAAAATCGAAGTTAAAAGCAAACAAAACCGCCAAACACACACACCCGATGGGGTGAGCTGGTGCACTCCAGACTCCCAAAGTCCAGACGAAAAAAAAGATGTGAAGCAACGGTTTTATTTCTTTTTTGTTTTGGGATGTTTTTTTCTCTCTTTCAATTTTCCTTCAAGACCGAACTTTTTGGTGATTGAATTCGAGAACGCCGATCCGTAATCGCTTAGAACCTCTGTTTGATTCCGTGCCACGGCCAACATTCGGAAGGCGTGGAAAAGAACGAGAAGCCCTCAACGTAAAAGCGCTGCGTGTGAGAACGAGAAAGCGCAAAAGCATCTACCTCCACGGCAAGGGTCCAGTCTGGTCGAGAAAGATAACCTCGAAAATTGGTTGTGTAATAAGCCACATACGCAGGCAAACATTACACGGCGCTGACTCGCGGGCTCAGGTGGTTTCCGATTTTTTATTTTCGTTCCCTTTTGACGATCTCGAACGCCATCGATCGGTGGTTTCGTTTTCCAGCATCTTCGCGGCGCGAAAGCCTCGCATCCTCTTTGAACAGGGCGCAAAAGCACAACCACAAAAAGGACAAACAAATGGGGGAGACCACCACCATCATAATGTGGCCCTTTGCACTTGCATCACTGGTAGGCTCCGTTGCGTTTTGGAATGCCACGACGGGTGCGCTTGTTTTAACGGTAACAATGTGATAATGACACCGACCGACCGAGACGAGTGCATTTTTCGGTACCGTACGAGCTGCAATGGTACCAGGCGCGACTGGCGTGTCCGAAGAAGGGCGCTCTCAGGGTGGCTGCGTGACTGGGGCTAATTTTTGCGCCCTACCAGAACGGCCTGGCGAACGGCTGGTTAAAAATGTGATCGTTCGGCCACACGCATTCGCATTGGCGAGCCCAGCTGGCGAGCCAGGACGCGAGTTGGTCTGCGTGTCAGTTGGTCATGAGCGTTTTCCGCGACCAAAAGACGACACAGAACCAGAGCGGGGAAGAAATTACGACACGGCTACATTTCCGACTAATGCGGAAGAAAACATGCAGTTTAACAATAACTAATCGATTACGCATGACCGGTCAGCGTGCGCTGGGAGGAAGTTTGACCAAAAAGCCCATGTTCGTCTCGCTAAAGCACCGTTACCGAAGGGCGAGAGAAATAAGCTCAATGTTCCGCATTTTAATTGCTACCCGGCTTAAGATGCATCGAATAGAGCTCGATTAAGGTGACCCGCTTCAGCCATGGTGTCGGCTTCACGTCCAGCGCCCGTTTCGAACGAAGCCCGGTGACATCGGACACGTAGCATTAGCCTAGGCTTTAGGGTAGGACATTCCCGGGCTAATTAAACGGCTCGGTCATGCGTGCTATTTTGCTCTTCTATCTCGCCTAACGGCTGAGCCACGATCACGGTTTGTCGATCACACGGTTGGCCCTCGGCGAGCAGGAAGCTCTGCTGTCCGATGTTCACGGTGCATCGGATCGTTCTAATTTTTTTTTTTGGTCCCGTTTTTCCACCTTCTTTCGGTCCCAATTTTCCTGCCTGTGGTCTTGGAAAAGTCACAAAATGGAGCTTCAAATCCAAATGTCCCGCTACGAAGCCGTAGTTCCGAAGAGCAGCAGCAGCAGTACCGTTCTATCGGCAGAGAGTGCGAACAGAGAGAAGCAAAAAGATCTTCGAACTTTCCTTTTCGAACGGAGCATCGCTTAGATCTCTCAAAAGTGACCAAAAGAGACGGTTTGGGCTTCAGAAAGAGCTAAAATTAGTGACAATCAAGCGTTCAAATGCCACACACTATGGCTAGATGCATCAATGCATTTAACGTTTACAGTTACACGCAGCGAATGCCTAACGTCGAATTGGTCGGAAAAGATCTAAAGCCGATTATGACACGGTCATTCTGAACGATTCGCATTTTTCCCGCACATAAGAAATCAGCGGCAATTTTCCATCGCAAAAACCGCTGGAAACCGCGACGCACAAAGAAGCTAAGGCTCGATCACACACAAACACACATCGATCGACTCATGCAGTCATAGCACTCCGAAATTGAGCATTAATTGTGTGAAGTTAATTTACGGATCAAACCCACCGGGCGGTCGAATGGGCAAACATAATGATACAACAACACAACAACTGAAACCCTTCAATCGAATGATACCGTGCGGAAAATTTCGTACGCCCTTACGCCCGAATGCCTTCATTACGCAGCGATCTTTGAGATTCCCTTTTTTCGCCCGGAGGGGTGCGATTCTTTCCCGACCGTTTTGCGTGGGAACGGAGCGCTGGAAAAGTGAGCCAAACGAACGATGCGCAAGCAACTTTCTTTGGGCCGGGAGTGCGCGCCCTAGAGAAAGGAAACCGCACAAGGCAAACATCCGCGCGTCAGGGGCAAATTGGATTTGTTTATTCACGCCACGGCCGCCCATCGGCGATCGCTACGCCGTGAAGATGTTTTAATTTCATTCTTCCTGGAAGCGAACCGCAACACTGCCCGAGATCGATGCGGTGGATCCCTCGTTCGATCGCAGTACCGCTGGTCGGTCTCACTCTCAGACGGCGGCTCATGATGTTCCATTTCACCGGCTAACCATAATTCAATCATAATTGCACTGCTCAATCCGTGCCTTTTCCATGCTCCGTGCGCTGGGATGCTGCTACGATCGCGGGCTCGCACGAGGCAGAACAATTCGACGAACAGAATCACCAAACACCGGCTCAGTAGACTATCGCAGGAAGTACAGCACCTTCAAGATTTCTGCACTAGCGCCCCCTACCGGGATTGAGCCGTACTAGTACAGACCCAACTACACACAACCACACACGATCGGCTGGCTGACCCGTGGGCTCCCGTTATTCCGAGTGAGGCGCCGTAGAAGGAGCCGGAAAAGCCGCGTACGTAACATCTGTCTACAGGCGAGGCTGCATCGGTCATGCAACAGCAACCACAGCAGCACAGCAACATAAGAAGTGAGAAGCCTGTTTGACCCCGTTTCACCCCGTGGGTAATTTAATTTACACCACACGGCCAGGGCTGCAGGATGATGCCCTATCGGACGATCGTTTGCGTGCACAACTGGATCGGCCGTTCTTGAAGACCCGCGAGCTCTCCCTGATTTGGGAGGCATAAAAAATTATGACACACAACCGGGCGCACACACACACAATTTATTGGCCTTTGGAGGGATGCATTCCAGCGCAAATTGGTAGCTTTCGGAGTGAGGTGATCTCGAGCTGCATTGCCGATTTTTTTTAACCACGAAACCCTTCACAGATTCGATCGCATCGCTCCCGATAAGGCTAGCTGAAAATCAGATCAAGCTGCAACGGAGCGGAGTTGCAGTTGCAGTTGCACCTATTTCCAGCTGATCTATTTCCCCCGGCCGTGCGGGTAATTTGGTCCAAAAGTGTGCCCCGTTTCACTCACGGTGGTGGTGCATAAATTGCGCCCTCGCTTTGATTGTTATTAATCTGCATCTGCGATGGAGCGCGGGCATGCGTGCCGAGCGCGAACAAGTTGTTTGCCCAGTTATTTGGCGAGGACTACACCCGAAGCATGGACCGATCCACTTCTTCACGGCTGGGCCGGTTTTTCGTGGATAAGCTCGCGTTGCTCCCGATGGGCGATAATCAACGCCCGCCGGCGCGTTGATTCTGGTTCCAAGCGAGCAGAACTCGTCCGCGACCGGCACGGAATTGGGTTAAGCAACCAGAGTGTGTAGGAGGTACCGTTCCGAGGGAACCGTGCCGGCGTTGGTTTTTCGTTTGTTTCGTTGCTGGGTGGTGGTACACCTCCACCCGTAGGGTGGTTGCGTTTCGGAGGCCGTCGCGATAAGCAAACGCGGTCCCTTTCTAGGCCCTTTTTGCGCCACGCACAGATAAATCAAAAACCACTCACGGCGCTTAGCACGCTTCCTCGCTGCGTGGAGGACATCTCGGGGGAATCGGTTTGTGACGCGGTCGCGAACAACCGCCCCCATTGAGAAGGACGTGGCACACATGTAGCAGGTAGTTGGGTCTCGAATCGTGCCACGCCATTTTGCCGTCTGCGTCATGCGAACGATTGACTCGCGATCGGTTGAGTTTTCGACACGGCAAAAGCGAACGTCGAGACGTAACTGTAAATTCTCGCATGATCGCGAAGAACGAGCTGGGCGAAATAAAAAAACAAGAAATTGAGAGCATAATCATGAGCTGAGCACGAGCAACCGATGCTGGTGGGTTGGATGAAAACGCTTCCTACGGTGAAGCGAACGGGAGAGTTGTTGGTGAAACGAAAAACTAAAAGGATGTAATTCGAGCGGATTTCACTGTACAACCGTACACGGGATCTGTGGCGATCCGTGGACAAAATGTGAATGTGCGAAAAGCGTGCATGGGATGCAACGAAAGGTGACCGAAGGAATGTGCCAAAAGGGAGTTGCTAAAAGCGGCACTTTCGGCGGTTGGTTCTATCGGACGGATGAGGTGAAGGATTTCCCACAAAACCCAACGGAGGAAGAAAAAAAAACACTCACTCCGAAAAAAAAAACCAGCATCCCTGCACGATGCACCGGACGATCGTAATAAGTCCCACACTCGCACGCACACACACACGTCCGCTGACACACATAGAACCAAGAGCTCTCGCTCTCGACGGAGCACAGGGAAGGTGCGAAAAAGTGTTCGCATTCGAATCGAGCTTGTGACCCGTTTTCACTAACGATCTCACGCGTTCATGCGAATCGAAGCTGGCTGTGGGAGCGATGTGGCAAGCAGACGAAACAACAAAAAAAAATCAAGTCCAATGCCATAAAAACAAAACCAAAGCGGAAGTGACCGTCGCTCGGATGCGTACACATTGTCACATTCGTTCAGGGCGGCTCAACAACAACAAAAAAGGGACAAAAAAGGGACAAAAAAGGGACGCCGCCCTCGGACACACCGTCCAAAGGTGGAGGAAGAAAAAATTAAATCAGATCAACATAAATCCCGCACAACCTACCGCTTCGAATCAGCGCACGGCGTCGTCGCGCAATGATAATGTATTTTTCCACCGAACGGCGGCGATCTGTGTGGACGATCCGGGTGGTTTTTCCTGCTCCAATTAACCTGATTTTCGTTTTTTTTTTGCAACTCGTACTCCCGCGCTCACTTGCTATGACCCACCACCCAGCTTCAGCCGGTCGATGCGCATCATCGACACAAGCGAATGCGCTGTTGACCGCGATCGGGAGTCGATCGTCAAAATGCTTGCAGCAACATTTTCTACGTCACGGTGATTGCTTCACCTGTCTGCTCGAGAAGAAAACTGAGCAACCAGCGACGAAATGGGCCAAATGGGTGGTGTGTAGCATGGCGAGACGAAAATAATCAAGTGACACACCGCATTGCTAACGATCGCGGTGGCGTGGTCTTGCGATCGTGCCGGTGTAGGTTAGCTGCTTGATCGGTAGGCAGGACACGTCTTATGCGGTTGGGAAAGCCCTGTTCTATGCGTTTGATATGAGGAATGCTCAGCTCCACGAATGAGTCATCTAAGAGTGGCTTAAGAGTGGTGAAAATTAAGTGAAAGCCGTTCACTATCCGTTGTGTGTTGAATGAATCGAAAGACGCTACTTCCGAGACACGACTTTTGGAGCGAATAATGCACTGATGCAATCCGATGGCTTCCCAAGGGTGTTCGACCTTAGGACTACCTGAAAAAAAGGAATAAAAAACGCGTCCAGCCACCTCATTATTCACCTTGAAAACCCACGTCTCGCCTTCGACGACGTGTCGTGTCAAAAGCACAAGACGAATGACGTCTCGCGGGCAGCTTCGGTGCGGCAGAGAAGAAAATGTGTTTTGACGTGAAATTTTAGCGTCAATCACATCGCGCTCCTCAGCCGCAAGGGAGCCATTCTGCGATCATGCTCTAATCGATACGACGGTTAAGACGATTGCTTTCTCGCGGACGCAACACGCGATGGTGCGCTGGTTCGTTCCGAAGCGTGTGGGATTGGGAGATTTATTTGCATTTAATTAAACGCCTGCCAGCTGGTCGGCATGTTCTTGTTCGCGTCCCGCTGAGCACTACGGAAGCCTTCGCGGTGCCCGGTGCATTGGCGAAAAGCCGCTATCTACCCAACCGACCCCGGGGGAGCGATTTTGATTGACCCATGCCAGAAACGCCGCGTATACGGCCCTATAGGCGTAGAGTGGAGTTAGAGATAAGGGAGCAACAAAAAAAAAATGGGAAGTGTGAAATCGCACCGTGGTTGCGTGGATGCGTGCTATAATTACTCGTGCCGACCCGCCGATCTCGAGCAGAGCCCCTGGGCTATGCACTTTCCGCAAAAGGTCAACAACAGCGCGCATGATGCGGAATATAATGCACATTCCCACAGGCTGATCAACATCGCCATCATGTCACGCATGGTTCTACCACTTTATCGCGCATAAACGCAATCCCAACCTGCCACTGGGGTGCATGTGCGAAGATCGGTATGAACCGCGCTAACAAACGCTACGGATTGAAGGTGAAGGAATGCTCTTTTTTTTTCAATTTAATTATTACGTTTCATGATTTCTCGGAAAGGCATCAACCGCTCGCAGACGATGATTCACACCGGTCAGTGCAGGGAACTAGAACTTGTCCGGTTGTCTGGATGCGAGCCATTGGCTCTCCGGCTCTGGCTAAAAATAGCATCCAATCGCATCCGACGATCGTCGACTATATTTGTCACCTGTCCAAGCGAACCGGAACCCGAGATCGGCGACTTCGTTGGATGAGATTTCTTCACGCCACGATCCAACACGATCGATGCTTAATGATGGAAGGCATTAAGGGAACCTTTGATCACCTTGCGATTCTCGCGTGCAGCCCGTTGCGAGTTGGGTTCGGGTTTTGTTTCCATCGTTTTACGCCGTTTTCCATTAAAATCGTCATTTTCTTCGTGCGGCACCCACAACTCATATCACGATCAACCTGACGGTCTTTTTACGGTGCGATTCTCTTTCCCGTGAAGGTCGGTCAGTCGCGCATAAACGACGCCAATAACAGATGCTACTTAATTGATTTTTCTAGTCACCGCCAGCGACAGGCATCGCGCGCAATCGATCGCAAAGCCCTTCGTGGGCAGCATTAACGCAGCGCAGCGGGAAACGTAGAGTAAATAAAATTAAGAGAAAAAAAAAACACAACTCGCCCAGAGCGACGGTCGGCCCTGGCGCATTGGCGCATCGTTCGCGGGGAATGTTAATCGTTCGCGTATAACGATTAATATTGGCACAACGGCAGCTCACCAACGCCGGGGCCAAGTCCTGGCAGTCAAAGTTCGTGCAGTTATTTGCCATAAACCAATTAGCACGGCGTCTCTCGCGGATGGTGGTCGCTGGCATCAACGGTCAGAAGGAAACGCACGCGCGTGCTCACGCCATAAGGGCTCTAATTAGCACCGGGTTAACCTTGAACTAGGAAGATGCATTGCGGCCACCACAGCTCACAAACCAAGCTTCTCCTGCATGATTGCACCCGTGGGGATTTTGACGTCAATCCGAAGCGAATTCTGTGCCCATCTGCGACCAATTACGACTCATTCGCGAACATCTTACCACCGTGTAACGACCTCTTACAACGTCCTTGCATTGCGTGTGGTAGGGAAACACACCTTAACCAGCGCACGCACCTATTTCCCGCTGATAACCGTGATTACTTCCGTTGGCCCACTTTCGGGCGGCACAAAATACTTTCCTTGCCAAATGGGCCTCTTGGAAAAGCTGCAGCCCTCCTACGGCCACCGCGAAGGGTTGCTGCTTTTCTCCTGTAATTGCATAAATTAATCTCAAACAGCTGGGCGAGCGTTTGACGCAGGGCAGCGTTAGAGTTGGACCGTACGGTCCCATTTGAGTACCGACGTGTACCGTAGGTTCCGTATTAATTGGTGATAATTTATATGTTACAGCGCCCTTTGCTGGGGCTAGCTTTTCTCTGCTGGTATTGGTCGGTTGTGCGTCACAGTAAGCTAACAACGCGGTTTCCTCAAATTAGGTCGATATGTCGCGTTGGGAAAGGAGGCCTGTGCCGTTTTATCTTTGCCGTAGCAAACCCGGCTACAGCCGTACTACGTAAACATCGTTATCGGTTTTATTGCTCTGGAACATGCCCGCGATCATTAAATCGAAAGGATCAAGCGGGATGTATGCTTTAAAAATTGAAGGACCACACAACGGAACATTAAGCGTAGCCATGAACGTGTAAGAGGCCCATAAGATATATGAATAGTTTGTATACTGAATCGTTGAGCATAAATTTTGATGCAACAAATAAATTGATAACACCACGTGGCGTCATATTCCCAATAACGTAACTTGCTAGCTTCTTTCAATTTTCCTGCGCCAATGATTGCCTGAAAAGTGATAACGGTCTCTAACAAGAGGCAACTAACATTAAACAACGGTACGTAGGCTCGAAGATTCGTGGTACATTGGGTAACAAAGCAACACGAGTTAATTCAACTATCGCACAATTACACCAATTCCCCCATCGTTCGGAATGTGTGGGCAACAGACGCGCGCGTAGCTACCAATCCGGGAACATAAACGCACCTGTAGTGACGCGACGTTGATTTTCGCCGTTGGCCGTTTGGCAAGTGACGAGGGTTTAAAAACACGCCTCCTGCGTGCCTTTGCGTGCTCACAGAAGGATACACGTTAGAGCAACACCGCTTAAGCACACACAGACAAGGCTAACAGCCTTTAACAAACCCATCATTAGCTAATTTTCTCGCTCGATCGTCCCAACATCGCGAAAGTGACCGCTCCACACGGAAATGGAAATGCCATCGACGTTACCGCTTATTTGACTGACGGAGTGCGAGCTTTCCCGTTGGGCGGGAAATTGTTTCAATTTGATTACCGATCGCGAAAGGGCCGAGCGGGGTTTTTTTTTTTAGCGGAGATGGGATTTTAGTGCCAGCTGAGGGTGCGCTTCTCGCTGAAAAGGGTCGGTAGTCATTGGGTTTGCAGTTAGTTTCTTTCGATTTGATTTTCTAATCCATCAAGAACGGACCCGATGCCGATTTAGCTAATCCCGCGAGGACCCCGTACGGGTCTACGCGCCCGTGATCGAACGGTCTGTAATTACACCCTTCAACACCCGGTCGGAGTGGCCTTCCCGTGGGTTAATCTAGTGGTTTTGCTGGCCACTTTCCGGCCCCGGTCCACGGGTTCTCTTGATTCGTTCTGCCTTTCGCGGGGTTGCGAAAATAAAAGAACCCGCGAGCACACGGCGTTTCCGTGGAAGATATGTTTCTGGTAATCATACAAACGACACCGCACTTACGAACGCGACCACGGTTGGGTTGATTGGAATCGGGCTCCAGGCCTGCCGGGAGTCGAACCCAACTCGCCATATCTTGTATCGCCGTTAGAAAACATGGGCGTACAATTAAAATTCCCTCCCCGGGCAAGCAGGCTAACGGAAAGCAACATCGCCACCTAATCCCGTTGCGATGAAGATCACGTGTATCCACCACCGTTGTGTGTGTTTTTGTGTGGAAAAGATGACAAATTCGAGACCTCCTTTTTCCAGCTGACGAGTCGCCCAGCTCTTCGTCCGCCGCGTGCATGCATGAATATCTGGCCGGAATTGCAGGTATTGCAGTTAATTACGCGGGATTGTACGGAAGCCGGTTCGGTGTCTGTGCATGAAACATTGTTTCCGCCCGAATCCCATTCCAAGGGATTCACAATCTTCCACGCCCGATCGACCGGTGGAGACATTGTTGTGCTATCACTACGAGCGAGTCGCGCTTTCCAGCGAGCGAGCTCATGCCAACTCGTGGCGAATGATCATAAACATGTCGAGGCTGTCTGGCGCGAGTCAGGAAGCAACATATGGCCTCTTCCCAGCGCATTCTCGCGTCCGGTTCCGCGAAAAGGGCCATGAAAAGAACCTCTTTCGCCTTAGGGTGGCCACGTTTGTGCGCCCTTCCACCCAGTACGCATCCCTGGACCACCAACAATGGAGGTGCGGTTTTCCCATTTGGCAGCTTAGGGTCTTTAATTTCCCGCCAACTAAGTGGACACAATTGCGGTGGTGCTGTTTGCTATTCGCAAACGCTCTTCCCTGCGAATGGGGCCAACCCACCCCAACCCAATGTGGATGTGTATTTGAAATTTTAGCATAATCGTGTCCGCGATCCTCGCGTCCCTTTATCGCCGTGGCGTGGTCTCTTAGCTCCCGTTTGACCGGGTGACATTTTCATCAATGGGAATGGGCTGGAAAACGCGGCGATGCCACCAACCGATTACCATAAGGCGGTCCGTTTTTCCAACTCCGTTTTGCATCGATGTATGGCGCTACCGAAGACCTCGATAATGATGCCAACTGATATCGCGAGATGGACGGACACTGTGTTGCTGCGCGTATTTCCACCACACCAGTGAAAGCTCGTGACCGACCAATTCCAGCCCCAAAGCGGCTGCGGCAGTATGAGAAAGTGATGGCACCACGCGGGTCTGGAAAAGCGTTTTCTTTTATCAAATGTCGCCACACGTCGACCGATTGCGGTTGGGCATTTTGTGGGCAACGATGCAAATACGGCGCATTTGCAAAAGCGTGCGAGCAAAAACCAACAATCACGCTCACTCGCTCGGGCATTCCTTATCGGTCGCATTTTCACTGTCAACAAAGCGTCCCCAAAACCGCAAAGAAAGTTGATTGCAACGTCCCGATTCGCGGTCGAGAGAAAGTCCACCCGACGCCGGTGCTCGGTGGGTGTCCTCGGGTTGGTGTCCTATTGCCTCGGGTTTTGCGATGGAATTATCCCAGTGAAACGATCACTCAAACCGTCCACGATCCACGATGGCATGCTTGTCCACGCCTTCGACCAGGGGGAAAACCAGGGAATGTACGTGCGATACGCATCCATCAAACCGATCGTACGATCAATTTTCCCATTTTTATTACCTAAAGCTGCCCAGCAGACACGCAGAGCTTTGCAGACAGCAACATAACTCATGCCGCGTTATGATTGCGATGTTTTATTTGCCAACGGAAGCCGACGGTTCCATCTCTATCGTGCCGCGTGCTGCGTATCGGTCAGCTCGAGAACACAGCCGCCGGACGTTGACTAATTAAATTATCAACTGAATTAATCAAAACAAAAACGCACCCCCCAGTGGGCAGCTGGCCTTGTGCCGTCGCCATGCAAGACATCATAATCAACCCAGCAACCCAGCAACCCAGCACGTGTAAGCGCGCAGAACCACAAGGGTTCGTCTCGCTTGCAAAAGCCTTGTGGCGCTTGTATCCGAGGCTCAAAACGCTCCACACTAATGCCACGTTACATGACAGATTTATTATGATACATCGTCACCCGGCCACGTACGCACGCCAGAACATCGTAGTGGTGTGTTGCTCCAGAATCTCGAGGCTCGTAAATCCTGCCACACAAAGACTCGCTTGCTGTTGCATCGCCACCGGGGCATCGTTTCGCTGGCTTACGGCTGCAGTTCGGTTGCACACGCGCATCCAACCGGTCTCGCAATCTCGGCGGCGATGATCCGAAAACCGATACCACCGCGATTGCAGGAAGCCCTAATCCTTCCGCTTCCAAACGGCGTCGATCGATCCGGTCGAAGCGAGGATAAGCACGATAAAAAGTGGCTAATAATAGCGGTGAACAGAAGCCAACCGGGAAGGCAGCAAGGAAACGATAAGTCAAACGAAATCGTACCCGTTTTCGCAGCACAAGAACGAGCGCGTTGTTGCAGCGCAGCCTGACCTGCAGCGGTTTGGCGAACGGAAGAACGCATCATCTCGCCGATGCGTCCCGGGTCCCGCCGTCGTCGTTGAACATTTTAATTAATCCTTTATTTATGTTCTCTGTCGTTGATTTTTCCCGCCGATGCGGGCGTAATTGTGGCCATGAGCCGGTTTGTACGATGTACGGTGTGTGATAGTGCGCATAAATCGTGCGGTCCTGACAAAAGGTAGCCGCATGAAGCCCAGAATTGAGCCCTCTTTCTACGTGGGATGATTCCACATCATTCTGCACTCATTTGCACGATTTGTTAGCTAATTGCACGTTACCACCAGTTGGCAGTACACGAGCCGGCGGCAAAGGATCTTCTTTAGCTTTCTCCCTTTTATTTTTTGCTTGCATTTATGCACGCAAATTCATATTACACACATGGTGGTACTTTTAGCATCATCATCTTCCTGCCAGTGCGTTCGCGGTACTTACACGCCGAATAACCACCAACAAAAAAACGGGGAGGAAGTTAAAGCAAGCTACAAAAACTGCACTCAGCCGCTATGGAAGCCGTGGAATTTGCGAAATGGGCATGAGGCCTTGTACTAGCGAAACGAAGGTCAATGAAATCGAAACAAGCAACTACGCTCTTGCGAAAATGATTTCATACCCTTCAAGAATACCGTAACACGCGTGGTGGGTATGGCGTATCCATTACCATGCTGCTGATAATGTGCACGAAGCAGTTTAAGGCAGCAGTAACGAAAAAAAAGCTCTAGCACTTGTGCTTTACTTTAGATCAGATGGTCAAACGCGGGCGCAGATGTTCAAGGCGCATAAAGCAAAGAAGGAAAAAAAACTTGAACTTGAACTACACGAGGAAAAAACGCATTTTTCACAAAAGCAACGCTGCCTAAGTACTTCTGTTTTGCAAGATTATCACGAACACCCGTAATTATAGTGGCGTTAAAATCTTTCACCAAATGCTAAGACTGCCAGTGCTCTAACCAGACCGTTTCCCTTCTACTTTCTCTTTCAGATTTAATCGTACACCGCACGTAGCCCTTCCGTTGCGAACAGGTGAGTCGAGAGCAATCATTCTGGATTTCAATTACAACGCCCGGTGGTTTGATCGCGCGATCGCGCCAACACAGATCGAGATCGCCGGTCAGTGCCCTTTCGCTGGGCGAGTGCAGTCGCAATTATCTCACTTTCAATCGCGTACATGACGCAGCGAGTTGCCCTTCGTTGATTTATTTGTAACGAAAACGAAAAGGCATCCCCTGTTCGTGCTGGACAGCAGCCTATTTACACTTGTCATCTTGAGACGATTTGTCGACAGATTTCGATCAGGCGAATGTTTCCTGAAATTATAGCCCTTGCCGCCCCTTTCGCGTAACGGAACCTCTGCAATCGCGCCCACAAGGATTACGTGGGCTTCCGGTCGTCGATTACGTTTTCCTCGGTTCGGGACCGATCCTGCGTGGTGGCATCGGAATTCGAGCGCGGGAAAAATAGACTAGAAAAATGTCTAGTTGTGACTTCCGGTGCGCCGCTTGGGTGCGCTGGGAGCTTCGGCCAATAAACGAGAAAAATATCATTTTTCTTTACGTTTTTCACCATTATGGCCATTATGGGAGGTGCGCCCGTTGCTTGCAGCGACGCAAAAGGTGCCCCCATCGTCGGGGGCCGACAATTCAATTACTCAACATTTAATGAGCAACTAGTTGAACAGCTGAAGCTACCCAGCGTAATTGTCAACATCCGCACAGGCAGCTTGCGAAAGGGAAACCAGCATGCGGAGCGGAAACCGCGTATGCGCCTTTTGTTGCGCGAGATGTGGAAAAATAACACCCCTCGGCGGGTGGAAAAGCGATATTTTTTGCGACCTACGCCAAGGCGATAATCAGGTGCGGAAAGGGAAACCCAGCCTTTGCTCATCGATTTGACCGAATCGTCGGATAATAGAGATAAAGTTGTTTCCTCCCGAGCCGGGCAGCATCGCATCGGAAAGAAGAACACCATCCAGTTTTTCTTCTTTTTTTCTTCTCCCCCATTTTTACTGCACCGGAAGGGTGGTAATAATGAATTGCCTTTCGCTTTGGTGCGAGCCGCAGAACCGACGCGCTGAAAGTGCGGCCTCTGTCGGTTTTTTTTTGGTTTTAAAAAGCGGCAACGCATAAATATAAATAAGCGCGGCCACATACACCGATCCGGTAACGTATATTACCACGGACGGTGCAGCCAGCTTCCCGGAAGGAAGCCAGGGTCTGATGGAAACGCAAACAAAGCGTGCTTGAAAAGTGCAAAAAGATGTCCAGCTTGGCTTCTTCTCTCGGCAGGAAGTGACACACTTTAATTTGCGCCCCGGATCGGAAACGGATGGGATTTTCACGCACTCACGCCACGCAACCCCTTCGGTGGTGCAATTTTACACCTTTCTCTCGCGGCTTCGTGGGTTCAACGAACTGCACGAGGACGCTCATTAGCGGTTGCACCACCCGCGATAATTTCCCACCCGGGCGATCTCGAGAGTTTTGGACAAATTTCCCGGCTACCGTGAAAAACCGTGTCGAAGGGCACCTGTGAAAGAGAGAGAGAGAGAGAGAGAGAGAGAGACCCCCGAGCGGCCAGTGGCTTTTGTGGCGTGAAACGTGGCGCAACGGATGGATCATCGCCAACGTTCGCTACGCTTCATCTCTTCCGATCGAACCCATTCCCGGGTGCTGACGTGACGGTGATGAGGAGTTGATGAGGGCCACCACCGCCACCAGGGCTTGGCTATATTTTTCGGTTTCGATTCAAATTACAAGCCAATCCCGGGCGGGCCCTTCGTGGGCAGGAACGGCAAAGGCCCGGTCTCGCCCGGTAAGTGGCCCGCAGCATCAGAACCCGTAATTGCGAGCTCACACTTTCGATCCACATGTTTTTAATGAGCTGTACCGAGAGAAAGGGTCCACTCGAAGGGTTTGAACAATAATAAAAGAAAAAAAAAACCAACCCCACAGATGCCCTGGGTGCTTTCGGCAGAACCGTTCCTGCGCGATGTTTCACGCTCGCTTCGCCATTCGCCTGGGAAAGGCACACCGCCGGTGTGATCGTCTTTCGGCCAAACTCCGCGCCAAACACGATCGAATGTGAAGAAAAGGGCATCGCGCATGCCACCCCGAAAACAACAGTTACTTGTGCTCTGCCGGTTTGGGGCGTGAAAAAAAAAAAAGGGCACATTCTTCGGGGGCGCTGAGTGCTGAGCGTTTTGCAGGCAATAAAAGTAACGCTTCACGTGCGCAAAGGTTAAGGTGCTAAGTTTCATAATTTGTTCACCCAAACGAGATCGAACGAGACCGTGCAGGAGAACATTCTAATGAGGTGAACAACGGCACGATGCATCCGCACAGCATCCGCGGCCCATCATACGGCACACGGAAAACAAAGGCTGCCACTTGCGAGGAAGCGGCAAATTATGAATAATTCATCGATGTCGGGGCGGAAGCACACCAACAACGTCTTTCACCAAATTTGGAAGGACCCATCCCGGTGCCAGCTTCCCAGCGAAGCTTGCGATCGTAGCCCAACCCCAGGAGAAACACGAGCGAGACTGGCTGTGGGGGTAATTTCTTCATTACGGATGCCACGTTTTTTCGGTTGCTGTCAATTTGATCTGCATAATCGTCTGCACGACGCGGTCATGGGAAAGATTTCGTATCTAGGCCAACGGTTCACACCTCTGCGAGTTTCAGCCCTCAGCGTGACGCAGTTTCGGTAGAGCTGGCACATTACACAGTCAGCGATCGATTCCTGCTGCGACCAGGCGAGGAGCCTACTGACCGACCGCAAACCCGGTTGGGTGTAGAACTTTGTTGTGCCGTTCTCGGTGGCCAAGATCGTGGCCGATTGCAGCCGACATTCCTCGACACCGCGCACAGATACCGTAAATGTAATTTGAAATTATAATGGAAAAATATCTCCCGCTACCGCGAAGGGCGGCGATAATTCGAGTCCCTCGAGCGGACCAGCGTGTGGGGTGAAGCAGCGCGTCTTTATCGGTCACTTTCCGGTGTGCCGATGCTGGGCAGGAGATTGAACAAACACCGTGACCGAGAACGCCACCGCCCCATCGCTGCTAATGGAACGGTCACGGTTACGCGAAGGATGCGTTTTTCCATCGCTTTTCCGCGACGCGCTGGGTGGAGATTTAATAGCGCACGCCGATGCACGCATCCCGAACCCGACAGCAAACGATCGGTGGCTACCGTTAGACGATGGCATTAGGATGATTGCAACGAGATTGGAATGATTCGATTATTGAAATATTCTAATGGCCGTTTTCCGCCTTCGATCGCCGTGGAAGGATGGCCGTAAATTACACGCGCGCCTTCCTATGCCTGCGATATTCTTGCACGATCGATCGTTCGCGCCACATCGCTCGAGCTCGCGCTGGGGATGAAAAATATTCAAATTATCTCTTAAAGACACGAGGCGGACCTCATTTGGTACGGCCTGGCCATGGGTAGAGGGTTGGCCTCCTGCCGAGGACGACTGAATAAAGGTAATTATTCCTGGCAGATGATGCCACACGGGATAATGCGTTCGGTTCGATGCTTCGTTTCCGCGAGTCGTCGCCGTTTGCCACACGTTCCACACGGCTTTTGCAAAAGTCTTGACCTTCTTCGCGATCGCCACTCGCTAGCAGAAACCTACAGTCTAGTTGGAGGCCCTAGCCAACGCCAATCAATGACGGTTGCATCTAGCACCGTGAATAAGACACGTTGATAGCGCACCTCTCTCGCTCTCTCTCTCTCTCTCTGTCGTAAGGTTTACACCAAATTAAAAGATCCTGCACCACCGATAGGCTGCAGCACGACAGCAACAATAAATTCCACCAAATGTTTGTGCCCGGTGTCAGTGAAAATTGCTGCGGCACGCCAAACACCACCACAACAGCGGACCCCGAACAGCGGACAGAAACGTGATGAATTTCCTCCGATGTTTTCCACCGACCGGCCACACCAAACAGGGGGTCTTAATTAAAGGTACAGCTTGGAACAGACGACGCAACATCACCGTTGGGTCGGCGCGCGCCCACAGTACCTTATCAAGTGTTGACCGTCAAAAAACGCCTCTCCATCGTCGGAGAGACTCGAGCGCAGATTCATTACCAATGGTCCAAACCGAATCACGACTATTTCCCTACCCATCCGTCCGATGGGTGGGAGTTTTCCGGTTGGGAGGTTTAGCAGCAAGGAATTTGCATTCCAACCAGAGCCATGCGGTGAAGGCACACCACCATGGGGACACGAATTCGAAATCATCATCGAGTTTTCGACGCCGCACGTTCGGGAAATTGATTCCCGGGCGGCTCACGCTCGACCTCGGCTTTGGAATGCGCGATTATCCTCGCAAACGACCGCGCGGCGGTTGCACTTGATCTGCAAGCGTGAATCTTTTGCAGAATTCGTGGCATGGTGCCATGTTGCGGACACGTATCCACCTCCTAACACCATCCACAGTGTGTCAAAAGCCTCCGTCGTCGGTTGTTCTAACCCACACACTGTGCCATTGAACCGGGAGGGTTCACTCGGAAAGGATAATTAACTTCCAACATCTTCTTTAGCCTACGAGACGACCGCGTTCCGATTCGGGCCACTTCAAAGACCGAACCAATTGTTTCGAAAATGAAAACGGGCGAACCCAGAGCAATTCAACACACACGCACGCGGGCGGTGTTGCTTCTCACGACCGCGACGACAGATCACAATTTTAACGGTTCCAGTCGTACTTAACCTACATCGCGACCTAGCGATTCCCGTCACACCAGCTCCGGTTCTAGCGTCTTCCAGCGGCTCGTTTAGAGGCGAGCAATTTTGTGATAAATTAGTCCACACCGTGTCCGGTCGCAGTGAGAAGAACTCTCTTTTACTTTGCGAAAATCCATGCCATCCGGAGTCGGGCTCAAGCTACCACAGGTACCACGGGTTTCGTCTAACAAACGACATCTCGTTACCACCGCAAGTCGAAGCCAATCTTCCGGCAATCAAGCGGCACAAGATTGAACGCGAAATGCGCCACCGAGCGCACGCAAACCCGCCACAAAACGACCGCCTGGGTTGGTGGTTCGCCCTAATGATGGATGTAATAAATGATCAAGCAATCAGAGTGCAGTTACGTCTGTCAATACAAAGTATGGCACTGTTTGTTTCGTGTCCCGCTTTTCTCGAACCGGACACGTCGGCAGACGGAAGATCGTCGGCAAAAAAAAAACAATGGCCACAATGCGCCGCGGCGTATCAATCATTCGCCACCGGAACCTACTTTTCCCGGTGTCCTTTCGAACTCGCTTCTGGCCCGCAACCGGCCCACGGGTTGATGATGGTTTATGCGTTGCACGCAGTGACAGGTCGAGCCGATTTTATGCTCCATTCAGCGGTCGGACGGAAAAGCTGCGTCTATATTCCGTTTGCAGCAGGCCACTTTTTCCCCCGGATCAGATGTATATCTTCGCTCGCTTCACAGACGTGAGAAAGCGAAAGGCCACAGCCACATCTTATTTGCCACCGACTTGGACGCACGTCACCTGGAGCGTTTTTTCTTCCCGACAGAACAAACACGCTGCTGTGAACTCCGGCTTATTGCTATCGCTAACCGGAGGCCACGTGAAGATGGGAAAATAAATTACCTTTCGCGCTAACGGGCCACGAACCCAGGTGTGAAACGCCCGGCCCCCGACCATTCTCTCTTTCGTTTGTTTCTACGAAGGGCCCAACAACGGCTCAACTGCAGCGTTGCAGCGAAATTTAATGAAAGTATTTGCACCCTCACTGCACCGATCGGTCCCGATCGGATGCGCGTCGTTGATCGCGAACGAACGATCGCGCGCGACTCCCGGCGTGTTCTAATTCCCATGGCCCACTCATTCATTCCCTTGCGGAAGGTCGGCACGGTGTGGGCTACCATCGCAGTAGGCTTCCCATATCACTCGCAATCGAAGCAAACGAGGATGAAAACATGAACGAAAAGCACAACAACTCGCAACCATTCAAATGGCTATCGAATCGTGAAAATCTTCCTCAAGCGAACCCACCTAAAGAGCTGATGGGCGAAAAAGAAAAACCCCTCGTGCACACACACACACACACACACACATACATCTACAACGGGACACCAGCGATGATAGTTGGGCACAGGGTGGTGGTTCCAATCGATCGGTCCCGGTAGGGTGAAGCACTGCAGCAACAACATCACCACCGAGAAGCTGCAGCTTATCTGGGCTTCAAAATCTTACCTATATATTTAGCCCTTTTTTTTTTTTTTTGAGCCTGCTACCACGACTTGTTGGGGGAACGCGCGCAATACAACAGGTTCCGCACGGTTTCAACTGACATCCTTCGTGATCTGTGGGTCTTACCCTCAACCAACGTCGGTGTACCAAAACCCACCGCAAAGACTCAATTGAGGTTTGTCGTTTAATTATTCATCCTCTCGCCTTCAACTGCTGCAGCAGTTTGGGATTCGAGCACCGGTCGCGATCTGGAACGCCGACGAGGCAAAGGTCAACCGATGGCCCGTTTATTATAAGCAGCCGTACATTTCGATGGCATTCTTGCGCCGTAATGTATGCAAAGTTCATTTGTCTCAACACGACTTATCCGCCGGTGGCACGCTGAATGGAAATGGTTATCGAATAAATCCTCAACACGTCGCATCTTGCGCTTTATCGCCATGCGCACGAGCCGTTTAACGCGGCCATGGTTTCCGCTTCTTCATTTTTTTTTTACTCCTCCCGTTGCGATGCGGCATATCAGCGCATACCGGCGGCAGGAGTGGAATAATTAGAACATGGCATTCATTAGCACCCTTTAAACCGTGCCTCTCTCTGCTGACCGGCACGAGACGGCCTTTCTGGTTGCACAAAACAGGAGCCCATGAGCAAGCATTAATGTGCCGACTGGCTAGTGGGCCAAACGAGTGGGTCAGCTGGAAACGGTGGCTGCAAGCGTTTTTGCAAGATATCGGTATCGGTAGCTGTAGTTAGGGCGAGGTGCCATTAGCCCGAGCACCAAGGATACGTTACACATGCATGATTACTATCGAGAATGTTTCAATAAGCAGGTTGCGCGCGCGAACCACAACGGGAATTAGTGCTTATCGTGCCCGTCGATCTTGCCTGTTGTCGATTCCTCCCGCAACAAAGTCGAGCTCTAGCCCCAGCCACCAGGACCAGGCTAACGGGACGTGAAGGGTAACATAACTCTCGCCCCTGCAGCCCTTCGTCGCGCGATTAGGCACGCGAAGACGCGGGATTCTTTCAAACATGCGCCAACAAACATACCCCTTAGAAGAGCGCCCTTAGAAAAAGCTTATCATAAAAGCAGCGGAACCGCCGTACGTTTTGCTTCCTTCTTCGCACCGATCGAGGTCATCATCAGTGATCACTGCATTGGCACACCCCTGCTGGTCACGAGCATCATCGGCGTGATTGGTGAGGATACTTTTCGCGCAAAACAAACATAATCCAGCACCAGATGACGGGTTTCCCGCGGGTGTCCCACACAAAAGGGTTCGTCGCTTAGACGGGCGTTGAACTCTCTCGTATAAATCCGCCTATAAAAGGCGCAACTTGCGTTAGCTTGCCAACAAAGAAGCGAGCTCGCATACGCCAGAGTCTCTTCACTTTTGATTTCACCAGTGGGAGGTCAATTTTGACCAGCCATTGGCACCTTTTGGCTTATGGCACGATCCGGCGTCAAGGTCGATCCGGCTATTATTTTCTTATCAAATATGCTCATCATCCATCATCCTTGGCCCGAATGTGTTCTTACGAAATTCGCACCAACTCCTCAACCAAAGTGGAGGGTTGAGGGGCTTGAGATTTGAAAGAGCGTATCGCTAACCCTCCTCACTTTCGACCCGAAACATTCAACCCGCGCGCGTCGAGTTGCTTTCACAGTGAAGATCACTCGAATGGACTACCTTTTCTTCGCCAGCGCAACAAGCGCTTCATGTTTTTGTTATTGCCATTTATTACCACCGCAACTATTTCGGCCACAACCGATCGCTATCTCATTAGCTGCCATGTGGGCACCGATTCGGGGGCTCGAAGATTCCGCCGGTCTAACGATTATATAATAACTCATTAAATATCGTTGCTCCTGGATCGGGGCTGGCATCCTTCAGCACCCTCTGAGCGTTTGGGTTCAATAAACCAGTTTGTTATGATTTCCACCGGGCCGTGGTATTTTATTATTCCTTTTTTATATTTCATTTTGCACCGATCCGATCCCCAGCCCGCCCTAGGCTCGCCGCCAAACGGGCACGCGAAGAGTGATCTTGTTATTGTTCCAGACGTACTTGTCCCAAACCGCGCAAACTCAGCGAAGGTGGTCGGAGGAAATAAAACTAAAAATAATAATCGCAGAGACGTTACCGCACAAGCCGTTACTGACCCGTCGTTCGCTCATCCCTGAACCTGCCGAACCTGCTGCCTGATGACGGTTGGCTGAGCCTGCACGAAGGTCAATGGCCTTGACATTGGCCACGACGAGCTGGCCGTCACGGTGAAGGCAGCAGCCACAAACAAACCCCCATCCAGCATTGGCATCATATGGTGCTGATGCGAATTCGCCCCATCAGCAAACAAACGAAATAAAAAAACACACACACACACAGAGGACTAAAAGCAAAAGTCCAGAAGCGCACAGGAATGTGCCCGTTAATAGGTGCGTTTCTTCGTTTCTTGACCGCTGATTTGAGCCGATTTTTTTTTCGCCTTCTGCTCTTCACGCTCGCGGTCGTTTCACGCGGCTGTTGCTGCTGCCAGCGACATATCGTGCACTTGACAGGAAGTTCTTTATGTCTCCTCGCGAGTTTGTCGTTCGTGTTTTGTTCTTTTGCCTTCCTGCCTGCGCGCGCGTAGAAGTCGCGGCTACGCGCGGAATAATGAACTTTCCCTTTGCACGAGCGCGAGCTCGAGGGGTACGCTTACTGTGTCGATTAACTACTTTGCGCGACTAGTTCCAGGGCCAAGAACCCAACCGTGGACATCAATCTCGCAAACTCTTATGTTAATTACGAGTCGAGCGAGCTCGGAACCACTCGGAGCCCGGGAGCGCTGTTTGGGCCATTCTGATGGTGCAGACATGCCGCTCGACAGCCAACCCAAGCCAGCCCGGGTAATTAAGCATTAACGCCGAAGCGCAACCACATCCCGGACAAACACTGGGGGGACAAATAAAAAAAAGGGCCATTCATAGGGCGCGCACCGTGAAGCATAATGCAACACATTAAACACTCTCCCCTCGGACACTTTTGCACTAGCGAACGAGCTGGCGAAATCACACACGGGAAGATCGGCACCATAAATCATGCTCCAGCTCAACTTTATGGGCCGCATGACGTGGGGCCGTTTGCACGTTGCTTGTGCCTGCTGCTAGCACTTGGATCGGGAGTTCGGGAAGCATTGACGATGGTTTCGTGTGCAGTTAGCCACAACCAGTGACGATCCAGGCTACATAAGAAAGGCAAGAATTTTTGCGTCTGATTAGCATTACTGTCGCCGCGAGTGGCCGATGGCGTAAAAACGATCCAAACCAACCTCCAAATTCCATTCGAGAGCATAAGAAACACGACAATATACCGATCATATTATCATATCTTCTCAACACAACGCCGCAATGGGCCAGCTTCAGGGGAGAAACGATTTGAAATGCAACAGTGTCGTCGATTCGTGAAGCTTATTGGAAATACAATAACCTCGAGTGGTTCGTGAACAACGCGACCTGCCAAGCGCCGATAGCGAAATATTAACCTCGCGCAGGTCAAACCGATTAGTCAAGCGGTTTTTAAATTCTGCGCCACATTCCCGGCGGCCATCGATGGGTGGATTTCTTTAAAAAAAATAACGAAAAACGATCCCAAGAAAATGTTTATGCCATCACGAATATCGTGGGCCGGGATAGCCGATAGTTGCGCTTTTAAATACTTCTGCGAATGGTCGGCTTGGGATGGCTGGAAGAGTCGAGAGTCGTTCCCTGAAACGAGTGGCAAATTGCAACAGCAGCAGCAAATAAAAAGCCAATCAAACCGCTAAAGAACCAACCAAACACCGAACATCATTAGCAATCGAATATGGCATCTGCCGCGGCTCGACAATTTCGGGGGCAAATCATTATGCACGGGGGCTTTATTTTTGCTGTTTTGCACGCCACCAGCAAAACTACCGGTTTTCCAACGCGCTGGAAAGTTTTTCGATTTACAACCCAGCCAGGCGAGGCGTCCCAGCCAGCAAAAGCAACAATGTTGCGCGCAGCGTTTTTAGTGACAATACCACAGGACGGCTCACAGCAGGACACACGGTGCGGACGGATTTTGAGACACAAATCTGGGTCGCAGGTGCCTGCAAGGCGCAAAGTTCAGACACGAACGGTGGAAAAATTCCACCCCGAACGAGCTTCAGCGCACGCCCCACGGAGCTAACAACGGGGCCGTCTAATCGGAGGCGAGAGCGTGAAACGCTTGGCGCGCCATCCGTCGGCAGGGAGCAGCAACAATAATAACGAAAAAAGAGCCCATAAACACAGGAACAAAACCCGCGACCACAGGCGGGTCCTTTGCGTCGCGAGAAGGCGGAATACTTGAGCCATCGCGGCTAATCTTATTCCCGGTGTGCCTTGAGCGACTGAAATTATTATTTGCATTCATAATCGCTCGGTCTCGGCTTGGCGTTTTTTTTTTTTTTTTTTCACCTGCCCCAGGCTTGCGTTTTTGCGATAACAAACCGCGTACACTGTTGCACAGACCGCGACTCGAGGGCTTCAGAATCAACGCAGGACCAAGCCTTATTGCCAGTCCATTCGCGATCTACTCGCGAGCACAGCTCAAGAATGGGATTTTCATTTCAAAAACCCATTCATTGGGGGCGCGTTTTTAGACCAAAGATACGGCTTCTTTTCCTGGCGTAGTGCACCACACGGCCCCGCTGGAAAATTGCGTCAATTACCCACTCGCAGTACACTTCCACCCAGTGCAGATCTCGTCCTGGGGCTATTTGCTCTCGCGCGCTGTTCGCGCAGATGTGTCCATTAGATGGTCGTTAGCCGGTTCGGGCCGTTTTTGGGGCGCGCTCCGAGACCGCGAAACCTAACTGTACCTTTTGGAGACCTTCGTCGGTGTTTGGAGGGCTCCAATCGGCCCAACCAACCCAACCAGTGGTCAATGGCCGCGGAATGTTGGCTGGCAAAATTGAGCAATCAATTAGCGCCCGTACGGCCGGCAAACTGAGTGCGCAAATAGCCAGCATCGAGCGGTGAACAAAAATCTGCTCGAAACCACTCGTTTGAGCTGGTGGCCAATAAATCAATAGCCCGCTGATGCTTAATTAAAAAGCACCGGCCGCGTGGAGAACCACAAACAAGCCATCAAACGGTCACCGAGACTGTCATCGTTACGGTCTCGTACGGTTCGCCAAAAACGGGAGTGCAAAACAAATCGACCGGCACTCGGCTAGCGGGGACCACCATTTTGGCGTCGAACGCGCTAACGAACCAACAAACCGGCACCCCTAACCGGGCAAAGTGGAAAATCGGCTCGTTGTCTCGGGCTGCTTATTTTCACCGGGCAAGTGCTCGCGATTTTATGGCGTCTCGCGAGCCACAACGAAGCCGCGAACTGTTCAACTCCCCGCGGGCAAACCTGACGACGGTCAGAACGCGGAATTTGCTCACGATCGCCCATCGCGCCTCCTGCGATGGTATGACAACGTTTCAACCCGGCATTTCCCTTCCGACGGCATTTCCCGCACGAAAAGCGGATCTCATTTGGGGGATCTCGCAAGCGTGTGCGCGCCCCTTTTTTAGCCGGCAGTGAAGAACATGCACACCGAGGACACGCTCCACCTGGCTCCGGATCGGTGGGCTTTCGTATCTGATTTGAATTCATATTTATACTATTGGTTATAGATTTTTGAACTGTCGGACCTACCGCGGGAACCGAGTGCGGAAACTTGTTTGCGGGAAAACACACCACGCGCGCGCGAGTCCACTTTTCCGCATGGGTGAAAGATAAATTGGAAAATAACAACATTTTACCGCCCGCAAGGCGCGGACGCTGGGGCACGAGCAGAAACGCGACCGCAGCAACAAGTTGGCATAACGAGCACGTCCGGACAAGGGCCTGTTGCGGAAAAAGGGATGCCCCAGCTTAAAAAGGGACGATCGAGAGGGCTCGAGCTCGTGGTGTAGCGTTTCGCGAGCATATGTTATAGATCGGGTGGAATCGAATTTAACATAAATTCTTTTTGCTTTCCTTACCCGGCACGAGCGGTGTGGCATTGGCGCGGCATTGGCACGGCATTGGCACGCGAAAAAGGGACTCATTGCTGGGCGGAATGCTCGTGAAGCTCACCGATTGGTAGCCACGTACGTACGTAGCCTCAATGTCAACGCGCGCACCCGTTGTGCGTGAGCCCAAATGAGTCGATATAAAAAGGTACCTTCGTTTCATCCACATTGTGAACATAATACAAAAGCGTCCTGGAAAGGGGAATGCTCACAAAACAAAAACAGAGCGCTCATCTCAGACAGAAGCCCTTTCTGAACAGCCTTTGATGTGAGGCAACCGATAACCGATGCGTTCCCAGGAGATATCATAAGCCTGCGTGTGCCTGTGAGCTCGAAACCGCTTGACGGCTGATTGGCTGTCGGCGAGATGACAAATTTAGACTGATCGTTCCGTGGCTCCAAGCCTCATTAATAATCGACCGTTTGTCTGTTCTCTCCGTGTGACATCTTTCCAGATCTACAAAATCCCAACCACCAACATGCTGCTCAGATCGTTCCGTTCAGTGCTACTGACGTGCCTGTTGTTGGCGTCCTCTCCAAGCATAGATGGTGCAAAGAGACGATCGCGACTCGATCTGCCGATATCCAAACCGGCTGATGCACCACTGGAGGACAATCTGGCCACTGCATCCGGTTCCGAGCCGGCATACGAACGCGTTGAAGCCCCGGCAGCCATTACACCGGCAGCAGCCAGCAGTGCGGCCACATCCGCTGAAACGGAATCATCCGCCAATGCCAGCGGAAGCGGAAGCTCCGAAAACAGCAGCCAAATGATGGACGAGTACTCGGACGAAGAGTGCGATCCGGACTTCATCGCGTTTGAGCTGGTCACTGGGTGAGTTGAGCCATCGAGTAGATGGAGCTGCTTGTTGCAGTCTCACAAAGCTTCTGACTTCTGAAACGGTTGCATTCCTGTTCCCATAGGTACGTGTTCTCGGCCCCGAACAAGCTGCTCGATTCGATGCCAGGAACGCTGATGCTGACCGACTGCCTGGAAGCTTGTCAGAACAATGATTCATGCGCATCCGTCAACTACGAAACCGGCCTGTGTGTGCTGTTCTCGTCAAACTCTGACAAATTACCGGGTAAGTTGTCGCTGCCGCCGTCACAAGCCGTCGAGAAAAACACACAATGCCTTCCTACGCGGCGTTGCAAGCTCTTCTACCCGGTCGGGTGCATTTCCCGGGTGCTCCGGTGACTAATGAAGCTCAGAACCTTGAGCTTTGAGCCTTGAAGGGTCTGAACCCTACGGGATCGACTAACGGCGCCCACCGGAGCACCGGTGGGGAATCTTTGGCCTCACCGTATGATCGATTGATTGATTTCAAAAGGAAAGAAATTTTATGAGATAGATCACTTTCTTCCCGCGCCCGTTTCGAAACATTGTCTGCTGCAGTTAAGCGATGACGGTCCTGTCCCGTTAGAGTGTCGCGTTCGTTGCACTGGGAGGTCTCTATCGATCACGTTTTGTTAATCTCGAGCTCGGTTCGATCGACCGTTTAAAGAATTGGGCCCGTGCTCGAGAACGGCGCCCGAGATCTCGATTGCGCGATTGATCCACCAAACACGGCCCGTAATGTGGATAAATGATGTCAGGAAAGGTTAAAGATATGGCCGGCTCGCCGTTGGGGTTGCTCGTAAAAATGTGGCCACTCGTCAAAGCGGGCACTGCACGCGGGCTGCACCAACTGACGGTAATAAAACTCTACGGCTTCCTCTCCTTCCGACGGAGGAAAATGGCTAATCGAAAAGCAATTAACTTGATCAAATTAACAATGATGGACCTGGGCTGCGATGGCGTCGACCACCCATTTCAGGCCATTCCCACCAGACCTGTGGGCGAGAGACTCGCAGAGGCCGGTTAACCCTTAGACCTCAGCGCGAGCCGGCGAGATTTTCGTGCCAGTAGTTTTACACAACCGAACACGAATGTTTTTACACCACGCGCGCGGCGTGGTAAGAGATAATTTTACTTCCCAACCGATCACAGATGGAGCGCCGGATCCGGTCGCCACAATTAAGTTGCCACTATTTTTCCTCCCCAACGGACGGCCACCAGCCAACGAGAACCGCCACGGGCACGAGAAGAAAGCAAATTAAAATTTATTGCCATTAGCTGTGAGAATGTATACTTATATTCGTCGATCGAGCCGACCGTATGGTCGGGAAAAGGGAAAATCTAGCCCACACGGGAGAAAGCAACCTTGGCGTGCTCAATAATGGGCGCGCTTCCATTGGCTTGGAGTCGTCGATCGCGATCGCGATCGCTTAGCTGCTGACCAAACCGTTTGTGTGTGTGTGTGTGTGTGGTCATTAGCCGATGGTTCCACACTTGGACGTGGATCATTCTCCCGTCGATCGGTGATTCCCAGGAAACATCTTCAGCCGGGATGAAAGCAGAGATGCCAGATTCTCTCGCCAGATTCGTACAGAAAAGTCGTGATGATTTCCACGTGACACAGTTTCGACATTAGCTTGGGGTTGCGTCTTCCTTTCCATCTTGCTTTTTTTTTGTTTCATTTCGCCTCGAGCCATAACGGGCTTGTGGCTGGGTTCGCTTTCGCTTGGCCGTGATTTCATCCACAGAGCCACAACCGCGTACGTCATGTGCCCAACGCTAACACTCAACCACGTGGCGAGTGGCGTTTAAATTCTCGCGCCAACCAACCCTCGTAATTTATCCCTCGTAGCGCACAATGGCGCGTTTCGTGGCGCAAACGTTTATTCTGCGCTTGCAGAACCTAACGCGCGCCCAGGGGAAAGTTGTTTCATTCAGTTTGCGATTCCACCTTCGATACCGGTTCCGGCTACGCTATCGAGAGGGAACTTTATCGACATGCAAAAACCCCAACACGCGGCGCGCGGTCAATGTGCGATCAACCGAAAGTTATTCGATCCTCTTCTCTTTAACCCATTTGACCACGCGCGCACGCGAAGCTTTTCGTTTATCCAAACTCATAAATTAGCCATTGTGTCCACCGACCCAGGTAGCCCCCGGGGTGAAGCTTTCACGACGCCCGTTCTTTTCGTCCTGCTGGCGTTCTTCATCCACGGCAGCACCAGCAGCCAACGATGAAGATCGTCCCGATCGGTGTGTCGTTTCGTTAGCGTGGTGCGATTTGGCCGCGTGTGAACAACCGTTTACGGCCGGTGAACATCGACCTCCGAGGCGGAAGCCTTGTCGCCACACGACTCTCATAACAGGGAGCCGAGCATTCCTTCTGCCTTTCGGTGCTGCCGATTTCGGTGACCTTTCGCGGTGTGACCCCACGATAGGAAAAGAAAAGAAGCCTCCCCTGGGAAGATCGTGGCGGTTTCCGCGTGCTACAGGCCGCATAAGGGCAACGATCTCACACAAAACAAACAACCATAATAAAATTGTATCCTTTCGATGATATCTCGGCGGGGTTTCGCCATCGTCGGTCGATTTGGCCACGAGCAACCGTTTGACAACTGGAAGCTAAGCTCTTGCGAAGGCAAACCATCCCGTGGGCTCATCCGTACTCTGTAAACGATCTGGTAATAAGAGGGAGAAGGACAGCAAAACAGAGCCCACGGTTTGAAATGGCGTCTCGCTTGCGTGCACCATAAATTATGAAGCAAAAGCCGATGAATCCACGACCGCGGAAACCTGCGCTACAAACCCCTATTGGTGGATGATTTGAAGGTGTTCTCGATGGCAAGATCGAGCCCTTTGGTGGTGGTTTATGCGGTGATATCCTCGAGCACGCTGCATATGATGTTGCGCATAGTTTTTTTTCTTTTAAGCCCTCAAGATCACCAAGATCTCATGTATCTCACAGGCAATCGATTGCATTGTCACGCTACTGCGAAAATGGCCATCTCACACCATAAACAGCCAGCCAGCCTCGGGCTTTACGATGCTAATTAAGAGATATCGCATAAATCAGTACATTACATCTTTCACCGCGAGTCCCTGTGGGGCATCTGGGGCCAAAGCTTTCGTGCCTTCGTCGAACAGAAACATTGTCCGCGTTCAATCAGAAGCGTCAAGCCGAGCGTGCCTTGCGGGAAGTCTCATTTAGCGCTGTCGTTAAAATGCTCCTGCAACATGCAATTGCATTGATCGATCGCTGCGCTGAGAAAAACAAGGTTGCGGGATTGTATCAAGCGCTTTTTTTTTCGAAGGTTAAGCGCAACACAAAAACCACCCTTCCAAGAAGTCGTAACAAGAACGAGCAAAGTCCGTTTGTTTCTGGACGTTCTGGATCGAAAAATACGCATTACATCGGCATAACTTTCCACATAACTTTCTCACGTGTGCGCTTGGAAAACCGAACAGCTACGGCTAACTGTACCACAAACCGGGTTCGCCCAGCGAAATCCCAACCGTAGCAGCATTCCAGGTTTCCCTCGGTTCGAATGGAAAACCCAAATTCCGATTCCATGCGCTCGCAAGTGGCGTTAGATTGATTCGCCACCGAAACCAAGACGGCTATCATTTCCTGCGCATCATGTGGGATGCCGCCGCCACTAGCAGGTGACCGCGGTGGAAAAGAAAAACCCTCGCACGTAAGCAGACCGATTTAAATAAAAGCCCACCCGCCGACCGGCACAGCTCACCGTAGGGGCGCTGACGCGTTCTCGACCGCGCAATCGAACCGCAGCAGGAAGCGTAGCTTCCTTTTTCGATCGTAATTTGCTAGCGGCACGCAGACCTCGGCGTAGGCCCTACAGCAGCGTCAACGGTGTGCCCGCCGACGATAATTAATAATTTGTAATTTATCTTTCCCACCGGCGGCATCGGACGTGCACGTCGTTAGCGGCTACGGGGGATTCTTCGATTCCGGTTCCCGGTTCGAATCACGGTGCAGGCAGATCGCGATGGCCACTCGTGAAGCTGTCAAAACTCTCCCATTACTCGTCCGTTTCGAAATGGAACACGATTTCTCTATTATGTGCGCCGGCTGCAGCTTCTGGACCTTCGACCGGTCGGGTTGGATGGGAATGCCGAAAAAAAGAAAAACATCACACACCAATCGCGGATTCGCGGCCTAGAGCAAAAATTGAAATGTTATCTCCATTTTACTGTCACACTCGACCGCCAAAGCCAAAACGTCGTCTTGCTTTACTTCTTTATCCTTCTCTCGCTCGCTCGCTCGCTCTCTCTCTCGTTGATGGCAAACCGAACCGCGACTTTGCGAAAAACAAAGCTTGCGCAATTCGTGATCGGGACGGACGAGTACATAAATAAAAATTGGACCGCTTTGCTGCAGCAGCAGCAAACCTTTGCCAGTTGGTAGCGCCCTTTGTGAGACCGACTCATCCGTGGAGAAGAATTTCGAATCGTTCGTGATTGTGCATATATAGTGCATTCCCATGCCGCCTTTGCTGGAAAGTTCTGATCGCACCATGGCCAGCCAGCCAACCCGCCGGTGAATGATGGGAAACGCGGCAAATTAAGAAAACCAACAACATTCAAAACCCACCAATGGCCGGTTCGTTCACACAGCGCGAGTGCGCGCGTCCGTTCTCGGCCATTGCGGTCGTGATTTTGCGCCGGAATTCACCAACTAGTTATTGGCCGCCCAGTGCAGGCGGCCATATTTCCACGCCATTTAGAGAAAAGTTGTAAAATCACAACGTAAACGACGCACCAGCCCACGCCACCACGAAGGATGCTCTATTTCTCGGATGCTCGGATGCCTGCGGATGCCGCTGGATGCTTATTATAAGTTCCAGCGACTCTTCCGTCCCGGATGCACACCCGATCGGGCCCGTCGCCGTTCTTTGCCACCCCGTGGAAGTGAAAGGAAAAACCGCAAACTTATGGGAAAATGGGTTCCCCAACACCGATGTCTCATCTGCACCGTAAATTCAGCCAATAGTCGGCGTTTGGTCTGCGATTTTTTTTTTGGTCTGCTACCTTCTACCCATTGCCTTCTCGTCTTGTTTTTTTGTTTGTGTTTGCTTGCCTGCTTGCGCATGATCTGATTTTCCCAAGGCGCTGGGCATTTTGCACTAGCAAAAGCGATTCCGCGGCCTGTCTTCTGAGAGCGGAAGATCGCAGCCAGAGCAGGGAGGACACAACCGACCGCCCGTCGACCGCGGTGCAAAAACGGAAGAACATGAATTCATAATTTATTTGCAAAACGGGAGAAATCGTGGACACCTTGGGGGCCCCTACGACCGTGCTCGTCCATTTGATGGGTTCGAAACGCGAAACGATCGGCGTCACGACGAGCCCAAAAGCCGCAGGGTACGGTACTGATGGGCGCACTAAATCAAGCAGCAGCAGCAGCAGCAGTAGTAGAAAAAGGGCCCTCTAACGACGATGTGCTATCGTTTGCTCATCGTTTCCGGTGCACGATCCGTGGCTTTCGCGACGCATGCCCTACGGGAGCACGGGGCAAAACCAGCTGGCCGCGGACATCATGTGCACTCTCACTTGCCGCTCGGAACGCGCAATTCGCTAAATCGATTTGGGATTACTAAAATATAGCTTTCGGCAAATGGGCTGGGCCCGTGCTGGGGGAAGGCTTGAGTTAAAAACGCACTTCAACCGGAGCCGCTTTTTTCGGGTGCTGCTGGGGAATATCTCAATCACTTCAACAATGTACATCCCATTTCCCGTACGGATCGTGCTATCATCCGGGTGGGAATGATTTGAAAAATGCCTAAACTAGATAAATGGCACCCTCGAAGCGGCTTATGCTTCGAAACGGATGAATCTAATCTAGTTAAATCGGGCAAAGGATGTTACGATCCCTGATCTTCAAGCACAAGCACCTTCACTCAAATGGTTCGGCAGCCTAGTTTTGCTCATTCATAAAATCGAAATTTCACTCACTGTGGGCACGTCCGTGGGCACTAATTTACACGCGAGTCCGGTGCACAAATGCAGCACAAGCAAGTGAAGGAAGAAGCCAAGACACTCGAAGCTCTCGAGCCGTAGACAACTAGAACCACCTAACAACTATCAAATTACCGCTAATAATACCGCGCTTTTTTCACGCTCCGATCGCGGCACTCTTCTCCTCCGGGATTGCGGGCGAATCCTTTCCGACGGTACGCTATTTCCATGCATAAAAGATCGATCGAACGATCGATCGATGTTGTAGTTGAGCCCTTATTGCCTGCTGCCGATAGACAAGCGGCCATGGCCATCACTGCATGCCAGCGTTGGCTCGTTGGGGCAGCAAAAAAGGAACCCCCTAAGATATTGTTTCATAAACGCGAAGGAGAACGATAATGAAAAGACTGATTAAAGGCTGCTTTTCGAGCGGGCTTTCGAAGCGAACGCCGCACCGCAAAGAACGCCGCTTCCCGAGGTTGAAAGAATATCAAATTGCATACATGAAGTATCGGTAATAATGGTTGGGCCATTATTAAATACAATATCCAGTGCATGCGGCTATACTTACGCCGCCCCGATGGCAATTGATTCGTTCGCGGCAATCCACGCGATCGTCGGCGCAATTGACGCCGCGTGCTAAGAAGCTTCTCCTGAGGCGCGCCCTCGATCGAACCGCGTTCGTGTTATCATTTCACCTGGCGGCTGGAGTTTGCGGATCTATACGGTGGGTTGCACACTTTGAAATGTGGCACACTCCGGCTTCGGTGGTTGCCACCGGTTTTCGGTGGCTGCGCTTCCGTCATACTGACTCCGGCACTGTGACGAATGAATGGTTTCAAACAGCAAAAACCGGGCAAAATATCGACCGCCCCAGAACTCGAGGGGCGTCACGACCCTGCACGGCGGCGCCTGCAGCCTAGAATGGCACCCTACGCGAACACGGACACGCCATTCGCTTGGGGGGCTTTTAACGCACGCTAAAAGCTTTCAACGCGAACACCAGCACACAATAAAAGGTCATCCCGCTCGATGCTGTCCCTTAAGCCCGGCGGCTGTCGCTTGAGGAATCCCGAAGCTTTTCAATCATTTTGCTTTCGTTCCATCACAAACTCCCCAGCCGACCGATACGCCGCGGCACGTTTCAGTTCCTAGACGGGTCCGCATTAGAAAGTGGACGGACCGTCACGGACAGTATTCCCTTCTGGATTTAATAACTACCCTTTTCCCGTTTGCGCGGCGAGCGTAACTAATCGTCTTTAAAAGCGCTCGATTAAAAGCGGATGAAAGAAAGTAAAATTGAGCTTCATGCCGCCCAAACCATGGCATGATGCACCATCGAAGGGTTCAGGATAAAATCCCGTACCCCAGCGCCAGCGTATGAAAGCGTGTAATGCGAACAAAAGTGAAACCCCCTTTTTTTGCCTTTGCCACTCTGAATGATATTTTCCTCTGAAGAGCCAGGACAACCAACAAAACATAAATATTAACCATAGATTTACACGCCCACTGCTACCGCCTCGCCAACGCCAACCAGTAATCATTTGTTGCTCTTTTTTTTTGCTTCCTTCTTTATTTTCCTCCCGCCCATGATCAGGTGCCCTTACAAAGTCGCAGTTCCCGGTGTTCACGATCTACGCACAGAAGTCCTGCCTGAAGCTGCGCCCATGCGAACGTGCCTGGTGCATCGACAGAGTGCAAGGTTACAAGCTGAACGGACACGTCAAGCGCACCGCCCAGGTCGTATCGCGCCGTGACTGCATCGAGATGTGCCTCGGCGAGAACGAATTCACCTGCAGGTAAGTTGGATCCTTGGCCAGCAATGGTCTTACGTACATGCGAGTCGTTGCAGCATTAAAATCAATGACAGCAAACTATTGGCGGCAAAAGGCCCTTTTGGCTCGATTAGCTTGGGCCTCGTGCGAGGGTCAACGCAAAAAGACGTCCGCCGGTGGGTCCCTTGGGGTTGAGAACGCAATGCGCGCTCCATTACTCAGGAGATTAATAAGCTCGGCATTTTAATGATGAATGATAATCGTAACGGGCTCGAACTTTGAAACATTATTCCCTTTTCCCTTGGCGAGAGTTGCTCGTCGCGGTGTGGCATTGAGCGTTAAAGTGGAACCTCCCGACGGTGGTTGTTCACGCCACAACACTGGGTGCTTGCTGATAGAATGACAAAGAAATCAATTTTAGCGATTTATTCAGCACTCGGAACGAATTGTCTCCATCGTAGGCTTGCTTAAGCCATCTAAAGCACAGAGATTCCAGGACCTGGGCGAGATGCACCAATTTATCAACCGGAAGGACATATTGTTCGCTTCGTTCAAAGCCCCATAAAGAGCTCGAAGCTCGCACAATTCCCAGTCCGAACAATTACGTATTTCCTGTCGTACGTGCGAGATGAGAAAAGCCGATGCTTACGAAGCTTACGAGTCACGAATTTGATTAAAACTCGGTAGCTCGAACAATTGTCTTTCAAGGCCGAGCGCGGTTGTTGATTTTGTACGATTTTCCACCCGAACCACAATTTCTAGCCGCCCTTTTCCGCGGCACTGTGTCTAAACATTCCATTTACGGTGGGTGAACGATCACCGCGATCACGATTAGCGTTGAGTCATCTTGTTAGGATGTTTAAATGCCCCGTGTGTGGACGCCCAAGATTGCCTAGCGATTAGAACCTTTCGGGTGAGGATTTCCGACCGTTTGTTTCTCGGATGAATAGGAAAAGCCAATTTTTCGATCAACCCCACGGTGTTTGGTGGCTGTCGATACCTTCCCTCGAGGCCGCGGTTAGAACCCAACTGACTGACCATTCACCCTACCATCGCAGCAGCTTAATTTGTGAAACCGGTCCAACCAGAGCCGACCGAGCGTGTCAGATCTCGAACGGACGGATCATATTCGGTTGTGCATTTGTGTACAGCGTCTCACAAAGCGATTGGGAAGCCTGGAAAATGGCGGCGAAAGATGAGCCCGGAACGAACGAAGGCCAAACACGCTCAATGACTTTCAATATTGTCAGCCGCTCGAAGCGCATGGGCAGAGAAATTTCCCCGGCACATTACATTGTAGCGTACATTATTTTAACAAACGCTTGTGAATACGCTCGAGAGCCCTGTCAAAGCCATCTTTGCGCGTGTGTTGTATATTGCAGCCGTTGAAAGCTAAGATCATGAGATGGAATGAACGAGGATCTATCTGAAATTTGACATTCGACCATCGAGAGTCGCCTTGCAGCGGGTAATTTCGCACTAGATCATCTTTGTCAGGTTTATTGCCGAGAACCGTTCCGAAGTGATCATCGTCTTAATCCACCCTTGTGCCCGGCAGCACTCAACACTCAACGCAACAACGTGCTAACGCGTGGAGATGGGCACCGATGGCAGCCCGATGCTGGGATTAGCAAATCGCGACGCAAAAGGCTCATTAAAAACCCATACTTCAGCAGAAAATGGCATAATGGTGCGGGCAAAATTATTGGTTCTATAATTATTAGAATATGCTACGGTGCGGGGTTTCGCCGTTCGCTTGGTTTTTGCTTTTCCAACCGCACTTTCTTCACTCGGCGTCGATTATTACCACATTTTGCGATCGCACCCAGGCGGCCGGTCGATGAAAGCCCACACCCTGGCTGGCTTAATAGCTCATCTTCGAGGCAGCTTAAATGCGCCCGTCAACTGAGATGCATTCAGCTTCCCTGTGTGTGTGTGTGTCTGTGTTTGCATTGTGCATTGTGAGCGAGAACAAACAGCTGAAAAAAAGACAACGATCCGTAGACAAAGTAACAAGTGTCGACATCGTCGTCGCCGGGATGGCATAAGCTGAGCGGATAATTTTGTCCGGATATAATTTAGCTCCTTCAAGCCGTCCGAAACAAGGCGTCGCGCGCTTTTCCAACGGGTAGTCAATAATAAACCAATCGATTGGGCTTCATGCTCGCAACCGACAGCTAGAACGAGAGTTGGTTAAGGGTGAAAAAGAAAAGCAGTCAGTGAATTTCTTGCTACTTACGCCCGGCAATCGCCCGGCAATTCTCATCAAATGGCACTGGAGCTTGCGAGTGGATGCGCTTGCAACAGGGATGGATGCCGGGAAAATTACCTTTCCCTCGACGAGCAGCAATCAACACCGTCGCTTGTCCGTCGGATTTCTCAGCCACCCGCGCGCTGGTATTCACGTGGCATTCAGCCGCCCAAGGACTGGACTCCCTGGCGGCTAAAGTCCCGTTCACGGCGAGTGATTATCCTCCTGCAAAAGGGGCTTCTTCCCGGTAACGAGGGTCGAGCCAGGAGTCAAGCCGAAGCCTTTGTGTGTGTGTTTGGAGCATCACCGCATCGATCGCGCGGGACGCTTTCATGCCAGACGCAATCACGCCGGTTGTGCGCGATTTATGCATTATTCATAGTCCTTTCGGGTGCGCGATCGTGCCGCGTTTATGCTGATGAGTTTAAAGCGGAAGCGAACCCCGAATCCGATAAGCGTTCGATGCGGTGGCCTGCACGAAATCAACGGCCCTTTTCGTGATCCTTCCAACACCAAAACTGGATCGTGTGATTCTAGTGACACACTTCATGCGCCCAACCGACACACGGCTCTAGAATAGCCACCGACGGGAGCGTTCTTAATGACTCCCATTAACAAGGGTGCTTATGTCCGGGTGGGCATACCACCGTTGGCGTGCTCGACTGGCCGTTCGCGTCCAAACCGATCTCTTTTGATGAGATCCGACAGCTAAATCATTGTGCCGGCAATTGTCAACGCGGTCGCTACCGATAATTGGGAGTTTGGTGTAACAGAGTGCCCCGTTGCTGCACCTTCCAAGCAAAGTGTGGGAAATGAATAACATGCCATTCACCGTACCACACACACACACACACACACACATACACAGAGGTAAGCACACGCACGAGTTCCACCGCAATGTTACATCGTTCGATCCGTTTCCGTGCTTCAACGTTCAATTAACGCGCACCCTCAGCAGTCCAGCGATCATAAAAGCGCGATCGGTCGAAGATGATCGCGTGTTCTTAGCTGATCACCGTTCTAAGGGCAATGGCCGCGTGCAAGATTTTCAGGACTAGTCAACCGTGAGCGTTTTTTTTTTTTTGCTATCCGTTCCGCATGCCTGCTTGGGATTATTTAACTTTCCCGTTCGTTTATGGGCCCCACTAGATTTAGTGGCGTATTTCCTGCGGCAGTTGCAGCATTTCTGCGGCTACCTGAGCATCTAACCATGCGCTCCGATGCCCGAAACGAGCAGGAAAGTCTTGTCCACCCGTACACGTTCGTTCCTGCGTCCGTTTTTTGCTTGCTTGGTGCAGTTTTTAGCAGGCGCAATCATAAAACTTAAATTTTATCATCATCTTTATAGAGAAATCATGACCATTTGCCGTCGTCCCGTGCTGGCTCACTTTCCTCGCAGAATTTTCCACCGCATTCGGTGCTTATGCCGCCCTCGACGGTTAACACGACGCCGGAGCCGCATCGGCCAACGAGCCGCATCGAAATGGAAAGACAATTGCCAACACGAAAACACGTCCCACCGGAACGCTCTGCATTCGCTTCGGCGTGGCGGAGGTTCGATCGTTTCTCTTTTTTTTTTTTGTTTTCCGCGAGCATGTTACCTCACCGAGGTTGCTTGGTTGGGTATCGGGTGGAAAATAAAAGTAAATCTTTTTTGCCCATTTGTCCGTGGCCGTGGTGTCGTCGGTTGTGGGTCTACTGTGCTGATTTTGTTTTGTTTTGTGTTGTTTTTTTTTTGCGCTTGTGTTTAGTTGCACACCTTCAGCGCCACGAGTGAGCACATCTCGTTGGATAATCCTTTTGTAGTTCATTTTCCTTGACTAGTGCTGCCCATCGCTTCGGCGCGATTCGCCGTTGTCCGTCTCAAGATCATTCGACGGAAGTGAACATGACACGAGCGAGCGAGATTCTTGGAACGATTTTTGCCCCAGCATCCGCTCGGTGGCTATCACGATGGTCAAGGTTCGAAGTTCTGGGTTCTCGGCCTTCTGGGCCTGTCTCGCTCGCTGGTCTGCTCTTCCCGCGAACATGCGGTGAATTTATTGTTATGATTACAACCCAAACAACTCAACCGTTTACACTAACAACATCGGATATTGCTACTATTAAGCAACATTTCTTTCTCGCCCGGTCGCTTCTCCTTCGCGCTTCTTCTTCTGGGTCTTGGGTGTATCTATCGAACGTGCTTCTAGTCTTTCTTCTTTCTTTTTTTTTTGTTTCATGCTGTTTCGTTATCTGCCCCAGCTGCCCCAGCTGCCCTCGCTGCCATGCCCAGCTGCATGTTCTGTTCTATTAACCTTTTCTAAAGCATCATCACACGTTTTCCAGATTGAGCGCGCATGATCGCGATCTTGTTCACAGGATCCCATGCGCTTAGATTACTCCGAACCAATCAACGACCGCAACCGCGCATAGCACACACGTATGCTCGTATTTCCTTCGCCATACAGCTTCGCTTTTTGTTTTTGTTTCTTGCTCACAAAAGAATGCTTTCCTCGCGGAAGAAAAGCCTAGCCCCAGGGCGCGCGCGGAAACTCGAGGAAAGTTAATCTCAGCAGGAGCGCGCAAGATGGAGAATTAACCCGCCGGAACTGCCGCTACCGCTTGGCTACCGTTAGTGTGAGATGTTTTGCGCCTTGCCTTGCGCCTTTACAGTCCATTCGCGGGGCACCATTCGGTATTTTCAACTAACAACATCCCAACACACTACACTTCCCCAGCCATCCAACGGACGGTGGAAAATGTGGTCGACATTGCTTTGGACATGCCATGCTCATGGTGTGTCGGTTTCGGTACCACTTGTGTGTTTTTTTTCTTCCACCGACACCAAAGAACAGGGCAATCCTCGTGCCAAAGAATCTGGCCACTGAAATTCTACCTTCGAATCCGCGCGAAGGAACATTCCACGACCATCGCGAACCGCGAGTGCAGAAGTAATCGAACATGTAGCGAGTGACGTTCGAATGGATATTCGAACGAAACCACGCCACCCTTTGCTTGCTGCAACCCGAATCAGAACATTATTAAGGAAGTGGGATTCGGTCAATCTAACAGCGTGAAGTAGCCAAGTGCCGCGCGCACCAACGGTACGATGCAAAACAATTGCAACAGTTGCCCTTTTATGTAATTTCTGTCAACTTGATCACTTTTTATGCAAATAAACTACACCACCACCGTGTTGGTGTGTGCGCGAGTGCGCGAGTGCAGCAACCAGAACGGTGGAACGTGTACCAGCGGCGAACCAATAAATGGAGAGACCCAAGTACCCGTTGGCAGAAGTTATGAACGAGCATAGGTGAGATTGTCGCATTAAGCGCAGCAGCTCGGCAGAAGCAAAGCTCGGTACGATCGTCTGCATTCTCCGCTCCGCGATCTGTACAATCGGTCTCATTATATTCATTCACCCGCGCGAGTCGGTGTCAAACGCACGGGCGCACAAGCTCCTAACGATCGATCCTTCCGAGCTGCAGCAAATCCAGTGCCCACGCTTTGGTGCCCATAATCGGTGGCGTTTGGTTGCGGGAGCGTTACAAACGGCACTTTGCAAGACGACAGACGGCACCGTGGCAAGTGCAATCGAGCGAAACAATCGTGGTTGCGAGTGCAATTAACGCCACACGCACTAACGCAGCTCGCGAACTACTCGATCTCGCGCAGGGTGGCGAGAATGCAACAACCTGGACGACCTGGAGGAGAACTTAAACGATCGTTAGACCTGACAAAACGTTTCACTTCAATTTGCGTTCCATCCGGCAGCCAGCAGTCCGTCAGTCTGTCGCAGATTATCTACGCGACCGGCAGCGGGGGCTTGGCTTGAGTGAGAGAAACCAACAATGAGCATAAATTTCATAATTTCACTAACTGCCGCCACTTGGTGTTCGAGCTTGGTCGCAGTGAAGGTTGGTTTTTCTTATCCTTGTGGGGGTATATGGAGGCTTTTTTTTTCTTTGCCGCGTGATTACACACACTCAAGCGGGAATGTTTTCAAAGCACTTCAAACAAGTCACCGAGCAGACGCTGCACTTGCAGGCGTTGTAGGAATCGCGAGTTCTCGAGCGATCGTCCGCGAGCGATCGAGAGCGTGCTTTCTGAAGCGCCTAAACCGAGCAGGTGGACGACAAACAGTCCAACGCAATGTTTGATGTAGCTTTACAGCATAAACTGATGGGAGTTTCGTTCGCCCATGTTCTAAACCCAATTGAAGCAGTCGGATCTACGGAAGGAGAAAATATCACAACAATAACATTGTATGCAAATGTAGTCTGATCTTCAGCCATCTGCAAAATTCGCTCAGTGGTGTCGTTATGTCGCTTGCCTAATTTCCAGACCAAGATTTCCAACTTATCGACAGCAAAGTTTGGCACAAGCCTGTTCGATGAGTGCGTCCCGTCCAAATTCAGCCCCCAATGGATAGAAATAAAAATGAATCGCGGCGCTGAAACATAAATTAGATTATCCAGCGCACGTTCGCCGCGCACAAAACGATGTGCCGTGATGAAAGCCGCTGATTTCAGACGTGCGCATGCCGCACTCTCGCAGCTCCAGCCGGGCAAAGAACTTACCCTTAGGGGGTGATAAGCGACGTGGAAAAAGAAGAAGAAAAATAAATAAACCCTCCCCCCAAGCGAAGAGGGATAAGAACACGACCAAAGCCCCACGGGGCCGTTTAAATTGATTGCTTAAATAAATATTAAAACAAGTGTATTGGCACAAGGGTGGTGCCCGGGTCCGAACGTCAATTGGCATCGGTAAATGTGGTACAATCGGAGTACCGAGTGCTTCCCGAGGTCGCGGTTTTCCACGTCTCTGAGCGGAGTCGGAATGCCACAGACCCAAGCGGTTGAAGGTCGGTTTACAGTTAGACCGCGCAGGGACTTCACATTACGAACGGTCCGTTTTGCTATCGGACCACCGATCGGACGACCAACCGGCTCGGGGGCGATATGTGAGGCCGGTTCAAAATTTATGCACGCTACAGTGGCGAACAAAAAAGAGAAGAGGAAAAAAAAACACCCCTCCAGAGAGACCTCCTTCTGGGGCACAAATTCACACCAAAAGCGACGCGCGCCCGACTCGAAGTCAAAACGAGATTAAATAAATGGCGCTACGGGAGTGCTTCTAAGCTGGGTCGGTTTGGCCATTCTGCCGATTGATTCTGGCGAAACGGATGAACGGCGCCTTCGGTCAAAACGAACCAGTGATTCTTTAGGCGCGTGGCTCCGGACAGAACCATGCCACGGACCGAAGCCACAAAGCCACATAAGCCCGGGTTGAGTTTGCGCACCAAAATTAGTTAACCAATTTGGTCGCTCTGTCGATTGGAGCTGGTCGCTGGAGCTCTGGAGTCTGCAGTCCCGCATGTGGGAGGACTGGACGTTATCTTGGACTTCTCTGGCCGGCACCGATTCCCGCCGATAATGCTGCTGGGCAATGGACCCAGGTACGCCCGGTCGGTTGATCTTGGAATGGTGGTTATTTCGCTAGCGGTACTCGCCGAAGCGAACAACAAAAGTCCGGCCAGAACCGGTGCAACCGGCGCCCGGAGTTGAGCTTGATTGCAACTAATCTAGAAAATTAGCCCAATCGAGGAATTGCGGCTCGAAGTGAGGATCGAAGCGAGCGAGCAAGTGATCCGCCTCTGCGCCTCCGCGTCTTTGGCGGTGGAAAAGAAAGCAAAAAACAACCCCCAAGAGCGATCGATCGAAGGAAAACGAGATCGATCATCGATTGTCCAAACACACCCAACCGGAACGCACCTGCCCCGATCGACGTCGGCGGGTTTGATTAACGGTCGAGGCGAGCGAACCCGCCGGAATGCACTGTTAATCGGTATTACATAAATCCGATAAGCATAATTTTCCCTCCGCCAAGACGGCATCGATGCCCTGATTACGCGCGCGCTGCTCCTGGTTAACCCACATCCGGGCTAATTGGGCCGACATGTTTCTTAATGTTGCACAGAATATGGCCCCCCCCCGCTGCAGAAAGCTTCCAGAATGGTGGTTCCCCTTTCCAAGAGCCTGGTTCCATTATTTGTTGGTCGCTTTTTCCGGGCCATTTTGAGGACGCCCGCAAAAGGGCTCGCCGCGACCCATAGAGACTGAAACCGTGGGACCAACCGTGGCCACCGAATACGAGCTTGAGCTTGAGCTTGCGGTTGCGTGAGAGAACACAACCATTGTCCCGTGGCGCACACAATCCGGCGTGTTGTCAGTCGTTACATTAGCTCACCTTTAGGTCGCCGGAATTCAGCCCCAAGTCCGGCGCCATCGTCCGGCGGAATATCGGCGGCCGGTGGAAAAAATTAAAGTTACAGCCCCAATAGTGCACTGGACTGGTACGTGCATTCGTGCCGTTCGCTATCATTATCACCCCTCGAAAGAAAAGCGTGGTCTCGGTGGTTCATCCCCTTACAATGCGCTCCACGCTGCCTGGGAACGAAGCGAGTGTGCCCTCTTTCGATATTGTGTATGTGTGCTAGGGCGCACTTAGGGCGGCTATCGTGTGCCCCTGGGGATGTGGATGCTCCTCTTTGCCGGCGATTTCCGTCGCACAATAGATGTTCCATTCTGTGGCGTTCCGTAATTAATTCTAACGCACACACACGCACACGCTCGCGCACGCTCGCGCTGAGAATCTCGTAGCGACCAAAGACGCGCCCATTCGAGTCCACGACACTCGCGCGCTAAATAATATGGAATTAGTGTGTGTTTATTAATTGGCAGAAAATTAATTATCCTATCTACTTGCGGGCCGCTGCAGGGAAGCGCCCGTGTGTTCCGTAAAATGTACCGTTCGGTTTACAGTCGCGGTGTTGTCTTCTTCGGTTCTAATTGCTATCCGATGGGCAGACACCGCAACAGCCATCAAAATAGCCTTCACATCTAGAACAACAATCACGGTGGTGGCCGTTCTCAGGCCAAGCTCGTCCACCGACCGCCTCCCCCCGGATGCATTTTCCCACCCACCCACCCACCCACCCATCTCCCCGACAGAGGTTTGGTGGTGTGCGAAAAAATTCTAGCGGTTTCTTGGGACACCGCCCTCCATCCGGTCACCATTTTGTGGGTCAGCTCCCGCTACCATCTGGGATAAGGGATTTTTCTATGCTCTCTCTCTCTCTCTCTCTCTCTCTCTCTCTCTCTCTCTCTCTCTCTGTTTGGCATATCGCGTCAATTTTGAGCGGCTCACGCTGGGTTCGGCCCTTCACGCCGATAGATGACGCAGCGATAAGCGGCATCACTCGGCAAGTACGGCACGCGGGATAAGAAGCTGGAGAAAGTCTAATTAATTTACCGTACGGTTGATTTTCTGCGTGCACCACGCGATCTTGTGACGATCTTCACGATCTACGGCGCAGGACGCACCCGCAGGACAGTGGCGATTGGGGACTTTTCCACACCGTCTCGGGGGAGTAGCGTAGAAAGCGTCCAATTAAAAATAATGCCCATCCACCACGGGTGGAATTTATCACACAACATGCCGCCAGCACGACGCCGAGGGGAGAGCATTTTCCTGGGAATTCATCGTCCAGGGACCGGCCAGGAACCGCCCAGATCCCAAGGACCGACGGAGCCAACTTCGCGTGCGCTTAGTGACCACCGCACACAGCGATGGCCAGAAAAGGGGGTTCCCGACTACCATCTCACCTGCACGTCGGCTGTCCGGTCTCTGATCTGCGAAAAACTCTGCGACTGCATCGACGCGAACGCGAGTGTCGAGAGCGTTATCATATCGAAGCTGTCATATTATTTGCCACAATCGCTGTTGCGCTGTGTGCCGAAGCCTTCCGGCGGTTTCACAAAAACTGTCACAGACCCTCTGCCTTCCGACAGGCGGCGGCGGCCCAACACATTGTTCGATCGCGGTGTGGTTCTGTTTTGTCCGTTTTTCAACGCTAGTCAAACGGTTGTCAGCATGCTGCTTTTGCGGTTCGCGATTTCGCGCGGGCGTTCCTTTTTTGTTTTTTTTTTTTTTTTTCGTTGTACCACCAACGGCGATCGCCCCGTGTGGTTGGCGCCAAATTGCGTGACCGGGTAGCGATCGCCTTGGGGGGATCCTATCGAACCCCTAATGATGCCCCGGGAGCTGCCAGGGGTTGGCACGGTGGCACGAAAAGCCCTGCCAGCGGGAATCGAAGGAACCTAACCGATCGAGCGCCAAACATAAATCATGTTCCACTGTCATGCGATATTGCGATTGATCGATCTAACCGCAGCAAACCGATCGGTGTAAAGTGTTTTGCCGCCGAGCCAGCCAGTTTGCTGCCATTCAGAAGTGTCCTCCAGCTACCATCAATCTATTGTTGGCTGCGATCGCGGGAGCTCTCTTCCTTCCAAGGGCCCGATCGTACGAGCCAACGTGTGATGGGAAGGTGTGCGCAAATGCACCATCCTTCGCACACCAACGATCGTTTGGTTGGTTTGAAAATTGAAGGGGATTTATTTCAATGGCTTTTCGCGGCGATCTCATTAGCATAAAGAGGAAATGCGATACTTCTGCATCGCCGGTGCGGCTGATTCGGCTTTTGGACTCGACAGCAGCGACCGATTCACTGGCTGCTGGTTTTTTGTCCCCAAGCCAAAGCTGTTGTCATCCCACCTTGGTTATGCTGTAGATAGACGGTTCAAAATTTACTGCAGTCGTAAGAGCAAAAGCACACACATGCATGACCGTCCGCAATAGCTGGTAGCAAGAAAAAAAAACCAGCTGGTTCTGAAGGAACAACAAAAACCGTCCCTCCGAGCTGCGGAAAAAAAAACGCCCCGATCGGATCATGGAAATATAGCAAAACGTGGAATACATTTGCGTCTCGGCGCATGACGCGCTGAGCCACGCTATAATTTACGAGCGTGTGGGCCAATTTTCGTCAACAAACTCCAGCGAAACAGAGGAGACTGGGGGCGGGTGGGAAAAAAACAAGGAACGCCAGCCCTCCCATTACGACCTTGTAACTGGTTCCTTTTTCATACGAGCTACCCCGTTAACGGTGAACAACGTTGGGAAAGGCATTCTGTGAGGTGTCTGCTTCCTTCGCGAAAACCCCCCGACGACACGATCGCAAGGAGAGCATGGAAAAGAGGGTGTTCCACACACACACACACACACACACACACACATACACAGCGAACACGGAAAGAGAAGGTGTTAATGAAGCAGGCTCCAGCTGTGATCTGTTGCGGTGCAATCGCACGCCGATAGCACGCCGCGACGAAACGATGAAGCGAGCGGGCGAAGAAAAAGAAAATCACTACCACACACACACACACACACACACACACCTGAGTCCGAGATGGGGTGTGTGTAGCGCCCAACCCCCGTTAGCGCATTTATGCTCCGTGGCGTAGAAAACTCGGCATCATTTTCGATTGACCCAATTACGCTTGGCAGCAGAAAGAGCGAGAGAGAGAGAGAGAGAGAGAGAGAGAGAGAGAGAAAGAGTGAGCCCCATTTGCTGGAACGCCAGATCCCTTGACCGAGCGGCACGGAAGGGCTTTTGATTACTCAATTACAATTATTCATTATTTATGCTGTGTTACTGATTTACGTTTTCTTATGCTACCACCCTTCGAGTAGCATATGTCCCGAGGGCCATCCCGAAGGCTCGCCCTCGAGAACAGAAGGCATCCTGAACGTAGACAGCTGGAACGGATGGTACGCGGCCAATCGGTGCCCACACTCATCCACTTGCTTATCTACTAAATATAGGCTGCCATCAGCGGGCGCTAAAAGGGAACAAGCCGCAGTATTTGCGTACCCGTGGAAGCAGCAGGCCTTCGCAAGGGACACCATTAGTGACGATGAAAACGGCCTAATGGGCGGCACCGGGTCCAGTGCGCGTGTTAAGAAATAAAATACTCTATTTGCTAATGGGCCGTGTACGCGAGATAGTTGCAAATTAATTAGCCTACTAAACTGATCGCGCGCCACCACCACCACCACGACGTGTGTTGGATGTGTGTTTGCAATTATTAGCCACAAGAAAAAAGGAAAAAAACAGACGAACGAAGCCACGTCCTAGGAGTGTCTGCGATTAAAGTAGGTGGAAGCGAACCCGACACCGGCTGGCTGGGAAGCAGCGGCTCGTTTTTCTTTTTTTTTTTCGCCGAACAAATAATTAACATCCATCGCGCATGTCCGCTAGGGTGGAATGACGGATACACCTGTGCCTTCGGGGCCGAGAGTTGCCCAGATTGCACCGGTTTCCGTTGAGCGGGTTGAGTGATTTATTTTGTCTCGCAAACGCGCGTCTCCCCACCCCTCGATACGCGTCACAAAAGGGCATTAATTAAATCGCACCAAATGGTTTCAGTTTCCGGAGTGTCGCGAAGAATGCGACAACCAGGACACACAACCGACGGGCGATCGCTGTTTGCAAGCCTTTTTACCCTTGTCAACACGCGTGTGTTGCGCTTGTTGCCTTAAAGGTATGCTGCCTGGGGCTGCTTTACGCTTCAACGCTTAGGGTGATTTTATCTAAATTGTCTGCATTCGATATGGACGCGTCCGAAGCCGAAAAATTCCACGAAAACCACGATAACACAGCAGCATTCTGAGTTATGTGAATGTTGACCTCTTGGCCTGCGCGTCAGGTCGTCCAGGATTGTGACCATTGCGACCGTCTCTACAACTCCATAACTTTCTTTTGACATGTGAATTAATTGCGTCCTCCCCCTCCCGAGAGGGCTGAATGGGCAACATGATGTAAAATCCGTTGCTCCCCTTGTTTTTTGTTTGTTTGTTAAAAGAACAAAAGCATAAAACTCACACATCTTGTGTACCGTTAAACACGCTAGAAATGGCCTCGTGTAGTCACGGCAAATGCAAACACCTAGAGGTCGACTGCACTCACGCTGCTAAACTGCAAGCCAAAAAACAAGCCCTCCTCACGATGTATGCGACATTTTCCATAAATCGCTGCACCGGCACCAAGAACGGCTCGATCTCAATTAACTAAACAGCGGTAAAACCAAGCACACATGGATTAGAACGTACCAGCTACGTACGGTGAGCTGCTGATAATCCTTCTCCATCACCGATCGATGGCCACAGATAAAAGAGCTACCTTCTGGTTGTAGTTCTTCGACAACACCACTTCAACGGCACCAAGCAAACGGCAAAGTGTCGCGGATCCGCTAAGGTCACACCGTAGCATGATGACTTTTCCGCGAGTTTTCCGACGTCATGCGCCATTGTTGGATCGTGGCTCGCGCGCACGGTACGGATATCTGCGACATGATGCTGCGGTGCATGATAACCATCGAGCAGTTAGTCGAGAGATCTTGTCGAAGCCAGCACCCCATGCCTGTCGTGTCGGCATTCCGCGGGTTCCACTGACATTCCAATTACTTCCCAATCATGCGATCGCGAGATCGCAAGAACGAGAAGGACGCCACAGGTCGGTACGCCATTCATCCAAACGGCAACCCCCGGTACGTGCCCTAAAGGAGTCGCGAAATGGGCGAGAAGCAAGCCCGTACAGCAACCTGCACGGATTCAGGCCTCATCCGGTGAGCTTGCTCGTTCTTGTCTTATTAGCACAAAATGGATCACACACAGTCGCGATCGGGACGTTTGGGCTTACGCTCGGGCATAGAGCGCCGCAATCGACCGTAATTGTACGCCCTCAAGACGCGCGTTCCGTGCGTCAATGCTCGACCACAAGAACCCATAACAACCTGTTAATTATATTCTTCCCGTTTCCCGCGAGCTGACCGTTCGGTTCTAGTCCTGTGCGCACACACCTTGCGCGAAATCTCGACTCGTGCTCAACAGCTCGATCGCAACCGCCCTCTGTGCTCTGTGAGCTCTTTTTTGCTACGCCAGATTCACCGTACTCCGCCGGTACTGCTGAAGGGATGCACAGGTCCATCACCTTCCGCTTTTGCAGCTGTAGAAGCACCGTACTATATCATTACTGTTAGACGATAGCAGCGTGGAAACAATTACTATTTGAACCACGACCCCGACGACGACTGGCCGCTCGTAGAACGCGCTCGAGCCGGAAACGGTTCGTCGAACAACGCGCTCAAAAACCCGGCACAAACCCCCACCCACCCGGTTGCCCTTTGGTGAAAAACCGACGCGAACCGGCGGCCAGCCAGCGAGCAAAACAAGCAAGCGGCAACACACACTAAAAAAAACGAGATCCTCCCGATGGGAGGACATCTTTCGCCAATTGTTAGCAAACAGCGGCACAGACCATTAAGGCGAGCCACCCCGTCCTCCTCTTTGCAGCACGCTCGCGCCGTAAAGACGTACATATTTTATATTTTTCCTTCATCCCCCAGCGGTGACCAGCCGGCTCGAAGCCGAGCTTCCTAGACCCCACAGCATCGCCGAGCCTCGCCGAGAGAACTCCTTTCACTGATAAGAATCTCTCCACCCACCAGTGGGGTGGGTTTTCCAATTTGGTGTTCTGGAGGTATCCCGCCATTGTGGGCCAAACCAAGGAGCCCCTTCCGCTTGTCAATTGCGCTTATGAAATGGGCAAAACGCCGTGCTCGATTTGGTACCGCGACTGCAACCCGTGAAGGCAAATAATGGAAGTTGGATAAAAATAATAACAAGTACAAAAAAATGTGTATCTATCCCCGGATGTACCGCGAACCTATTATTATTGCCCTATCGCGAGGGTCCATCGTTTGTTCGCGGTGGTTTTTGGACGAAGCGCACACAAACGATGCACGTGAACGAGCAGCACGGCATCATCATGCCCGGGCACCCCATTGAAAGCCCATTTTGATTTAATAAAGCACCGTGTTGTGCGCTTGTTAAAACGAGCTGCAGAACGAGCATTCCGCGGCGCTGCTTTAGAATGCGCTCCCTCAAGTTTGCTGACCATTTCGCTGCCGAAGGATGGCCGTCTCCATCGCGCGGGGGATGCTCTTTAGGGCTCGTGCATACTCGTGCGCCTAGCGCGGAAAGGGAGTGGCCTTTTTGCGGGTTCACGACAGAAAACGTGCGCGGAAGGGATTAGCTTTGGGCGACAATCCAAGGCGACGACTCGGCGACGACTCTAATGATCGCCAATTATTGCGATCAGCAGCGCCCCGTCGGATGATAATCCCTGTAACATGACAAGGAACAAATCGTTCCAGGAACGGTTGGGCGAATCCTGAGCAGCCTGAATACCACCACGTCGCGATGGTTCTATCGAACAATCCATCTTGTGCCAGCCTCTGTCGCACACCGAGCCTATTTTGGCCTTGTCCTGAACTGTCGATGAACGTCCATCAGTGAAGGGGGTTTTTCCAACGTGCCAATCCGCGAGCGCCACCAGTAATCAATCATCGAACGCAAACCACCGGAACGGTGTGGATTGTGCGGTAGTAGCAAGATGTCATCAGCCGGGTTGTGATGCCGTGTCCGCCTAAAACAGCTCAATTTACACACCCAAGCCAAGTGCCAGCTATTGGTTGGCTTGTGGGCCCTTTTTCCCTCTTCAAGGACGTTCCGGTTCGATGACCTTTCTGCCCCTCGGTTCTCGGATGGTTGATCAAGCACCTAAACCAATCAACGCGCGAAAACCGCGAATTGCGTGCGCGCGAGTTTTTCTCCCTTCGGGTGGGCCCGACCGTGCAGCCAAACGCGAGTTTTATGTGTTTTCCATTTCTTTTCCCACCATCCATCGGCGACATCGTGCCGCGAGGTTGTGCGATTATTTTGGACCGTTCCGTGGTGCCACCATCCGGGCCGGTGACGGACAACATCCAGTGTGCCGTTAAGTCTGGAAAATAGATAAGCGACACGAAGAAACCTTCTAAATAGCACCACCAGCATCGGGCGATCGCACCAGCAGATCTGCGCGTCACACTCCGGCACTCGATTGATCGACGGCCTTTCCGGTGTCTTCTTTACCACACATCTCTCAAGCAAGGATCGAGGGTTTTTTTTTTGTTGCGTGTTTTTTTTTCCTCGATTTGTTTTCGTTCTGTTTTCAATTAAGATTCTGTGGCTTGTTAAGCTTGCCGCGCAACCACAAACGATCGCGGGGCAAAACACACACGAAGAGGGAGGAAAAAACTCGTTTTCCAGACCACTTTTATCACGAAAATTCCCAAAAGCCATTTCGGCAACCGTTTGATTCCTTCTGTAACCGTTCGCTCACTTTCTCGGCTGTTTCGAGCATCGAACCTTATTCTTGGCGCAATTCCACTTTTGAACGAACGAAATGCTGCCAGTTTCGTCACATGGAATAAATTAACAATAATTTTATCGACGAAGAAAAATGGCCATCTTCCATCTTGGCTGAATTCAGCCGCGAGGTTCCTACTTTTTTTTCTCTTCTCTTCTCCAGAGGGGCGAACGACTCCATTATTCGCTCGCGATTGCTGGACGATTCCTTTTCCATACCTTCTCCAGTCCAGTCGCCTTGGTAACGTGCTAACCACAGTAGCCGTGGAGGATCTGAGCGATCCACGGCAGCGTGACGGCGTGCTCCGTGAAATAGAAAGCACCCGAAAAACCGCAGCCAACCTGTGTTGCCGTCGGTTTGGTGTCCACACAATGGCCAAGTGAAGGCGACACACTTGCACGTGGCCGTCAATTTGCTTCGCTCCAGTTTGGTGCCATCGCCTTCAGGCTGTGGGTCGTACTCTTACTCTTAACATCGGTCCATCAGGTCCGTACAGCGTACCCGATATTTATGATTCCATAAGTTCAGCCTGACCGGAATGACGTTGCAAGGTGCCTGAGATGCTACTAATCGCCGACCGTCGACCGATCGTACTCGGAATCTTGTGTGGGATGTGGCTTCAGCGCGTAGGATGACTGAGCCCCGTGTGCTTGGTGAGCAGCCTGCATCCGCTATCGATGGAAATTGATCAATTATTATAATTACTACCGCACATCGAGCACCGCGACACGCGAAGAAGAGACATTGGCCTCTGCACCGTGGCGATGGTTGTTATGCTAACGTGTTGTCCCCAGTTCTTGCGCCATCGCACGTTGTACTAGAATTCGCGCCCCGTTAGGATCGTTAGGGCAATCTGCTGTTGCCTTGTTTGCGCCAAACGCAGCCTGCTCGTGCTACTGCACCGTCCGGCACGATGTGGGACACGTATGCAATCGCGTCCCAGTGCCAGGAGATTATATTTTCCTGATTTGAATATGGCAACCATAGCATAACGGTAGCGTGCGCTTGAGGTGTGCTTGATTTTTCAACCGCTAAGGTGTCGCGTTTTCTGCATTGCAAACTTCTCGATCATTATCACAACCCATACTGCGGCCGTTCGTTCGTTCGAGATCGTTGTGGCAACCAATTTGTTATGCGGAACTCTTTTTGTTACATGACTGCACATAAAATAAGATCTGTTCTAGACACAACAGCTAAATGTTTGGCTTTCCTTCGTGTGATTACAGATCGGCCAACTTCTACCAAACGACAATGACTTGCGAGCTGTCGGATATGGATCGCATCACGCTGGCAGGATCTTCCGCCTTCCAAACGAACGACGGTGCCGACTATCTGGAGAACAACTGCGCCGAAGAACCGACGAAGCTGTGCGAATTCAAGCGCCTCTCGGGACGTATCTTGAAGACGGTCGACTCGGTGTACCAGGACGTCGCCAGTGTGGATGAATGCCGAGAGTTGTGCCTTAGCTCGCCGTACCGTTGCCACTCGTACGACTACGGAGATACCGGTGACATGGTGTGCCGTCTGTCGCATCACAGCCGCGCCACACTGTCCGACATTCAGGATCCCTATCTGGACGTGCCGGAAGCTGCCACCTACGAGCTGTCGTCTTGCTACAACGTTTCGATTGAGTGCCGTGCCGGTGATATGATCGCCAAGATTCGCACCTCCAAGCTGTTCGATGGCAAGGTGTACGCCAAGGGATCGCCGAACTCGTGCTCTGTCGACGTCAAAAATTCGCTGGAGTTCGAGCTGCGCATGGGTTACCAGGACATCGACTGCAACGTGCGACAGAACGGTCTCGGACGCTACCTGAACGATGTGGTCATCCAGCACCACGACACGATCGTGACGTCGTCGGATCTTGGCCTTGCCGTCACCTGCCAGTACGATCTGACCAACAAGACTGTCTCCAACGATGTCGATCTGGATGTCACTGGCGATATTGAACCTGCTCTGTCGGAGGAAGTCGTCGTCGATTCACCGAACGTTGTGATGAAGATCACCACGCGCGATGGCAGCGAGATGATGCGAACGGCCGAAGTTGGCGATCCCCTGGCACTGCGCTTCGAGATCCTGGACCCGCAGTCTCCGTACGAGATCTTTGTGCGCGAACTGGTCGCGATGGATGGCGTGGACAGCAGCGAAATCACGCTCATCGATGCTCGCGGATGTCCTACGGATCACTTCATCATGGGCCCGATCTACAAGAGCGCCTCCTCGGGCAAGATCCTGCTGTCGCACTTCGACGCGTTCAAGTTCCCGTCGTCGGAGATGGTACAGTTCCGTGCACTCGTCACACCGTGCATGCCAACCTGCGAGCCAGTACAGTGCGATCAGGACGATTTCGGTGGTGAACTGCGCTCGATGGTTTCGTACGGACGTAAGCGCCGATCGGTCAACGCTACGGCGAGCGCACTGATGGATGCCGTTGCACGTCATCGTCGCGAAACAACTCGCCAGGCTCCACAGGATGACATGCTGCTGGTACAGTCGATCCAAATCACGGACAAGTTCGGCTTCGAGAAGCAGCAGGGTGCCAAACCGAAGCTCAGCAGCAGTGAAACCGTGTTCGTGGCCAACGATGGACAAGGAATCTGCGTGAATGGTTTAGGTAAGCGAACGCGAAAAAAAAAGCCACTCAGTGTGACTAACGGCTAATGACTAATTTCCACCATACGCCATCTTCCGACAGGACTCATCGTGGCCGGTGCCGTGTTCTTGCTCGGCCAGCTGGCCGTTATTGCCATCTGGACCTACCTTTGGCAACGTCGCCGAAAGCAGCGTCAGTTTGAGAACGCCTCGATGGGCTCGTCGGTTGTGCCGACCCCAACACTGACCGGAAGCCGGGCGGATTCGATGTGCAAGCTGTACGACAGTGGTTACGCAGGCAGGCACTTTTAAACTCCCCACGCCAAGGCTGACCATCCCCACCAAATTTGCGACGGAATTATTTAGATAACGAAATACCTTCCATTCCCCACGAACATACGCAGGACGCTTAGGACACAGTGAATTTTCACGTAATTCTCTGGCACGCAGGGCGCGGACAGCCCGAAGCCCGAACTGTCCAGAGTTACTTTTAAAGCGAGCAGAAGCGGAACAAAATCGCCACCTTACGATTCAAATCTTCCTCTGCCATCTAATCTTTGCCGGACCGGGTATAGGTTCACGACGAGGGAAATCGTACTTTTTTGAGGAATAACGTGCATCACCTCTCTAACGATCCACGATCACAGATCCCACGGCGGATATGCACTGTACCGCTGGCGAGTGCGCACTAACTTATTTTCAACGAAGAAAGTGCCCTAAATGATGAAGTTTTTTTTTTTAAAGCAAATGCATAACTCATATTCACGTTTAGAGCAAAATCGTACACACAATTAAATATCATTTTATCACCATTCTCATGAAAAGATCGTACAATCGAATGATTGAAAACATATTGGAGAAAAGGACGACTAGAATATAAAACAGAGGGGCAGGCAAACGAGTGCAGAAAATTTATCAAAGGCAAAAGGAGTCGAAAAAAACAGGGAGAGCAAAAAAATTAGCAAATCATTAAGAAAGGGTTAGCTGGGAATGTCTGTACGAGGGTGAACGCGTAATTGTGATAGGCATTACGAATTAAAACGCACAACAAGCATCTTCCGTTAGTGAGACTGATCTGTGTGACTGACGAACGGCGTGAGTGAGTGCATTGCCATGTGCTTGCGGCGACTATTACCCGCAAGTGCACGTGTGATGACGAATGAATGAGTTAGCTTTAGTAGGAGCAATTTCGGCTAAAAATGGCGAAAATCGACAAAATTTTGCTAGGAACAAAACAAGTGAAGTAACGTAGTATTACGGTAGGGAAAATTCCGCCCTCCTTTGAGAGCGGTCAACAGCGGTATTTAAACAGGGGCAAGGGCTAACGACGACCAATCTGTAGACTTGTATATCCATTTGTCCTTTTCTCCGGACTTTAAGGCCACACTCAGGCCGGCGGACGTGTTTGCGACCGTGCGTGAGCGATATAGGGCCGAGCTAATGAGCGCAATGGTCAATTCAAATGAAACCGAACAATCGCTATTATTTGGGTTGGACATTGTGCCATCGGTACATCTGGAATCGGGGCGTCTCTGGGACCGGATCCCCGAACGACTCCCCCCTTCCATAGCTAATTTCGTTCACCCGTCAGCCAGTGGATTGTGCGGCCTTAATTTTAAGCATTTATCATAATTTATTTTTACTCCATAATCCCTAACTTTTATTAGTTCTTTGAACGAAATTTGATCAAGTGGCGCATACATCGACCTTTGGCTTCAGCCAAAATTACTTTGTAGCTCTAACGACCACATCACATACTCATCACGCAAGGTTCACGAATCATCCTGGACATACTTCTTTTATCCATCCAGAAGTCCTACCACACCAACCAACAACACCATACACCGAGAGGACAGTGTAACGATTTACCTAACCATACAACTGCCTCACAGTGCGTCAGTATGTCACAGGATTCTTGCATATGCTACTAACCTTACTGGAAATAAGACATTCATTACAATAGGTTATACTATCGCACATAGTAAAAGTAGACCGAGAATGAACATGCAGCGAGGGTGTATAACAATCAACCACTTCTACAGATGCTCTTCTTTCCCAGCACATGTAAAAGACTTTTCGGTTATTCTTTACACATGTATTACACGCGGGGCTTGTAGCACTTTGCCAATTGCTACTGTTTAAACCCCATTCACACCGACAGACCCGCGTGGCGGACGAAGTAAAGCAAACAATAAGCAACGGAAAAAAGATGTTTACAAAGAACAAACAAAAATCAAACGAAAATCTTGAAAACAACACTCCGTATAAAGTCAAAAAAGTAAATGATAATTTAACTTAACTTAAATATAACGAAAATCAAATTAACATTAACTTAATTGCGAAAAAAACAACCCTAGAGTAGTAGACATGAAAAAGCAACAATGAGAGTGAGAGAGGAAGCGAAAAAAAAACATTACGAAAAGCAAAACATAATAAATGGCCACGCAATGAGATTGTGCAACCAATCACGATCGCGACAGCGTGTCACAACGCAATAGTACTACATAAAATACATATGCATATGTTTTCTATGTATTCGCTAGACACTACCGCAGAACAGCAGCGGCAACAGTGGCTTAACCAACAAATAACATCTTGGGATACAAGCGGAAAATAGAAACACGTTACTGTAATGTGAAGCATTATTTTAATAAAGTGAATAAATTTAAAATCAAATCATGCGTATTTTATCATTTATGGGCGCACGCTATCAGCACATCTAGGAAAAGGATATTCCATCCTAACTGTAGCATATCCACCACAAGTACACAATTCCCCAGAAATGCATGATTTTATGCTTCGTTTGTCGTTTTTCGTTTTTTGCCATTTGGGAATGCTAAAATCAAACTCACCCTTAATCGATGATCCACCACCGACCACATGCGACTAGCAGAATCATTGGAAGCAGCCAGTATCATTGAGCCGGTTGTATCAAATTCAACTGAATTGATACCTTGGTTGCTTCCTACGAGAACACCGCGCTGTTCACAAATCCCTAAAATGAAACCGCATCGTATAAGCCGGTGTGTGACATTGCCGCACCACAGCTGTTTTACCTTTCCCGACGTCCCACAGCTTGACTTTCCGATCGGCGCCGCCGGTGGCCACTATGCGCTCAATAGGACTCCAGCGAACCGCGTTTACTTCACCGTCGTGTGCATCGAACTTAAACTCAACACCTTCCGGCAACCCATCAAAGTCGAACCGATCCATGTCGGCTCCAAGCGATGAGGGTCCCGGAATATCACGGATCGCCCGCTCGAGCTCGCTTTCGATGCGCGCCTTTTTCTCCTTAACAAACTTATCGTTCTCTTTGTTCATGATCTCTGCATCGCGCGACTTGTACTCCATCAACAGGTTGAGCAGCTTCGTGTTCTCATCCTGCACGGCGCGTAACTTATCCTCGGCCGTATTGGCACGCAACTGCGAAGCCAGCGATTCATCTTTAATCGTAACATGTGATGCTTTCATCTCATCCAGCTCCTCTTTTAACGAGATGCTCAGAGTCATTTGCTCTGCCAGTGCTCGCTCTTTCTCGGATAGTAGGTGCTGCAGTTCGGCGAGCTTCTGGTTTAGATTTATCACCATCTGCGAGTGTTCTCCCTTGCGCTTATGCAGTTCAGTCAATTCCTCCTGTTGGGCGAGTACCTTCTTTTCCAGTGATTGAATCTGAGCGTTAGTGATTGCTGAAACATCCGCTCCAAACCCTGCGCCACCTCCAGCCGGCCCGCCCACATTTACACTGTCCCTTATTTTCTTGTCTATTTTCAAATCCAGGTTCTCCTGTCTTAGCTTTGCCGCCGTATCGAACAAACGATTATCTGAAAGATAAGAGAAAAGTAATGAGGCAGGCTATCACATGCATTAACACTTCTTGCGATGAACTTTGCGCAACGTCCGAAAATTAGCCATACTGTTCCAGTTCAGCCGTTGATAACAAATCGGAACCATCGCTTCCATAATCCAATGGAAACATTCAATGGTACCCGACTGAATAGGTAACATCAAGGACATATGGTCTCACACGCATAATCCAATTTATCAGCATTCGCGTCAATGAACCGGTTTCGCAAGGACACTTACTATAATGTATAATATCTGCAAACCGGGCCGATTCATTTTTGTTTCGCTCTCGCAGCCTGTCCGCAATAATATCGCGCCAGTTCTCTTGCATTAATGCCATCTTACGTCGGTTTTTAGTTTTGCACCTTCAGTCTTGTAGACAATCTATTCTGAACATACACGATTGCGAAATGTATCACTACAGCAGAAAATGATCACGTACAAAAAGTATTACTACACTCCGATGTTTATCAATGTCACGTTACAGTTTAAACAAGCCTAATTATAATGTATTTTTAAAACGACTATTCAATAAATAACCATACAGAGACGACTTATCATAAGTAATTTCAAATTACACGACGGATTCTGCCGCAAAAGTACGACCGTATGTTTGTGTTTTGATTATCACTTTGTTCCATATATTTTGAATTCTATCACATCACGAGTGACAGTAAAAAAGTAAACAAATCGCTTGACAGTTATGAGCACGTCAGAGTTTTCTTTACAAAACAGGATAATGGCAAGTTTACACACAGATGATAAATTCTTTGTGTATATTTTCGCAAAATTGAAAAAAATATTTGACGAAAAAATCTTAATTACACAAATTTCATATACCTATAAAAAAGCGATAGAAAAACTTCAAAGATGTCTGTTAATTTGTTTTCTATCTAAAATACCCGACCATGCATCAGTAATTTAATTTTCACATACAAATTATATTTTTAATGAAATGCAATACGTTCCATATTTTTTCGGTAGGTATTGGTTTGTTGTAACATAACATATCATTACGAAGATCATACTTATTAGATAATATGGCCAAGCTCTATACCTATAAGGAGAATATCAAATACTTATTTTCTCAAGTATTAACCAGGTTATAAATAAAATGAAATCGAACTTACTTATCAGAAGCTCAACCGCTTAGCAGTCTTGGCCTGCTCCAAGAGAAACTGGAACCGTTCGCGGTAGAATGTCATCGTCTGTTAATCATTAATCCCGAATTTTTGGGAGTACGCATCCAAACCATCACTCCATCTCAGTTTGGGAATACCACGCCTCCTCTGTCCATGTGGGCTGCCTAAAAGGACTTTACGGGCTAGGTCTCCCGGTGCCATTCTAATGACGAGACCAACCCACCAGAGCCTGACGAGTCTGATTCGCTGCACGATAATGAGGCTATCGTACAGTTTGTATAGTTTTTCATTGTATCGGCGCTTGCAATGTCCTGCCACACATACGGGCCCAAAAATCCTTCTGAGCATCTTCCTCTCAAACGTGGTTAAGAGGGTTTCGTAAGCTTTGGACAAAGTAAGTGTCTCAGAGGTGTAGAGAGTACTTGGACTATGAATGTTCTATATAAGTCTAGGTTCAGCCATCGCGACAGGTATTTTGAGTGAAGAAGTTTCCTCAGACTGTAATATGACCGGTGGGCTGCAAGCACCCCCGCGCGTAGACTCCCATTAGTATTTATTAACAGGGCCGCTGACGGTGCCACTATCATTTTGGTCTCGTTAATCTCCAAACCGAGGTTCTCAGCCGCCTGCTCAATCCGTTTGTAAGCTTCTGCTACATAGGAGAGCCGCAAACCAATGATGTCCATGTCGTCAGCGTATGGCAAGATCTGGATTGACTTGTAGAATATGTAGAACATAGTTTCCAACAATTTTTTTCTACGAATGGGACAAGTCTTTTTTGCAAGACCAGGGAGAAGATCTTATTCATCAAATTATTGAGTAATTCATCAAAGCACTGATCCCATCATGATCTCTGGCTGGTAAATGACCAAATTTCCATCCTTACATCGACATCAGGTCACCTTAAACTCAAGCGCACCTAATGAATGAGGCAGATGATTTTTTTTATAAAAAAGTGATTTAGCAGATGATTTATTATAACGTATGATAGACCTACACGCGGTAGCGACTAATCAGAGGACTAACCAGATCAGTATAACCATGGAAAGGCAGACTATTCACTCGAAATAAACAGCCCATACGCTAGCGGTTACGAAGAAGCTCGGTGCTTCGTATGTGTAGCTGATGCAATCGTCCTTCTCCGGATCCCATAGTGCTCGGGCAACGCATCGAAAATCCTGCATTTTCTTGTCACCGACCGTAACCAAAGCCACACACCGGTATCGATCGAACTGGTATGTTTTGAACTGATTGCGTAGCTCTTCACTGAGGTTTTCCGCCAGCCGTTTTGATCGCTTCGGGACGTACTTGTACTCATCCAGAAAAGTCTCCATAAAACGGCCCAGCAAGATCTGCATTCTTTCCCGTTGAAACGGTTTGTAGGACTCCATGCGATACGAGTTTTGATAACGTGGCGCAGTGTACTGTTGAGACGAGCAATAATAAATGCATAGAATTATGCTAGGTTCAAAATCAAAAATCCAACAACGAACGGGAATACCATGCTGGTTCGAGTGTACAAGCTCCTGTCCGACCTGGAGGAGGTCATTTGTGGTCCAACTAGCCGAGAGAGTATTAGAAATGAAGATTTACGCTAGAAATATAGAAACATATAGTTAAAATTTAAGTAGAACTTTACCTTCCAAAACGCGCTGAAATTTTGATTAGATTTGGGCCCGGATTCAACTTACCGCAGCTCCAGCAACATCACTATCCCGTGGATAGGTTGATTTTCGCTGTAAGAGCATGAGTAACTTTAAAGTAATAAAATTAAAGTGCATTAAGTGCATTTTTGAATTTGCATGACACATACATATGTTTTCACAGTGCTTTTCCTGCCATCAGTATCGTCTTGCGGATCCGCGAAGCCAATTTTCTTAGGGCGTTTTCCTTTATCTTGGTCCTTAAACGAGACCGCGAAGAAATTTAGTAGATTTAGCTTGTGAACTTTCAAACATCAACACCTACTTACCTTTGAACTCTTCATATTAAAAAGCACAGCTACAAAATAAGAGTTTTAAAATAAAGTTTAGGGCGAGAAAATTTATGCAACCTATTACTGCTCTATGGTACACTGAGACTAAACATGGCCTACTAGAATTTGTGCAAATTCCTCTTGAAAGACATGGGTCAATAAAATATATCTTTTATATGATAAAAATCTCTCTCTGCGGCTGTTGGGAGGTTATGCCATTCAGCTCACAAATCATTTTTCAAATCTAAATACGGCCACGCCGTTCTTAAATAAATAACAATAACAATATGATAAAAATTACGTGTACCTGTACAAGACCTCAATAAAGTCGTACGGGGAATGTTATGTTCTGAAAAAGTTCGGAATAAAAATCAGGGTAATTCATACCATACAATAGGAAATAAATAATTATATTGACGTGAATCAATTTCTAGGGAATAAAATGTATTTAATGTGGGTTGACTTTTATGAACAGGAAGAGCTTCTCGACCTTGGAAAGGTTTCGGTTTGCAAACTTCGCAAAACCACTCACGACTGTAAACAGTCTCATCCTCGTACACACAATCAAGAAATCATTCATCGCAAGCGTCACACTGGACTCTCCTCTTGAGAAGTTAGATGTTTAAATTTATGCATGAACTGTTTATCGAACACCCAAACGATCCGTACTACGATGCCTACGACACAGATTATGTAAGTATGTTCTAAAAATGACACTGCGACAAATATGCTAACTCAAACACACTTGCACGTTTTGTTTCAGGCCGCTTATTTGCAGAATTTCCACGATATTATCGACATCGACGAACATTTCTTCGGTGAAATATGCGAGCATGGGAGTTCCCCATCCCCGTCGTAAATGCAATGCTGTTTTGCATGTTATTTTGACAAATTTTCACCTTTGGAAGAATACTATCTGGCGCGCTCATGATAAATCGTTGGCCTACGAGACATTCATATTCAACACCGATGAATATTTTCAAGCTAAAGGTTATGTTAAGCTCAACACTTTTTGCCGAATGAGGATTGACTTTCTTGCATTTGCGAATTTTTATCATACGATGCCGCCCAAAATTATGCGTGTTCTAGCCGCACGCTTACGTCCCACGATAACAGAAAATTCGACCCAAACAAAAACCCACTTTGCACATGTTCTGGCAGGTCTGTACTGTGTGTGTAGATGGAGCTCGATCCTAGGCACACCAGTGACCAGAAAGGAAATCTTGGAAGCAGTCCCGCCGGACTGGTGGTATGCAGCATACCCGGAAGATACTCGGTAGTAGAAGGTAGCCGGGTTGGCCCGTGTGGCTGTTCAATTTCGGTAGACGAAGATGCACCAGCGATACTGGGTGTTTCCCCTCAGATTGCCTCCTTTCTCTACGTGTTTGTCGGTCATCCATTTGAGCATCATGATTTGCAAGCTCATCTTCATCTCCTACAGATACTATGTTGAAGCTTGAACTAGCCGAACTATTCTGACTTCGCTGATTTTCCGAGAGGAAAGGCGTGTGGTCACGAATGGGCCGTATATTTGCCAGCTATATTTGCCCATGTGCCGTATATTTGCCCATGTGCTAAGCGGTTCGACCAGTACTATCGAAAGACATGAGGTTGGAAAAGTTTTTGTTGATAAATTCCGCGGCACGAAAGTCGCTAATAGAAGGCTCGAATATGGGAAACTTTACACGTTCAAGACGGTTGCGGTTGCTACAGTTTTTAGCTATAATTTGAAAAAACTCGTAATTCGCCTGTCGTATTGTGTAGGATCAATTGTTTATGCTTCCCTAGCACGCATGGGTTACCGCGCAAACTAAGAAATTCACACTGCTGTTTACCATTTTGCCAAATCGCGTCGCAGTACTCTTTCAGCAAGAAGCAAGTTTGAAGCAAGTTTAGCGCGTCCTGGTATTTTGTTTCGTGGAATGAGGCACTATAGTGTGGTATTAGCACATCCTTGTACTTGATCATGGTCAACTCCAGCCCATGCTCGCATATTTTACCGAAGAAATGTTCGCCGATGTCGACAATATTGTGGGAATTCTGCAAATAAGCGGCCTGAAACAAAACGTGCAAGTGTGTTTGAGTTAGCATATTTGTCGCAGTGTCATTTTTAGAACATACTTACATAATCTGTGTCGTAGGCATCGTAGTACGGATCGTTTGGGTGTTCGATAAACAGTTCATGCATAAATTTAAACATCTCAAACCAAGCGCCCGTGGGAGCTGTTAAATGTTACAAAAGTTATGTCGGTAAGACGGATATGAATATAATGCGCAGAAATGTTTGAAATAGTTAGCACATTAGCATTAGCAATCAACTTACAGCAAAATGTGTCCTGATTCTTTGTCTTGATTGGTTATCGCTTTCGTCAAGTCCACATTCCAAACCATCGTCGACGTGATCCTGTATCCAGCCCAAAATGCTTCTTGCGTTGGGTCCTTCAAAGGACATTTGTATTTCAAGGGGAATCCAACCAATCATACGGTTTCGACTGCTCCAGAATGACCTGCTCATCTTTTTCAGGTAACATATTTCCATGTTGTTAGGCTGTTGTTTGGACTCGTTGTAGAAAACAAACTGCCTGCTTTTTGGTACCGAAAACAGGGACATTACATTATTGTTCGCAATGATGAATTCATTTCGTAGTGTTTTGTTGGTAAAATCTTGCACTTTCCTCGATTGCCTCTTTTCCTCGATTTCCTCGATTGTTTAACACCTTGCGTGCCAAGTATTTTTTGGAAACTAGGTAATTTGGAAAATTTGGGCGTATGCCTACAAAACATTGGTATGTTAATGTGTATTTGCAATGAGATCTTGTCAGAAAGCATCTTCTTCTTTGCGAAATGGGATGTAGCCATCTATATTCGAATTCTCCAAAGAGTCACTTCCAATAAATTCAAAGGTTGACCACTTCTTCATAGGCTCGACTATCTAGAGTCATATGCCTTACAGTGAAATACACCGGATACAACCGTCCACTTCGAGAAGCAACGATTGTATGGTCAGAAAGCATTACTTATTAATAAGCAAAGGATGATAAACAAATATTGACTTAAGTTGCGCTGTTTATGTCAAAAATTGCAACTAAATATTACTGCTATTTACGGTGCCATACAGGAATCCCCATGAAGCTGGGGAATCCAATATCGTAGTGTGATAAAACGATTAAGATTATTTTAGAAAATGAAACCATTCGAAAGTTTTACATTTTCCAACGTCCCCGTGGACGTAAGGCGAGTGCTACATTTTCTGCGTACGACGCGTCATTTATCTATTTAACTTTACTGCACACAGGAAGAAGTTGCTCCAAAACGATAAAACAATGATAATAGTTGGAGTGTTGGGAAAATCTAAGGAGGCTCATTGTAATAAATTGGTGGATTTTGATCTGTTAAACGTTCATCCATCGCTCGCAGAAGAACCTGGAATTGATGCTCTGTCGTATGGCACCACAACTCGGGAGAGCAATATTTTTGCTGTTTGTTTATTTTTTTTCTAGGGAAAAGTGAAATTTTGCTTTCGTACAGAAGGAAAACCGGTGTTTCTTTATTTCGATGCCACATTTGATAGCATTGTTTTGTTAGAGCTCACCGAACGGATAATAGTGGAAAAAAACCCGTTGAATCCCCGTTGAACTTCATAGAATTCAATAGTACAATCCGCACCTTTTTTGCTAGGGTGCTTTTGTTTGCCCTGCAAGTGGTCCATCTCGTAGAATCCTCAATGTCGTTCAGCATGTCATATCTTTCCATATTCAAATCGTTGAAAATTATTCGTGAAAAATATGTCCTGAAGTTTCGGTTGATTGATTTGAACATTGATGCTAAGGACAAAAAAATATTAAACTGATTAATCTCCGGGCACGATCTCAGCAACTACTGGCTGCATAAAATGAAATTATCAGAATCTGGAACCTGTGATGCCTGCAATGTCCCGGATACCGCAAGACATAAAGTTTTCTACTGTAAAAAACTGAGATTGGAAAGGAGAAATAACACCAATATAAATGAAAAATCCTTTAAATCCGCTTGGAAAAAGAGGGAAAGCAAAATGCTGAAAGCTTTGACAAATTTTATTAGAGACAACGAAATCAAGTTTTAAATCACCAACGTTGGTAACAAAAGCAGCTAAAAGCAAGCACTAATCAACGGCTCCAAAAAAAAGCAACACCAAAAAATAAACGTGTTTAGGAAAAGGCAAAGTTATCTGACAACAGCCTCAAATAAATTCCTTTCCTGCACAATAAAACATAAGTGATAACAAAGATCGTGAAGTAAGGACATATGGTCTATAGCTGCCGGTCCGTAGTATAACTAGGATGTAGGATTAGTCCTCTTAGCCACGGATTAATACAGGAGGGCCCAGGAAGCTGGAATATTGTATCTTACCGTAGCCAAAGCCTAGTAAAGAAGAAGAAAAATAAATATGGCGATGATTTGAGAATAGAAATAAACAAAACTGTAGTTCAGTAAACAGTTACAGTTTATCACTCAAGGCGAATAGTCATCTGAACACATAAACTTAACTACAACAGTGAATTCGTTCATCTCCAAATAATAAAAAAAGAAGACAACAACAAAAAAGGAACACGTAAATAACAGACCCAAAAACTCACACAACTAAGACACTAATAATAACACAGTACTAGTGCGAAGAGGGTCGAGGACCCCGGGGGAGTGCCGGCTTTTGGCTCGTATTACGAGCCTTTGGATGAGAGTCCTAGCAGAAAACAGAAGAAAAGGAGAATTAGAGGGGATAGAATTCCTCTGAATGAATTCTTCGCGGAAGAGCAAACCTTTATGGTTATCGAAGGATGTACTCTCGAGAAATCTCTTAGAGCAGCTAATCCCTTCTTAGTACAAAAAGCCATTGAACTAGCAATTAACGAAATGCCAAAAAAGGTCACCATTTTAAAAGATGGCAGACTTATTGTACTGGTAAGAAACAAAAACCAAGCAAACAGATTAAAGAAAAGCGATCTTAAATCTACCAACGGAATCGAAACTAAAGTTGACAAGCATGAGACCCTTAACTCCTCTAAAGGCGTAATAAGATGTGATGCCATCCCATTTACTACTAAGGAGGAAATCATAGCTTGCTGAACAAAAAGTTAAAGACTTAGAGATCATGAAAAGAAAAGACAAGGACGGCATATGGGTCAATACCCGTACGGCCATTCTAACGTTCGACTCTGTCAGTACCCCACATAAAGCAAACTTTGGTTATTACTATGATTTGAAAGTGGAGTTATACATACCTAAGCTGATGCGATGCGTGAGCTGCCTAAAACTGGGGCACACAAAAAAAATTTGTAAAAGTGGTAAAACGTGTGCTAATAGTTGCATCATATTAAAAAACCGGTATAAGTTTGAAGAAATTAATATTTGCAAGAGTAATAAATTCATACAAACTACCGCGATTAAAGTGGCAAACCCTAATATAATAATAATATCGATATATGTAAAACCCTCAACTCCAAAGAAAACATTTGAAAAAACTATGCAAAAAATTCTAAATACAACCAACCTACATAATAATACGATAATTACTGGAGACTTCAATGCGCACCATGAAACGTGGGGGAACCCATATACAGACACTAGAGGAGGAGGATTATTAAACCTCATAAATAATTCTAGTTTTTCCATTCTGCATAACAAAGAGCTAACCTACATCAATTCTGACCCAAGAAAATATAATACAGCCATAGATCTGACTATCATACCGAGTAAGAAAACTCTAGATATAACTAGAGAGGTAACGGAGCAACACTTAGGAGGGAGTGGTCACCGCATGATAAATATCAAACTAATTACCCCAAACCGCCCGGAGCGAAGATTAGCCTTCAACAAGGCTAACATAGACAAACAAATTGCCAACTTAGATCATGGAAAGGACATTAACACGATCTCAAAAAACATCCAAAACATTATCAAAAACAATAAATATACCACGGTCCATACTCCCAAGAGCTGGTGGACTACAGAGCTGCAGCAGACTTGGGAAAGAAAAAATCTTGCCAGAAACAAATACAATAAACATCGAACATTGGAAAATCTAATAATATTCAAAAAGGACCTTGCTAAATTCAGATTTCTAAAGAAACAAGAAAAAAGAAAAAACTTCGAAAACTGGCTTGAATCGATAGATGCAAGTTCATCCACTGCACAGCTATGGTATATAATAAATAAAACCACGAAAAAAAAACATAGCCCCCAAAAACAATATTATTACAAATAACCAACTAAAAGCCAAAGAGTTTTTGAAAATAAACTTTCCACACACTAAGCTAAGAGACCAAAGAATAACAAATAACTACGAATCTGAAAAAGAAATACTTAATTATGAGTCTTGGCAAAATATCCTCGAGAAAAAAAAGAATACATCGCTGGGAACTGACAACATATCTTACAGAACACTAAGTCTGCTAAGCAAAAATAACACTCTTCTTCTTTCTTGACCCGCTCATAGTTGAGCACGTCGTGCTGACATGGCCAGGTTACCAATCAGTTTCCAGGAAACTCGGTCCAGGACTGCTCTCCTCCACCCCCGGCTGCACCCAATCTCCGACAGCTCCTGCTCCACTTGGTCCAGGCACCGAACTCGCTGCGCTCCTCTGCGCCTCGTGCCGAACGGGTCGCTGGCGAGCACCTTCTTGGTGGGTCATGAGTCCGGCATCCTCATGACATGCCCCAGCCACCGAATTCTACCGGCCTTCGCCACCGTCAGGATGTCCGGCTCGCCAAACAGCTCAGCTAGCTCGTGGTTCATTCTCCTTCTCCACACGCCCTGCTCACAAATACCGCCAAAGATAGTCCGTAGCACCCGCCGCTCGAAAATGGCGAGAGCGTTGGTGTCCTCGTCAAAAAAATGGTTGGTCCCGTATCGTCAAAAAAATCAAAAATCAAAAAATCAAAAATAATACTCTATCCATCATTAAGGAAGTTAATAAAATGTATCAAGTTGGCAAAGTTGCGGCTAAATTAAAAAAGTCAAGATAGTAGCCATACATAAAATGGGCAAAGACCCTAAAAAAACCGAAAACTTCAGACCAATTGCCCTTCTTCCGACAATTACCAAAATCACTAATTCGGCAATCCTAAAAAATATTAACCACCAATTGGACAAATACAATAGCATACCGGATACTAGCTTTGGCTCCCGAAAACACAGATCAACGCTGACGATGATAGAGTTGATAACCAATATGGTATCAGCAAACAGGCGGGACTCTCTCCGCACTGGTATAATTTTTATCGACATTAAAAATGCATACAATAGTGTAGCAACAATATAACTCTTAGAGATCATGCGCCAATCCATGATATTGGAGGAAGATATCGGATGGATAGGCAGCTTTTTATCCAATAGAACATTAGAGTTGCACTCCGAAAATAAGTTGATCAAGAGAAGAGTAAATAATGGATTACCACAAGGTGACGTACTCTCACCAACTCTCTTCAACTTATACGCTGCCTGTTGCCACGCCATAAATGACTTCACAATCATTGAAGCAGGAAAGTCGACAAAGGAGGTTGAACAAAAATTACAAAATACGGCCACCTGGCTTAAAAACACTCTGAACTCCTTAAATCTAAGCATTAATGTAGAAAAATCAAAAGTTATGAGCTTCCCCAATGACAAGGACAAGATAAACATATCTTTAGGAAATACGCTCTTAGTGCAAGACCGCAACCATAGATTCATAGGAATAACTATAGACAGCAAACTAAAATTCAATTTGCATGCCAAAAACTTAAGACTCAAGGCTATTAGTAGACTAGAAATTATGAAAACCATATGCGGGCAGTACAGGCTCACCGAGCGATTGTAAGAGGAAGCATCGAATATGGCAGTGGGCTCTGTCTAAACTCGAATAAAATGAGACAAAACGCTCTAGCTACTACATTAAACCAATCCTTGAGAAGAGTCACGGGATGTACTAAAAGTACTCCCATCAACGCACTATATGCGATTGCTGCTGAAAACCCTCTACCTATCAGATCCAAATTCCTGATAGCTAAGCAACTGGCTAAATCTATAGCTTACTCCAAACCAAATAACAGCAGATTAGTCAAGCTATTAAACCAAAAAACAGGAAACAATCACACAGCGCAAGAAAATATTTACTTGGAGTACAAAGAAATATATGTAGCTATCGCCAACTTTGATCACAACACTTATCTTAACTCCAACATTGAATCAAGAATCACAACCGACATTCTAGGTGTCAATAGTAAAAAACAGATGAACCCGGCGACTACAAAACTACTTACTATAGAAATTATAGACTCCTACCCCAAAGATATTAGAATATTCACTGATGGCTGCAAGAACCTAAATGGATGCGGTATAGGCATACACATTAGAAAAGCTAATGAAGAACCGCTAAATCTAGTCCGCAAATTAAGCATACCAACTTCTATATGCACCACCGAGCTATATGCCATAAAGGAAACACTGGAATTTGTAAAAAACGAAGGTATGAGCCACCCAACAGTGTTCACAGACAGTAAAGCAGCCTGCACCATACTAAAAAACTCATCTACGGAAGGTGTGACAGATGAAATCATAGGAGACATACTATACTACTGTGATACAACCCAAGCTAAAATACAATGGATCCCGAGCTATGTGGGGGTAGAGGGCAATGAAATTGCTGACCAACTCGCCAAAGAAGGTACAAACTGTGAAACTAGGATTAAGAAAAAAATTAGACTAGTAGATGCCATAACCAAATTTAAAAACAAAGCCCAAACAGAAGCAACATGTGCCTAACCAAAGGAAGAACATTCCAAAAATTCCAACCGCACCTTACTAGGAAAATGTGGCATGCAAAATTAAACTTAGCAGCAAAAGACATTAAAATGTTAAACAGATTAATATCGGGTCACAATTACAGCAACTACTGGCTACATAAAATGAAACGTATTGACTCTGGAACCTGCGATACATGTAACTCCCCAGACACAGCAAGACATAAGATATTATACTGTGATAAATTAAGATTGGAAAGAAGAAATGCCGCTCTGTTAATGGGTTAGGATCCGACGCCTCTAGAAGGCTACACAGGCTCTCCTTTCCAACTCCTATTCCGTCACGTCCCCGACGTGCAGAGCGGTAACATGTATCATCGTATATCTAAGCTTGGGTAAACGGGCTGGTTCCAACCCCTTGGGCGGATGGTGGCGCATGGCTAAACAGGGGGGGGGGGGTGGCCAGTGCGGGTAACCGGGCTGTCTGAACGTCGGGGGGACAGCCAGACGCTAAACTAAACTGTCCCGAGGCCCTCCAGAGGTACTGGGGGTTCGAGCGCGGGGCCAGTCACCCTGCCTCGAGTAAGAATACGACTACAGAAAGCAACAAGGAGAATTTTCGAACTGGACTCAACGGCAACCAATCCCTGCAACGCCCCCGGACATTGATAATGGGCTCATGGAACGTACGCACTCTGCACAGAGCCGGAGCCTTGAAGCAACTAGATGACGCCCTAGCCACACTGAACATGGACCTTGTAGCACTACAAGAAATACGATGGCTAGGGAATGGTGTGCTAAGCAGACGTGGTGAAAAACGGTACCACTTGTACTACAGCTGCCACGACCGCCACCATATGCTCGCCGTGGGTCCGCGGCTGAAATCCGAAGTCATCGACTTCAAGGCTATAGACGATAGGCTATGCACCCTGCGCATGCGAGGCAAATTCTTCAACATCAGCCTCATAAACGTTCACGCCCCTACCGAAGACAAAGACGAAGAGGAGAAGGACCTTTTCTACGGCCGCCTCGCAAAAATCATTGATAAGTGCCCTAAGCATGACCTCAAAATCATCTTGGGGGACTTCAATGCAAAAGTCGGTAGGGAGCCAATGTACCGCCAATACATTGGTGATCACAGTCTACATGAGCACAGTAATGACAATGGTAATAGATTGGTCCAACTTGCAGCAGCAAGTAATCTGGTTGTGGGAAGTACCAAGTTTGCGCGTCGGGACATCCACAAAGCTACTTGGGTGTCCCCAGATGGAGCCACCTCCAACCAGATCGACCACGTGCTGATAAGCCGCCGAAGACAGTCGAGCCTGTTAAACGTCAGAACCTTAGAGGAGCCAACATCGATTCCGATCACTATCTGGTTGGCTTAGTGATACGTTGCAGAATCGCCCGTCCCCGTGACAAAGGGGATGAGGGAAAAATGCAGGCCCGGCTCAACACGGACTCCCTAAAGGACGCTAAAGTCCAACAGGCATTCGAATCCGCTTTAGGTGAGTCGCTATTACCAGCAAATCCATACAACACTACGAGCGAACGGTGGAGTGCTCTAAAAACAAAGATATTGAACTGTGCAAAATCCACACTACCACCACGTCGGGGCAACACCAAATCTGGCTGGTTCGACGACGAATGTAGACTTGTGACGGAACGTAAGAACTGCGCATACCGAGCAATGCAGCAGCGGCATAGAACGCGAGCATGCGCAGAGAATTACATACGGCTCAGACAAGAAGAAAAAAGAGTACACCGCACCAAGAAACATCAGTGGGAAGAACAACGAGTGCAGGAGCTCCAAGGAATCAGAGTGCGATACGGCTCAGGAAAAAAGTTTTACCAAGAGATAGCAGGTCATCGAAAAACCTTTATACCTAAGGTGACCTGTTGTCGAAATAAGGATGGAAATCTGGTCAGCTACCAGCCAGAGGTCCTCTCGCGATGGGCTCAGTATTTTGATGAATTACTAAATGATCAGTTCAACGAACAGCTAGAGGCTCCACTAGCGGATGATATCATGCTACTGCCACCTAGCATGGACGAAACCCGAAAAGTAATCCGTCGGTTGAAGAATAATAAAGCACCCGACACCGACGGAATATCAGCCGAACTGATCAAAAACGGAGGTGCAGCACTTGAACGCGAAATTCATCAAATAATTACTGAGGTGTGGGATAGCGAATCGATACCTTGTGATTGGAATCTTGGTATCATCTATCCCATATACAAGAAAGGAGACAGGCTACAGTGCAGCAATTACAGGGATATTACGGTGTTGAATACCGCCTATAAGATCTTCTCCTTAGTCTTGCAAGAGAGACTTGTCCCATTCGTAGAAGAGATAATGGGAAACTATCAGAGGGGATTCCGAAAAGGAAAATCAACCGCTGACCAGATCTTCACCATGCGGCAGATCTTGGAGAAGATGGCGGAGCAACAGCTCCAATCTTTCCATCTCTTCATAGACTTCAAAGCCGCATACGACAGCATAGCCAGGGTAAAACTTTACGACGCAATGAGCTCTTTTGGAATCCCGTCCAAGCTTACCAGGCTTGTTAAAATGACCATGACCAACGTCACATGCCAGGTGATGGTGGATGGAAAACTCTCAAGGCCCTTTGCTACCACCAAGGGTCTGCGCCAGGGCGATGGGCTTGCCTGTCTCCTTTTCAACCTGGCGCTAGAGAGGGCCATCCGAGACTCAGGAGTGGAAACCTCGGGGACCATCTTCTACAAGTCAATTCAGATTCTGGCATACGCTGATGACATAGACATCATTGGTTTGCGGCTCTCCTATGTAGCAGAAGCTTACAAACGGATTGAGCAGGCGGCTGAGAACCTCGGTTTGGAGATTAACGAAGCAAAAACCAAAATGATGGTGGCACCGTCAGCGGCCCTGCTAACAAATACTAATGCGAGTCTACGCAGGGGTGACGTACAGATAGGTGAGCGAACCTTTGAAGTCGTCCAAAACATCACCTATCTTGGGTCAAAAGTCAGCACCAACAGTAGCATAGAAGTTGAATTACGCGCAAGGGTGCTGGCAGCCAACCGGTCATACTACAGCCTAAATAAACTTCTCCACTCAAAATGCCTGTCGCGGCGGCTGAAGCTGGAACTATATAAAACACTCGTAGTTCCAGTACTCACATACGCCTCTGAGACATGGACCTTGTCCAAAACTGACGAAACCCTCTTAGCCGCGTTCGAGAGGAAGATGCTCAGAAGGATTTTTGGCCCCGTATGTGTGGAAGGACAATGGAGGAGCCGATTCAATGACGAGCTCTACGAACTGTACGATAGCCTCACTGTCGTGCAGCGAATTAGACTCGCCAGGCTCCGGTGGGCTGGTCATGTCATTCGAATGGCACCGGACGACCCAGCCCGTAAAGTCCTTTTAGGCTGCCCACATGGACAGAGGAGGCGTGGTAGGCCCAAACTGAAATGGAGTGATGGCGTGGATGCGTCCGCCAAAAAGGCCGGGATCAACGATTGGCAGACGACGGCGCTCGACCGCGAGCGGTTCCGATTTCTCCTGGAGCAGGCCAAGACCGCCAAGCGGTTGTAGCGCCTGATAAGTAAGTAAGTAAGAAAGAAGAAATGCCATGGGCATAGACGAGCAAACTTTTGAAAAAGCGTGAAAAACAAGTGACACTAAGAAAATGAAAGCTCTAATAAGTTTCATATGAGACAACAAAATTAAATTTTAAAAGAGATACACTCCCATAAAAATTAGAGACAGACAGAACAATCCTTGAGTAACGCACACCAGATTGTAAACACGTCGTAATATAACAGTGAAGATGTCAACATCAATCTAATTAGAAGGTTAGATTATTCGAGAAAACAAACCAGGCAGCTGGACTTCTGCATCGTACCGTTTTAAAACCTAAGTAAAGAAGAAGAAGAAGAGAATAGAAATAAACAAAACTGTGGTTCAGTAAATAAAAAAGGTAGTTTCCTTATACAAAGTGTCGCCCAAATAAAGACAAGTCGGTAAGCGATAAACAATATGTTTAAGGTACATAACATATAAACCTTTGTCATATTTTTACCAATTTAGATCGGGTACATTCCACCCGTCCTCTGGACCGAATCATGACGAGACTTAAGCGAACTCACGCAACTTTGAATTCCGAATCTTCAGTTGTTCCCGACGATCTAGTATCGGAATGTGTAGAGCATCCAGTGGGGGATTGGCCTGAACACGCTACTATCAAAGAAGAATGCTTAGAGTATCCACAGGAGACTTCTAACTGGTCTGAAGAGATCATAACAAAACCGGAGCTCATAATACCAGAAGATGATCAGGAATCAGTCAAAACGTGTCGGGTATGCAGCCGTCCGGTCACGGCCTGGATTCCTTGCTACAATGCAAATGGTGATTTAGTATTGGAACCGGGTCACTTCGACGCCATTCATACGTTGACGGGGTGCCAGGTCACATCCGAGTCCGATTATTCCTCTGTAGTCTGCTTCTCTTGTCTAATGCATTTAGATGTAGTGAAGCATACATTTGATTCAAGTGGAATATTGACATCCGAGGGATCTTTTCACAATGAAGCAAATACAGCAGTTTCTTCAGCAGTAGAAACAACAGAACAACATGTCGCATCTACTAATAATACTCTAGGCCTAAACTGCTTACCATCATCGCAGCATGTTTTAGGCAATCACACTAATTCGATATTAAATGGTGAAGAAAACATCTTACTTTCTACCGCGGCCACAATTACGAATAACATTACCACTGAGAACACCATGGGTACTACTGTAGTAAAAATTGAGTCGGAAGACGACATTATTGCATTGAGTGATTCTGACACTTCGGTTGAGCTAATCTACGACATAAGTATTAAACGTAAAATCACTAAAACAAAAGAGCAACTTATTGAAGAAGCAATGCGTCTTGTTAAAAAGCAGTACAAGCGTAAGAAAACTCGCGTCAGTACAAAAAAAAAGCCACTATAGTAAATCAAGATCATATACTATGAGTATAGAATTAATTATGTTGTTTTTATATTTATTGAGGAGAGTTTTCAGTAGGACAGGTGACATCGTACATCTCGGTGTAGATAGGATCTTTATCAATCATGACTTTTCTTAGCAGATCCAATGGCTTTACATTTCGTTGGACCACGAGCTGCCTGTTACCCTGCAGTTCACTGCCGTAACTCTGCGATTTTAGGCCAAATGAAGCAGCGAGCCTGAAAAAAGAAATAAATATATGCAAGTTTCCTGTTTTTAAACACGTCGTTTGATTTCTACTTACGAATGGATCAACTTTCGTTCCGCTTTGGAATATTCATTACTGAATACAAGATGATCTTGATCCTGCAATTTTCCATCATGCAAGTCTTTTAATTTCTGTCTTATCATATTCCTGTTCAGTTTTCCTTTCTGGCCGAGTCCTTCTCGTCCAAGTTTTTGTTCTACATTCACGGGATCAAGTATGCCGTTATCTTTAGTACCTAGACTGCCACCGGTCCAACCAAATTTCGCCATCATTTTAAATCCAACGTTGTCAGATCCGATCTTCATGTATTCGTTAGTTGTAGAGCTTGACGACTTTGAATCCTCCACCGATATAACGGCGATACTCTCCACCTTTGTAGCTTGTTTTTTACGCTGCAATAGAGAGCCAAATAAAAAAGAGGTATTTCAATAAGCGTAACATTAAAGTAAAGCATCCCGCATACCGTTAAAGAGTAACAGTGTTTGGACAGAAAAATCATCGCATCATCAGCAGCTGATTTTAAAGCACGTTTTGCTGTGATGCCTTCGCCTTTTCCTACAACGAAGCCGCCAATTTTGATAAAACCACAATGTTCCGATGACCCTTTACAGGAGTATTGCATCATTTTAATCCCGGTGTTTTGATTATTGAACGCTTCCATTGTGTTGTTTAAGCAATTATTAAGGATAATTATCTTATTGCGGACAATATTCATTATATGTGCCGGCGGCATGGTGGTATGTTGATCGGTTTGATCAAGATTTTGTTTTACATTGCTATCGTTTAGCTTGGCAGAGACTATAGGGTCCTCTCTTCGCACCTTAAAAGCTGCTGCATCTGATGCTGTTATGAGCACACGCTTCAACGTGTGAACACGTGATTGGTGGTAGTCATCGTCAATGCCTTTTGAATATTTAGTAATTCGTTTCATTGTTAATGGGGCATATTGGCATCCCAGTGTTTTTACGTTCATGTAAGCTTGAGCAAGAGACAGGAGCTTTTGCAAGGGTAAAACATGCTGATTTTTCTCCAAAAACGCTCGTCGAATTTGCCAGTGCTCGTCATGCTCGTATGGTAATCGGTACTGGTCAATATTGATAATATCGCCATCGATGGTTTCTTCATCAAAACTACATTTAGCAGCTTTATCCGCGTTACTTGAAGCTATATCATCCACTAACTGCGATCCATTCGCAACAACGGGTTGGCATACGGATGTATCAGAATCATCATCCAAGCTCGTATTGATCGTCGATTTTATGTTTAATTTAGTTTTCTTTCCAATGTTGTGCTCTTCATTATCACATATTTCTGAAGTGAGGATTCCACTTAATTGTTTCTTTGAAACAATCCCATCTACCGTATGTAATTCAATCGTTTGCACGGATGTGCTTGGTGTTATCATTTTGTTTACATTTGCCCTTTTATTTTTCTTTCCAATTTTACTATTCATTGCTTCCGAACAGAGGATTCCACTTGTTTGTTTCTTTGAAACAATCTTATCCACTGTATGTGATCCATTCGTTTGCTCTGGCGGGCTTTGGGATATTGCAGGTTTTTCAACCTCACGCGAACCTAATTTAGACTTTTTGTTAAGGTTTGCTTTCTTCTTTGAACCAAGTACAAAACGGCGGTTAAATGGGATTAGATTTGCTTCTACGCTTTGTTTCTTCCCCATTTCTGTCGCTGCGTAGTCACGTTTGTAAGTTTATTTTGTAAAATTCTGTTTTGCTAGCACAATTCACGCGTGCCCCATGCCTTATGACAGGAGCATGACAATTAAAGTGCCTGACGTATTATTTGTCGTTTATGTTCAAAACAAAACTTAATAACGAACAGCGATGCAAGTTGCTATAAATATAGTAACTATCAAATTTATTATTTGAAATTTAAGACGAAACTCTTGAATATATAATCCGTCATAATCATCTGCATAATTACTGTTTATTTTAACATGCTTTTTGGTCGAATATATTGGATATTCTCTTTGCTTTAAATCCTTACATAATTGTAAATTGGGAATTGAATTTCGGTTGCATGTTGAAAGATTGCTTGAATGTTGATTCTGTTTAAATTTACTTACACATATAAAATAAGAGTGATAATTTAATAGTCTCACTATTACGGGCCCTGTATAGCTTTAATTACACATTACAATCTCTTCTCTAATTTTCATTTCATCATACTAAATGCCTACTCTTGCATTTGTCCTGTCCACGAATGTCACAATTTTTCTTATCATATCATATAGAGGTTATATTTTTGAAAAATTTGGGAAAATAAATTGTATATATTTAACAGGGAGCTCTATAAGGAGAATCTATAAAACTAGCTTGATTTACATCCAGTAGCAGGCAAGGGTGCACCTAAAGAGAGGGAAAATTTTACACATGGAACTAGTCTTTTGCAGCAAAGTGATACAATAAAATGTTGCGGTTATCAAGGAGTTTTATGCTGAATCATGAGTAAATTAATGTGCCTCTATTACTTCAAAACGTATTTAAACCGGCGTAACTCTGAACATCACATGAATTTACTTATATTTACTTTATGCTTCCCAAACTGATCCTCAAGCAATTATATTAAATCCTTTTAAGTGTGATCATGTTTGTCTTGACTGCTAAATAAATGTAGATGCAACCATATTTTAACACGGGGAGTATCGTTTTTCTACGATCTGATAACTTCTATTTAGTGTTCACCCTTCTATTTAGGAGCCTGTTATTGTTAGGATAAAATATGCGTTTTTTGAGCATTTACGTTCCAACAGTTTATATTATATGCTCTCAACATTCGTATTAGAAAACTAAAAACCTAAGTCTTAAAAAAAGTTCATAATGGATATCTCCTTATCATATAGAAAATTAAACTATAAAGAAAATTAAATTACCTAAAAACTTGTGACTCATTAAGACATTTGCTCTGTTTCTCCCCGTGTTGTAGAGAAAATATTAGATTTTTTCAGAATTGTATCATTTGAAATGGCTCCTGCAAAAACCGTATACCTAAATGAACCTTGCTAAACCACGCTTTGAATTTTGCTAGTGTTTAAATGTCTTTAGAATGTGATGATTCAGACAAGTAAACACCGTCGATTTCGGATTATCTTAAACTTCAAAGTGTAACAAAACACGAAGAACTGACATAAAATTTTCTGAAATAGTTCACTTTCAATATCGGTCGTGCGGTTTCGAATACTTCTAGTCATACTTCAAAACGATTCAACTGGTTTTGATGGGTTAAAGTTATTCCACATTGGCTACAGTTCTTTATACATGTCGTGAACTAATCGAGCGAAGTTCGTAGTTCTGTGTAGACCTAAGACTATTCTCTTCGCTGAGATTGCTGCCTGATGTTCTCGATCCCACCAAGGAATGGGTGGGTTATTACAGATCCTTGCATTGACATTAAAGATCTTAAAAAAACAGGTGTTACATCGACTCCATGAATGCCCTCAACACACCTATCGCTAGCAATCTTAACGTATTATATTATATCCATGCAAGGTAAAGATTTTTGAATCTAAATGATATTGGACGATTCTCTAGTTAGGGAATGGTTTTGGAGTTGGGATGAAAGAGAATTAGAACAGGTTTTGGGTTTACGTGAAGAAAAGGTAGAAACATCGCAACCAACGTTTAAAATGAGGTATGAAGGTATGAGCTCGATGCTGCAACCGTTTGCTGACGAGTGGCCAATTGAGGGAAAACATTTTCTTTGGTTACTAAACTATCTTCAACGTTGACATTCGATCCTGTACATCCGAACACGAATTATCTTCGAACTTTTTATCATATACTTTATGTAAATCACTCTGGGCATCTGATTGTTTATTTTAAGTTGATAAAAAGTATCATGTTTGTTCGATCGATCGATAGGAGGTTTCCCCTAAAAATTAAGGAGTTCTACACAGCCATGTTTGTAAGCCTGTCGAGGCCAATCGTGTTGCTAAAAATTCCCACATCCGACGTACTTTTTGCGTTTTATAATCTTGGCATTGCGTCGGAAATAATTATATCTGCTCTTATGAACTGTAAAAACGATTAGATTGACGCTTCAGCGGAACGTCAACCATTCAACATGCCTTTTGATACGACCAGAAAGCAAAAAAACCTTAATTAGATATAAGTCATCGATAAGCCGAAGTTTAAACCGACTCTTGAACAAAACATAGCAACCACGCAAACAAAAAAGGAATGTTTATCAAAGTTCGAGTATGGAATAACAATGCCCTTTCACGTGATGCAAAGATATCTTAGACTTTTCGCAAAATTTAACAAATACATCCAAGATCATCCATCTTATAGAAACACACTTTATGAGGTAGTCTATCAGCCATTTTTATCATGATCCTTTTTATTTTTTTAGCCATTTTTTTTTAGTTATTGAAATTTTCACTGTAATTTTACATGAAAAATATAGGAGACATTAGCCTTCGTACACACTACATTACGACTTACACTAGCAGACATGGAAGCTTATAATAAATTAACATACCATAGAAGAAAACGTTGAAACAAATTTTAGGATTTAATTTGAAACTAAACTAAACTTAAACTAACTTAATTTGAAGACAAAGATGACCTTGTTAATTAAAAACAGATAATTGTTATTTTCAAAGAAACGGTACTGATTCCAAAGGAAAATTAAAAAAATAACTACTTTCCTTTACTGTATGCTGTGTATTCAGGTGAGCTTTTTAAGAATCACCCATCCAACATAACACTTGCTTATTTTACAGCGTGACGTCACGAGAGCTGAAAAGTATATGCGTTTTGTGTATATTGGCGAATGTTCATTAGAAATAGCACAATTTGTCAAGTTGTATGGTACTGCTGGGCCAGTGTTTTAACTGTTAACTCGTCAGGGCCGCTTGTGATGTTACTTATTCCGCACACTATCGACTCCTTGTTTACCAACATACTGAATTTTGATTGTAACGATCCTGTCACTAACGCGGCATAAATGTCGCGATATATCGAATGCATATGTACTTCTGAATAGATCAACGACGAGTGAGCTATGAATGTCAAACTTTCCAGTTCCAAAAAAGCAAAGTACGGTCGCCGTATTAAGATCCCCAAACACACTACTGCCTTACTAGGTTGGAAATCGTTTTGTTTGGGTAGGAAACGCAAGAATTCTAAAGCACGTGTAAGAAAGAGGAACATAGTGGTCATTCGTCAAACAGACGCGTTTTCCGTGGAATCTATTGATACGACCTGGAATATAGAAAACTATCGCCAAGCATGCGATATGAAATCGTTGTGGAATCTGAAGAAATGGTTCATGGAATTGCACAAAGAAAGCATTGAGGAAGATGAGCTGATTCCTCTTGCGCATGCTTTCGCTAATGTTGAAGCGTTTGGTTGTACGTATCCACCTGAGCTAATGGAACGTGTTACAGAGCTCGGGGAACCCATCGCAAGAGTTTATCGCAATTTAAAAAAATCCAAGTGCACCCGTACCTTAGTGTCCACGAAGGCAGCTATGGCATCCTCGCACGAGAATTACGAAGACAACATAGAAATCGAACCCGAGTCGGTTGAATTATCTCAGATGCAGATTGCAAGAATACGTCCGATTTTCCCGATGTGCTCTGTAGCGGATTTATTCCAGAACATTGTAGTGGTCAACAATTCACTAAGAGAAACAAATGAATGGTTTGAGCGACTAGGAGGAGGTAGTATTACGTTAATGATGAACCCATTAGCTTACAGCGTATACGATATAAGAATTTATGCAGCAAACCATTTCATCGCAAAAGCAATCGGTCCGTATCATACTGCGAACGCGCAATGTATCGCACAATCACTGGAGATACTTAAAAGTAACTGCTTTCAAGTAAACGTTAGTGCGAATCTCTTACGGCAACGGAACATGCTTCAGAACTGACAAAAACAAAATAATGCATTCCTATTTTCAGTATAAACAACCCTTCCCTTGCCTTTACTACAACGTCGAGAGGCTTTTGCATGAATCGGATAACGTGGAGAGTGTGGGTAGCCTGAAGCAGAGTAATATTGGGTATCGCATGCTTCAAAAACTTGGCTGGACTGGTGGCCCACTAGGACACAAAAAAACGGGTATTGTGGATCCGATTGAAATAACCATCAAAAATGATCGCCGGGGGCTTGGTTGTAACAAGATCACAAAAAAGAAACGAACGGCAAAAACGGAAGAAGATGGATGCAACATAGATGTAGAATTCTATGAAGAACTGATGAAAGCGTTTTTATCCCGTACACCCTTCTACGATCTCATATTTTCACCCGAATTCACCGATAAGGAACTAACCATTCTGGCTAAGTAAGTGTCTTTTGCATTCTTTATAGATGATTTTTTACATTTTTACACTCAACAGACTAGCTACGCAGTACCGTATTTATTACGAGATTCGTCAATACGAAACGGGGCAGGTTCAATTTGTTATTCTCCGTTACCCTCTATCACCGCACGAAGTTCTTACACAGGCTTTGAAAGAGAAGAACCCGATGGTACTGAAGTTCTACGACGTCGTATCTCCAAAAATAGGATTTTTTCCTAAATGATTTCAGCGTATCGACTGGCTGCTTGGTATGTTCCATATCATAAGTAACGTTTCCTTTATGAAAGTAGTATTTATTGTTTGCTTAGCAAGAATACTGTAAGTGACACCTCTTTTTGCATTACCTTTAATGGGGAGAAGGGGTGTCGATAAGTTTGATTTTATTGACTGACTGTAACACAAGTATATTCTAATGGGATGTTCAACATCATAATTTATTTTAAGCAACAGGAGATTAATAAATAGTTCAAATCGTTAATCAAAATATCCGCTAAATAGGTGCCTTCGAAAAAACATTTTTTTTTAAATTTTATCTCAAAAAAGAAATGGTTAATATGTTGAACGAAAGACGTCTGTTAATCTCATTAATAAAGTTAATCAGATCAATTTATATTAGTAGGATTAATAGTCTTGTGTAGGCTCATTTATCTTTAATAATATTCTGCATGATGGTTATTTTTCAATTAGTTTTTTTTTTCGTTTTCCATTGGTATTCGGCGTCATAAAACCTCTAAATTGCATTTCTTAGATTTTAAGGATAGTTCATCATCACATTTTCACTCAATATTAAAATTATTTTTCTATATTATTGTCATCGAAAATCTCCGAATACCTTCGAAAGTAACCATAAAATATAAACTCTAAAGTTTAATAAAAAATATTAAAATTCTTTTTGGTGTAGGGCTTTGGGGCTACATTTGTTTATGAACTTTTCTGAAATAACTCAAACACTTAATCAACGGTATATTCCTATGAAAATGATACCTAGAAGCATAAGCTTGAACTTCAAGAATTGCAAAAGCCGTACCAAATACAACATCACGAGTTTTATAGCTCCCCTGTACTGAGCTCATTGAAATTTTACCAAAGTGGTAATAAAGAATTATTTATGTACATATATGAATTATACTGTTCAAACATAAAATAAAAATGTTCTACCTATGTAACATTCGGTATTTTACTTCGATACGCAACCAGCGCATTCGCACCGTAAACAAACCCATGTGCGATGGGGCCAGAACTTATTTAGTGTTGCAATAGAAACCGGAGGGTAGAAATGGTCCGAAGCGAGACCATGAGACCACCATGAAAGAAAGAGAACAAACCGTATCCGACAACTACGACGAAACATGTGAAAAGATACGAAAGAAAGTCGCGCAGAAAAGCTCAGAAAACCGGTTCTGCCAAGCCGCGACCCACTCGATCGGATTTGGCTTGTTCACCTGAGCGCACGAAGCGGGCTTTGCTCCGGCACTAAACCGGACCGGCTGGGAGTCCGGGAGTCGCAACCGCATGCACGGCCAATTCCTATGTGTTGGTGTCCGCGAGAAGAACCCGCTGACCGCCTGTCAGGGTGCCGTCGGATTGTGGTTGCTTGCAACCGCCAAGCCTGGCCTATAGGGACCGTGATCCGCCGGCTTCACTGCGCCACGGGAAAACAGTCGAGCGTAGACCACGGTACGGTGTGCATCGACACCACGACGGTTGAGCAATTCTTCAGGAACGCGTGTGAAAGCTCGAACAAGCATACAGACGCCGTACGGTGTGTGTTATTGCCTAAGAAGGGTCTGCCTTTCGCTCTGGTCGTGACGGCTTCAGGGGAAACCAATAACAGGTGCAGGAATAGTGACGGTTTCGGGTTTCTGTGCAAGTTGTACTTCGAATCTAATAATTGTGTTGTTTGGTCAAAATGCACCTGTTCGTTTCGTTGTCGGATACACGTGCATGTGGAGTGGATTTGTGCAGCTTCTGATGTAGTAATAATTGAATGGTCAGCATCCAATCGTTTATTCCAAATGTAAAACTGCGAAACTGGTGCTTTCGTTGGCCTATTAGCAAAGGGCTGTTAGTAAATTATAAAATCAGTTAGAATCGTATCGGAAGCAGTATGTTTGTCCACAACTCACCGAGGTTGCTGCGGACATCCCACGGGCTGTCACCGTGATCATTTCGCTTAGAAGTGTGTCAACGTGTTGTGTTCGAAGAAAGTGACACATTTCTTTCCCACTGGGGAGTGACATCGATGCGTGTAGAGAACAGGTCGCCGGTGAATGTCAAGCTCTTGCAGAAGCTTGGTATGGTAATGTCGAGAAAGACGGCCAATAGCACCCGTGAAGAATGTTTGAATTTCGTGCGGGTTAAAAGTGCATCTCGTTGATAGCAAAAGCTGTCCAGTTTCTTTCATGTAACCGCTCGGTGTAACAAAGCAGGCGGCGCGAATCGTTTTGTTTGGTGTAAGAATTTTAATCAAGTGTTCCTGCCCGATTTACCGACACCGAGGAGCCATTTTCGTTCTGAAAGCATTCTTCAGTAAGGTGCATACAAAAAGAATCAGGTTTCTGCGCAAGTGCGTCCGAGGATGACCGTGAAAAGGGCACTGAGCAATACGTGTGCTATGTGTATTTCGTGTGGGTGTGTGTTTTTGCAGTATTTTCAAACCACTTCCATCGGCACCGGGAACAAATGTTCAATTCCAGAATCCAGCACCAACCGTGTACATGTGACAAATTGGATTAAGTGCAATATCTTGTCGTTCAACACCGAACATAACAGCACAACCAGCAAACCGAACAGTCTTCCTAGCTACACATGAGAAAGCCTTGCATCGACCACACCCGTAATCGGATTACCGTTCACACTGCAGTTACTCTAATTCGGATTAGGCTAGTCACTTTCAAGAGGTAATTAATTGATTGTATGTAATTTGTGTAAGCCATCGATCGCTTTTATCGTTTTGTTTGATAAGGCGAGATTCTTGAAAGTCAAATTCCTAGGACTTCTTTGTATGTATTTTTAGAGTATCTGGAAAAAAGGCGGCACACTGTATACGTGGTGTCGAATTTCTAATCCATGCTTTTCATCTTTCTGCATTGGTTCGCCGCCACAGTGGTACCTATAAAATTTGCCTACTCCAACATTCGTCAGATAATAATCGTAAAAAAAACCCTCGCGTATAGATCGACTTCTACCTCGTCACTACGCTTGGTCGCCGCGTATTAGTGCACATAAATATTTAAATTATTCCCTTTCTTATTTCTCTGTTCCCCTGCTCGATTTTCGTTGGATATTTTTCCTGCTGGAAAGCTGTTGAATATTATTTCTGGTTTACGGTAAAGTGTGATAAAAAAAACCAATAAACTTCCGAGGTGTTTTTAAGCGAATTTTCGTAAAGCCACCAGAGCTTAGGTCGCTTTTTTCGGATATCTCGATAGCGTTCCTTCGGCTTCTGATCAGGGAGCGGCCACCCAAATCGTTTCCGAGGAACGGCAACCCTGTCAAAAAACGGTGACAAGCGCTCTCGGGTGGTGTGCATTGCACGCTTCTGGTTTGATTTTATTGCAGCAAGAATGTTTCCATGTTGAAATTGGCTTTTCGACGGCCCATCTGCTCCGTGCGTGGCTCGGGATCGAATATGGTTCCCATCAATCAAGCGACACTGGAATGCTAGAAATGGAACCACAAACACGGGAGCCTTCCGTGTACGTTTCGAGAAGAGAAACTAAATACACACGACAACCGGAGAAAAGAAAAGCGCTATCCCAATAGTCTACATCTTAGTTTTGTGGTCGCCACGAAGGGGGCGATAAGAGAAAAGTCTCACAAATGACATGGAAACAATAAAAAAGAGAGGCATAGGTAAGGTAGCGCTACAACGTGATCTGAAATCTATACACGCGCTTTGTCGTCTGTCTCTTGGGCCGACGCCTGGCCGTAACCGATCCCTGGATTCGATCGTCATCTCCGTTCCCTTCCAAATGAGCCGAACTGTGGTCGGCTTCGATCGATAGTGGAACAGTTTCGGGCATGCGGCTAGTGTTTGAATTTCATCTACATAAATTTTCAGCTCGATATTTCTTGCAGGGTGCACATCGTTGCCACCGGCAGATCAAGTGCGATGCCCTACCGTGTCGCACCGTGCCGAAACAGGGTGTTGCGTTTCCACGCTTTTTGTGAATCTGCCTTGCTCAAAGGGATTATTTTTAAACTGCCCTAAAGGATTGAAAAAATCCGCTTGCATTTGACGCCCTTGAGTGGAAAATGTAATTCGATCTACATTGTATTTCAAGTCATTTTAGTTGACAACTGTTATTTTGATGCAAAAAGCACAATCTGCAAAGTTAAGCCATATAACAGTGCATGTTCGTAAAGGTAATTGGATTATTTTGTACATGTTAATGTATCTAGGTAGGGGCAGTTCGTATATTTTTTGTTTGCACTAACAAAAAGTTGTTTAGTTATTAGTTGTTATCCTACAGCACTAAACAAAATATCAATTAACGCAAGTGTTCTTACAATAATGCTTGTTTGCTTTGACGTCTTAAACATTCCGTTCTCACACTGAAGAAGCGTTTTTTTTTCGCGGGATAAACAATCAAGTGATCAAACGAAATTCCGTTAAATCTTCGCCCTACCGAGCCGTAGCTGGCGAAGAGGGTCTTAAAGCTTAAATTGCATTACAATTCTAAACGAAACGAGATCTAACGATATAGACGTTGCTTGCCATAACGTGTGTTAAACCCAATCTCAACCTGTTTGTTTTTCTTCTTTTCCTCAACCCGAAAGAGAACGATCGGTAAGGGCCTGATCTCCTGATTTGGAGTATCCGAACCGCGAGCTAGCGTGCGGTGAATTTTCCTTTTGTTTTGCTACTCGCATATGCTACTCGCGCCTGCTATTTGGGCAAGTGCACCGTATGCCGCCTTTGGTTAGGACATTCCACCGTACCATTAAATGGCAAAATTCCAAGAAACCGTACGCTGGGAGCTGCAGTATCAGGGCGGATGGTTGTACTATCAGCATCATCACCACCTCGACGGTTTGGCTGCAACCAGCGGGAGCAAACGCACACACGATCCGATGGTTTCATCCAGAGATCATTGGAGCTTTTCTCATCCAATTATTTTTCAATCAGCTGATCCTGATTTTAGTGAAGGTAGTTTTTTTTTGTTTGCATATTTCTTATCCACGTGTTGCTCGAGGGAACAGAACAGTGCGTTCCTAAGCCGGCTTACCAATAATGATGCAGCTGCGATGCGGCGGCTATGGTGGTGTAAGAATTTTAATTGAAACAAGCAACTCTACGCCCGCAACCGGATCGGTTGCATAGCGGATCGAATATGTCGGAACCGTCCTGCTGGAGATGCCGATTGTCCAAAGAAACGTCGTCTCCTTGTATGCAGGGCGAAAGGCTGTTCGGATCAGGTTTCCCGTGCACGCTGGACGAAGTACGCCGACTTCGCAGGCTGGGTAAACACAATAAACTCATAAAATTTTATGTTAACATTACAACAAGACAAAAACACAAATAAAGCAAATACCAACCTTCCCTACGGCGTTTTCCCGCGTTTGAAGCGGGAAAATCTGGAAGCGAAGCGAGGCAAACGTTCAGAAATGCGGGACCAAACGGAATGTTTCAAGCTTTGAACAGTGCAATGCAGCTAAAAGCAAATTCACGTTACAGCACCAGCGAACTACTTGTATTATGTGTCCGAAAGAGGGCTCGGAACAAATGCAAGCAGCATGAAATGGGAAATCTTTGACCATCTAGTTGTCGCTCGACTGCGTTAGAAATTTAAAAATACACAAGCATGCTTACTAAGAGAGGAATAAGAGAGAGAGAGAGAGACAGGAAAAAAACGAACCCTGCGTAACGAGTGAGGTTGACTTTGCGCGGCTGTGTGGCTGGAATGTTCATCTGCGATCCATTGTCCGATGGTTTGATTTAGATTTGATTTGAGCCTCAGATACGATTTCCTTCTTGTTCGACTGCAGGCCGGAATTCTTCTCGTTCCGAACCCGTTCTTCGCTGCGTTCGTATAGCAGAATGGTACAGAATGTTGACCTTTTTTCCACTCTCGGTATTTCCTTCACGCTGTGATTGAAATTGAAACATTAACACACCCTTCGCGTCAGCGTTGTGACGCGCTGGAGTGATGGAAAATCATACGCCATGATTCATCGCTTTTCCGTTCGATCTGCGCTGGTCTTAGCCTAGAACTGTGGTCTCGGATGCAAGCAGTCTGTGTGCGCTGGGTTAATGTCCTTTCGGGGAAGGAGTCCTTTGCTCGGCAAGTTCGTCGAACGGACGGAGGTGTCTAGCAATGCCGCGCTGGTGGACATAAACCTTGAAGTTCTGCATTACCGCAGCTACTCATCGGCGACTTACTGTGATGTGCTTTTTGACGCTTCTGACGTGAATGTAATAGTCAAATAAAAATCACTGAGTAATGCAGAATCGAAGGGCGTGTTAAGTCACGTATTTTAGTTCAAATGCAACTTACCTAGATCCTGTTAGAGGTGTGTTTCCAAAGTTAAAAGGAACATTATTAAACCAAACATTGGCTTAGTTAGCATGTATTATTTCACGAAAGGTTATTTGAGTATAATTTTGTCAGCCTCTCGGCTGTCAGTTGCCATCAAACTTGTGAGAGCTTAAAACTGAGTTTGTTTGTTTTTGATTGTTGATTTCTTCTCACTTTAATGTGTGTATAAAAATTCTAGATTTTGGCGTTCTTGTAGATTAAATCAAACGTTCTATAGCCCATCTTCGCCGTCGCCTTCCAGAATAAAAGACGAAGCATATTTTCGCACCTTCCATAAAAAAAAACAGAGCGCTTTAGAATTTTCGACGTTTCCCGTTAGCTTGACCGCGGCTCGTGAAGTCAAACACTTAGAACTGCTCATTTGTGGCCGGCCAGCAGCTTGACAGGCGCACAATCGCGCGATCTGACGATTGCGCGAGCCGTCGATCAATCGCGTCGATCGATCTTTCTTTCGCATGCTGCTCCACGTGGCGGGCAGCATAAGATCCGCCTCTGACGCCCGAACCGGAGCTCGGATTCGAGTGGTAATTAAGAGTTTATTTACCTATTTATTGGCTCCCCCCTCAACCAAAGCTGATCGTCCTTTACGTATTTCCCAGCCCATGCGCGTTTCTAACGACACACTCAAACGTCCAGCCTATGTGCGGAACAGCGCCTTTGAAGCGGTCCGGAATGTGCTGGCCGTCAAAAGGATGACCCTACGACCGACCACATTTATGCTCATTTCTGACTAATGTTTGGCCATCAGCGTTCGCTGCTCCGGCATGTGTGTCGCTCTTTTTTTGCACCGCCCATCTTCTGCGGCTTACGTCGTGGTCAGGCAAGGTGAAACATTTTAATGAACTGATAAGTTTATCCGGGCAATCCGAACCATCGACCGGCAGTAGAACCGATTGGGCTTCGACCGTTCGCGACGAGTGGCATTAGGAGTGATCGAGTGCCTTCGTTTGTGCCTCCGTGTGGTGAGATTAACACTCTTCGATATGAATCATTAGCGTCTGGAGGGCCCGGTTCGCTAATCGCGCTATGTTAAGAGTCCACAAGGAATAGCTCGAGCTTTTCGGTTTTCGATGGCCACCATTTGCACCTGCGGCTCACGAGTGGACCAAAATCGGGAAGCTGCCGAAGAGGAGGTTATGTGAATAAACGCTTAATTGCGCAAAAGTATGTTGGTTTTTTGTTCCGTTCCACGTATGCGCGCACGTTTTCCTGCTCCTGAGAAGCGAGCGTCCGAAGCATATGGTCGATATGTTTTTGTTACTCTCCTCACAATGCGCAATGCTCCCTTTTTTTCCTGCGTCGAATCTGGTGCTTGACGGTCTATGAAAAATGAAGACTCGTCGGTGCACGGCTTCACGGCCACTACAACACGGTGCACGATCATCATCATCTTGCTTCCCGTGATTGATAATCGCAATAATCCATCTGTGGCAGCAGGTTCTAGAACCCGGATGGGGCGCTTGAGAGCCGTTGCGGCAATCGAGGGGCAAATGTTAATAAAATTAAATAATGTGTTACCGCGAGTGGGCAAATGATGATTACCTATGTTCGACGGCGCTGTTTTGTGGCGCTTTGCCACTCGCCGTCTGGCCACGATCTGCAGGGAAGCATCCTGCGAAGGTAGGAACAAAAATGCGCCCACGGAACCCCAAATAAGGAAAACTGAGCCGCTCAGAAAATCCTCCCGACCAGCTCGCTACTAAATCACGCGGATCAGCAATCTCTCTCTCCCGTGTTACGATTCGGGATTCGGGACGGGATTCACTTCTTCACATTAGCTTTGTCCGGTCCGGCAAGGAGATTCAACATCACGCTAGATTTATCTTTCGCTTGGTCGACTTGTTTGTCTGTCGTTTGATTTTCGGTTCATTAATTAGAATTTATTTTCATTTTATCTGCAAACGCGCTTGTTCACAAATGTCCTCGCCCCCCACAAAGGGCCGGCCTGGCATTTGTGATGAAGGGAATTGTCGGTGGGTTCTTTATATGCTTAACTGTCGGTTTCATCGGGCGCTGGGGTTTTACATTATTTTTTATGTACCTTGTTTTATTTATTTTTGCTCTGTTCATTCCTCCTGGTTGCGGTCCTCGCAAGAGCCACCCTTAAACTGCTCGTTATTATGCTCGCTTTTCTTCACGCGCCACGCAGGGTTTGCCAGTGCACATCGCCCTCGAATTTTCTACAAAACTCTTGAATGCGCACACGTATATATAACGTGTATAACGTGTGGGATCCTGCTCGCTGTTCTGTCCGGTTCGCTTTCCGAGACCAAACCCCCAGTTATCGGTAAGCGGTTCAGGGATGTTGCTGCTCGACCGGAAAAGCGATGGCGTTTTGATTTCGACCCAACCCGGGAACGGAAGAATAATGAACTAAAAAGAGCAATAATGATATAACCGCGGTAGCCGAAAGGCGGAATAATGAAAAGGCTCCGGAAGGCGACGCCGTTCTTGAGGAGGACCCCAGACGAAACAATGAAACCGGTAGAAAAGCTAGCGGCAGGGGTGCGTTCGTTCCCGAGAAATGCGATGCGCAGACAATCGTGGGAGATTGAGAAAAAATGTTCAAACATACGCCCGCGGGATGCTCCGTCCGATCGCGATGACGCACGGCATGTCGCCAGGAAGTGGGATGATCGCCAGCGGCAGGACGCGTTTTGTTGTCATTGTCGTGATCGTGGTCGGGGTCTGGGATCGGGTCGGGAGTCTCTTTTAATGATTTAATTAACATTATCTTCGATGCCTGCATCTTGATCGCTTGGCGTCGACGAACCCCTGGTGAGCATGCGAGAACACATGGAACACACCATTTAGGGGATGCTTTGGAAGCGTGTTTGGTTAAATTTTCCAGCCCAGCTACGCGCTGGAGATCGAATCAATTTCCGCCCAGTGGTTCGCTCGTTACGGAAGGCAATCGCTGCTTAGACCGCTCCGGTTTCTTATTGCCTAATAATCTATTCTACAATTCGATTCGATTTGAATTCGATGCGCACATACACTCGAAAGGCCATAACGTTTTGGCTTTCACCTCGTACGCCGTACCTCACCATCCAGCGCGCGCTTGGGTCCGGATTATGATCTTTCAATCCACAACGGCTTCGTGCGAGCGCATACAATACCGCGGAAATTGGATTAGTTCTGGTTAAGTGCATCCGCACCGACGCTGGAAGCGACGGCAGCGAGCTCCTTTGAGACGCTTTGTTTCGGGTAATCGCGATTCGTCAATCGATTCACTGACTGACCACCGAACCTGTCGGCGACGTCGGCTAAGACGTCTGGCATCTGCGGAAGAGCGTCTTGAAATTACCGTTTACTTTCATATTGTGTGCATCGAACACCGCGATCCCGAACGAGATGATCCTCCATTAGACTGCGCGATCGAGCCGGCTCGATTTTTTAAAAATCAAATAAAGCCGTGCTGCTTCTAATCCTCACTTGATCTAGACGCCGCCGATGCGAAGAGTAGGCGGAGGTCTGTCTTCTATTATTCCAGCCTCTTGGAACCAGTTCAGAACGGTACGAACGATTCTATGCCGGCGTAGACTTCTCGCGCGAAATTCCGCGGTTCGCTTGCTGGACTCAGCGACAGTAGAAGGTGTTCAAGCCATGTCCAGTGGAGCGTTTAGTATGATCGAGTGTACTCGTCGTCATCGGATCGGTCGCTGGGACGCGTCTTGCGGCACATTTGGGAAAAACGGGAACCTCCGGGAATGCCTTTCTTCGGTCCGGTGTTCCCTCGGCTATTATGTTACCAGCGTGCTGTGCAGCCGTTTCGAGTCCCGCTCGGACCCTGGAGTGACGATAGAATCACTTTTCTATTAACGGTATTCGGAAAGAAGTTTGCGGCCATCAGCGCATTTCGATCAGCGCTTGATGCGATCTCGATCTTCATTGTTACAATCGATTTGGATCGACGTAATGATTTTTGATTTCGGTAGGAGGGGTTTCGAAGTCAATAGAGTTACACTTGAGGCGATCACGGCCTGTCAATGGAAGGGTTAACAGGAAAATGTGCGGCGAACGAATAATTAGTTTACATGCGGGGTTGATAGAGTAAATAATTTATGTCAAAGTGTGTTTAAGATACAATAATTGTAGTTACCATTTTTTCATAAAGGTCTTCATAGAGGCGAATTTTTTGATCGGCACATCCGGTAAATGACGTTCATTTATTAATGCCACCAAACAACGTCCTCCAAGGCTGTGCCAGATTGTACAAGTCACTGATTTTTTTGCCCAATTATGAATCCCCTTTTTTTCCCTCGCAAGGTGAAATATGAATAGGTAAAAGTAGATAAAATAAATGAATCCAATAAAAAACGCCGCATGTGCCCAAAGAAGACGATAATTGCGCGTGTGGCAAAGCCATCGATTATCGAAAATGTCACGCAAACGAGCCTAAAACGAAGGTGGTCCTCGCACAGCACGCGGGATCGATGGTGGATGGGTATAAATTAGAAATTACCATCACCGTGACAACCCATCCGCCCATCGTGGATGCGCGACATCGCGAAGAAAGAAGCCTTCGACTGACAACAAAACTAAAAACCGACGCTTTACGAAACGCCATGCCACGCTGAGGGGACTCCTTTGAACGGAGGAGTCATTGTGGAGATTCACCGCTGATAGAAGCGACGTTGCTGGCCAGCCCACGCTCCAGTCACACGTGACCCCAAAAGGGGCAAAGATGTACCACGCGCGCGCGCGCGCGTCTCAGCATGGCATTCGAACATCTTTCGAATTTGCGTTTTGACGTTCGACTATATTTTCGCCTCACACGTCCAAAAGCGCACGCTATGTTGAACTCTGGTGAACTTAAGCTCCGTGGGTCTGGCGCAGACCTGCCAGACTTGCCGATCACTTGTTTTCGAGTGTCGTTACTCATGTCGGTGTGGGGAGAGAAAAAAAAGCACAAACACCCAGCAAAACACGTACACTTCCTTTCGCCGGATCGTTAGGTCGGGGTGCTAAAATCCGGTAATGTTCTTTTCCATCGAGTCCGCCAGTGAAAGCTTTCGATTTTAGAGCCCCATGTCGTGGTGGCAGGTGAGATGTTTTCTAATTTCATCCCGAGGGTTGGTGGTCGAAGATGTTAATGACAGCCGGCAAATTCAACACATGCGCATGTGCGCCCATCGCACCCCGCTTTGCGCTGTTTGGTTCGAGCATTGCGCTGTACAAGCGTTCATAACGGCGAACGGCTAAGGGACGGCGTCAAAGTCCGAGAGAAAGAGAGAGAGAGAGAGAGAAGCAAACAGAGGGAACAGCGAGACGAGGCGATCACGAACGACTTGCAAGGCAACGAACCTCGATCGCTCCGCACGATCGATTCATTTACATATTTTGTTTCATAAATTTGCCTCCATCGGCTTGTAAATATGCCACTTGTCTACGGTTGTGTGTTTCTTCTGCGTTAGATTATTGCATTCCCGGCACGGACTGACCGCCGGACTGGCATGAAAAGCTGTTAACAAACTGATCAATCGAGCGAATTATGAAAATCAGTAAGGGAAATTAAATTTATATCAAATGGCTAGCGCCGACGATAAAGGCGCGATCGCGACGTAGTCCTTCTCGGCACGATTTTTTTCGCGTGCGAGTGTTTTTTTGCCCTTGCACTGTGTTTCTCTCTCTCTCTCTCTCTCTCTCTCTCTCTCTCTCTGTCTCTCTTTCACTTGCCACACATTCGCCGTGCACGCTTTTGCTAATTTACGAGTGACAATTTATGGGTTACCGGAGTTACTAGTAAAGAAAAAAGAGACAGAGCCCCCGTTGCTAATCGCTTTCAAGCTGCGAAAGTGATAAGCGAGTTTATGAATATTTTAGCGAGCCGTTATAAATAATGAACGTGCCCTCGATACTGCTTCATCCCGTGCACCTTTTCCGCTCAGAAAAAACTCCGAAAACCAAACGGCACAGTTTCGTTTCACAGCGTGAATCATGCGCCGACAGCAACAACCCCCAAGACTCGTTAAAAATTCTTCTGCCAATCTAATGCTTTCGGGGTTCAGGCACGCTAGCAGCACATCAGGGAACACTGGAGAAGCATTTTCCCAACGTTTCGCGTCATCACGCAAGCCTAGAGAAAGCCATCTACGATGCCTGGTGCACTTAGTGCACTTTCTCTCTGCCATTTGGTGTGCCTCGTGTGTCGCCTAATGCTGGCCTATCAACGCACGGCCATTTACGATCGTCTTTGGCTGGACGCACGCTGGGTAGAAAGGAGCCAACTTTTGACCCCTGCATCATAGCTGGTGACCCGTTGGTAGATTCGACCGTTCAAGCTCGAGCTAGACGGCATGATTTCGCGTGAATCCCGTGGCTACGATTGGAATCCCATCACCGCTCGAAGCTATGCGGAAGTGGCCCCAACGAACTGATTGGTTTTCTTTATTTATATATACACATCTTTGGCGTCATCTAAAGGGCGCCGTTTTTTTTTTGACTTGCGATCGCTAGCGGGAACTACGAGTGCCTACGGGTTAACAGGTGCACAGTGATGCGTTTCTCACGGATATTATCGAGCATACACGCACGACGAACTCGTTCCCGATGTGGTCCGAAATTGGGCGGCGGGAATGATTTATATCGCTCATAAATTATTATCACACTCCGTAGTGTCTCGTGGTGTTTCATTACTTTTGCTGCCCCGGCTAAGCCGCGGTTCCCGTTTGTCGGTAGTCACACGTTGCGCCTGCAAATCATCGAGCTGAGAGAGTACGTTCTCGCTTAAGCCTTACGTCGTTTTCTTGTGGTAGTTTGTGTTCTTCTTGCAACGTTCGCGGACGGACGTAAGAGAAATGGCGCGATGATGACGCAGACTGTAAGATAATGGTGCCCACCGTAATGGGGTTATGAAAAGTAAATTGAAATTTTCTGTACCAAAAGTACCAAAAAAAAAAACTGGCACACATACAGACCTCCCGAGGTCCAGGACAACTGTCTCGTTGATTTGGGCTAACAGTTATATTAATGGTCCGGCGAGCGCTGCGTTAATGATCGTGGGCCGCAACTGTCCCATGGGAAGCGATATCTGTTAGCACAACCGGAGGGCATACGCTTGGAAACCACGGGCTGGGATTATTACGTTCTCATCCCATTCTTCAGGCTAGGCAAGAGCAAATGAAATGTGCTACTCGATGCTTTCGTCGTAACATTTGAAAGCCATTACGTCTAATGTATTTGCCTTTAAACGCGGCCGGATGGGGATGCAATCGAAAATGCCCCTAGAATACCAGCTAGTGTGGGTTGTGACGTTCAAATTCACCATCAAGTCGATCGCGGGTTCCTCGCTTGTGGTGTGATTGAAGTCTTTTGTTCTTCACTGCCGACACCAGTCGTTCTCGGGCTCGTACTTAGATGGCGTTAGATGCACAGGGCGTGAAATTCTTTCATACGCTCGAATCGGTTTGCACTACCGCGCTCAGCATGTCGGCGGCATCGGAAGACAGCTCGGAATGAAAAATAGCGAAGCAGTGTCTATTAATCGATTTCGTGAAATGCCGTTCCGTTAGCTGGCTCCGTTAGCGAGCGCGGTTGGGTTTGGCTGGTTTGAAAAGGTCACAGTGAAGATTCGCCGCGGAGAGAGACCGTTCGTTTCGATCGCGTTTGTTCGACAGGAGAGGGGAAGAAAAAAGAAACATTTACATCTAAAACAGGTAGATTTGAGAAAATATGCAGAAAAAGTTTTTCGATTCATTAATATCTGGCTGCGGGTCAGGCTAGGTAGCACGCAGGTTATTTTTCCAATTAATCAACAGCCCAGCTCAAGCATGATAAAGCACCTATGGGCGGTGTTGGGCGAAATAAAAAAGGTTTATTAAAAAATGGTGGACTAAATCCTCTAACGAGCTCCACACCGAGTCGGATCAGTTCGATTTGCCTTTAGCTTGAACCCATCGAAATACGTCTTAATTTACACGATGAGGGACGTACCATCGATATGGGAAAACGGTGGAGAATAGAAAAAAAAGCTCTTCCTTTGTGCTCGCATTGTGCGGACCGAGGATAACGAATTTGCAATTCAAATGTACCATGTATTCGCTGTCCATTTTGTTTGCCTTTCGATGGATTAATTAGATTAACATTAGGGGCACAACAAAACTCACATCAGTCAAGCAAATGGGTTTTGCGCACAGCCACAGCCGTCAAGCGCTCGTGTCGCCATCACGGCTGGCATGTGTTTGTTCTAGTCCTTGCTTGCGTCGGCAGTACCTTGTCAGTACTCTAGCGAAAACCTTGCCCGAACCGGATCGCGTGGTTCAAGCGATAGCAATCATTTCGCAGGCTGATAGAACAGGATTTTCTTATCGATTAATTGCCTCAACGTCATAGCCCTGGCCATGGGGCGAGCAGATCTCTTTTCTTTCTATTTATTGCGCTAACAAAATGATCGGAAACCAGTTTGGTTTCGATTGCTCAAAACGTGCGCTCGGGCGTTTTACTCAACATCCACAAAATTGTTAGCAACGACAGCAACGCCGGGTAATCTCGCAGACCCAAAGCCATCCATTCTCTATTGGCCGTTTGCTCAGTGAAGCTGCTAGTTCTGGCGGCACGATATGAAGGCAAGCAATTAATTATGCTAATTTTCCTATTTTAACCTCCATCTAGTTCGTGCGCTCGGGCAACGTTGGTGAAAGATTTTGAAACCTTTTCCCCACACATGTAAGCCCGTTGTATGGCGTTGTATGTTATCTTTTTTGGGGGTTCTCTCCCGCTTAGGCGGTCTCCCTAATTATGCGCAGCGATCCGCAGTCGATTCTGTGGCGTTCTTTCCCACTCCAATATTAGTGCTTCGTTTGTAGCTCAACGAACACGTTTATGTCTTGTCGTAAAGTCAAGGTTCCTAAACCCCAGCCCATCAGCGTGTGTTAGGGATGGCTTTTGTCTAACCGGTGACAAATTGTGTACGATCGTTCTGTTCCTAGGCCAGCATCATCACGGTGTTTCGAAAGGTGCTTTGAATTCCTTTCGCACGCCTGGTTCGTTTTCGGGTGGTCACCTTGCATCACTTTCATACGGAGTCCCTCTCGGGCTCGATTGCTAGACCACAGAGTGCCTGCCAACACGCCAACAGGTGTCATAACGGTCGGTCTGTGGGTAAGGATGGCGCACCTCACACGAGAGGGAACCTGAGAGCGATGGAGGACACCCTCCGGCTCAGATTTACGGGTGATGATAAAATCGTAAGAGAAACGGCGTACTTTACCTCGCCCAGACCACAGCCACGTTGTGCGGTGAGACGTGAGGATGTATGATTGTAATCCACTTCGACGATGAGGCATGAAATGGCACCAAGACGGCACGAAGCATGAGAATGGAAATGGTGCTGGAGTCGTTAGATGGTTTAACAGTTTGGCGTCATTGGGTTTTTGGATTCGGCGGACGTAAAAGGCTGAAAAATCAACCAACATTGATGGCTCCACGCCGGTGCCGTGCTGTGGCGATATGTCAAGTGTCAGTCCCGCTGGGATGACAGCTAAATGTCACTCACGGACGGCGCGCTCCCTTCGAGAGCAGCTTTGGATGCTGTGGCTCGGGAGCGCGATTGCCACAGCACAGACCGACTGAATGGAGCTGGAGAAAAGAATTTTAATTGAATCAAATTGAGCATTCAATTGAGGCTGCTGTTGTCGATGCGGCTGCAGTGGTCCATTTTTCAAACTCCATTCTGCAGCCTCAACCGGCTTCGAGACGGGAGAATTCAAGTCCACCAACGTTGGGCAAGAAAGCCACAGTTTGGTGATCTCGAACCAACCTGAGCCGTACTGGCCAAAGAGACGAGAGGGTGCACATCCAAAATGCGTTGTTCCGCAATGGGTTGCCTTTGGTTCGGGTCCGACAGTTTTGGCCTTGGGCGAAGCGAAAATTGAAAATGGAAAGAAATCCGTCAACGGTTCGTTTTCGTGCTCCAACTGATTCATGGCCGATCGATGTTCCGATTTCGCGAAACCGGCGAAACCAGCGAATCAACGTCAAAAGGCAAACAATCGGATGGCATTTTGGAGCGTTCGTTTCAATATTGTGTTTCAATCGTAATGATTTGGGCATTGATCGCGAATTGATTGAATCAACATCGGTTTCGATATAGAAATTATGTCCAATCGTGAAGCTTTCTAGTGTTTCGCAATCACATCGCGAAGGATGCGACTTGAACAATTTTTTTTTGTGTTGTTGCCTGCGTATTCGCCGCAGCACAGAAAAACAAACAAAAACCTATCCAGATGTTTATGTCCGTGCACAAATGTGTTCTGCACACCAACGATTCTGAGCGTCCTACTTTGCATTGGAAAGTATGCTAAATTCAACCGTTAGTTCCTCAGCATTCGTTTTGCATACACGTTTTGCGTTCGGTGTCCCTTTTGGTTTCTAGGAAAGCGCCAGCGGGTCGTTAGTCATGCAGATTAATGGTTACGCATCTTGACATTATCAGCCGATCGTGACCACGTCCGCTGGCTTCACAATTGTCCCCACAACTAGGCAGGATCGGTTCAAGATGGTGCTGAGAAGAAAAAAAAAACCCCGAAACTCTAACGGCAAGCCCTCGGCTAGTCGCGAACACTCCCACAAAACGTCGCAATCTTTACGATTGATAATTTTGTCTTCTTCGTCATCCGTAAGCCCTCCATTGATGGTTCAATTTTGAGGTGGTTTCTGTTACTCGTCCGTTTTCCACTGGGGTTTTCGAAGGCGCGGCGCTTATGTCGGCTTGTGGTAATGGCCATCTCAAACCGTCATAAAAACGAAGGCGAATTGAATCCGTTTTGGGCAAAATGGATAAAATTTCATATTTTATCGTCACGAGATGAGACGCACCGAGCATGCGAATGACGCCCGGGGGTTGGTGGTATGAAATGATAATATGCCCGCAAATTAAGTCATTTTGGAAGCTTTGACTTCCATTTGGTTTTGAGTGCGGGACTTTTTTGTCTGCCATATGATTGACGGTCGTCTGTCGGAAAATCCATTGACGTGGCTCGCATTTTTTTTCTATCGCATAGGATAGCGAATTGATTGACCTGAGACTGCGCAGAACTGTGTCCTGTTCTGAAGAGGCTCTATAAAAAGAGTTGAGTTATGAGTCGCTCAACTAAAGCAGTTATTGGTAGCTCAAGTTGTCTACTTTTTGTCTGCAGCTACTTTGCGCCCAAGCAACCGGCGGCTTATCGCATAAATTATATACAAAGTGTTCGTGCACATTGCTAACGAGCGCAGAACGCGAAGGCTTCTTTGCTCGCCTCGGTGCAGCCCATTTGCAGAACAAACAAGAATCGAAGATTGCGTGCTACTTGCGTGAGGAATGCATTCCTGCCGGATCCGCACCCAACACAACCCGGCGCAGGTCGCTTCGTGACAGTAATGAATGTTGTTTACTTGAATTTAAACAACTATCCAACCCGCCGCGCAACCGTGCCCGGACGTTTCGTTTTCATTTGTTGTCCATTTTGTTTCTCATTCGCTGCAAATTACGCAGATCGTTATCATCGTTCGAAGTATTTCGCTTTTCCCGCGCTCGGACGCCTTCGAGCAGGATTTTCTTCGATGAACGCCTGTTCCTGGCGTTGTAACGAATCCGTTTTCCGAGTTCAAACCGGAGAGGAGCCGGTAACGTAGCCAATCGCTAATCAGGTTGTCTAAGTTTTAACGATCGTTTCCGTAGATGATTAACGGAGCGGCCGCGGCATAGGAAACGGGCAAAAAACGTGCCGATAACATGGCGGTATGCTCATGATCTCTCGTGCGTCTAGCAACGGCTGCTGTGGTGCGAATTCTGCTGCAATATCAATAATTGATCCAATTTTCTATAATTGGAAAACAAACCAAACCGACTAAATGTGCGTGTTTTCTTGCGATCATTTCGCACCCCATGGGTGGTAATGGAGTTCGAGGAAGAAGCCTATCGGTGAAATAGAATCTTCTCCCGTCATTTTTACACCTACACGCACGCACAGACACACACACTGACACTGGTTTGGGCGTGTATAAGAGGTAAGGCAACCGCTTAATGGCAATAAAATTTATTACAAAACTCCGGTTTGCGTTATCAATTCGCGATCGGGTGAATTCCAGTGAACGATGCAGGATCGTCGTTACGCGTGAAATTGCTTCGAGACGTTGCCGGAATCGAGATCCAGACGTCTGTTTTATAATATTTTCAATTTATTGCCATCTGCCGCTCGGATCTGGGCGCTCGGAGTTGCGCATTGGCCACGCTTACGAGATGAAATTGATCATTTTGCTTTGGCAGATCGCGCTGGAAAGAAGATAACCCGCGAATATGCAAGCGGATTGCGTGTTCTGAGGTGTATTCCAAATCGCGATATGATGGGATTTATTTATTTTAATACAAAATCCTCCCATCCGATCAACCATCGATCAGTGGCCGCGAATCGAACGGCGATCGAAAGGATGTTACGCCAGTTAATATGGCCCCATCTGGAGCGCGATCGCACACTTACCCGCAAACACGCACACAAACACTTCAAAGGTGTAACCGATTGGATTCTGCGAAGCTGATTATTACGGTGAAATTGATTTTCATTATTTCTACCACCTTCATGCGAGCCCCAGCAGCAGCCCCAGCGGTTTGTGGTTCCTGCGCGAGATGCGAATGCCGCTTCTTTCGACAAAACCAGACTCGTCGTGCAGATGCAAGCCGGACATACGCGACGATGCGATTTATGCGGGACCTGCAACTGCACCCGCAACACAAATCGTGACCGCACAAGTGCACGCGTCCCTTTCATCGCCTCTGTGATCGTGCGAGCGGCGAGCGATACCGTTTGTGCGATGGTTTGCAATAATGATCGCGCACTTTTCCGGTGTGCGCGCGGTTATGCTTCTGCGGCAGCACACGAGTGGGCTTGCGCGGATGAGCTCTGTTCTCTGTTATCTCGGCGAATGGTAATAAATTCTTCGATGATTTAGTTCCCTTTTTTTTGCGCTCCTGCTCGCTCCTGGCGCCCTTTGCCGCCGGTTGCCGCTGGTGCCGGTGTTGATGCGATCGCGCAGCACCCCGGTGCAATCGTTTAGCGATTCGAGCGAAAAGATCGGGTGGCAAAATTGAGGTCATAATCCCGTTGCCGCATTTTCCCGCTAATGGACCGTTCCGAGCGCGCTCGTTGCGGTCCTTTTGCGATCCTTTTGCGTTGCCCCGTTTGGTGGCTCTTGAAATAATAAGATGCAACGGGTGGGTGGGTGCTTTAAATAGCGCAGAATTAGCAACTCGAGTTTTAAACATATACAACAGCGCACATTCACACGGTGATTCACGCTGTGAGTGCTCGGAAAAGGTGGCTGTAGATCGCCCAAAAACTTGTTCATTTCATTCCTCTTCGGTCGCAGACTGCCTGGCGTGGTGAGGCTAGCGATGGTTCGAATGCGCAGTTTGAGCCGGCTCGAAGATGACATTTTGCGGGCTTTGGAGCGAGAATAACAACCGGGCCGGGCAACCCACATGAAAGGCGCAGATCTTAGACAATCGTCTCGAATATCCGACGTCTGGCAAGCCGGTTTAGGGGGTAACCGGTAACGAAACATAAAACGAGACGACAGGCGGAAGGAATACATATTAAAACCAACGAAAATCAGGTTACCATCTAGCGTAGCCGTTCGCGGGCAACATCTTCTTCTCTCGGTCGCCTTTTTGGTACGCTCCGATGTCGGCAGTGATGGATTAAATTTCCGTTCAGGTGTTATTAGATCGCGTCACCTTTCCGTGGGGCGAATGGGTGAAGCAAAAGCCTAGCGAACCGACCTGCTTGTCTGTTGGCCGGTGGATGCAAAGGAAATGAAATGGTTCTTGCTACAGGAACTCAAATTCGAATAAGTCGCGATTGATGGCTATACTTGGTGCCTCGGAGAAAAGCATGTTTATTGCTTCCTTTCCTAAAGAGATTCCAGTATTCCATTTTCCTGCCCGTTTAAGTAGCTCTAGAAAAATCGGTGCCATTGAAAGATTTCGAGTGAAAATAGCAACGTCTCTGCGATGAGTCACGCAAGGTGGATTATTTGCTTCTCGACGTTTGAGTGTGTGGTTTTCCGCGTAGAGCGCTTTCGCTGGCTACAAATTCCTGATTTGGCGTGTTGTTTTCAGCGTTCTTTTTCAGCGAACCACACTGCGATAGGTTCTAAGGGCCGTGATTGAGGCTCAGAACAGTGCATTTTTGCATTCCAAACGGGCGCAGGTGAGTTGCGTCTGATTGGTTTTTCATTGCTCGCGTCGGACCAACTCAGCCGGACTTTTGCGCCCCTTGAAAGGCTTTGGCGCGTAATGTTGCGCCGCGAAAAGCGGTAGGTGATTTTAGTGATTGTTTGTAAATGTGCTCCGATCAAAGCCACCATTAAGTTCTTGTCCTTATGCCGCATTCACGCCCCGAGAATGGCGGGCTCGCGTGCGATTGTCGAACCGCATTCACACGCTAAAGTCGCCGTCTGTTGAAAGCCGTGGAACACCAACTCCAGTAGCCTTGCGTTCCGGTCATTTTTTGCCACTTTTGTCCCGTGTCCGTTCTATACCCCGGGCCAGCGACACCGCATGCTCCGACAGCGTGACCTATTTTGGTGTGGCAGCGGTCTACGTTTGTGTCCACCATAAATTATCATCCCTTCCATTCAATTCAAATGGCTACCGGAGGCCAGCCTCCCGTTGCACTTTGCATTGCGCGTGCACTCTAATGCACACAACCGCCCTGCGATTGCGTTCTAGGGTTGAGAGAAAGCGGGGACGTTCTGCTGGACGGGAAGAACCACCCGGTTCCAGGGTTGGAAGGGTGCTTTTGTGACGGAATAATTATTTCTCCATGTTCGGTTGAGTTTCGGTTGCAGTGCAAACATGCGGTGTTGACGGTTTTTTTTACGCCACCGCCACCTCAGCCAGTGCTCAGCCAGTTTGTTATGATTTTTGTTGTCGTTGTGTTGCGAGAAAGTTTTGCTAATTGTGGGGGCATGTGTCGTGCGCACGTGCACAGGTCGTGCAAAGCCCGGAAGTAAGCATAAACGCTGGTCAGCAGTGGTTGTTGGTGGTGGAAAATGTGGTTCAAATGGACCGCTTTTTCCCGATGTTCGCGAGTGTGCAGCCAGGCGAGAAGGCACTGGTCAAGTTGGGTGCCATTGTTTTACGCTTAAGGTGCGAGAGCAGGACAGAATTGGTCGAGTTAATCCCCCTTTCGTGATGGCGCGTTCACGCTTTTGCGCGACCGTTGTTTGCATATATGCAAATGGCGGCTGGTTGTGCCGTGCGTGTATTTATTTTCCGTGTCTCCGCGCGACGGCTGGCTGGATGGTTTTTCGCGACTCAGCTCGACGCGCGAAAGTGACCGCTTCGGGTGAACTTGAAAGTGCACACGTACACGTACCGGCGTTAGTGTGCGCGCTTACATCGGGTTCAGGCGAAAGCTCAACGCCGCATGGCAGCTTTGCGGGATTCACAGAATAGGGCATCTCTCTTAAGACCTGTTTCGAGCGCAGCTACTGAATGTGCACCTAATATCTCGACCCTGCGGGTCAACGATTGAACCGTTCGGTCATTGTTTCGCACAGAAATGAACACCGATCAGCTAGACGCTGGTTTGAGCTGGCTTTTCGTTAAGCGGCACTAAATGAGCGGCATAAATCATGAACATCCAACAAACACTAAGAACGCGGGAGTACAGATTTATGGACCAATTTAAAGCATTACATAATGCTTAGTATCGGATGCACCCGGCACTTGAGCAATCTGCGCTTTCGCCAGCCCTTGACAATTACCCGTTCTCCAAGTGCGAGCAGGTGTGGAAGCATAGCACCATTAAAGCGAACGGTACCGTTGGACAGAAGGGCATGTATCGTTCGTGCTAAGAACCTCACATTAGGCAGCCAGAAAGAGCGATCTGGCTCGTCCGTGAGGTGCATTGGAGAGAATGAGCGAATAATTTGCGTCCAGAAATGCGATCCTGTGCTCGTGTGTGCGCGTGCACTGATGAAAGGGACGCGTTCCCGATCAGGGCGAGAAAATGCACACCCTGCGCAGCTGAAAAAAGGGCTCGCTTTAAAGCTAATGGTAATGGTATTGTTATTGCGCGCGGCTCGCATCTCCCGGCTGAAGGCTTTGAAACACCGACGAAGGGCAGATGAGTGCAAACATGGCCCATTCCGGGTGCCATTAAGTGGTTGACGGTATTTTCGAGCGTCGAAGTGGATGATCGTACAGGGTGGTCCAGTGGTTCTGGGTGGAGCGAGTCAACGCATCAGCTGTGCGCCTTCGCTTCCGATAGTTCATTGGATTTGATCACGTTGGGCGTTAATGAGCTGATTCGACCGAACGGGTATCATTCCCGCCGGCTTGTCGCTTGCTCGAAGGTGACGATAAAAAAGCAAATCCAACCATCTTCCCGGCCCACCTAATGCACGGTATCCCAGGCACACGATCGATCATCCTACGCGATCCTCGATGTTGCACCGGCGATCTAGTCGTCTTAAGTCCCGGTTTTTCTCGGCTGCCTGCTATCAAATAATGCCTTCCCACATAGACCGCGTCGTCGCGTGGTTCACCGAGACCTTCCACAGGGAGAGTTTTCATTTGCGGCATCGCGATGAAAGCCATAAATTTTCATCTTCCACCATTTTCAGAGTAATCAACGGAGATGTTGCATTTTCAACTGGGAACCCCCTTCACGATCGTGGCACGCTGGTGGGCAGACAACCGGGCCATTTCCGCGGCTAATCGAAAGCTGATCCAGCAGAGCGCCCTCTCAAAGGGAAGGGGTCTCGAAAAGGGTTTGGTAGGGCTGCCCGGATGTGAACGCTCGCCCTCGGTTTGCAAACTCGCGCTGGTCAAACATTGTGCAGTCATGTGTAGCCAGCGAGCGGACGGGTTCCGTATCCCTCGTGGGTCCTCGCGAGACTGCCGGCGCACGAGTTGGGTGAAGAAATTAGAAAATAATATTATTAATGTTGTGTCAATTATTATTATATTTCCCCGCGTTCGAAGCCGGTTCGAACGGGTGGCGTGAGGCCACATTTCCCGTGAGTTTGGAATGCGCGATCCTAGCCCTTTAACGTCATCCCGTTTCGAGCAGCGGGATTCAAACAGGGTGGCGAATAATAAGCCCACCGAAACGTGAGCCCGTTCGTCGGCCTGAGGGCTTCGAGCGAGTCCAGGGTAGGCAAAACTTTCACCAATGCATCTCCCGGGCTGGAAGGTTCCGTGGGTTGACTGTTTGACAGCAGGGCCCAACTCGCGAGCTGCGATAGCGACAGCGCGCTTTGGCCGAAAGCAGCGGAAAGGCGTGACAATGAAGCGATTTATCAACGTGCCTAGAAAATCACTGCATGCCAACGCCGGTAGAAATACATGCCCGTGTCCACGCACATCCTTTTCGGCTAGATTTCGCAATCCAGAACAGGTTTGGGATTTTTGCTGTGATGGCGTAAATCGAGCCAAATGCACATGCGACATCACTGGGCGCGTATTCCCTGGTTAGTTGAACGATCCTTTTGGCAGGAGAAATGATAAATGATCGCATTCACTAGCGGTGGTTGAGCTAGTTTTGGAGGTGACTAGTTTTTGGTGTGTCATGAAGTGACATTTTGAAAATGATGAGAAGTGGGGATTTTTTTTATCACAGCTAAGATTAATTTATGGACAATGTCTTATAGAGAGGTTTCATTTAAAGCACACTTCTCCAAGTGGAACACACGTTTATACGTGTAAATACTCTAAGTTCTGACGTGATGCTTTGTTTGAGCAAGCAATTAGCGTCTGTAGAGGAAAGTTTCCATCATTTTACACATTGGCTCCAAAAATGACACTCAAGCCATTTCATGACAATTGATTTTCGAGCTCAGAAGTCACGCACCGGTGCTATTATTTATTTAGTGCGTTGCTTTGACGACTCGTGCTTGGGATTCAGAATAAATTCTGAAAACACAACCACCCTATTTCACTCAGGTTTAAGCCACCGCTTACATAATCGCATAAACATTTGTTTGAAAAAATTGCTTAAAGTGTTCGATGCTTTTGCCCACCATAATTGATCCATTAGAAAGATTAATGAACCATCCCGGCGGCGTACGTTCGTCGTCGACGGCCAAAGAAGTCGCTCTGCTGCAGGACTCACACCAAACCGGTGCTCCCTCATTATGTTTCCCGAGACCAAAAACCAGATCGGGCGGGATACGATAATCAATTGAATTAAAAAGATCGGTGACCATAAATCAAATCCGATGATTTTAAGGTTCGGTTGCAGCCAATCGATGATTCCGGTTCACCTTTAAGAAGGGTGGAAAGCTCAGAAAGCGAAATTGTAGCATGGTTAGAACCGGTGCGCGAAAAGCGACTGCTCACCACATCCCGCGAGCATATCAAATCATCAGCTGGCTCGGTGCGGTCCCGTACACTTCTCGCCTTCTCGAAATCAAAAACATACAATCACCAATTGTTTTCTCGACGCTTCTTATTACGAATCGATTCCTGGAAGCTGCCCGTCTCCCGATCGACGCACCAAAATTACACGCAAGCCCCCAGGAAGTAGGGAAATCTCCTCCCAAGCCGTGTTTGGTGCGCGTTTTCGGACTGACCGATGTCATGGGAACGGATTGCGACTCCGCCTCACTTGATTTCGGAGCGTACGGAGGAGTCATCGTTTGTGGTGCTGCCCCGTGCAGAAGGAGAAAAAAAGCGACACTCGAATTCCGATCTCTCTCTCTCTCTCGCTCTCTCTCTCTGTCTCAGAACGACGCCCCCGGAGGTTGCTTGGTTTAATTCTAGGAAACAACCGGAGAACCGATGGGTCGGTGACTGGTGGTTGGGAGAACCACGAAGGCAGGTGCCTTCGCCCCCCGGACAGCGATGGCGGAAAATCCCCACCAGAAGATTAATCAAACGGGCATGTGTGAATACGAAATGAGCCCCGGGAAGATCTAGTTTAAGCGTAGCATTAGCGAAGCACGAAGGGCGACGTGCGATTTGGGCCCATCGGATCGAAGGGAAGACAAATAAGATCGGCGACGTCGAAAACACACGGCCCTTCACCACCCATACACACACCCACACACTCTGCACCGTAGTCTGGCCGTTGTCGCGAGCGAGTTGACCCACGGGATTAAGTCTCCGGGACGGTCGGGAACGAAAGGCACATAATAAACTGAAGAACGATAATCTACTTCGGGGGTTTCTCCGGGACATCCTGCTACTCGCGATCGCCCGATTCCTGGCCAGGCTCCCGGGGACGCTGGCCTGTCTAGGTTGGTAGCGTGCAGTGGCCGTAGCTGGTGGGATTATAAATCTCCCTCGTCTGTGGCGCGAACGCGGGCTGAAGGTGTAATTTGCAGGGCTTGCGCTGATGCTAGGGACGTTCCTGCTGGTGGGCAGGTTATTTTCCTGCGCGCTTTCCACTCGCGCGTGAAACGGATCCTTCAACGGACGGTCATGTGTAGGTGTTCATTACGCTATCATCAGATTCAGATTCAGCATTCTTTAACCCATCTCCGTCGTCGTTTTGTGCGGATGCAACCGGATCCGGGGTCGTGGAACTCGATCCATGGTGGGGATTGCAAACAGACGATTCAAGCGTGCGAGAAGCGACGAACCCGCAATATGTGTGACAAAGTGTGCGCTTAGAGGACTTGATTTCTGCACAACGCACCCTGCTCTTGGGACCGTGCCGTTTTCCAAGTGATCTATGGTAATGGTAATTTTTATGGCTAGAAAAATTCTATCGACCCTCTCTCCCCCATTCGGCTTGGATACCGCCCCTGGTTTGGGCGAGGTTTTTCCAACGTGCCCGCTAGCCACCCTGTGGAGAGCTGATCGTGCTTTCCGAAACGGCAGCCAGGGATGGGGCGTACGCGCGACTTCAACAACTGCACGAAAGCTGGCGTTTAGGGTGCATGATTTATGGGTGTAATTTATGTAGGAAAATTGCCAGCTGAAATCAATTTTACCAACCTTTTACCAGTGCGCTGGTTCCCGCGATTGCCGTCGGGCGGGTTTTGCGAAGTGAGGCACGGGTCCGTGTTCCATTCTAGCGGGGGCGAGAAAAGCGGAGAAAAGCGGTTTTCATCGCGAGCCACCTCTCGAAAGGCTGTCGTTTTTTTGTCAGTTCCTGCGCGATCGCTGCACTGACGATCGTTCGATCTACGTGACCTTTCTAAGCGTTCGCACCGCCGTACAAGCACACGTACGAGAGAGAGAGAGAGAGAGAGAGAGAGAGAGAGAGAGAGAGGTTACGTATGGAGAGATCCAGTTTTGCTGGAATAAAGTATGATAAATGGTAGAGCATAATTAGCGCACGCTTCGCGATGCTGGTTGCGGGAGTTGCAATTATGCAGCTCGCACTAGCAAATACTGCCCGTTCGATGAGGTTCGGGAAAGACAAAACAACCCTTTCGTTTTTACGCAGGCAATGTTCCCACCCATTCGCATGTTTCCATTGAAGGGATCACTAATTCGGTCCGGGCGAACGATTCGCGCTTCGTTAGAAACGGACCAGTGAAGATTGAAACGAACGGGTTGATGTTGGGAAGGAATTTCAAGTGCTCTTTACTACTGCCACTTCTACGACTTCGTTTCGAGGCGGCAGTCGGTCCTTTGCATCGTGAAACGGCCGTTGTAACCGGACTACCGGGGGCGAGCAGTCCATTGACGGAAACTGCGTCAATTGGTTGCGACATCTACGAACACAAAAAAAAACTATTCGCATTAAATGCTAGCTTCAGTTTGCTAACAAGAAGACATTCCTGCCTACCGATCGGCAGCCAAAACCACAAGAGGATCTAGTTTCATCGACGTCATACGCTGAGTGCACATCCGCTTGCATTCCGCGGCACTTGAGCGGTAAATATTTGTGAAAAAATAAAAGAACACCAACGAGCCATCCTTTCGGCAGAGTAAAATTGGATTAACACTTTGCGCTTGTTCCACGGCTTGGCATCAAACGAACGAAGGTGTCACATTTCCCGGTGAGCCATTGATGGCTTGTCACGAGGCAAAGGGCCATCCGGGAACGGGAAGTGGTATTTATGTTTCCTTTGCGCACACGAAAATATGCGAAAAGACGTTGAGTTGTCAAGCAAACGTGACCGTTCCGCTTTGATCCTGCTGAATGTCAATAGGTCGAACATCGACCGCAACTCAAGCCCGATTGTTGAGGCGTCTCGGCTGATAGGGCTTTACGGCTGTGTCGTAAATTCTAAATTTATTTCCAATCCTTCGTGACTCCGATCGATAGCCCACTGAGCGATAATCTGATAAGCCGCAGTCACCGTTTTTTCCTGCCCAATTGCTGCAAAAAGCTGCCCGATGCGCTAACGGTGTATGTACTTTCATTCCACGCGGATAAGCAGGTGCCTACAGTGCTATACGATCGCAAAGATCCGAGTGCCCGAACGATCCGTACTTCATAAATAACGCCAACCGTCGCTTCGTTAATCGGAACCACGGTTAAAGGTTGCTAATGCCAACGAATTGCGAAGGGATACGAGTTTTGTCTCTCTTTTTTTTTGTGTGTGCCAACATTAAAATCGTGTGTTGCACCTTTCATATCGCTGCCGGAGGCAACAGATTTAGGATGATCAATGCGAACCGCAAGGAGACGAAAACGAGAAAACACGCCACAACCACACCGCGTTCGTTTCTCTCGCCATTCGGTTGCAAATGCACCGAATCCGGGTGTTGCACTTGCTGCAGACCCGACCGGACGTGGCAGCTGCCGGGCAGGTGAGCGTGGGCTGAGGACTGGCTAATGCAAACATTCTGATCACTTCCACCGATCTGTGGCGTATTTTGTGCCATTTTCCTCGCCAGCGCGCTCGAGTCGTGTTCTGAGGGTGCACCGGGCTTAGCCCACTTGGCAAAAGTTGCAGACACGGACACGGGGACATGCTCGTTTATAATGTTTATTTGCTAGATTTACTTAGGCTAAAATGATACCAACCACCCGTTGCACAACGGGTGAGGTCAACGTGAAGTGGTCACAACATTTTCTTTGATGTTTTTTACAGATGTGTGAAAATATTAACTCGAAGTACAATTGAAGGAAAACCTAAGCAAATATTTGAAAAGAAAATGAATTTGCAATAAAGCAATAATGTGCATATTAAACGACAAGCACCTGCACTATGCACCTTACACGTTGTGTACATCTAGATCGAAGTGAATCGAGATGAAGTGAAACATATTGAAATAATTGAAAATATCGCAATCAAGCATTTATTGGTATTTTTCCCCGGATCATCAAATTCCCCTTTATGATGCAGCATTCTGCAACTGAAACGGTCGCTATCCCACCGCGAGGTGATTATCCTTTTCCGCACGAATGTTCAATCCGCTTGTTAGCAACATTTACGACCACTGTGTTATGGCCTTTTGCATCTCGGCTGCTCGTTTATGCTGCGCTCGTGCTCATGGTATGCATGTCGTTTGCACAGGCCTGCTCTAGAATCCACCGCCCGGCATTCAAGGAGTCAACCAACCCACCAGTCTCGCGCTCCCATTAGGAGTGGCCAACGGATCCAGTTTGCACCGTTCGGTCTTAAAAACTTCATCCGTAGCACGGTGGCAGCGGAATTCCAGCGCGATGTCGCTGTCGAGAGCCTGTCCCGAGCCTCCGTCCGTGGTTTTCTGTCATGTGCCAGCACTCTAAATAGCCAATTTAGCGAAAGGCTGCGGGAAGAATGCATCGCCCAACCCAACAACTCGGGCCTTGTGGAAACGCCCGTACATGCGCGGTTGCACAGAGTCAAAGTGCACCTGTGTGTTAAATTTACTGGATCTCTCGTCCTGGATCGCACACTGATTGATGGCGTCGCCGTGGCGTCGGCCAGTATCCGTGAGTTGTCGCGCGGTCAGCTTGCTAGCGGGATCGTTCCAAGGTCTGGTGCGTTGCGCATAATGTATGACTTAATTATTGGCCTTATCTACCCACAGGCTGATGGCCATGGGTAGTGGTCAAGCTATGGAAATCCCAGCGCTCCTGGTGCACCAATAAAAATGGAACCATTTAGGCCGCATTCGCCACACTCTTTCCGATCTGATCTGGTTGGCGGTCGTGAAGAAGATAGGGTCTGCTATATGTGGCGGCTGTTCGTCGGAATGTCTGCATGAGAAGTTGCACTCATTTTTATGCGCTATTTTTAGCTCGATCTCATCGCACCATAACCCTCGGGGAGCACCGTTGTCCGGTGGCCTATGTCCACTACGGACACGATTCATACGGACACGATCATTATGTTATACGGCAAATTATCTCCTACCGCAGGTTGACTTACACTTTTCATCGCTGCGTCCGCATGTTGAGTGGTTGATTTATTAAAGCCTTTTTTCTTTCCTTCTCCCTCCGGGGTTTATTTCAGATGCGCTCGATTTGGCCAACGATACGGTCGTCTATTTCGGTCAGGCATCCTGCGGCCACTTGGACACGTTATCTTGGAAATGATATGAAAAGTGTGCACGAAAACACGTTCACCTAGCGACAGCCAAGCACCAGGGTGAAGGTTCTATGCTACTTTCGCACCAAAGTGGACGCTCTTCATTATACGCCAACGCTAACGAGCCGCTCCGGAATGGTGGCTGGAAAGATTAATGATAATTACCGCACCGACTGTCGCTTGATAAAGTGCTAACGATAAAGTGTAATTTTGATTTCCGCGAGCACCGAGCGGCTCTCGTTCGTTAGGTCGATCGGTTTCGGTGAGCGTTTTTTTTTTTTGCCGCGGCAAGTGATAATAGTCGACTAATCAGTGTGTGTGTGTGTGTGCGTGTGTGTAATACATTGTGACGGGTGTTGCATATTTCCCGGGCATCCAATTTTTTCCCTCGTCCTTCAATTTGCTCTCTTCCTTCGTCTTATTGCAGTGCCGCATTCCAGGGCGTTAGAACGGGCTCATTTCTCTTCGGGTGCACTCTGGAGCAGAGATTCGAGTAGATGCCGATCATTTAAATGAAGCCACATCGTTATCGTCATCATCATCATCATCATCAGCGACGCATTCAGCAGCAGCGCCGGCTGTCATCATCGAGTGCACCGGTTTGAAATGCATCGTAAAAGTGTTCAATAGTGCATCGCGTGCACCGCCGTGAGAACGTGATCGCGAAGAGTGAGTGAGTGAGTGAGTAAGTGAGTGAGTGAGAAAGAGAGACTTGAGAGAGTCGGGAAAACTCGCGTTCGCGGTTGAACAACGAAAAGACGTCAGAACGGAAACACCCACTCCACGAACGGTGTACCGGTGCACGGTGCAAAACAGATCTGCATTCTGCTGCATTTCTTCTGCTCGTTGCGACCTCTAATCTGACGCAATCGATCTGTGGCTGCTTTTAAATCATTATCATCGCTCGTCGCGCCTACGCCACCGTCTTCGCGGTCCGTGAGCGGCGATCATACAGCATCAAAAGCGCTTGGTCGGTGCTCATACTTTCAACCACGGGTTCGGACGTTGATTAGCGGCGTGGCGCGGTGTTCGCTTTCCATTATCTCTACACCGCTTGCAGGCATCTGTACCGGCAGCTGTTACATTGTTATTGCCAGGGTGCTGCACCAGCGCCGCAGATTGGTCCAATCGATTGGCGCAACCGTTGTGTCCGCTACCGGCGAACCTCAATCTTCAACTTCGGGCAGCTGAAAAGCAATAAGGTAAGTGTTCCGGACTGTTTTTTTTTTGTACCTCTAAGATATCTCCAAGCGAGCTGGCAAGGGGATTGTTTTATTCGCTCTTTTCGCAAATCACTTAATCGGCCTATCGGGACAAAATGCTTGATGGAAGAGAGCCAAGAACAAAGTAGGTCGCAATCCGGAAATCCAAGACCTAAGAGAAAAGGGGGCTTAAGTTCCATCAAAGGTAATGAAAAGGTAGATTTCCACGGGCAGTTAATCTGTACACGTGTTTTGTGTCTTGAAATATGTCCTTACCACATCATGCGCCTTCTTCGTCGTTTCCATGTATCTCTCGTTCCGTTTTTGAGGCAATTAAACCAAACAACAAAACGATACAGTTTACGCTGTATGCTTTGGTCGGGCCTGGGAAGGAAAATGAATGCCCTCATCTCATTTCACGCAGCTTCGTTCCTTCGCAGGCCTTTTGGGGCGGGTCTCCAGCCATAAATTTTGCTCCCAACCACCAGGCAACGAAACATAAAGCCTCGAAACGAATTCGTTATCAGATCGTCTATAAATCTTTGGCGCTTGAATCTCACACCCTCATCTATCTGGCCGGCTGATAGGCCGCTTCCAGGAGGATTAATACAACAAAATGCATCCTCCCGGGGGGCGAAACCGGGCACACGAGCGTTCTGGGCATTTTTTCGACTGCCTTAAACCAAACAGCTGAGCCTCCCCTCTGTGCCGTGTGGTGCCTATAAATTAATGCACCAACGTGCTTTCGACCGGTTTCAGATTAAACATTTTTGTTCGCTCCGAAAGCTTTTTGCGTGGCCCGGGATCCTAGCCTGAAATACCTTAATTTGAGTTCATGCACAGCGTGCGATCGATTGGACCTAACTGTCCCATTCTGGGTACGATCGCTAGTCAAATGATCGTCCCGTTGCGATATAAAATGTTTAATTCCACACGCCGTGTCGTTCGCGTAGGGTTGCGATCGTTGAAATTTGTTCAGTGGGCTGATTATTTGTTTTTTCGATTTGGGTTCCATTTTGTCTCACATCACGCACCATTTTTCGTTCATCCTAAAGCCAGAAGTGCTGGAAGAAGCCTTGAAGATGAACCAAAAAAGAGCACTGTCATGGAGCTGGGATGAAATGCTCGTCAACACGTGCTTCAGCGTGTCCACCATGAAGGCTAGCAAAGATTAGGTAGGGAATTTTTCTTCTTGTATTCAGGACCCAATCAAAGGGCGCTCTTTGCTGTCAATCGTTTTCATTACAACGCATCGCATCGTTCGTGCTAGTAAACGGAACTCGGAATGATGTAATCCCACCCAATAGACCGAGCAGCATCCAGACGAACGAGCGGAGTAAGAGTAAATGTAACAACACATTTCTCGCCGTCCATTGAATTGCGTTTAAATATTTTGACAATGAGCAATTTAATTAACCACTCGAATTCAGTGGTTTAACCATTCGTCGTATGGTACTCTGATAGGATCTTTCTATTGAAGTCAAGGCAAAGCGTCACGTCGGCGTTATGTTTGAAGTTTGGGAAAAATGGGCTACAAACCGGCATCCTGTGGTCGATCGATCGGCAAAGCTGCAATGACTTAAAGGTTTCCAATTTCTTGCTCCACAAAACGTTGAAACCGTGCGGCGCAACAGGATCCCCTTTTTCAAAAGAATCCCACCTCGAATGATGGTTAATTCATTGCGGGCATCTTTCAATTAGTATAATCAGTGCTACAAACCTCATCGACCGCCAAGAACTATCGAGCGTCTTATACGCGCGCCGCTTATAAGGTCCGTAATGGTAATGCAAATTTATGGCAACCGAACATGCGAACGTATCACATTCAGAGGTGCGCTCCCTTTTATTGATTAGACTCAGGGAGTGCCGTTGTGCTGATGACGACAAGCAAAACGAACCTGTTGAGTGTGGAACGTTCAGCTCTGGGTGGATCCCCAGCACTCTGAGCTCGTTCTAAGGGCCTTCAGGTGATAGCACCGCGTGCAAGCAAGTAGGTGGATAAGTTGGAAGAGATATCCCGGGTCTTATCCCGAGCCAGTTCGTAAAGAGCAGTATGAAGGATAAGGAAGCCATCCACTCCACACCAAAGAGGTAAGAGTCCATAAATTATAAATTACGAGCTGCGAGACTTTGCAACGTCCATTGAATAAAATATGGATCGCATGCGTAGCGCGCATGTATATGAATGCACTTTTGCCGAAGCACTCGACCACACCGGATAGCGCCTGCTCGAGCGTGCTTAGTGCATCAGGACGATTTGCAGGGATGGGTTGGTGCGTTGATCGAAAAGGCAGAGCTAAATAGAAAGGGTGCTGGACTAACTGTACCTTTGACGCGGCTGCATAAACGGTGGACCTGAATCATCTAATTGGTCTGCACGAGCAGCGCGGGTTTTCGTACGTTTGACTGAATCCTCGCAGAAAAATAGCAGGTCAAAGCTAACGATGGGCAGGTCCGGTTAATAGGTAAACAACATTCCAACTATCTTGTAACTTCATTCTCTAATGATTTAGAGAAAGCTATCTTTCGCTTAATTGCAACATCAATCAACGCCCTACGTATTAGAATATTATTTCCAACTGCAGATGCTAGATGTGGTAAAGTTTATAGGCAAAGCCTACTTATAGACATAGTGTAGACTTCGATTACAATTCCTTATTGCGTGGTTCTTGTGTATAAAAATAAAAGCTTTCTCATCAGAGGCTGTTGAAATCTTTTGTATTGATTTCCCAGGCCTTGATTTGTTTTACACTAATGTCCGATTCATTCATTTATTTTTTTTTCAAACGTGTGGAAATTCATCGTAAACGGCTCGACAACTGGGCGACTGAAAGATTCATCGTTTTCCATTTCGTCACCTGGCCCCGCTAGCTTACCGATGGCTATTGTAACAAAAATACACCATTTATGTGGAAAATGCTAAGAAATGAAATTCCCACATGGGGCGCCTGTGAAGGCAGCTGCCCTCAGCATCGGTAGCATTAGCACAAACACAAGGCGTCGTACCAAAGTAACACCATCGGGAACCATTAATCGATCGAATGTAATGGTTTTGTAGCGTTCGCTTGTTCGCGTTTCGCGAAGTACACGTAACTGGGTGGTTCAATTTTCTCCTCTATTAAATTTTGGCCATTTAACGTTTTCATCGCTTTTAATCGGACCCTTTCGAAACGGTGCCGTTTTTGTTTCTTCTTCCACAGTGCCTCTTACTTTGCGCAACTTGATCTACGGCAGCGTGAGGTGATCATCCGGCTACAGCAGAGCTGGGACTTTCGTTTATGTTGGCACCTTCTCTTTACCGTATTGGGCAAGCCGAATTACCGGAGATGATGCGAACGAGTGTGCCGATTTCTGGCGGCCTTTTTTGGAAGGCTTTTCGGTACTTGAACGTACGATTATTGTTCTTATCGTTCGTAATTGTCTTCTCTCAGTTGCTCTTCAGCTCGCGTACGTATGTTGGTGTGCGTGGCTAACACTCGAGTGCGATTATCTTTAAGGCAATTTTCCTGCTTCCTGCAACACGAAGCGTTTCGAAGCATGTTTGCTATGCTTATTTAAGAATTTACGGTCCAGCATTCGGCTCCGCTGTTCTTCCATCTTTCAAGATGAAGAACGTTCTTCCGTTCTTCTGTTTCTTCTATGATCATTTGAGTTTTGTGTGTTTTCTCGTTGCATGAGAAACATCCTTCTACATAATTTGATTTTGGTAAAATATACGATTAACATTTTCCATAAATAAGGCTAATATGTGTCAATCGCAGAGGCTGCAAAATTGTCTAACGGTAGATGACATACATAGCCGAGAGCTGCTGGGAAGACTGAGTGATCCGAAAAGAAGCTATTTCCTCACGTACACACAGCTGCCGAGGAAATGGCTGATCTCAAGAAAAATGTTTCAATTAACTTTTATCACACATTTTTGTGTGCTGTTTCGATTCCCTCTTAACACGGTTCCATTTACATGCTCCCTCGGGAGAGCATTTTCCGCCACAAAAATGACCCAGTTTCCGTGCAGTGAAGAGTGTGAGCTCGCGCTTCGTACGATCACGTGTTTGAGTCCCCATTTGCGTGCCACACCCAAGCAAAGCAAAGCACGCACCAAGCCTGCTCGACTCCGGTTGCTGCTGAAAATCCGTACCAACGTTGTCGAAAAGGAAGCCAGCAGACGATAGACGGTTAACCAGCTGCAGTGTGAATCACAGTCAGCCCGACCCGGTTACCATTAACGACCTGTTTGGCATAGAGCTTTCACTGGGCTCCCTTTTCACGGATCTGCCTGCAGCAGCCGTAGAAGAAAGTGCATCGAGGCTGCATCTTGGGTGCTGGTTTTAGCCACGAGCACGCTCGGAGACGCGCCTTTCGAGTCATCAATAGGGTCAGCAGACAGAAAATTAGCCTCACAATCGCCGAGGCAGCGTGTCGTCACGATCAGATGGACGAGGAATTAGAGTCATAAATTTTGCATCCAAGAGCCACCCATCAGTCGCTGCCGAGGGCTCGGGTGTGGCTCGCTGTACGGGGTTTGGCCAGTCGGTGGGAAACGCTGTTGCACAAGCAAGCAATGTTTACGTTGTAATAAATAGTAGCAAACGGCGGCGGATCTCGAAATGAGAGCAACCGCGGAGAAGCAGACCCTTGCAAGAAGAAGGCTTCACAAGAAAGAGATTTTAATTTTTTGAACCAATCGTCGTATGAAAAGCAACTCGAACTGGCTCGAGAGGCTGTTTTTTTTGTGCCAACCGACGTCGATTGTTCGAGCATACGAATGAACACATTTCGACGTGCTGAGCTGAGCCCTCGACGGATAAGACACCGCGCACGGTTAAGTTAAGGAAGTGAAAAACAACCGCAAACCCGCGCATGTCCCATCCATTTGGTCGCTATCTGCACGCTCGGATCTGAGCGAGCAATTTTTTCACCCACCGTACTGTGTCCCCTTTGAACTTCAGCTATCGTGCGAGGTCCCATTCGAGAATGGAAACTGTCGTCGTCGTCGTCGTCAGCGTGCGGATGTGAAGACATTTGCGACCGCACGTAATTCACTTTCCTTCCGCACGCGGAGAAGGAGAAGAAAGCCGCGAAAGACGCGTCTCCGGGACAGGCGCACGGGCTTCACATGACCGTTCCGACGGCATGCGTGATTGTGTTTCGTGCTGGGGTTATGAGTTTCCTACGAAATATAACGGCCACGATTCAGCGACCCGAGCGCACTCCATTCGCCCGTTTTCTCCGCGTCGGGTTGTGAGATTTTTTTAATAGAAATAATAAATTTCCTCGCACACTCACACCGAACGTGCCGGACGCTGGATTCGTCGCACGGGGCTAGATTTTCTTATCCGCATCGTCAACCCACGGCTCGCAACGGTACGCGCGGGCTTCCAAAGGGTGCATGTTGGAAATGTAAAACACGGCTGGTGGAGCACAGTGAAAACACAAAAAAAAAACTTAACCTGATCCCGGGTGTCCCGCGATCGCGTTCCCGACCGTTCGCGGTGGCTCGAATTAAGCGATGGGTTTTGTTCACTTCTGACCACGTCAGGCGTGGAAAATGTTCTGCTGATTTGATCGCAGGGCGTATCGCATTTTCCCTCACAATCGCGGCCTTTTTGGTTTCCACCCATTTTTTTCCGTGAAATTATTGCACTTTTCCGCCTCTCGCGGGAGCGCTTTATGCGCAAGCAGTAGCACATTGCACTCGGTGGGCCGCGCTGATAATCGACGTTCGTTATGTTTCGAAAATGACATTCCACCGGCAAGGATACATTTGAAGCGTAGGCAAAATTACAGACTGCAACCGCGGCTGGCGCGGTTGTGATTTGATCGGTCGCATTAAAACAATCCCATACCTTTAGCTGGCCGGGGAAAGCGACGACGGCGATCATTTCTTTCTATCGTAATCAGATCCCTTCGAGCCTAGCAAGGCACACATACACAGCCGCACACACATTCCTTTGCATTGTCGATAGGGCGCGATTGGCAGCGATGAAACGAAGTGATGGAGAAAAAAGCTTTAGCCCAAACGACTTCCCATTTCATCGATCAATCATTCGAAAGATCACGCCTACGATTTGCGGACCGTTTCCATTCGGCAAGCTCGAAGGGCGAAGCGGGTGCTTAAAGGATTTGTGTAATGGCCGCCGGTAACTGGAAACCCACTGGCCCAAGCCACCCCGGGGGTTTGTCCTCGTCAAATGGTCCATTTTGTGCCTCACATCTGGCGTCACCGGAGCAATGAGAGTCGAGTGCGAGAGACAGGGAGAGAGAGAGAATAAAAAACGCTGAAAATAAAAGCCTGCTGGGAAACGGAAAAAGGCTGGCGAGCGAAAAACACATCAACTGAATACTTTAAACGCCGGTGCACACTTCACCGGTAGTTAATTTAATATTTATAATCAATAAATCGTTAGATAAATTGGCCCCGATAGACGAATGAGCTTTTGTCTTGCGACTTACCAGTACGCGCGTACGGATCGCGTTTGTTAGCGCATTGCTCCTGCGAATCGCCCTTCGCTATCGTGTACTTAGCCGATCGACGTAAGGGAGCAGATACCGATGGGATTTAGTTTTCGAAGGCGTATCACGATCACGCCGTCGATCGATCGATCGCCGCATGCGCGTTGAGCTGCTGAGCGAGCTATCTTCTGGCACATCATCTTCAAGATCTGCTGGCATCTTCCAAGCGCAGCGTGTGATCAAACCAGTGTTTAATGTAGCTCGCTGCCCTGAGGGACCATCATCATGCTTGATAAGGGTTGTTCCGGTGCAAAGGGATGTGCTTGAACGAAGAGAACTGGTGCAGTGCTTCTCTGGTAAATGTGCTGCGGCTTTCACTCATTTGATCCAGCGTGTTAGCTTTATTATCACCGTTCGCTAAGCCCAGTGGCATTCATAAAGTAACATGTTACGAATGTTCTGAGACGAAACACTACTTTAAAAATGTTTTTCTGGCTTATTTCAATCGTATATGGCTGTATAAGTGTAACTTACATTGAGGAAAAAAGCCTTTTATGCGCTTTCTCCGCAGAAATAGCACGTTACCTTCAACGAGTAGTTTTTAAACGTGCTACTTGCAAGGATTTCTGTACTTTGCTGCGGCCAGACACACAAGGTACGTGGCTTATAATAAGCTTGTCATCAAAAAGAACTTGGCAAAATCGAAAGTTTCTGACGCGTCGCTCTTTCGTAACCTTTCGCTCACCTAGCCACATTTCGAGCCAACTCTCGCTGGCCCCGTAACCTGGCAGCCGATGGATCCATTTCCCCATTTACACATATAGCACATCACGTAACACGTTCATCCCATTGTTATGATAATCGGCATTTTCGCGCCGCGACACCCGCAGCATCGGTCGCGTCGGTTAATCGCCCAAGCGCCATTGTTTGCGCGTCTCCCGAACAGTTTGCGCACTTTCGAGCGTTTTGATGAGCGAAATTCAACCAATTTCCACTCCGGTCCAGCAAATGGTGCCATGAAAACGAGTCTGCCCGGTGTGCGAGAGAGTGAACGAAATTCCGGTAGGTGTGAAGCAGCTCGCTGTGCGTCGAAAGGTGAAGATCGTGCCCTTTGGTCAGAGCTTTGTTCTACGGTTCCCTCCGGGGTGGCTTTTGCAAAATGCTGTCAACGGCGGATTACGGCACATTTTTGGGCTGGTTCTTTCCCGTACCAATGGGGTTTTGTTTTCACCCGAGTTTTCCAGTGAACAGATCATTTGCGGCGTTTGTTTTGCCGGTGTTGTTTGAAAAAAGCAGCATAAAGTGCAGCGCGGAAAATGTTTATATAACCTCCAACGTTTCGATGTGGGTGTCGCGTTTCAACATGTTTAACTATCCATTTTCCGACGGAAAGTTGGTTTGTTTTTATTTCCACCCGTTCGCGGGTCCACCCAATCGCACCCGGCACGTGCACGTGGTGTCGTACCGGAAAGTGAACGTGAAATTACATCGGAAACATTCGCTACGTTTTTTTTTTGGTTGGTTGGTCACTGTTACAGATGGCGTGGGAACTGTGGCAGTCGGTGTGGAAACGTATTTTTATACTGTGCGAGTGGAATTCCGATGCGTTTGGGTTTTTCGGAGCAGTTTCCTGATGAGCTCATCGGACGTGAATGTGCATTCGATCGACAGGTTTTCTTGCAACACTGATTGCACCTATTGATTGCGTTTCAGATGATAAATGGTCTGCAAAGGGCACGTCGTTCGAGCGCAGTTTGTGGTTACAGCTGTAAAATTAAATTCGACAAAAAATGTGTTCATTATGTTTGGTCGGCTTTGGAATGCAACCGTTTGCGAGGATGAGCACTTGCTTTTTTTCTTCTTCCAAGACATACCACATTCGCTTAGAGATGAAATAAAGATGCACATCTTTTTACGATGCCTCGTGCACGCGATGATTTCGGGTAACGGCAAGTGAAAAAAAAACCGACGTAGAACAACCCCGTGGCTGTGCGAAAGAAGACGTTTTGCTGCGCCTCCAATTAAGCAGTCGCCACACGACTCCTTTGCACGCGCCTTCGAAAGCTCGCAGCATCTCACGTCCAGTGAACGAACCGGCCACACAGGTCAAGTTGCACATCTTCCGCCGCTTTCTGACCATTAGCGGCTGTCGATCGAGGGCCCGCAAGGAGTTGCAGATTACGCCGAGACCGAGGATGGACGTGCGTGCGCTCCTTTTGCAATATATTTGTATTTTTGCGCCGCAGGCAGGCGTGCTAAAAGTGAAACGCATAATTATGCAAACATTAAACCACAATAAATCTAGCAGGATTACCGGCGGGTCGGTGAACCTCGGCCAGCGTGGTACCCGGCGGCAACGAAATTCAAGGACCTGCCGCTTCGAAGACGTCCCTTTGGGGTGTCCTTGAACGAAATGCGTATCTTTTCTCACTCCTGCCTTCGCTCATGGTAAAAGGCTAGTGCCCTATTCTGGCCTGAGGCTGTCCATGATGGAGCAGCATAACTCTTCGCCTGTTTACCTGGTCTATGAATGATGCCTGTCGTCAAGGATGAGCAGTCGAAGAGTCTAGATACACGAAGATAGATTGGATTCTGCCGGAGAAGCATTCTGACGAACCGGGGTGAGCTTCTTGCGATTCCCCACGCACACAGAACCTAGCTAGCTGCTTTGTTTGGTTTCGACGGTGGTTGAATTTGGTTCACATTACCTTGCGACCGCGGAGCGCGCCAAGAACCCTTCGGCTGGCACAACAATGTACCATTATTGATGCACTGACGCAATCTCACAGAAGGTGGAGTAGGATTGAGTGCGAACTTGATCGTTACCAGATCGTCGACCACGCCACCACTCGCCCAATGGCACACGAAAATCGCGATTAAGCAATATTTCCCGCCAAACTGGATCGCACGCCGGACGCGAGGGCGCGGACCGTAAATGAATGGCCGGGTGTCCGGGTGGCTTGCTCGAACGCTGGGAAGCACCCTGACGGCAGGAAAATACATCGCCAGCGGAAAGCGTTCGCAGATAAATGGCTCATTGTGGGTTCGATGGTTCGAGGCCACGGATGAATTAGTCAGCGGCACGGACGATCGTGAAGCTGACGGGCGCTTTTTAGGTTTCGTGGCGCGTGGGAGTCCGTGACCAAAATTGGTCAAGCTAGCCTCGGGTTTGGTCGTTGTGAAAAGGGAAAAGAATCGGGCCCGGGTTTGCTAATCGTGTGGCGCTAGATTTCGGTCCGCGTGCCAGCATTTTGTGGCAATGGTTCCGAAACACGCCATTTCGCCATCAGCGAGTTTTTACGGCACGTGAGGGCTCATCGAGCGTTTCGCGTCCTGGAACCAGGGATCTGTGAGTGAGAGTGAAGCACCTCGAGAGTGTGCAGCCACAAATGATAGCATATGATCGTACGGATGGCTGTCGTGCAGTCGGGCGAAAGTGAAACCCACCAGACGGCGGGAACCGGTCACGGTAATTGGTGCGAGATCCATCTCGTAGTGCTTGTGTCCATCGTTTGCACCGGTTGTTGACGATGGTCGACGTGGCAAGATGCCTAAAAACCGGACCCTGCCCGTGAGTCTCGAGCACTGGACGGGATTTTGCGGCCAAACCCTACTACAACCGTGTACAGCGTTACTCGATCAACGCTAAGCGATCTTTGCTGTTTTCTCTGATTCATCGCCGTTGGTCGGTTTTGTTCGCGCAAAGTGAAACGATTCGCGCTGGAGAGCTGTGTGGCCGTGTACTTGTTTGCTTTGTCGGGGTGTTGGAGCCCATTTTTGGTCGATTCTGGACGCCCGATATTCACGACCCAGTTAATCCGGCGTGCGTCGGAAAGCTGAGGGCTGGCTTCGACACCGGCTTGTTCAGTACCACCTCAAAAAAGACCCCTTGAAACGCGGTCTCGACATAAGAAGAGAACAGATAAGGACCGCAAAAAAACGACCAAACGAAACAGGATTTACATCTCGCTGTGTCGTGTTTGTCGATGACGTAAGCCACTTGGTTTCGAACAGACCGGAAGACAGGCTGTTGATCGAGAGCAAATAAAATAACGCAATTTGCCGAAAAGGTTCCTCCGCGGCTAAACAGAACGCGCGATCAACGATGGAACATCATCGCAGTGATCTTGTGACTGATCGAGAGCACCTCAAGTGGTCGCCCGTTGGTGGGATGCCAAATCATAGCGAGTTGTGGTAGAAACCGGTCAATCTATCTGCTTCCATTCTCTTCTCACTGGTGGAAGCGAAAAATCACCGTCGTCCAGCTGGCTGTTTAATTGCACAAATTTATCAAGAACAGGTTTCGTCAGAACTTGTTTCCTTTGGGGACTAGACTTTGGTTCACGGTTCACCCCTCACCGGAGATGGTACTTCCGCCGAAAAAGATCTATTGTAGCATCCATCTAAGCAGTTTGCTCTGCTGTCTCTGGCTGTATGACGCACCGGCTGTCTAGTGGAGTCCGTGACATAAACGTCCACGTCCACGACTTCCCACCAGTAGGGGGCAATCTTCTGCCACCCACGTGCTACCGTGGCAAATCGTCCGAATAGCGGTGTTGCGACGCGCAGTTTATGAATGATCGACCTCATCCGCAACGCACACCACATCCGGAAACCGGTGCCAGACCACTCTGGCTGGCTTCTTCGCGCAGGTTGTGACCACACAGCAGACGGGTACGCCACCCACGTGAACAATTGGCAGACCGTGAGCAACATTGATTGCACTATACACCTACCACAGTTGCTTTGTGCTGAAGCAGACGTTGGACATCATTGGTCTCGGATGGAGAGGAGTCCTCGCTGGTAGAGCTGTTGGAGCTGGTGTCGATTGATTTACGATCCAGAGCGTGCCTCTTTCGACCGAGCAGCGTCTCGGTCGTTCATCATTTGTCACAAAAGTTCTGTCGAGGTTGAGAAGCCTTTCATTGGTCGTATCTTAATTAGATTGGGTGACTACTTTCAGACAAATGACTACCGTTTTGTTGTTGATTTGAGCGACGGTAGCGCGTATTTTTTGTTGTTGTCTTGTTGGAGTCTGGAGGACATAACAACGCTCGCGGGTTGACTTTCCTCTCTGACAGGTTCATTAGAATTGCTGCTGTACAAACAATGACACCGGGAAATAGATTTGCGGGCAAAAGTCGAGCAAAACGCGATCGAACTATGTCAAGTCGTGGTAGCCCGTGCTCTTGCACGACCCGAGCGTGCTCCACATCGACGTGACGTTCGACAAGTTGCTTGTTTTGCATGAACAAGGGCTCCAAACATGCCCGCGCGATCGCTTTTCAAGAACACCAGAATGCGGTGTAAACGCGCGCGTGTGCAAACGCTGCCCGTCAGAAGGTGAAACAGGTGCTAATTATGCAGGTGGCAGACCTCAGCAGGCCAGTGTGCAAGTTCGCGAATGTCGTAAAAGTCAACTACGGCAACCAGACTGATGGGGATCGCGACGGCGCAATAGAACGCCATAAATTATAACGCACTGCGCTGGCATCGGGAGCGATCCGACACACTGTGCGACATGAGAACCGGTTAGCTGACCGGCCGGGGTCGCATGATAGATGGCTCGTTTTATGGCTGTAAAATGTCTCTCGCTGGGCGATAATTCGCATGACACACACATGTCACGAGGCTGGGGCCGATCCGCATGGAGATTAGGCTCATGATCAGATTAAAATAGGTAGATCCAAAACGGTGATAAAACTCATTTGCTTCTACCGCGGCAGGGAGCCCACGAGCTGCTTGCAATCGCATGTAGGACGACGGATTACGTGTGTTCGGTTGGCGACTTCCCACTCTGAGACCGGAGTTGGCCTGGTTCTGCCAGCTACGGCTTTACCTGACAGTCTAACTCCCTAACGGTCCGCCGGATATCTCAATCTCAATCCCAGCCCCGGACGGTAGTGGACTTTCTTTTCGCGCGTTCTGCTCAGCGCGTTTATGACCTTTCGTCGGGTTCTCAAACGTACGGTCGGCCACCACCATAGCCATCGCGACCGACCGACCGGGTCGCGATCATCACGATCACCAAACTCTAATTGCATTGCCATACAAGGCTTAATCAAAGGGAACACCTCATCCATCATCTTTCCCGCTGTTCGGCGGCGCAGCTTTGTTTCGGGGTTTCCCTTTCCGATGCCGGATGCCGCGGCCGAGATGGAAAGAGCGCGCGAGCCTCCGAATGAAGCGATACGTGTCCTGCTGGATCGTCGCTGGTCGCTATTCGCCGGTGTTGCGGTGAAAGTAAGCGTCGTCAGTGCCGTTCAGTCAACCAGTCCGTCAGCCAACCAGCAAACCAGTCCGTCAGTCAGTCAGTCAGTCAGTCAAGTCAAGCCAAGCCAGTGAGGCAAATGAGTGGGCAGCCGACGAGCGAAGGTACGTTTCGTTGGCTCGATCGTCGCCGCCGGTGTCTGATTCCATCCTATCGCGAAGCAGCGTAAGGCTCGCAAAGGTTACAATTCCGAATGCCCAAACCTCGAGCCCCGTGGGCTCTGGGTTTTTTTTTCCCATGCCTTACCGTTTTGCCTCGGCAAATCGCCGACCAACAGGCCACTGGGCCGCATGCTCGAAAGCATGATCACAAATTTCATGTATGAATAAAACACCGTTACGAACCCGTCGAGGAGATGGTGACGTTTCGGTTGAACGGTGGACTGAAGAACTGAAGGAAGTGTTGCCGAGCTGGCAGAGAAGGCATTGCTCGATGTAGATCCCTCGGTGAGCAAGATTGACATGACTAATACGGTGATCATTACCCAAGGCCCTCGACGTTGGTCGGTGGTTGGCGCGGTTTGGGAGAGCTCAACTGGAGCCGGAGGGACAGATCCGCGATTAGGCTGAGAAATGATCTAGATCACCGCCATGTGCTGCTAAATGCATCTCTCCATCTCGCCGTGCGGTCGCGTTTGCCCTACGGCTTAGGCTCGCGTGCTTTCGGTGAAGTCATGGCTGTAACCTTTGACTCTGCCTGCCGGGGACGGATCGCTTGGTTCGCTTGCAATCGCGCGCTTTCGACAGGGAGAAATTGAATTAAAACTATCACCGATCACGCCCGCATGAACGACGTGCTGCTCTGCTTCCTATTTGGCTCCAACCAGCACGCCACTCAGCAAGTTCCCGCGAGGCGAACACGTCCGTCTAAAGGTACTCGAAACGACCCAAGTGCAACCCTTACGCCATCATGGTTACGTTCGTGCATCCCACCTTGGCACATTCTTTTCCCTAGCAGCCAAGAGCCGTTCTTTTCAGCGTTTCCTGCTGACGGCACAACCGAATGCAGCACACCGGAGAGTAGTTCACCTGACGAGATGACATATGGACGCGTGCGTGCGTGCGTGCACAACGAACACGAATACAATCATGGCGGCATGGTCCTGGCAGGCGGCCATTTATCATCACCCACTTGGCTTGGAGCCGAAACGGGAAGCCGTTTGCACGAAGCAAACAAACGATTCCCGCACGAGCTGGTGACGGCACGATCGAGCAAAACAATTCTACAACGGTGACCCGGCCCGTCTAGTACGCCTGGTTGACTACTCCGGTGCCGAGCGCGCCGGTGATGCATTGATTTAATTTAGTACGTGCAATCAGCTGCGACTGGGTGGGACTCAACTGCGGTGGGCGGTTGTGCAACCGATCGATCTTCAAACGACGGAATGAGGCCAGGAGTGGCTCAACAAACTATTTATCACGCAGCACAAACCCCAAAAAGAGCTGTTTGAAGCTGAACTCTCGGCCCAATCCGGTGGGTTCGATCGCGCGCTCGTGGAGTCCTCTTACTTTCGCAGCAGCTCCCTGGTAGAACTAGATCGTTCGCCAAAAATCGAAAGTTGTTTCGCGGAGGACGAATGTTGCAAATTACGGTGATGCTGCGTCTGTGTTGGGGCTCCTTCTTTTCCTTCTTCTCCTCACAACCGTGTGGCAGGTGGAAAGGGCTCGTCTGGAGACGTGCGGAAGTGGCCCTGTTCGAGACGAGTGCGGGAATCGTCGCCAGAGCATGGTACTTTCAAATTCAAACCCCATGGAGTTTTTCCGAGGCTCTCCGATCGACTCGATTGGAGGGGTTCACAGCTCTTTTTTACATCGCTCCCGAACGCCACAATTACAAACGGATTGATCTCAATCAAGTTCTGCCGTCAGCCGCGTGGGTCCTTCGAAGCAAGGAAAGGACTCGTTTTGGACTCGCATATTTGCAACAAGAAAAGCAGTCCAAGAAAGACCGGTATGCTCTTACCATGCATGTGATGAATGATTTATGAAGCAGAAAATCACTCTCATTTTCAGACAAAGCGCGTTTCGGACGGCATGTCGCAACTGGGGCTCTCGAAAGGGGACAGTTTTTCGATCGATCGCATCTAGCCACTCGCTCCCGGTGGCACGCAGCCGCAGCGTTCATTAGCGGATGGTCGGAAAACTCATGTCAATTACATAAAAATAATCAATCCATCCATCGCGCAACCTCCCGACGGCGATCGATCGCGATCGCACTCAGCGATTGTGGCGAATTTGTGGGTGCATTTGCTGTGCGGCTTGCGGACTACCCACGGCTAGGGCCTCCGGGAGAAGATATTTATATCGATTCCTTTTACGAATGCAAAAGAGAAAGGCACACTCGCACCGGACCGAATTCCCCGTGGCGAGCGGATCGCGTTCTTGCCATCCGATCCTCGAAGCCCTTCCCTGGGAGTTCGCATATATGGAACCGTTTGGCATTCCGAGTGTTGTGTGCCGTACTGGAATTCCGCGCCTTTTGGGTGGCTTAGAAAAAAAAACCTCTAGGAACCAGAAGCCCATGTGAGCCGTGTGAGCGGCTAAAAAATTCGCACCGAGAGGATGCGATGAATTCGCGCAAACAAAACCACACAATGCAAATACGTGAACGTGGTGACCCAAAGCGCACCGGCAAACATTTATGATGATCCGCCGCCAATCCCGACCGATGGGAGTCTGTGATTGTCATGCAATCCCAAAATCGATGAGCCGCAACATCAAAAGCCACCCGGTGCCGTAAAAGGTGATTGTCGAAACTTTACGACCGCGTGTTTCGAGAGGGCATCGCGTCGATCGACGCGAGGTGTCAATACCGGCCCAGCATAAACCGCCAACAATGGCGCGAGCGGCCAGTGAAAGGTGTCAACTTGACATTCAGGTTCGGCTGGGTGGTTTGTTGTTATTTTTTGCTCTTTCGTTTGCGTCTTCTCGCGCCGCGAGGTCAGTGGGCTGGATTCGATCGCTGTTAAATTCTACGCCCTGTTGCAGATTTAACATGTTTCAGGGTCAGTGTGGCTCCGTGTGGTCTCGCCGCGTTTATGAGTCTTAACCGTGGCCGTATCTCGTGTGATCAAGCGAGGCTCGGAATCGATTGTTTCAGAGCACAACCGCTAACGCTTCTCGTGCTGTGCCAGGTTGTGACGCAAAAATAGACCGCCTTTGCCACGGTGCGTATGAATAATTGAAATCGTAAATTACGGGCCGGGCTGGAGCGATAAGTAAGGCGAGTTAATCAACCCGATCGAGCTATGTTGCACCAGGAACACCCGATAAGGCACCGTGACCGCGATTTGACCGCCTGGAGCTAGCCTGGATCGTGACGAAGCACCGACAGCGAGATGCATTCGAATCAGTCGATTGTCAGACAATGGTTTTGCCTTGCCGCGTTGGGTGCTTTAAAGCAAGCCGCTTGCTGCAACAATGAGCCGCCGATGGAGCCGCGGTCCTGTTGGGGGCATTTATACATTATTAATGCGTACCAGCGACGTAACCGTCTTTCAAGCCCAAGATAATCCCTTTTCCGATTGCGAAGCCCAACCTGCCGCTAAGAGGCCGATCAGCTGAAGTAGGCAGACTCTTCGCCGAGGCTCAAGTATGCGACAAGTGCGTTCGCGAGCAGGCGGTGGATGATGAATCATTTTCTCACAACACGCCGGGAACGCTGAAGCCTTGGGGCTTTGTTTTTCGCCATCGACGCCAGCACCGCCAGAAAGCCGGAAGCACGGTAGGCGGACTGTAAAATCAAACAGCTACGATGTTGTTGTGAAGAATCGCCAAAAACATGACTCTCTCGCAGCCCATTGCCACTGCGAACCGCGAACGGCTAATGGCACAGCAACGCCCGTGGGCTCGTTAGCTGGACCCGGTTTCGCGATGGCCGTCCTGGAGGTTTCGCCTGCTCAAGCATAACAACAAGTGTCGCCGGTGCACTGGTCCAACGCCTTCAGGTCCCTTCACTGGTGGTGAAGTCGTGTTCGCTGAGCGCAGCAGCCGCGAGCGCCGGCTATGAAAATAATAATGACCTCATTTTCGTTCTCATTTGGTCACCACAATCCGTGCGGCCGTTGCAAACCTCCGGCTCGCGGTAGATCTTTTTCCCGTGTTCGAGCGAACCGCGCAGTGGCGAAACTTCTGAAGTGGCCGGGCGGAAAAGCAAAACACCCCTGCGAAAGGCGTCGGTCGCTAAATTACCCTCGAGCGGGAGAAAGCGTGAGTTTGTTTTTATGGGCGAATTTTGTGCTGATCCGCGATTCCGGGGCTTCCAGCAAAGCTGCGCGCTGCAAACGTAAGCTGATGATCGAGCATAAATGCGAAACCTGCCGGGGAAGCGAAACGTGTTCCGAGATGCATGTAGAACAGGTTTATGGCCGAAGCGGAGATGTTAGATTCGTTGGCAGCTGTTTGAACAACAGCCAGCAACAACTTCTGGCGGTACGCACGCCGAACGTCAAGTGATACTCGCCGACTTCACACCCTACCGTTCATTTCCGTTCACTCGAGAGACCCTCCAGAACCGGCGTGGCACTTCAGTTTGCTTTTGCGTGTTCCACGGTACGAAATCGCCTCGGTTACGCCGTTCACAACGTGCGTGGTTCGACCCTCGACGTCCACCGGGCGTGTTTCCGCCACGGAGCGACTGGAAGTGAACGTATTCGCCATCGCCGTCCAAACGGGGGTCGCCCCAAAATGGCTGCGAAATCCGTCCGTTAAATGAAGGATACACGGGCTGGCACGGTGCGCCAATTCACGACCCATACACCGGTAGGCGAAAGGCCCGGGTTATGAAAATATGGATCAAAATCGTGATACTGGCGAGTCGCGTCCTGTGCCCTCCAAATCGCCAACGCCATCGCGATCGCGCTGCTGGTGCGTCTCCTTCACCGTTCGCGGTTGACATTGAGCTCGGTGGCCCTTGCCGTGGAGATTGTGGCTCTGGGCTTGGGCATTTGTTAATTGATTTCTTGGGCTTCGTGTTTCCTTTCCAGCCATCGATCCCGGGTGTCCCTGGTGGCCCTCGATGCGCTCCCTTGGGTATCGCGCAAGAAGTGAACGGTTCGCGTGCCGGTTCTTGTCCGACTAAGAGACCTAGAAATGTAGATTCTTCGCTCAACGCACTGCGGATGCCTCCCGTACGAACGATCGAGAAAACAAATAGGATTAACCGTGGAAAAGCCACCGAATCGCTGGGAAAAACGTGTGGTTTGATTGCGGGGCAATTAACATCATTACGACAGCTGTGTCGGCGTCGCCTCAAGATGAGACCGACGGGAATAAATATGATCGACGACGATGAGGATGCGACTGGTGCAAAACCAAGTGTAATAACTCAATCGATGCTCAATCGCCGGTCGCCCAACGGGACTCGGCGGCTCGGTAGCGGCTTCTTCTGTAGGTCTTGCGGGCGAAGAAATCAATTACCGGTGTGTTGCTGCCTCAGCAACTCACGGCAAATCTAATCGGGTCAGCGAGTCTCCCGGTCTAACGGAGCGCTGGCTACCGGGACCTGCTACAAAACCGGCCTCGAGACTTTTCGGTGTGCACGAACGCAAGCGAGGATCATTTAGGACACGCCAAGAGGCTCTTAATGTCTATCATTCGTTCGCTCATTCATCCGTTCACTCCAGGGAGGCGAAATCCAGCAGCAATCCTTGATAACCTGCGGGACTACGGGACAAATGATCGTCATCGCGGTCATCATCGGCTCCGATCGCTAATGATGCCTCCGGTGGCCACCTCGAGATGGCAACCTTCAGCACGTCAAATAGTACTACGAAGCACGATGCAGCGACATTCATCGTTCGCGACGAGTGTCAATTAAATCCATCTTCACCCGTCGCAATTACGAATTCCAACCCTTTCCAGCTCGCGACACTCGCGCGAATGGGAGGTCCTTCCGTGCGGCGGAAATTCCGACTTGTCAGCGCGCGGTTGGAATGTGACTCCTTGCTTCAACCTTCCTGCATCCCAGATACGATCGCTAAAATGGGGGAGAGAGACAAAAAAATAGGGAATGTACTTTGTGCCATATTTACGACCAGTTCGATACCGTAAATCCAATTACATTTATTTTACAACATATTTCGCTCGCTAATTTTATCGCTCTTTCATTATCTAGTCGCTCGTGCCCGGTTGTGTGGTGTGTGGTTTATTTTTCGTTTTCCATCACCCCCACGGCATTGTGCGCGTAAATGTTCCTCGAGATAGCGACCCCGGGTTTGCCGGGCGCGGGAAAACAAACGATCGCGGTTTTTTTTTGCCCTGGTAGATGAGGAAGAAAAATCCGTTCCCGTCCAACGTCTAGGAGAGGCGTAGGGCACGTTAGCTGTTGGCAAAACCCTACGGAGCTCTGAGCCATAGGCTTTTCAACCGTCAGTAGAGCGTCATTTTGTCTACCTCCGATACACCGTGCTTTGAGACCGCTCGGGCAAGCTGATGCGTCGTTCTGATTGCGCTCGATTCTAAGCCACGTTCTGCGAGCAAGCCGTGGCTCTTGGTCGCTGCACGGTCGTCATTAAAATACAACATAATTTATGTGTCCATCAACTGAAATTTATGTTAAATTATTGAAAAATAAATAATGAACGTTAAACCGTGCATCCCGTCGCACGACATCGGCGGGATCGGAGCCAGCTCGCGGGTTTGCTTATCGCCATGCGTCGGTACGTCTAAGCAGCAGCCAGGCTTGGTGGCATTTCATTTCTGCGATTTCTGCAGCAAATCGCGGCCAGCGAAGGCGCCCGAGTTCGATCGTTTCGCGTTTGGTTCCGTGTTTCATTTGTCAACCCTTCGGCTGGCACCCCTTGGTGGCCACCTTGGCGTGTGAGCCGCGTTCTAAAACCCACCGGTGTTCTATTTTGCATTTTGTCGCTCCTTCCTGCCATTCTGTTGGCATTCGCGAGCCGAGCCTTTGATTCTAAGCCGATCGTCTAGCGGCAAAGCGGACTGTCAACCGCCGGTACGTGCTGTCAATCGGTCGCGATTGGAAGGGCAACCGTCGTCGGGACGTAGGGCCAGTTCCGATCCTCAATCAATTGAAACAATGCGCATTGTGAGCGTGTGCCGCCGGACCGCTACCGTTTCATTTTTACAAATGATGGCACACCGATCCGATCTAGATGCATACGGTAAACGGCCATTAATTATTCCTTTGCCCAAGGAAGAGCGCTGGATGGACTGAAAAGGTGAGAGAGCGATATAACATGTGTAACAGAGATCAAACCAACACGTGATGGGATAGACTTTTTTGGGCACTTGGCTTGGCACAGTTTTCCAGATGGTAAACGAATGTTTGGTTAATGCATTGTCGTGTATTGTTGGTGGATAAAACATTTATCAAGTTTCACCCAACACGCCGTAACAAAACAACATTAATTTTAACGTGAGTGTCGCATGACAACTAGGAAGCTTGCTCAAATTTATACTACAGCCTTCAAGGATAGATCTAAAATAATAATACAAGCGATGAAGTGAAACAACCAAACAATTCCATCATTGGCTCGGTGGCACAGATCAAGCTTAAGCTCTTCCATCTGGAGACATTGCAAATGGCGGATTTCCGTTTTGGCGCGTTTCTGCTTGGCATTTACATTCAGCGGCTCGTCATTGTCCGCCGAACGGCGAATGCATTTTGCGAACGTCGGCTAAGCCTTGCAAAATTTGACAGCTGATAAGGGTGTTTTATTTTCGCTCAAACAAGCTTCGACTGGTCGGTGTTGCTAAAATGGGATCACCGCTTCTAACCCTTACGACAACCGATGATGTGTTGCTGATACGTTTTATAGCCATTTTACGATATTTCTGCACAGCCCCTTCGCTCGCGCGGCCCCACGGCCGCGGGCATGTGGTGTGTGTTTCACTTCATTTTATTAAATTAATCCAAATGGATTCACGTCTCATTTGCATAGAAACAATCCCCTAAAACGAGACAATCAATTCATCGAAGTAACGCGCTTTGCCACATTTACCGAGCCGAACTAAGTGGGTAGGCACATAATCAGGTATTAGGCATGATTCCACGTCGCACTTAAACCGCGCGTTGCGTTGGTGTCCTTTTCGCGGGGTCCATTTACATGCAAAATCCACTCAGCAGGTGAGCTGGTTCCGCCTGTCTTTTTGCGATATCGCAGCCTTCGATGTGCGTTCCGCACAGCGAGCGAGTCATTGAGCGTTGTTTGTCAACCTTGGATGGACTGCAAACACGACGCCTTATCTTCGCTAAATGCGTGAGAGATCGTTCTCCAGATCGAGGATCGCTGCGATGGTGATCCTTCGCAGAATGTGCTAAATCGCGAACGGAGCGTTCATTCTGCGATCTTTGACGGCATCGCCGGCGGGAACTGACCGTGCATCGCTTGCACTGATCGAATATCAGCGATACGGGGAGTCACATCGACGGAGTCGATTGATCGATCGATCTTCGCGATTAGGCAAATAGTCTCCACCGCCGATCGCTTGGATGCATCTCTGTGCTCACACCACCCAGCTCGGGTGAAGGAACGAGACGGCACATGGCCAGATCGTTGTGGCTTAATTTATAATGATTGTGATACGGTGTGCTTTAGCACGATCGAGCTGACCCGTCTGATGGACCAACTTGGGGACAGCAGAGTGACAGGCTCGGTTGGGAATCTTCAGGGTGTGTGCTGATTGCAACAGAACGAAGCATCCACCATCTGCCGAAGCAGATCGAATGTAGCATCCAATCAATCCACCGCCAATCCAGGCCTTTTGCTAGCTTACTAGATCCGCAGTCGTCTCTCGTCCCTGGAGAACGATTGGCCCTTTCGGCGTGCGGCCCTTACCTATTACAGCCGTCCGCACGTTGATGTGAGTCTCGATACCGGTTCACCGATACGGCACCGGTATGGAACGGCTTCCAGTCGGCAGGACCGAAAGGCAGGACGGCGCCGGTTTCGTTTCGAATCATTGCATCCGGCCTCCGCAACGATAAAGGCACATGAAGCGGTGGAAATCGTCCCGCCCCGGTTTGCGCTCGAGGACACGCGATTTATGCGAATCCCGTTGCGCGTGGGATGCTGAAGTCAGCAAAATTTCTCCCTCTCTAGAGACGCCGCCGCAAATTGAGCCACCTCCCATTATCGACCCACCGGCCTCCGATCGTTCGACATGGCAGTAGGGTAGTGAGGAAATATTTCCTAGATCTTTATGGTATTGAATTAAATCGCTCCTTGCTCCATTCTCTCATCCGCAACAGGGCCTTAGTATTATCACAATCGTCGGTCCGTGTGTTTCATGCTGCAACGCATCTGACGGAACAGGCAGCTAAGCCGCCATTCTGTTCAGAATTCTCTCTCTGCTACAAAATGCATCATTTTCTTTTAATTATCCTTGACTAGCAGGCAGACTCGCTTTGCCGGTGCAACAACTTTTATCCACCTTCATCATCATCATTTACAGCAGCCGCTCCGTGGTGCGTTTGTTCAAACCCACACGCGTTTTGGCGTAGGGCACAAAAACCAACAAGCCACCCCGACCTCGTTTACATTTCCAACTCGTGCTGTAAAATGCCTCGGTCGTTGCTATCCCGACCTGGGAGGAGCTTTAATCTTATTTACGAACAAATTATAATTTTAATAATGTGCAATAAATAATCGCTAATAATGATAAACCACCTGATTCCACAACGTGCGTACACCTTGGCTCATCGGACAACGGTGGACGGTGGGTTGGATATGAAAGCAATGAATAACTCCGCGGTCCTTGTGGAAGAATCGAGTGTTTCGCGAACGTCGTCGCTCGCTTTATTAGTATTTGACTCTCTCCGCTGGTCGTTCCGCTGGATTATGACATTCTTCGACAACGCCACGAACTTACCGTGGTTAAAGTAGCAGAATCTGTGCCTGTCTTGCTGCGTATTGGGAGATTGAACGCCCTGCGTGGGTCGCTTTCAAACTCCCTGCAAACGGAAAGGCAACATTTTGAGGTGCTATAAATCAGTGGCGGACCCGCACGATGAAAATACTGATGGGAGATGGTGTATTACGTGGGGAAGAAGGCAAACGCGTCGAGATGGATGCCCTCACAGCATTCCCAGAATAAAAGTTACTGTTTTCATTAGCGTTTCTCGTGAATGTTGAGGCAAAGAATAAATCAAATTTGCATTCAATTTCGGAAACGATCATCAAAGATCTTCGTGTGGGGTTTGAAAAAATGTTCCGGAAATGGAATGATAGATAATCATCGTTTGGGTGGATATTTCTCTCAACACTTGTTTGTGTCTTATTGTGGCTAATTTTAATGTGTAGCTGCTGAAATATTCAGTAAAAAGTAGTAGTAGGAATTAAGCAAAAGGCAAAGAAGCAGAAAATCGTTAATGGAACAGTTGGTTTCTAACACGGATCTTTCGTATATAAAGCCCTTTTCTAATGCATGAAAAACATTCCACATGTTATTATTTGTGGTTTGATTTTTCATTAAGTACTTAACAAACCTAACCATAAAAGAGATTACGCTACGTTCGAAAGGCTGCGAGATGGTTTCAAGCATATCGGTCACCATAGATCTTAAATGAGCTCGTTGGGCTCTTAGGAGTCGCTTAATGGGTTTGTCGCTCGCGGCCTCCGGTGGGTTTGGAACGGACGACATGTTTTCTATAACAATTTGCATAATGGTATGATTGTGTCTCTAATGTGGAACAATTCCCGGTCCCGCCTCGATCCTTACACTCAAAAGAGCGTCGTTTTTCCCGGCGTTTGTCCCACCAACGCAGACCAGGCTCTGGGTTTCTAGGTAAGCCTGTCCGTTGAGTGTAGTGTGTGTGCTAATGTTATGCTCCAAGCCACGGTGCATCTGTTTGCGGAAGAAAGAACGTTTCTTCCAGCAGCTAGCGCATGGAGGAGCAAATTCTTCAAACAACCCTCAATACCGCCCACACCTTTCATCCGGCGGAAAACGCGGCTGGTCAAACGATGTCCCTCCTTGAGGGGGAATAATTGATTTAATGATGGACCATTGTGCATCGGTAACAATGTTGCTCGCGCAGTCACGCAGGCGAAGAGAGAAACGTTTGAACCTTGCGACCAAGCAGAGGTTAAGGCTAGCGACGTATTTCGAAGGCTTCGGATGGAACCCCCGCAGTGTCGGTGGAATGTGCACCGGACGGGGTTTTGGGTAGCAAGCAGAAAAAGAGCCACGGTCAGATAAATACCCACTTCCGCGCAGAAAAAAAAAACGCAACAAGACTGCGCAAGCTCGAGTCAAGGCAAGAGGCCGTGGTCGATTGATTGAGTTGACCGCGTACCAAGCCACAGCGGGTCGATTGATCGATAGACGCCCCCGAGCGAACATTGATCGAACGAATTTGCGTACCGCCGGGATGGCGATATCGGCGAGTGAGACATTTTACCCTCGAAGAACGCCAAGATCATATCGCATCCCGGGCGACCCGCGCGAGCCCGAGAGCCATACGAAGCTGGTCGTAATAATCATGTGAAAATTATACCCATCCCATCCGGGGCATTCATTAAATTACACGGAAATTCATTCCGACCCGGGCCATCCCGTGCTTGATCGATCGAATAGCGATCGGTCGAGGATCGAAAAAGGTCGCCACAACAAAAAAGGTTGCAGTGTTTGCTAGCCCACCCGTTGGGCTCTGATACCGATCCGTCAGGTTTAGCATATGGCTTTAAATGGGCCGCAGATTAATTAAAACTAATTTGACAAATTTATAGACGACAGAGCGAGGTCCACGGATCGTACGGGGCCGTGCAGCATGCTACACTGTTGCCATTTACACCACGGGTGGTGCAACATTTTCCAACTTATGGGCGCTTATCTGGGGAACTGGGTGTGAGAGAGCGTTCTCCGGGGTAACAATCTCGCTTGGCCCACCGACCGATTGCGCCGGGCATCTCGTTAAGATTGTACTTTATGTCTCTGTCTGCGTGCATCGATGAAGATATTCCAAGGCTTCGGATTAGAATTTGTCATTGCGGGCCACGCCGGTGACGAGTGCTACTTACAAATTCAATAAATAACCCGTAAACGGCGTGCGTCGTCGCATCGTAAAATCGAGCCTTAAGCGCTGCCTTGCTCAATGGGCATCGTAGTTTTCTTTACGAGTAGCTTCCCAGCGTGAGCGAACATTACAAATCGCTTAAGTGCTTTTAAATGCAACCCGAACCTGGTGCGGGCGCGTTGCAGTGGGTGGTGCAATTGGTGGGATGCACCATAAAACCGCCGGCTCGGTGCACTGGCGAATAAAGCCGAGCTAATCCGAACGTAATAAAATCAAACAAATCGATACAAGAATGTTGCACTTCGCAGGTGATTTTAAGTGCCGTTTAACCTCGATCGAAATGGCCCCATCTTGGCCGAGGCATGCGGGAAGGGATTTCTAATAGATTGTATTCATTTTTATCGACGAGTCTATCGTAGGAATGTGCCCGCCGATCATTCACCCTGCGGGTGAAAACCCCCTCACTCTAAATGGAGAGAAAAATTGTCTGCGTATAGGTAAAAAAAAAAAAATTAATTAATATCAATCAATTAATCTTGCGGCGCTTTCGAAAAGGCACTGCTACCCGGTGGCAAGATAAACCCGGGAGCACCTCGATCCGGGGACCACGCAGCCTAAGAGGGGTTGACGGGAAGGGTTGACCGATCGAAAGATAAGGACCTGGGACTGGGAGGTGCAAAAAAAGAAAATGCCCCGAACGAAAGACTTCCGCGCTGTGGAAGCCAGAAACCCCCGAAATACAGCGTGGACCGGCTGTGTGTTTGCTATCGTTTTCATTTAATCGGTTGAGATATAAATGAAGTTAATTTTCAATTTATATGCACGCGGGATCCCCGCGGGAGAGCCCGAGGGCGGTGTGACAAGTTGAAGGAATACCAGAAACGAGGATCAACCCCCGTTGCTAAAGCCGTCCGCGTCCGCACGCAGCAGGGAGAGAAAACAAAACACTTTCGGGTTGTCAATTCGGTTGTGACGAAATGGTGAGTCCATGAAATTCTTCGAGATGCCTCGATTTTTAACATCTTCCCTTAATGGTCCTGAACGACGTGGGGCTGGGGCATCGGACAGGTTGATCGAAAATGAGGCCGAATCGGAGCTAATGTCTCTAATGCGGGCTAATGTAGGTCATTGGACGAATGGAGAGATAGTCGCCCTCGGGGCGGGATCAAGCGGAAACCGTGCTGCCGAGCCCTCATTCTGGACGTTCGTCGATGCGACCATTGTTTTAATGACGACGAAGCGTGAGGTGAATCCGACACGTGAGACGAATCATACTTCCGTGCCGGACGGTGGCTCGAAAATCGGCCCTCCCGAAAGCGATATCAGCGCCGAGCTTGAAGCGCTACAAATGCCACGCTAATGCACCATTACGTCGACGCTTAACCGGTTATTAGGTCAGTGGCCACCAACGTCGCGGCCCTACGCTCAGAGCGTACTAGTTCCAGTGCTTGCGGCAAGCGGGTGGGCGAAATTAAAAACAAAAAAAAAACGAAATCGCCATTCAAAATAGCGTGACATAACGAACCGGCTCGGTCGAGCAGGGGTGACGAAAAACCAAAAAAAAAACGATGAAAAAAGAAAGAGGAAAATGTGGAAATTTTCAAAACCACAACAAAAAGGCAGAACGCATGCCATCCCGTGGTTGAATAAAATCGTAAAACAATAGCCAGCTGCACAACGTTACCGCGTGGAGGCTGTTAAATTGTCCCGTATTTTGTGCTAATGTACGCTTTTGGTGGCTTCTCTTCGGCTGGTACGCGGGTGTGAGGTTTGGGGACAGTTTTCCCATTAATTCCCCCCGTTTATGGGGGCGATGAAGTCGAGCATTTCGAAATGCAGCAAAGCAATAAAGTGGATCAAGCGCAGCGAGCGAGCTACGGCAGGAAATATTTGACAGCAGGCGTAGTCACTGGCACTTGCACCTCGTTGCGGACCTATTCTCACCAGCATAAAGTGCCACCTCGGAACTACGATTTCTGTATTTTACCACCTAGACACCCGCGTCGGCACAATCGAGTCTTGCAACGTTCACTTAACCATTTCCTCATTTCATCGGACGCTTCTTCACTTGCAGCCCTTACGCCGTTTGAGTCGAATGGCGACTCTGCCCAGTCGCTTTTCACGTTTCACTTCCTGGTGGTGGCAAGAGCAAGGGTCACGAAAGGCAACCGGGAAGACATAAAGCCGGGTAGCCGGGCGTAATAAAAAGCCATCTTACATTTACCCACCGTCAGTGCGGCATCAGCAACCGAGAGGAGGTTCGTCGCCAGTCTCGCTCAAGTCACTCACTCACAAGATTGTGCAGCCTTTCGTGGAGCCTTTGCGAGCAAAGAAACGATTCGCTATCACTCCCCGGTGATGCTGCAAGCGTGTAGGCCGGGAGCCATTTCCCGATGGTTGACAACACCCGGGATACTGATCGCTTCGGGTGGGATACAATGGTGACATTTGCGGCGGCGCTGTTGATGCAACAATGTTTAAAACATGACAAAGTGGATAAATTTATTACGATTGCACTCGAGAAACGCTAAATTCGAGCCAATGTACAAAGGGCCAAGCGATGGTCGTGGCCGATCTGGGCGCGTTTTGCCGGATGGGAAAAATTACTATTCACCGGCATTAAAAGCGTAACAATAATTTCCTAGACCCTTTTTGTGCGGCACACCTCGCGCGAGTGATGGTCGGGATTGTGTGGCCTTTTTTTGGTTTGTGTGTGTTTGGGACCGAACGGTGGAAGTGCCACTAATTGACCAACTTTAGGGGTTGAAGGAGATAAAAATCATCTTTATGCTTCAATCAACCCTACTGCTTCCCGCTCTGGTAGGGCAATGGATGTTCACTTGCGTTTGCGGTTGCGTGTTTGGTCGCTCATAACGCTAGAAAGCGAAGGTTTGGTTTTAATTATTTTTTATGCTCACCGTAACTGTTCGCTAGGTTGGAGGGTGAGTGCGAGCATAAGCGATAATCGAAGCATTTCAGCATTCGACACCGCTGCAGACCCACGAGATTCGACATCTGGGCAGCTCAATCTAGCGGCGGGTGTTAGAAGTTGCGTCAATATTTGAGTTTACAAAAATCAACACGATGATAGAAAAACACCGGTGTGGTTAAATCGTTTTGCGGCTTAAGGTGGTTTTGTGGGTTTTAAGCTATTAGGATGCATTGACGCAAACGCCATCTGAATGTCGTGTAAGCCCACACCATTCCTTTCTGCGTCTAATGTGTGATGCGATTATGCTCCCATTCAATCGATTGGTCTAATTTTCTGCAGAGAAAATAAGCTTTTTGTCCCGGAATTCTGCCCGAAACCGGTCTCAACTCGTCCATCGCCAGGCGGCTGGCACGATACTCGAACCGCAGCTGAAATGTGAGGCTCACTAGAGCTATACATCGATTAATAACGGTTACATAAATCGGCCTACACCGCCATCAATCCGATTGCGACTCCTGCATCGACCTCCTGAAGCACGGTTAGCCTTTCCTTCGGCTTATTATGAAAGCACAAATTCATCATTAAATTCGGTGATAAAAGTAATTTAACTCATAATTGATCGTAACACAAGGTGGGCATCGGATCCTGCCTTCGAACCGGTGACCTTTTAACCGGCGTCGACATCACATTCGCCACCAATTCGCCACTTTCGAGGGCATGAAAAACGAGCAAAGCAAAACAATGCGAAATCAACGCATGCAGCCGAATTGATTAACTTTACCCCGTGCCGTCCGAACCCCGTTTAGCACTGTTCCTCGTGTAGGGTCAGCAGGATGGGCTCCAGGTCGAGGTGCACATAAATCAATGCACGAACCAATCACCCGTCCACGCTTGGCAGCTGCTTTTCGTCCTGTTCGAGTGGTTGTCGATCGGACGAAACGAGACCACGTCAAGGCGCTCGATTGTGTGCAACTGTCATCAAGTGCCTCGCTCGATCGTATGCAATTTCTACCCGATTTATGAGTGTGGCGGTACACGGTAAGTTCAGCATCATGCGAAGGACGTGCTGCAACAAAAAAAAAAAACTCCGACCGACAGAAGGACAGAATTCGAATTTCCGAAATCCACAGGTCTCTGTCGCGCCCTTTCAAGGCAGGCTCGCGAGTACTCGCGTACTTCACGCGACTCGCATAATTCAATCTACATCAGCGCTCGATCGCTGGTGAATTTATTCATTGTCATCTTTTTTCCCAGCTCGCTTTTTCTTTCCTTATTTGAGTGCAATCAGCATGTGTGTGTGTGTGTGTGTGTGTAAAGCGTGCCTGGCAGAGGAGGGCTTCGTTGAAAGCAAAAACCATCGGTTGATTATTTATCGCTTCTAGACCGGGAGTCGGCTGCCAGGGCCCTTGGGGCGGTGCTGTCCTTCTCGATTTTGATCTTTGCTGTACCGCTGACGCGAACGAAGGACTACAATTGCACAATGTGGCCCGTTTGCCAGCGGCATTCGCCTCGGTGGATTGCGTTCTGCCAAGGCGATCGTTCTTGTGACCTTCGTCTTCGACTAGGGCGTCTCCGTGTGCCTCGAAGTAGAGAAGGTGTTTCGCTCGATTTTTCTTCTGCACTTGCATCTGAATTTATCGCCCGTTCGACCACAGAGTACCACATTTCTTCGAGTCCGGTGAAGGCAGCAAACCCTCATCAGGTGTGCCGCCCGAGGTGGGAAAGGAATTTTCCCACCAGTACCACAAACTAGGGGCGCAACCCAGGCACGTTCTGGGTTTGCGGCTGGGTTTCCGATCCAATCGGCACCGAGCGACGGTGGAAAATGAAGGCAAAATAACCGATGGGTATGGAAACAAATGGAAAATATGAACAGGGTGCACCAGTTTATTGGGTATTCTTGCGCACTGCACGGACGACCGGCGCTCGTTTTATCGTCGAACCACCATCTGCAACCCGAGGCGACATCATCAGCGCCACCAGCGGCGTTCAGTTCCTGCAACTGGCCCGATTCTCACCGTGGCAACCGGATGACCGCTGTGTCGTGGTTTCGCCGTCCCAAGCCCTGCGATGCTGCTAGGCTTTACAGCGACGTGAAAACCGCTTGAAGGGATACGATTTAATTCCAGCTCGAGCCACCGGAGGGACGGAAATGGCCCACTAACGAAAAGCAAACCAAGAAAAAGCGCTTACCGAAGAGTCACAAATTTGTGGCTGCCCTACGCGTGTGTGTGTGTGATTTCTTTTGGTTTCGCGCGTCGTCCAGCAGGTTTTACTCGCTTCCCCAACCAAAGGCTGATGCATTTTAGGATCTCACGATGGAGCAGACAGCAGAGAGAATGTGAAACCGTCGGCTCAAGCCGAGTGGGAAAAGATTTGTCATTTCCTGCTCCGGTTTTATTGCTTCCAGTGATCCTCTAACGCTGGCCCTGCTGCAGGTGTATCGAACGCATTCGCACATAAATCATAAATTTCTCCTCGTGTCAGGAGCTGCGCGGGTCGAAATATGGGAGCAATGTAAACGACACAAAAGGCTGAGACTAAGGTTCACCACCTCAAACGACGTGCGATGACCCATACGATTGTTTTAAACGCACGCATTAGGGTGCTTGCTACAACAACTTCCTATTCGAATTTCTACCACTCCGTTGAGGAGTGTTTTTATTATTTAAACACCAAAAATGGATGTGTTTAATTTCGCTTTCGTAGCCACTTTGATGCCGCCTTCCATTACGGACTTCTCTTCGCTTTTGTGCTTAATCCGAGTGTTTTTTTTTTGCATCGTTTGATCCAATCGCGCTCCAAATGAGCGTGAGCTCCTTTCAATTTTCTGACCGCGACGACGATCGTGTGATCGCGTCGTTGGAATATTATTTATGATCACCGGACGGTGGATAGTCTTGCAGATCCTGGTCTCGTCGATCGTATCAGCTCTGGCTCTTGGCGAGGCGGCACCAGAACATGAACCGTACCGTACCACTGACGATCGACAAAAAGACGCATCGCGGCGAGGCAAAAAATGCAGCAAGCTCCCAACGTATTACTCCCAACTACCGTGATCGAAACAACGAGGCGGAAAAAGACGGCAATTATCGGGCAAAGAAATTAATATTAATAAAACGACCCTCGCTCGGACAAACCCGTCTCGACCAAGCTTGCGATCGATGGGGCTGCTTCGTAGAAAGTGAACTAATTTTTTTTTGCCCGTCTGGTGCTTTGGGGCAGGTCCGTGAACGAAGTCGTCGGCGTCGTCGTCGTCTGCGCTGTGGTCAACTTCGATCGTCAGATTCTGTGGCAATGCAGAGCGAGACTGAGTCCGGGCTCACTGCATCGCATTTTGTCTTGCACTGGTGTAGGTACGACCAGCTCTTGACAGTGATAAATGGTTTTCTAATTACATTTGCTCACCTCTTTTTTCGGTGGAGACGCGTCCCGGACGGTGGGTGAGTCGGGAGAAATTTGATCCTATCTGATCGGATCGTTCCGGTATGGCTCGATCGCTCGATAATGTTGGAGCATATGTAGATTTATTTACAACATAAAACTGTATGAGAAATTAATACATTCAGCGGTGTTGTTGGTGTGCATATTTTACACTTTGGCTCTGCATGTTTATGATTAAATCACATCAAAACTAGCATATTCCTTTGAAAGGGTGGGGATGTTAAAAATGTTCCAAATGGGATGCTGATTTCTTGAAATGCTTCAGGGTCAAAAAAAGGACGTAAAAGGCACAGGCAGCTGCAGGCCATGGGAAATTTTGCAGACTCGCATTCAACATGACATCGCCATGCTAATCGTGAAGCGCACACCATCGCGACTAATGTTACAATGTTGCATCGCAATGGGCTCGATCTCAAGCCACCAGACTTTCTAAATGATGCACCGAGCGCAAAGCGAGGCATTCATCCCCACCTCGTCAGCTGATGGCTATCTAAACATCGATGCCTCATGTTGCCCTTCGCGAGGCTTCCTAACGCGATCGCATTGATTAGCTGTCGATCGCTGCACTTTGCTGCATGTGTCACGTTCGAACCACGCTGGCGTTCGAGAAGGAATTCATTCACGACTAGCGACGGTTTTGCTCGCGCACGCCTGTTCCTCGCTGGAGGCCAAAGTTTACGTTTTGTAACGTACTTATTCATACAGCGTCGTGCAAACGGCATCGAAATGGCATATCGCCCGATGGCATCTAGCGACGCGCGAGATCGCGTGGATCGCACATGATGCGCGTTGATTGATTACTACGCCCGTAAATGGATCGATGCGAGCCACAGTCGACAATGTCACTCTCCCAAGGCTTCTCATCCGATCGATCGATTGAGAAGCGACCGATGGAAACGCGCCCACCTGCAATCGATGAGTGACATTTCCACAAAAGCGGCACAAGAAGCCGTCGATTTCGGTACACCCGCCAGACAGGTAGGTGGGCACTAGGTTGGTACACGCCACCCTGACAGGCAACAGGTGTTGCTTCCTTGTAGGATCGCGTTGCTAGATCAGTACCGCACGTGGGACGCATCGACTAATGCACGCGGTTTGTCTTGCGCAAGCAAGGTGTTCGATGTTGCTCTGCCACGGATCTGGCCTTTGCCACGTACCACCGGTGCAATCGGATCCGCCCGCTCGGGAGGAATGCAAGAAAAAAAAATACACACATACGCGCGGTACACAGACAGACTACTACTATTTAAGCCAGCAACATTGGGCCTGGCTGTGGCACGTTTTGTCGAGCGGCTTAATGTCAGCACAATAGTGGGAAAGCGGCAGTTGCAGTTGCAAGTTGCCACCGTTAGGTTGGGTCTGGGTGGGCACAAAAAAGCCTCAAAAGGGGATCATTAGGCTATCCCTGCGTGAGGTGGTGTGTGAGATTGGTCTAAATGCTTCGCTGCAGCGACAAGAAGAAAAAAGGGCCACCCAGGGTCCATTGTGAGCGGGTGCGCGAGCATTCTTTGGCCGCACAAAAACCACAACCCAGGGAATGCAGGTGAACCCATTTCCATGAGAGTGCACCCGCGGCGAGCTTTAAACGGGTGGTGTCTAACGGAACCCCGTGGCCGATCTGAACAAGATTCTCGCATGCAAATGGCATCGCTCCACCCGGGTCAGGACCCATTTTTCCTCGTTTCGCATCATTTAACGGGGATTCGCGTCGTAAAGGTGCGAGAACAGATGTAGTTCGAAGCGTTTGGTTTGTTGGTTGCTTTCACGAGAAACCTGAACCAGTCTGTTGATCAGAGCGTAACATTCACGCTAAAAGACGATCGAACAGTTTGGCGCAATCACGATAAAAGGAACATACCCGATCAGCGGTTGTTGCTGACCATCCCCGAATCTCAACAGACGTGAACGTTGTTAATGCGCCCGTGCATGTTTCTTGACGCGCGGCGTATCTTGATGATTTTTATCACCCTGTCAGTACACAGGGTGCCACGGCCGCAAGACCCTCGGAAAGGAAAATCATTGGTGGCGCTGACAGGGACGGTAAGTGGATTCCCGTCGGAGAGCAATAAAATCTGCCAAAAGTGCTATTGACAGCGACGTATGGAAAGTGAAATTCCATCGTCGCCAACGCTCAAGGCACCCGTGAAGAGTCCTCGACGTAATTGATCGCACAAACAAAAAAAAAAACATGCGACAATCACCACTCCCTGTATGCGAGATTCCAGCGCAAAAATCCCACTGATTGATGATTTATGGTGCGATAAATCTTGCTTCAATTTTGCACACTTGAGCCAGTGATGGAAAGTTAAACTGCGCCCGGTGACACAACCATTCGAGGGCAATATTTGCATTGCGTCAGGACGAACGCAAGTAGCTGCGTAAGTGACCAAAACCGGCCAAACGAAATTGGCGAATAAAACGATCGTTCATTTTTTGGCAAATTATTGTGCGCCCGTCAAACGAGCGCATAAATCCGGCTTTCGCAACTCTCTCGGGGTACAACGCAAAGCGTGCTCTCTTGCGCTTGCGCGTGTTCCATCCGCGCAACCGGACACGTGCATACGCAAGGTCTGCAAAACGCGCCATGCAAACAATCATAAATCAGCGTCGCATTTCGGCGCAGCGTTCAAAGTTCAACCCAGCGAAGGTGGTCAGGTCACGCACCTTTCCGGCTGGGGCAGGATGACCGACGACAACAGTCCGGGCGCGTTGATTGCGAGTCTCGTTTCAGGGCGGCCGTAAATCATCGGATTGATGTGGAGCCCTTTTTCGAGCGTTTCGCGATCGCCACTGGGTTGGGGTTTGCTTTCGTTTTTGGAGGAAGAAAATGCGCTCCTCAACGGGAGCGAAAACCGGTTTTTCCTGAGCTACAGTAGCCCGCCTGGGCTTGAAGGGCGAAAAGGATATTGCCACCCTCGCGTGATCGAAGGACGGCCTGGTGGACGATTAATCGAACCTTCGAAAATGTTATCATCCTCGAACCACAAGCGGTGGGTCAGCTGTTAACGGCACCGTGGCATGGCTCTCATCCCCCCTCACACGACACTCTTCTTAAAGTGGAAAGCGAAAGTAGGCCAACACACAGGCGAGAGTTCTCCCTGTGGACTGCTGAACACCTCCAAAAATTAAAAAAAAAAAAACGCACACTCACACGACCCCAGATTAAGCGGCGTTATGGAGGATGTCCGATTTTCAAACCCCCGGATGGTGGGCTGGACGTTTCCCGCCTAGCCAGTTTTATTGGCTTTTTTTTTCTGTGTTCGCTTTCGGTCGGCCTTTTTCTTTTCGATTTCCTCATGTACGCTATTTTTATATGGCTGCATTTCATCTTTTCATTCGCGAGCCAAATTGCTTCGAGAAAGCCAATAATAAGAACGCCCCAACCAGTTCCGATTGGGGTCATGTTTTGGTGGCATTTTTCGGTGGTTAAAGCGAAACCTTCCCCGGGTTCGGATCGGGGCGATTATGAGTGCGGTTGGATGATGTGGTTACGAGCAAAAAAAAAAAAAAGGTTCAAAACCACCCCTCGAGATTCGTCACCCAAAGGAAAGCGTCCGTCGGTTGGGCACACGAACAAGCTCGACATGAAAATCCTTTGTGTGTTTTTATTGAACAATATTCAAACTCCCATCGTTGTGGCTATTTTTTCTGCCGCTATAGCAAAGTTGGATACCTTCCAGTTGAGCTTCGAGACCGCTTCTTCGCCACGATGACGACGAGACTGGCATAGATTGCTATTGATAAAGGGAAACGCGACGAAGCGGCGCATTCCGAGGATGATCGTGGTGAAGGTTTTCACTGTTTGTTTTAAGGCTACTGCGGAAAGCGAGCCCGCTTCCATTTTTGCCTCTCTTCGAACCCAACCACGACCGATGGATTCGGGGTTGAGTGAAAGTTTATCGGATTCTGCATGCGACGGCAACGCACGCCATCGAAAGTGGTCCTTTTCGAGATGCTACTGGATGTGCTGAGCTCGGGGGGATTTAAATCAACAGCAACAGATCTTCAGGAGCTTCAGCTTCACCGACCTGTCGAGGAGATGTGCCTCGCAGGCGAATGAAAATATCACATGTTGAAGTGTTGCGCTACTTCACATGGCTGCCAGTTTTCGCAACTCGCGATCGTTTGCTGAACCCTGCTGGTGAGGTTAATCTTTGAACTCGCGATTAGACGTGCCAGACAACAGAACTGCGCGCGTTGTGCATGTGCGGCTCGACAAATGATCGCTATCGGCAAAGTTCTGGCATTTTGACGTCCTGCCTTTGGCGCCGTTGGGCTTCGAAAATTGGACACCATTTTCGTTTCACGTTGGCCTTTCACCCCGACGAAGGTTCGGGCTGCTGCACCAAAGGGCTAACCTTTGTGGTGTGTTCACAATTAGAATAAATCGGCGAGGCTATCGAGCGGTGGAAGACACGTAAGCGAGTGTTACGAGGGCTACAGATCGCGTGGAGTGGTTGGAAGGGGCGTCCTGCATCGCTACAAAACCCGCCACGTCATCATAAATCACTTTCAATTTCGGCGTAAGTATTATTATTTAGACTTCACCGGGGGTTCGCCGATCGATTGTGCTGGCTCGTTGTGGCGCTGTTCCGAACGCACCTTTTTTTTTTTCTTAAGTGCCTTGCCCTGCACCTAAGCGGCTGTTAGGGCGCAGAAAAAAAAAACACGCTACCGAGCGCCACAGATTGCTTCGATCGTAAGGATTTGCGTTGGTTTATGTGTAGCGAAGGCTAATTTTATTTAATGCGATCGTCGTGATACGGAACGCAGAAACGAAATCGAAATGGCGCCGCGTGCCGGGTCGCCGAAAACGATCGAACGAAATGGCGCCGTGGGATGATGATTCAGACCGCGGTGCCATTATCGAGGGAAGAAGAATTGTCCATTGTTTTGTGTCTGAGGAGGTTGCTTTCCGGTGCCTCCGTTGCTGGTCGATTTCAGGGCCGCTCTTTCTCGTGCCGGGGCGTTCCAAGCGGCAGGCTTAGAAGCTGCCTTAATAAGGGCTCCAGCAACAATGAGTCAGCGTCGCCGCCGCGTGCACGAACCCAAGCCGTGCAATTGCAGTGCACAAAAAGCGGAGGCTTGAAACATTGAAGAAGGTACTCGCGCGGGCGAGACACATCGCGAAGAGTGCCCTCTTCTCGCGATCATCGGATGGAAAATCGAAGGGAAACAAATGTCAGCCGGTCTAATCATGCGGTGCAGAAGAGAAATAGGCACAACAAAAAAGGGGGTGACGGAGAGAAAGCGTGTGGCTGGAGGACACAAGCAACCACGGACAAGGAACAGGAAGGCAACAACCGTGATTGACAGTGATAGCACGCGGAAGGACTCCCGCTTCGAGCCCCGGAGTGAGAGTGATTTATTTACCGGTAACGTCCCGAAAGCTCGAACCCAAACGGGGAAAGTCTAGAATTGATGGCCGTTCATTGACGACACGGTGCGATTTACATAACGAACGGTAAACGTCGTCGGTATGTCGCCTCGAAAGTATCACCTGAGAGTGTGTGTGTGTGTGGATCGCAAATGAACAAGTAGTCATCATCGATCACTAGCACGCTGGTTATTGCACTATCGTTGGTGTTTCAGCAATCCGAAGATGCTCGGTGAGCTGCTGAAAACGCGCGCAGGCAAAGGTTGCGATTGCACAATTAAAACAAGTGACTTCAACGCAACCAAACGCCGGGAAACCTCACCACTGAGCCGTGGTGTAAATTAGTAACCGCAATTTTTTTTTTGCTTGCTGCAACGATTGCGATCGATCGCGCACCTCACACGCAGCGGTGTGCGCCAAGTGAAAGGTTGCTAAATGAGTGAAGACAAATTAGCACATTTACCCGGACGATCCCTGAGCCGCAGGGCTTGGATGGCTGAGTGGAACGTTCACGAGCGGCCCAAACGGATGCATATTTTTACACGACACGCGGGTTTGTCCGTGCGAAAACCGTTGCGGTCATTTTTGCTACTCGAAGCTTTAGTTTGCTTTTTTTCTCGAGCGCTCGTGCGAAAGATCGATCCTAGTGCTCCCGGAATCGATCGTTTTGCGGGTTTCGGTGCGCTTCTCGCTCACAAAACGACCGGTGAAAGGTGCCGTAGGATCGATGATGAACTGGAGAGTCTCAATCATCGGCTCGGTTCATTATCGAGACATCCTGCAGCGTTCGATTGGGTTCGGTCAGAGTCGCTAACCCTGTGGTGTTTGTGTGTGTTTGGTTTTTTTGTCGTGCTCATTTTTACACTAATTCCCTTGCATAAGGTACCGTCATTTTCGTTTCCGAACGCTCGAACGTAGCAGAAATATGCGAAGCGAAATGGAGCGTTTGCGATCGAGCGCGATCAATAATTAGCAGGCCCGTTCCGTGTAATTGAAACCAGTCCTGAAAGCCGCATCGCCAGCATGTCAAAACATTTACCCCCCGCTGTGGCTTGCTCCCCTGAAATTGACACACACACACACACAGGTCGCAGAAAACCTGCTCGCAAATGTAGAGCCGCCCGCCGACGGGTTACAAGCAAAATCAATTAAAACTAGACCGAAAGCGGAGAAATTGGTGTGCTCGATCACCGTCCCCAAATAGCGCGCCCTTTCTTCGGTTTGGCGTGCAGCCATGGTTAAGCTACGCACACCAACAATGTACAAGTGCATCTAATTAAATGGAAAAAATAAAATAAACAATTCGATCGACAAGCGCTGCACGCTGCACGCTGAGCGTAGATCGGACGCAAGAGCACGACCAAATCGACCCAAGCAAGTCGTAACCGCAGTCAAGGAAGTGCCGCCGCATCGGCCAAACCATACATGGTGAAAACAAGTGTGCCCAAGCCACGTCCACGAGGACGACCTAACAGCGGGTCTAGCCAGGCGGTCCACAGGAACCGGACCCGGTTCCGGGCTGCGACGGCCGCCGGTTGGGTCATAAAATGAAATGAAAAGTGCACTCCACGGGAGGAGACACATTTGACTGCTGCCAATTCTGCGTCCATGCAGGGGATTGTTTAATTTGTGTACCTCCCGGAGGTCTTCTCCGTGGGTTTCACCGCCACCGTGGATCCGCCACGCTGCCAGCGTATCCTCTCAGGGCTCGGGTTTCCTCGAACCATCGCTCATTACGCTCGTTCCGTCGTTTGTGGCCGCTCAAACTGCCAAACGAGTCAACATTTTATCCATCCAGGTTGAACCGCTTCCAGGTGCTGCTTGCTGTAAGGGTTGCGATTTGCGGCTCGCCCCCTTCTCGGGCAGGGTAGTCAACCCGACACGCATGCCAGGAAAAGATCCTCGGATCTTATCTGCACGCGGGCAGCGACCACATTGAAAAACGCTGCACTAACGCACGATCGAACCCGATGGGAAACAAGGTGATCAGCGCACGCAAAATCCGCGCAACATCGACCCACGGGATTTTGGATTGGTTGGGATTTTTTGCCTTTTTTTCTTTTGCTCGCCCCACAACGACTCCGCCATTACGCTCCCCGTCGTGCCGATAGCCGGTTGTCGCCTCGCTGGCCGAACGAAGTGAAAACGAGTTTTAATTGATTTAACAAGTTGTTGTCATTCGATTTTTCTATGCATAATTTATGGGCCCCGTACGCGCGGGTTCGCGCTGAAAGGAGACAAAAAAAAAGGCACATTCAAAAATCACACTAACACCCCGGGGGCGATGCGTCGAGCGCTCGAATCGGCTTTATAACACCGCGTGAAGCTCGTCCTGGAGTTTTTCGTGTCAGGTGAATATCGAACGGCTGCGGGCAACTTTCATGCTGCGGGTCACTCGCTCGACCGCTGAGGAGGGAAATGTTTAATAGTGACCAATTTACACCTTGCGAGTTTCACTTTTTTTTGCGAAGGGATTTTTAGGGCAAAAAATAATGCCGCACTGTAAACCCAAATCCGTCCGTGCCGCCCAAAATGCTAGCTGTTAATCACGACTGGATTGGGTTTTACGAAGCCATTGTAGGCGCATTTTTTGGTCGCATTATTTTATTCCATTCCGCAGGCGTGCGTATCATGCGATGTACGCATGTAGCCTAATTGGTTGGAAATTGCAGGAAGAGGGAAAAAAAAAGAAACCCACAGCAGGCCCATTTGTCATGGCTTGTGCTGTGTCAGGTACCGCAGATTAATAGCACTTCACCAGCTGTAGTTTTGGCCCCTCGGCTAAACCGAAACACCGGACATTATCTGGTGCTTAATGGGCAGTAATTTTTCGGTCCTATCAAACAACTTGCGTCCGAAAAAAAAACCCCAGCCGTGTCATAATTGCTCATGATCGAGAGACGCAATTATGGCCAGCGAGATAGTGTCTTCTCAGCACCTTGCTGGCAATACATCAGCGAAGATCCTAATCGCGCGCGCTTTCCTAGCTGGGCTCGTGCGTTACCGCCGTGTGCGATTATGTTTCGCGTGCGCGTCCATCGCTTGGTGGAGCTTATCAACAAGGACCACGGGATCCAGTAAATCAAAGCCACCTTCAGCCAGCTCCGGCAGCACCGACGGGGCCAATAAATAAATGTCACAATTTATGCCCATTCGCGCCAAATGACGCATGGTTCACCGCGTGGTGCGCAACCAGAACATCGCTGGCCTCCCCTGGGGGCGCCTTTAGCCACCCTCGGAGGATTCGCAACCCTTCGCGGTGGCCACGAGGACCACGGCAGCAGAATCGGGAATCGGGGAAAATCACCAAACGCACTCAAAACCGGTTTACGTCGATTGCGAGGTGCATGCGCACCCCTGAGGTGAAAATGTACGCGCTTCTTCTCGCGCCTGCGCCGCTGTTGCGATGTCCGCGCTGTCCGCATGATAAATGGGTGATCGATCTGAGCGAGAATACCGCGCTCATGTTGCATTAACAATGCAGCCGGAGCTGCATCTTCATCCGCCGCCGCTGCCATCACCGAATTCGGAGGGTTTCGTTTATCGCCGCGCTGCATCTTCACCTTCGATTGTTTCTTGTTGGTTGCGTGTTGCAGGACAACAACTAGACGATAACGAATTCGACAAGCCTGCGTGACCGGTTCTGGTGTGGTCGGGATGCATTTCTGCAATTAATCATCATCACAATCATTATTAAGCGCATTATCAAACGTTTTCCGCGCGCGGAGTGTGATTTGTTTTTTTTTTTGGAAACGCCCCGTCGTGTGTCGCGAGGCTTTCTGTGTGGCCTTATTTGGCACAAATTCGATCACTTACCAGGGCGCAATTTTAATGCGCTCGTATCATTTCCTTTGCTCCAGTTCATCCTCCAAGACCGGTTACGAATGCACGGAGGAACCAGCACCGAAATGGCACCAGAACAACACCCTCCCTGGGGAGTCTTTGCGGGTCTCTCTAATGAAGTCGTCAAAAGGCTGACCGATCGCCTGGAGTGAGCCCAGAACGGAGGAACGCCAGAACAAACTCTCAGCCGATGGCAAAAAAAAAGCCAAATAAGCTCCGCGCCAAATGGAACGGGTTCACATTCGCGCCGTGCAGCGAAAATAATTTACGAGGCATTATTATTAACGACGATTGGGTAAATTGGGCCATAAATAATGGCACAAAAAAGGGCCCATCGGGCGGGGAAAAGGTTAAGCAGCCGGGTCCCGATCCAGCCCGATGGCCCTAGGCCATGTGCGAGGCTTTTCCCGGCGTCGATCCGCATAATGAGCCCCGGGAACTCCATCGCACCCAACCGCGCCACGTCGGCCAAAACGAAGACCAACACAAAAAAGGGCACATGGCTCGACGGGCAAAATGACTCCAAATGGGGACGCTCGTTAAACGTGTGTCCGGATAGATTACGGATACCGCGTGCGATGGGGCACACTTTCGCCTGGGCCTAACCACAGCAGCCATTGCTCCCGGCGAATCAGTTTTCGTTAAGTTGCTCTCTTTTTTATTGCCACGCCGCGCTTGCCGGCACATTCCTGAGAACGGGCGGCGGGAAAAGCGAGTGTCCAGGTGGAAAACCCAGGCTGCACTTGCTGGCCGGCTCGTCGGTATCGGGGAAAATCTTACCACTGCTCGGTGCTAGCGAACGCAAACGAGAGCGCGCACGCCGATCAAGTTCCCGATCGAACGCCAGTTGCGTAAGGCTCTGGCCGGTTTTGCCGCAAATGCAAAATTTATGTTCAATTCACCACCGGGTGCGAGCTGGTGCTGGTGCTGGTGCTGTGCTTTATCTTTACTCCAAGTTGGGAAGCAAACACGGAGTGCTCGCAATCTATCAGCCAGCATCTCCTGCCGGTCGGTCTGCCTGCCTTACTGCAATCACTGTGTCGCCCTCATGCTCGGATGGCCGCTGGACGAGCCGTTTTTTTTTCTTTCAAAACAGCAGCTCTCGCAGGGCAGGTGCAATGTTATCCTGCCGCGGGCAATGCAGGCCTCTGGTGGTGCTCACGGGCGTGCATTTGAATATTTAATTACTGCAATCGAGCCTCGATCGGTGGGACTTTTTGTGTACATTTCTAATTTTAACCAACCTGCTGGGTGCAACAGGCGTCGTTAATCTCGCGATCCTTGCGGGTTGGTTCGATTTGGGAAAAATCGTGAGCTTGTGAGTGAGAAAACTCGATCGTCTGACTCGACATCGTTCGACCTGTGGTGATCGATAACCTCGGCGACACATTACTCTGCGAGTGGCTCTGTGATCGTGTAAAAAATGTAATCCATTTCAGCGTCTCCACGTTGGCTTGGGAAAACCGAAGAAATACCTGTGCGCCATCGATTCAAAAACTGTTTGCAAAAGTTCTCATTCATGGTTGAAAAAAAAAAAACCTGGCCCACAAATCAATATCAACTCATGTTTCGAACGAAACGCCTATGACGAGTCTCGCGAGTCAACCCGCGAATGAGTAATCACTGCGTTGTGGCGGAAATGGAATTACCATTTTTCTCCGCACTATTAATCTTCTAATCGTTCCGATACGGACAGAACCACTTCACCGTGTTCCGCGTCGCTCCTGTCCGCTTTCTCGAGCGCGTTTATGCTAATCACATCGCGTTCACATCACGATTTGATCCCTCGATCGATCGCGAACGAGAGAGCGAAAGAATGGCCCTTGCTTTGTTGATTCTAGTTAGTATGTTAATTGATTAAAAGCAGCACTAATTGTTGGCGGTACGCGTACTTGTCGCGTCATTCCCAGCACAGGTGTACACCTATGTAGGCGGAAAACCCCACCAATGCGGTGTTATTGATTCGCCAAAGTATGAATTGAATTAATTTCAGAGCGGGTTGCATGCGTCTTTAATTAATTCATTCCTGTTTGTTCCTTTCTCCCACAGACACGCTGGCTGCGCTCGGACGTGGAACTCCACGGCATCGGTAGTTCGGTCGACATCAGCGTGACATCGCGACCGGACGCGGCGACACCAACGGAAATGACTATCAGCACCACGACCGGTCGATCGACGGATTCGATCGTCACGAAACGGGACCAGCAGCTGCAACAGCAGCAGCAGCAGCTCAACAACAGCCACGATCGGCAGCAGTTGTGGCGAGAACGAACGAGAACGCGCCGTCCAGTAATGATGGTGACCAGCTTTCTGTCCAAGCCCATCCTGCCAGGCGTAATGGCGCACACTGTGTTGCTTCTGGCGGTGTTGCTCGTGACCTGCGCGCTGCCCACCATCGAGGCGAAACTGCAACTGTGTGAGGTGGAAACGGGCCAGTCCAGCATCATTCTGGACATCGAGGAGAGTCGTGGCAGCTGTAAGTTGTAACCGTTCTATTTATCCGTAAGGAAGAAAAAAAAACACACCAGCGTCCTTCTAACGGATGGGGTCGGGTGTGGTCGATTCGCGAAAGGACGCCTAATGTTCCGGCTTGGTTGAGGTTGCCAGGTTTACGAGGCCAACACCGCAAGGCACCGTAAAATGGCGCACAAGTGACGGCGTAATCCCTTTCCTACGGGACTGCATTCCTGTAATGAATCGAAACTTGAGCCCATTAAATGGCGAACGCGTGTGGCTTCCATGCCAGGGAACGTTAGGCGACCAGGTTGGGCTCTGTGAGGAACAACACAAACAACAATCAATTAAAACTCACCCCGTAGGCGGGAACGTAATGGAACACTTGTTCGCCGCGGTACTTCGTGACTGTTAGCCAAGGTTTTTGGGGCCGCAGGCGCTAATCAGAATTGGAGCTTCCTACTGGCGCTGGGTTTAGCTGAAATCGATCTCGAACCCGACTCCCCTAGGGCTTGCAAATGCAATGTGTCGACGGGGAATGCAATGTGTTGTTTGGTGTTTCGTCCCTCGGAGAAGTTGATCAAATTAATGCTTGCGTTAGATGTAAAATTCGAATAACAGTTATTGTATTATTGCTGAAATAATTCACTGTGTTACATGATGGGGCAGTAATTTATCAGCTGTATGTAAATCCCTGGGTTTGTCGGTAGAATTCACTAGCTTGCTTGAAATCTCTGCAGTCCTCGGTTTTGCTGATTGTTGTGCATTTCGGATCTTTTTTTTTACTGCACTTTCCTTTGTTGTGTTAAAATCCATACATTCGTAATCCGTTTACGACTGGAACTAGATCGGACCAATTATTTATCTTATATTTTTATTAAAAGAATAGTTTAATTAAAAGAATAGTTTAGCCAATTCTGCATTTTCCGTTATTCAATAGTTTGATTATTGATTAATCTTATAATCTCTTAAGACTACCTATTGCTAGTTCATTCTTATTTTTGTACTGAATTAACATTACAATTCGAAATATTTGGTTTCTCTTCATCATGATGCTTCCGCGTTTGACAGTAATGAATAAAGACAGCGAGGGATTTAAGTAAACTCATGTCAAATTTGTATGGCTCCTTACATTGCGCTTACTATTCGGCTGATGTCTTCTTTCAAAGCTTTGTTTTCATTGCTCCACCGATCCACCGATCTGATGAACGATTCTTGTCCGATTCTACACCTCTTTTGCAGCCGTTGCACAACTCACGAACCCACCAGAACTGCCGATATCTGGTGATCCAAACGACGACATAACCCTCGAGCTAGTCTTTCCTAAAGGCAAACCAACCTTCCTACTGGACGGCAAATCATTGCGGCTCATCCATCCGCTCGATCGCGACGAGGAAAATCTCAGCCACATCGTCTTCCAGGTAAGCGCACCGTCCAGTTTCATTCGCATGATCCAAAACTGACCGACCTCGTTCTCGTTCGCATCCCTCACAATCTAGATAACCTGCATGGTGCGGTCGACGCGTCGCAAACGCAACATCCCGATCATCGTCCGAGTGTCGGATGTCAACGATAATCCACCGATGTTTATCAACACGCCCTACGAAGCAACAGTGCCTGAAGTAAGTAGTGCTAGCCCTGGCCCTACATTTGTCCATTCTGACGCGCTTTCGGCATTTTGCTCGCACTTGCGCGAACACGAATTCGATTTATCGTACATAAAACCGAGGTGTACCCTCTGGTCGAGGTGCCTAAACAGCATCACGTTGCTGCTACTGCTGCATTATTTATGGTGTGGCCTTCCTTGGGTACCGCTGTTCGACCTCACGCAGGGTCGCACGGCTCTTCAATCGATGCATCGATGGCATGGGTTGCAATTTTCCAACCCAACGTACGGATTCCAACCACGAGACCCGCCCGCATTCGTTCCCGTAATTCGTTAATAATGAATAATAATAATAATTGCACATGCATTGTGCACCCGGTACGCGCTACCGATCGGTTGCATCTGAGCCCACACGACGCGCGTTCAGGCTGCACTCCATTATGCGCGCCATGTAGCGATGATATCACTCCATTTTTACAAACGTCCTCTCACCAGGCTCGGCGCCGCCCTTCTGGCTTTCTTGTGTGTCATTATTGTGGCCCTTTCGCGGCCCTTTTGCCAGTGCAATCGGTGGTATTCAATCCGCGAGAACGCTCACCGAACCGCCTCGGGAACGGACGGTGTCGCGAGATCACTACTTAGAGCCTGGGAATGAGGTAAAAATTAAAAAGGAACCCACTTTGTTTGGAGCAGCTAGGGCTAACTAGATTTATGGTAGCATTGAACCCGTCGGAATCCCGCGCCACAATCGCATATCCGTCCGCAATCGGGTTTGAGCGCTTCGTTGTATGCAGCGAGGAGAGTATCGTCAATCGGCGTAACCTACTTCTACAATTGCATAATAATCCTTCCGTGCCATCGGTGACCGGTAATGGTACGGTGTTAGATCATCCGTATCATCATTATCCGTATCCCGACCGTTCGTTGCACTGGTTTGTTAATTTTACAAATGTCTCTATGCCGTGTCAGTGATCGTGCGGTGCAGTCATTTTTCCGTTGCATCGTTCGGACGCCATTTTTCTCCTGGGACGGAAGGTGGTATTTTATCGATCTTATCGATACTTAATTCTTTGTTTGTGCAGCACAAATGGAGCTGCAGCAGTTCGTGACTTATTTATTACCGCCATTCGCCTTCGCACGGCTCAGGAAAATTTCGCGTTGGATTCGACGCGTGGGTCATTGCGAATGATGCGCTGGGGAAATTTAACAAGCCACATCCCGCTTCATTTCAAGTAGCGAAGAGCTACCCTGCAAGGTTGTAATGTGAGCTATAATTAAAGCGCGTGACGTTTGCTTTCTGTACGCCTGCAAAGTGCGAGATAAACCACCCACAATCGATATCCCGTTGGCGGCGTGGCTCGGCAAAAAGGGCTTTGATTAGATTTTTAATTAATTTCGCCCCGGCTAATGTGTTCCCGTGCGTCCATTTGGCCGCGAGTCTTTGTCGAAACTGCTGCACTGTACCGTAGGCGTGCTAACAACTTTGTAGTCCCCACATGGGGTCTGCCAGGATCAGTTTCAGTTCAGCTGGACTGTCGGACTTTCTCCGATTCTGGCTCACCTAAGCCGCTCGCAAAAAAGCCACAGCTCGCGCAAAGAACGAAAGCACTGTTACGAATGGTATGTTTCTTTTAGTTTTTTTTTTTTTGCTTTTCCAACACAATCTGCACACGGAACCGGTCCCAAGTGGTCGGTCATCCACGCGTGCCACGGACTAGCTCACACCTAGCCGTCCGGCAAAGCAAATAAATTAAGCGCAAAAGCTTTTAGCGAAATTATTAGCACACTCTTCGCTGCTGGCCCGCGGCCCAGCACTGGTTGGTCAACTTTTTCTATTTCATCCCACCCATTTTCCAGCGTGGTTGGTTCGTGAAACGCGCAAACATGGTCCGGGTTTGGTGTTCTCGCGCTCGCGACCTCACTAATCCCAGTCGAGGACCGGACGGTAACTTCGCGGATATTAATTGGTAGGCTCTTCCCGGAAGAAACGGTTCCAGCAACCCGGCTAGTCGCGATTCCGGATGGACAACGTGTTAGGCGAGCGATAAAATTTATCGCCATGTCCTCGGCTGGGAACTAATTTATGTGACTTTGATCGCAACCCCATCGTTCTCGACGACTTCGCTTCGCGTGTTATTTGCACGCACCGGAATTGCTTTTTCTAATCAACCACCCCCGAGACACATACACACCACCAACACATTGTCTAATCGAGCGCGTAGACGTGAAAGAAAGTGAGATCCAGGAACTGACACTCTCTCGTACGGATCGCTAGGTCAACTCAATTTGACCTTCCTTCTTCGCTCGCTCGATCTCTCTGCAGTGTCATATTTTATTCCCGCGATGCATGCGTACTGCCCGACGGCGCAATTTAATTCGAAATCTGAACGCCAACCGCCGATGGGCCTTTCGATGGGGGATAATTAGAAAGTCCTAGTCTCCAGAGAGGCGATGATATTAAGGTTAAAGATGCCCTAGGGCGTGCAGGAACACAACTCGGAATTCCCAGAGCAACCCAGGTGCCTTCTAAGGGTTGTGAGAACGCGTGATTCATCCGACACAAACCGCGCCGGAAATCAGCGACATTTTAATAAACTCTTTGATCTTGTCATTGAATAGCCGCGTGGCGGTGAGGAGCTGTTTGTGACTCGTTCGTTTATTTACGCACATGGTGGCTCGATGGCAGTAATTACGTAATTAAGTTTAGCTTGGCGAATGATTGTTTTGATTATCATACCAGTTTATCATACATCTTGCCGTGCCGTGATCGTACTCCTTGGGGGGAACTTGCGTGATTGGAGTTGACGAGTGGCTTGCGTCGGAGTTACATTTCTTCGATTCGCGGTGTCCGATTGTGCCGCAAGCATGCCATATTTTGCGGGCTCATTCGTTGTGACGACGGCACCGATACGAAGGGTCGAGTGCACTTTCTGACCGTTGGTCGATCAAATGGGTCAGTGGTCCCAAAGGAAACGGCACCACAACGTCGGAGCAACGCCCGAGCTGCTCGAATCGTATCGATTACCGCGACCGAGCTCACTGATTTATGGGTGGCTAATTAATTGCAGCAAACTGTCAAACGTAGCTCGATTAAAATTCAATAATATTACGAGTCGAGCTGGTTCGCGGCTGCCGGAAAAAGTCGTACGTTTAACCGAACCGGGGACGAACCTGTTCCACACTCTCGGTTGGTGATCGGAATGATATAATTAACGTGAAATAAGCAATCCGCGATTCGCCAGGAACAGCCCAGCCGAGATCGGAATGAGGAAGCAACCGTGCGCGAGACAACCGCTCTGACTCTGGCACACGCGATCCAAACACGCAAGCTCGAAGTCTGGTAGAGGCAACAAAAAAACATCCACAGGAATTAGTTTCTAATGAGGGAGAAATTTTCCCCGTGAATTTCATTACTGCTGCTCGAACACCGTACACTGAGCTACAGCCGAGACCTGCCAGCCGCTTGACGTGGCTCGTCAACCTAGAACTGGATTAATCGATAACCATATTTGTGCAAATGTGATGGCCTACATGCCGGTACCGGTTGCTGGCAGCCTAACGAGATAGGCTAGTTGGTGTGGCTCGTATGGCTCCGTTGTTGCAGAGCTCTGCAAGTCTGATCGATGCGATCAGATAAGACCGGTCAGATGCATCCTGACATCACTCGGACAGACACCGCCTAAAGCATGTTCGCGTAGGGATTGACTGTTGCCAACGCATATTAGCGATGTTCGCCATAACACGAGTCTAGATGAGCCTTCAAACGTGGCACGAGTGAAGCAGCCAGTTATTAGCATAGTTATTGTTCGACGGTCAAATCGACGGCCCAAATTTCTACCGATTGGAGTGTTTATAATTTTACCCCTTACGGGCAAAACACATCTCAACGCCTCAAGCACAATACGCTGGCACGATGCGTGTAGTCTCAGCGAAAGGTTTCGCGTTTCGTGCGGCCGATTTTTACAACCCCGGTAATTCCATCTTAATGGTCGCGGGACCACCTTCGAACGGGTCGGTTCCGTGGGCGAGGATCAACCCTGATTAGGTTCCAATTTTTGTGCCGATGCTGTTTTTCCGGTGTTCACTCCCTTGCCTCTCTCGTGCCTGGTGATTGAAAGTTTGTCGTAGTTCGTCCTGCCGGGACGTGTGGCCGAACCCAACGTGGATCGCTGGAATGTTCGGTTATCGTGGCGTCGTTTAACGACGGTGTTTATTTTACCGGTTTGCTTCAACGGGCTAATAGGCACCGGGGAAGGCCGTTTTTTATCTTATTTCATCAACTTAGGCCACGCGTTTAACGCGAACACGCAAGGCCGTGTAAATGCTCGTACGATGACGACGAAAATAACACAAAATGTGCAAAAGACTATTACGTTGGCGTTCGCGTCCGTTGCTGCTTCTACCGCTGCTGCTGCTGCTGCTGCTGCTGATGATGATGATAATCATGTTCATAAAATTTGATGAGAATACTCGTTAATTATATTGTTGAAATCGAAAATCACTGTGTCTGTATTAATTTTGCCCTTGTGCCGATCGTACGACATCGAACCTCCATCGGTCTCCAGCACACGGAAGAGATGGAAAAAATAATCTGTCGGGAACACCACGAGCATGGGAAGTAGTCGCTGAGCAAATCACTTCCATCGCCACGTTGCGAAGATGATTGCAACCCGCGTCGTTGGGAAGAAAATTAAACTGACCCGTAACGACGTGTGATATCAATTTCCTATTTGCATTCAGCTTCCTCGACCAAGGCCGCCCCGTATGATAAACTTTAAATTAACTCTTGACCAAACGACCAGTCAGCATTGTCAGCTGGCATCATTTGTCATTGCCACGGCTCAGGGCCAAAACCGCCCGTTCTTGGCCAGTGGGCGGGTGGTTTTTCTACCGCCTAGCGATTAGAACTGTAACGATTGAAAACGAGTGTTTCCGAGCAGCAACACCAGATCGGAATGCAACGTCGTTTACAGTCACTTTACGCCCATTCACAAATGTCGCTGTCGGTGCAATCGCGGAGAATGCTGTCAAAATCATAAACGGTTCGTGACACGCCGTCCCACCAGTGGACCACCGAAACCGCCATTTTGTGCAGCGAACCTGGCCTGTCGGAAGGACGGAGGAATGCCTTTTCGAGCGACGCAACGCTTCCACACTCCAACGCAATGCAAACAATCGAAAACCGATCACGAACGCTTGAAGCTGTCCATTTTAATTCCCACTCGTCAGTGCGCGCCAGTTCATTTAGGTTTCGAATATTTTGTAAACAAATTAGTGAGGGTTTTTTACGAGTTTTTTTTTTGTTTTGCTCTGTTCAAGTGACTTTTTTTGGTTCGGGAGGCGGACTGTCTTGTAATTTGGTTTCAGAACGAGTCCACCCCGAACTCGCGACTGGCCACTTCAGTCACCTGAAAAGGACGCAAATTTAGCCACACAAAGGCACCCGGGCATCATGCATGCATTCCGATGGGAGTCGATCGATCGTTTACCGATCGTTCAGCGATCTGCAGTTCGATTGACAGCTTAACCTTCAGCCTTCCAGCGCTTGGGTGAACGCAAATCCAGCGAATCTGACTCGACTCGGTGCGGTTTGATCGAGGAAATTTTGTCATACCGTCCGTGCATGCAACGACCGATCGCTGGTGGATCTTATTTGAACAAAATGGAGGTCCTGCTCGTACGCGAGAGCGGCGATTTTCTCACGACTTTGCCATTACGACTTTGCCGCTGGGAACCCGTGCAGCCCGTGCGATTGAGCTAATATTATTAATTCAAATTATCTGCTCCTAATTGATCGTACCTGTGCCATGCCGGAGGAAGATCACCACGGTGATGCTCTTATGCAAGCTGGTATCGAAAATGGCAAACGAACTTCTCGAACGGTCGGTGTTGACAAACGTTAACCGCACCACTTGAGGCAACCACACCGAAGACGACGACGACGACTCGCTGGAGGTGGTGGGCAATCGTCGGTGGCGTTCTTTCAAGGTCTTGCCTCGTCAAAAGGTTTTGAGAGCCGTGTGCAATGCAACCGACAGAGCTGTGTGTAAATTAGCTCGCATACTGAGCAGCTCTCATCGGTGGCTGGGTGCAAAACCGCAATTATGAATCGTAATCATTTTTTCACCATCTTAATTCGAATTCGTCGTCGATGAAGAAATCACCACCGGACGATGTGTGTCGGGTGTATTTATTCCTTCACTTTGTCCGGTTTTATTTGTCGTTTTTTGGTTGCTTGCCAAAGCGAGCCGCAGAACGTCGATGCAGCTGAAATTGCTGCCGAAAGTGATCGTACACATCTGACTGCGAATAAGCGAATACAAATGGCAAGGGTTGCGAGTCCTTTCCGAGTCGGCTTCCAAGGAACGTTACGCGCCTCGGCATTGGACCGCAACCGACAGAGCATTACATTTGAATACGAGCGTTCGAGCGTAAAATGGGATTCCGCGAACAACAGCAAAATCATGCACGAATCAAATTTCAATTTCATCAATCCAGCGACGATGCCGATGGCGATGAAACCGGACGACGAGCGGATGCCATCCATTTTGTGGTGTGTTCGTTGTTGTACGTGCGAAAATCGTATCAGAACCAAGAACCTGCAGCAGCAGCATCACGGGGTTCAATTATTATCATTTCGTTTCTGTTGTTTTTTCATCCCAATTCCAACAAGTTTTTGCCCCAACTTGGGCCCTGATGAATACTTGATCCAAAGCGGACAAGACCCCCAGTCACGCTTCGGGCAGAATTTGCAAAATGACTGCAAATTTTCGACCGCCAAAGTGTTCACTTTGCTACTTCTAACTGTCCGATAAAACGACCGTTACGAAGCACAATTGTCCGCTTTGTCGGTCCCCGTCGCGGTGAGAAGGTATAATTGCACTTTATGATCCTATTCCAAGCCCAGCTAGCATGGTGCTATCGTACAAAAAAGGTTCGGGCTATAAATTAGCGTCGGATTCGTTATGTCGTCCAAACTTGGTGTAGTGATCTTTGCGAACAAAATGCATCCAGCTTAATTTTTGCGCAGCCTAGCACGATTGCGTTTTAATGCATCACGCGCAGGACGTGAACGTGAGCTAGATCGCGTCCACCACAAGGTGAGGTCTTGTTTGATCGACGGCGACAGCTAATTGAGTGTGTATAACCTACGGTACGGTAATACCACAACCAGCGTGCCCTATCAAGTGCACCGCGGCGATGCATAAACACGGCTTAGCGGCAATTTCCAGCCTTTCAACGGCCATAATAAAGCCATAAACCCCCATATAACCCGTCAGATCAATCTTTGCCCGTTGGATCGTGCATGGTGAAGAAAAAAAAACGAAAGAGCTGAACGCCGCCGAAACAGCGACGAACCTTCGTGGGCAACAATTCGCTCCCAAAGGACACCAAATTTGCTAGCCTTTCATCCGTGCCACCCAGCCATGTACGCGCAGATACGCATTAAACGCACCGTGACATTTAGCAACGCTGCTGCACGGAAACGAGGTCACAGTGCGAACAAAAAAAATAAGGAATTAAAATTAAACCTAAACCACCTCTTCGAAAGGGGCATTTCATCAATGAAAAAAATTGCATCGCAATGATGTTGAGTGAACAAAAACGATCGGGAAAAAGGTTAATGAAATCGAAATAAGAGAACCACCACAGAATTGTGGACCGCAGTGGCAATTAACCTGATCGACGCCAAACTTGGAATGCTCCTTCAATATTCGACATGAGTTCGAGCAAAACCGGGTCAAAAGAGCGAAAATTGAATCACATCGGTCAGGGCGGTGTTTGGGAAGCTCGTTTCGGTGCACGGCTTGAACAAAAAACCGCAACAAACGTGCCCGTGCATCCGAAAGTGCATGAACCGAAACGTTGCAATCCGTCTCTCTCTAGAGGCTGACGAGAAAAAAAGACACACGATGCACAGGTTGGGGTTCTAAATCACGATTCCTATTTCCCGTGGGTTTGGTCCTAATGGATTGTCGTTGTTTTGAAGCTTTTTTTTCCCAGCGCATTGAGCTGGAACTGTGTGTCGCAGCTAACACCGGTAGCGTCGGTCGACCGAAAAGGTTGCACCGGTTGCGATTCGCTCGGTCACTCCCAAAGATGGACGAGTGCTTTAGCATTGCCGTTATTTTGTTTCGCAAAAAAAACCACATCCAACAAGGTACCGAATCTCGAAACAAAGCAAAAACATCCCAGGACGCGAATATCCGACCCACAATCCGCGGATCCCTACTCGATGCGGTTCCGGCACCGAAGCCGACCTGTGTAAGCGAGATAAAACGAACAAAAAACCGCAACCGCATCGAACCTACGATAAGGGCGTTCTCAGCGCAGTCGTACCTTTTTCTTACACGATTTTCGCCGTCTCGCATCCTTTCTGACACAGTCCTCGCGTGGCTTAACACGACCACCGCCACCATCACCGATCGCGGTCGATCGCGGTCGATCGCGGACAGGGCGAGGAAAAATCGCGCGGCACCGGGATTTTCAATCCCGATCCGCGTGACCACGATCCGGGCTCGTTGCATGACCGGTTTACGCGGAAAAGGCTCACGGGAAACCGACGCAAGAATCAGACCCCCATCCAGAACGGCCCTCCGACAAACGGTACATGCGGAAGTTGCGCTGACATCGGGAACATAACAATTTCATCTGACCGCAATTGTGATGTCGCGTTTTGCGATTCCCTCGCACTGCTGTAGGAAGGGTCTAGGAATGTTCTCATCCAATCGCGGCCGCACCTTCGAGGCGCTGGATAATGGGCTTAAATTGATTTTCAATAGGGCATTCCGATGCCCTGCTGTAGCGGCTGCCTGGCTGTGATAGTCCAACGCCCACCTCCACCAGCTGGGCAAAGGCGAAAGGACTCGCGATTCACTTCCGGGTTGCTGCTGAATCGGGAGCACAGCATCGTGCAGCTCCAGAACAGCTGAAGTCATCGATGGACCGAGAAACTCGCCACACTGGCACTCCCACCTCGTGCAATTTCGGTGCCGAAGGCTAAATTGGTCATGTTTCTCTATTTTTCGACCCAACCACCTCGGGCTTCCTCATGCAGGCTATTAATCTTTGGAGCAGTGCGGGCCTCAAACATACGTGTTCCAGTAACAGTGAACCGACCACGGTCAGGTGGTCGAGCTTGCGAACGACGTGATTTGCCAAAATCTTTACGGCCCCACGGTCAATAATAATAACGGCTAAACTAGCCGCAACCAGCCGCGAAACGGCGACGTCGGTCAGAAGAACTCGAGCAAGTCGTAGCCGACAGAGCGACAGAGTGTCTATTAATCTACGCCATCGTATTCAGCGACAATGCGGTCGCGGCGTATTCGATTGGGCAGCTTAAACGCGCGGGAACGCGAGGTAAAAAAAAGATTAGCAATTACGCAAAACGGCTCGCCGTGGAAGCTTGACATATGAGCTTGCGGTTCCTTCCAGCCAATTCACCTTCGTCGTTGAGGTTTAGCGTGCGATTTCGGGGAGGTAGTCGTTGGGAACGAGGCCTCGAACAATACGAAGTTCGCGCGTACTGTTTCTGGCACGGTTGACGCGAGAATCGACCATGAAATGTCACAACAGATTAACGGTAGCACGGCGGCGGCCATTACACCAGTTGCGGAGACCAACAAGTGTGGGTGAAGCCCGAAATCAGGTGGTGTGATCGAGCTTGATCACTTTGCGATTACGCCATTCGTTAAGGATCAAAAATTCGTTCACAAAAGGCTTGTCAACGGTCGTCTTGGTGCGTAGCGTCATTTTGGAGCACAACAAACCGCAACTTTATAGCATAGATCATCATCTATCAAGATGATCAATCCGCTAGCATAGGCCTCAGTGATAAATTACAGTGATTTATGCTTTAGATGTGTGCTGAATGACTGTCGAACTGATCTTTAGCCTGATCATGCGCATGAAAGTAAAGACGTTCTAGAGAAGTACGAATATGTGTTGAACCTTGGTGCTTTTGTCAAGGACTTCTTAGGTTCATATGAAGGTCACAAACATTGACCCACTAAATATTAGCCCTATCCTTAACGAGCCTTCACCGGAACCCAGGGCCGGAATGAATGGACACAATATTCGACACGCATTCCAGAGGGCGTTTGGCGGCTGTCTTGTTACGACATGCAATAAAAGTAAAAGTCAAAGTCATGTCAAACAAATTACATCTCGCGCGGGTTCATATCACTGGCCAACCAAGACTAGGAACCAAGACCCGTTCCCAATCGCAAGCAAACGTTTTGATCCTTTGGAGGTGATCAATCTTTCGTCCACGTCCACCAATCACACCGAGAGCGTTCTGTAGCGAGCCAAAGCGCGTAGAATGGGTCAGAAAAAAATTTACCTACTCTAACTCCCTCGCGCGCGCTCGCATTCGGGATGGTGTTGCACGGGAACTATCAACATAGTTGCAGTAACGCGACTTCGAGGGTTGCGGACCACGCCGTATACACGAGAATTAAGATCATATTTCTCACCCACCCTTGGCAGGCGCCAGCCCACCTGACGTGAAGCCCTTTTAGGTTTACCGCACAGTGACGGGGGCCTCCATCGATCGTGGCAGATAAAATGTCGGATTAGCACTCGGAAATGGCACACTTTTCAGTGGCCGTGTATGCGAGTTTCCGTAGCCCATTGGCCCATTGGCTGATCCGTGTAATTTAGCACTTAGCACAAACAACAAAACCTGCCACCAACCTCGCTGGCGTGCTTTCTTGCCCAGGGGACACACGGCCAAACGCGCCTGTGATCTAGCACAATGTGCGCGAAATTAGTATCCCGCGACCGAACGACGATAAACGTAATGAGCCGTCTGATAATGACTAATTTCTCACGTCGATTTTCCGCCCAACGAAGGGACAAGCGCTCGATCGGGCCCACATTTCACAACCATAAATCGAACAGCTGACTATAAGGCGTCGCCGAAGACAACCGCCGTTAGCCGTGTTCGCGATGCCATTCCGGCCAAGGCAACATAAATGGACTCGAACGCACTGCTTGGAGCGAGCAGGTCCAGCAAGAGCACGTTGCATGTCCATGGTGTCGTGGTGAACAATGCCCAGAAAGGCCTTATTAGAGAGCCATAATTGATCCAAAGGGCGTTGGGCGCTTTTGTCACTCGCAGCTGACAAATTACCGAACGGGATCAGCATTGCAGCATCGTTCACCTAGTTCTAGCGCAGGCTATACGAGTCGCAGATCATCGATAGGCCACAAGAATCGAGCTGGTACGATCAGTGTTGACCATATTTGGACTGTCCGAGTCGCGCTCCAGGGAAAACGGCCGGCCCATTTTCGTTCGAAGAAAGCGCCCTCGCTGGACGGTAAAGAATTTTAATCAACCATCGTGCGCCCAGTCGATCGACCGATCTTCCCCATTAGCGGACAAGTTGGGGCGTGAACGTTTGATTGATCGCCCAGCCACGCTTCTCATTAGCCTGCGGTAGTCGCAGTCGCACGTCTTCAGATGGCACCCACCGATACGGTGCACCTGAGCGCATAAATCGTGCGATCGATCGAACCGAACACCTTGCGATGGCACATCTTCCGCGTGGAGATTCATTTATAGGTCACGCGGTCTTCACCCCCGTTAGGTTCCAATCCGCCCACGAATCCGCGTCGAAAAGCACTCCACCATCGAATCGATCGACGGAGCCCGAGCGATCATAAATAATTCATTTCCCACCAACACCAGGACGGTGCCAAAACATTTGCCAAGTCTCTGGGCGGCGGGACGGTTCGAATTAAAATACCCCGTGTGGTCGTTGAGAGAGAGAGAGAGAGCGCGTGTTTGTTTTCCCACCGTCCCATTTCGCGAGATCGTGTGCTCGCGGAAACTGTGCCGCTAGGTGGATCAAGTGGCACTCCCTGAAGTCCGGGACCATCGACGCCCCGACAGCAGGTGACTTATGGAAACGATCCGTTTGGCTATCACTCCGTGTAAAACACTCGACGACAGTGCGCAACCGCGGGTTTTGGGCAGATAAATCTTCCGCCGGGCTTTTCCAGGGAAGGTCTGGCCTGTCGTTGGATTCGATCGCGCTGATGTAAAATGCATGTCGGCACGATCCGTCCGTGGCCACGACTCGTGGCTGAGGATTCGTGAGGGAGGCGCTTGTTTTTTTATTTTTTTTTGGTAAAAATACCTTTCCCTGAGCAAGTGAACTTCCCGTGTCGTGGTTTTCCCGTTCATCGTTTGACCGCATTTTCCGGCCCTGTTGGTGTTCCGACACATGAAATCGACCGTTCTTCGTTTGTTTAGCATTTTTTTTTATTGTTTCTTGCATGAACCGGTTCGTCTTACTCACAGCCTCGAGGCTTCTGGCGTGCATTAATAAAGCAATAAAAGGCATTATCCCCGCACAATCCACAGGTCCTCCCGGAGAAGTGGTTCGCGTGTACTCGCGTAAATAGCGCAAAGGTGACGACAGCTGAAGAACGCTGCCGTCGCTGGCACAAAGAGCGAACTCGAAAGAATAGTTCTGCTCCCACTGCCCACCTGCGGGAACCCAGAGGGCACAGATAGCTGCTAATTTTGAGGCTTATTTATGGCCCACACTTAAGTGCCGCCGTTCCAAAAACGCCATCCGTAGGTGCGTGCCATTACAACCGCGCGATCGAAAAGGCCGACCGAGATAAATGGCCAACTCCACGCGACCGCGAGCCGACATTTCGAACGCGCGAGGATGCAACAGGACGCGGGTTTCTCGCGCACCCGCGTATCGGCACAAATGAGCGAGAATTACAGGCCGGTAGAATGCGATTTTTCAATTACCAACCGACCACGAGAGCCCACTTGCGGACGGACCGCTTGCTGACCTGACCTTTCGCCCTCGAGCAGGGAGCATAAATTACGTTAACACACGTCGCGTATCCTGCCACGGTGCACTCGGATGCACTCGCCCAGGAACGCCATTATGGAAGAGAAAGTAGTGAAGCCTGTATCACGACCGATCGATCGATCGAATCGAATCGCGGCACGGAACGGAACGGAACGGAACGGAACGGAACGGAACGCGGTCGCTTATCACTTCTCTCCATCCCGCTTATGACAATTTACGATAATGGCGGCCATCGCGAGACAGAGAAAGCTTAGCCAAACTTTAGGGCCTTAAAAGCGAGCCTCGGATAAGCAACTTCAACGAGCACACTTCACCCAAGCATCGCTGTCGGTGGTCTTGAGTGCGCGTTCTGCCGTGAAACGGAAGGCACACCTCGTGGCGTAATTCATTACAGTGTCAACCGCAAAAAAAACGCGCTTTCGACGGCAATTAACCTGGGCTAGGGTGGTTCTTTTTTGCTGGCTTCACGGGGCAGCATCCCCAAAAGGCCAATGCACTCTCCGATCCCCACCGGGATCGGAATCGTTCGCGGAACATTAATCTTAGTCGCCCTGAGAGAGGATGCTCGACTGTCATCGTCGTTCTAAACGCTCGTGACATGCGCGAATGGCGCCCTCCTGTGGCGTTCCGTGGCGTGATCTGGCCAAGCGTGTCAGCGACTGTGCGAAGTGTCAGTTTTCCATCCACCGGTGCTTCGTTTGCGGTTTTTTTCTTCCACACTGTAGCGTACCGTTGACGGTTATGTGCCGGAAAGTGATCGCTCTCACTCATTTGCTGATGGAATTTCCATCTCCGGTTGGTTCGTTTTATTTTCGCACGCATTTCGGGGTGTGGTGTGAGCTTTTCGCGGAGTACGATCCATTTTCTAGCGTTTAGTCGCGAATTCTGCTCTCGCGAGCGCACATTCCACTCGCGCCATTACACAAAGCTCCACAAGCACGCGGTGGTAACCGTTTAGCACAATCGCATGATCAAATCGAATGTTCGTCCTGGCAAGGTACATGATCGCCCTTCACCTCTTCCTTCCTCCTTTTCCCCACGCTAGCAATGATTGATCGTTCCGTGAGCTCCACTATCGATCGCTAGGATGTGGTCCCAGAACGCCGCGTTCTTGGGTTGTTTCATTTTCTCTCATTCCCTTTAGTCTTCCAGTGCGCACTCACGACCGGGGGGTGAAAGAACCAAAGGGCAGAAGGTACCCAGGGAGGCAAATTGTTTGCATAATCCCTGCGGGAGAAATTATGGTACATGATTAATTGGCCGTGGCCACGATGCTGCGGCAGCAGGATCGTGCAGGACACACGGACTTTTTTTCGAGCTCCCGAGATCTGACGAGCGGATGATGAGTCGCCACGGCGCTCCCGATGCAGTACGGCTGCACATGCGCACGAACTTGCATTCGTGGCCCGATGACATGCAATTTATTTCTGCCACCTCTCAACCTCGTCACGTGGCACCAGGCTAGGCTAGGTTCTCGGGTGCACACGAATGCACCATGTTGTGCGACTAGCACTGCACCAAGACAGGGCGTGCATCCTCAACCCAGCCAAGCATTTAGCCGAGAACCGTCCATGATTTATGATACAACCCTTATTTCTCCCTTTACTCCACAGTCGACGCCCGTCGGGACGACGATCTTCCGCAGCATCCAAGCCTCGGATAAGGACGCCGGTGTCAACGGCCTGGTGGAGTACTTCATCGTCGAGGGATCGCAGAATATTTCGGACATCTCACCAAACACCCTCACAGCGGCAGATGGCTTCGGGGTGTTCGCCATCGCATACCCACACCAGGGTCAGGTAAGTTCGCGAATTATGCGGCACAATCAGGCGGCCGTACGTCTTGATCATGTTGCACCACGAGACAGTGATGGTGACGATGACAATGGCGACAACGCTGGTGTTTATAATACTCCCCGCTAGGGGGCGACACCGTCGTCGCAGGAGTACATTCCTGTCACAGAGCAATCACATCCATTTTCTTCATATTTCGCTGTCGTGGGGTGCGATTCTGAAGGTGTCGCAGTATACCGCGCGATCCAATGCCACCGTAATCACGACTGAGTCCGGTATTTTCGGTGGGGTGAGCGAACAGGACGTAACGAAAAATCGAAACGAAAAAGTCTGGCTCGAAGTGCACGAAACGCAGCGAGCCCTTCAACTGCGGGAAAGGGACACATTTATGAACGGGGGCTCGTGATGTGGATGTGAGCGTTTACGACCGAGCGGGCCCAGGAATGTCGTTGCACAACGTCCAACGCCTGGCATGCACCGGTGTGCACAAATTTATTGGGTGCCAGAGCCCGTACGATGGAGCCTCACATCAAGGTGCCACCACGAAACCGGGTCACCGAGGAGGACCGAGTTGCTGGAGTCGCTGGAGTCGCTGGAGTCGCTGGAGTCGCACCAAATAGCGACAGGTGAGCGCTGGCATTGGCATTCGCGGGTGGCTGAAAGGAGGAACTAATCTCGTTTTGGAACTCCTTCCCCAGGCGTGTGTGGGAGTCGATCGCCTGCTCGATTGCACCCGCAACCAATTTCTGAGGGTGGATTGCCGCGACTCGCAGTCTACGAGTGATCCCTACCACGCGAGCTAACGGTTCACCGTGTGGTGTGGTTTTAGTCGCGAGAATAAAAAAGCGGCAAGCAAGCAAACCAGCAGCACCAACGGGACCCGCACTCGATCGACGCTTGCGCTCCATTACTCCGCCATATTTTATCGCTAATTTCCATCCGGGCTGGAGATTAAGATAAACTTTTGCCTGCCCTCGCAGAGGCAGTACATTGTTCCGCGCGACTACACCGGGCGGGAGCGCTCGAAAATGCGGAAAAAGGGGGTCCAGTTTCAGTTTCCATCGCACCGGCAGATTGCGACCGCAGAGGGCAAAGATCAGGCTGATCAAACGTAAGCCAACCCAACGGCTGTTATGCACGATCGATCAAACGCATCAATTGAAGAGAAACTGAACCGTGGCCGTCCGAGTTGCAGAACGAGCGTCCTCTGACAATCGGCTGCAAAAAGGAGTCCGGCAGAGTGTTAACACACTTTATTGCTATTTTCTGAAACCGGCTCGGAAGCGCGTCGGGATTTATCTACATCATTGCGAGTGCGAGGCGGTTGTATTAATTTGCAAAACATGCAGATTTCCCGAATGCAAACCTGCCCATTGCAATTGCAATCTGCTGCAGTTTTGATGAGGTTGAAATTGATGGTGCGTCGACTGCTTACTTAGTGCCATTCTGCGGGTAAAAATCAAGCAATGTCGCTTCGTTTGCATTCCCGCTGGTTGCGTGGAGTCCGGATTATTCAACGCACCTTCGCTCCTTCGCCGCATTGCATTACGCGGCGCATTTTTGTGGCAATTGATGCAGCCGAGCATCAATCATGCATTTTTGTTTGTTCACAACCACGCAGGAGACTGCCCGTGAAGGACGTGCTGCTTATTTATGAAGCGATTCGTTTGCTCGACTCGCTGAGCAGTGGAGAAGGTGAAAAAAAGCTTCCCAAACACATCACAAACGGGACACGTCTTAGGGTGCAGCTGACATCTTGCTCCCCGTCTCGGCTATGCTGAAGGGAACTGCAGATAAATGGCAATTGAACTTGGAACGCTCGATGTAATCACCATCGAGAGGGATTATTTTCACCCGCCCGAATGCCAAACCTCACCTCAGTGCGATGCAATATATTTTTATGAGTCTCATTTTGTCTCCGCCTCGATGGCCGCCCAACCACCGATCGTATCTTGCCCATTCGCATCGAGCGATCGTCATGTTCATATTGTTTTCATTTTCTCATTCCGCCATCGTGCTTTTTTTTTCTTTCACCCTTTTGCGCCGCCCCAACGCGCTCTCATTTAGGTCACCGTGGTCAAGACGCTGGATTACGAGCGGACGCAGCGGTACTACCTGACCATCGTAGCATCGGTAAGTACGAAATTTATGCGCTTAATCTTGCATCACGTGCAAACATACAGCACAAACCGTCCAAGGCACCATTTTTCACACCATCCCAGGATCAGCGGAACTGCACCGCAACGGAAGGCTTCAAGTATAAGCGGATAATGTAGGGTGGTGTGCACTTGAGCATCCAGCAAAGGGAACCATTGCTGAATTACGTAAAGGGTGATATTTCCTCTGCAAATTTGACGTCTTGAATATTCAAGCTCCTTGGCTAGTTCGTAGAAAGGGTTGATATTTGAAGCATAAATCTCAAAAGGCTTTTGGCTTTCTTAGAAAGTTTGCAAACCTTTCATTGACGTGCTTCAAAGCGCTACCGGACGCAATGATCTTCGATGGGAATTTAGTAACCCGCGTTACATGCCATTTGTTCCGAATGCTGACGATAAATCAATGGTTGTTCATCACAAAAAATGCTACACCACCAATGCATTGCTTTTGCGATTACTATTCCAACGGAGCCCTCACATTATCTGGTGGAACCACCTCTAGCGGCTCGGTACATCAATTTCGATGGCTTGGCGTTTTTGCTTTCGATGTTTCACGCCTTCGCGTTTTCTTTTTTCTATTTTCCTGTTTTTTTTTGCGCCTTTGCAATTCCCATATGATTCATCCGCCGGTGACTTGCAAGGAAGATGTGCTCTCTGAGGAATTCGCTTCTCTTCCGTTTCACTTCTCACGCGGCTGCATTGCTTTGTCGATTGCGTTTTCGATTCGATTTTTTACTACCTTTTGCTGGCTCCAAGCAGCTTGTGTTGCTTCTTTTTCATACTTTTGATTTCATTCGTTGTGCCGAATCGAAGTTTGAAAGAGTGTATCTAAACTTTTAATTTATTGCTTTCGTTTCCCTTTCATTGGGAGTTTTTTGTTCATCACACTATATTCGGATCGTTCGGAATAATTTCAACGATAAAGCTACCATTGAGTGCCCGATTGAAGTGGCCGAAGGTTATAGGTTAATATTTTTTTCTGTCAAAAAAAGGGTGTAAAATCACATATAAACCCCCTGTAATCATAACCCTCTCTATTTAGCGAGCTATTTTTCGACAGCCTTCTTTCGCTGAAGCTTTTTTAACATCACTTTCCTGTCTACGGTAAAGTTCTTCCTCTATTCACGCAGAACATTCACCAAATGTTGGCTAGTGGTGGTTCTTAATAAATCAATTTCGAAATGTTTCCACCCAATCTCGTGCTACCTTTGCGGCTCAATCGGTGTGCCAGACCTTCGCTAAACGAAGTAAAAAAGACGCCAACACCGGTATATTGGTAGCTGGTGTCGGTGGCCTTTTATGGCTTTTAAAAGAATCCATACGTGCTTTGGCAAGCGAACGAACTGCGGAGTGAAGGGATTTTAGACGCCCTACATCACCGCCAGATGGGCTTGCCGGGAGTGTTATCCGATCGGATTCAAATATCAGCATCGCAACCGAAAACGAGCACGTGAGCGGTTTGCTTCTCTGACTCTTTGGTATAGCTTTTCGTCCGTAAAGCGCTTCCTATTCGTTTATCCATCGGTTTTGGAGCTAGCTCATCTGATACACAGCGCGAGCAGGTCGAAAGGTAGCGCGTGCGAACTTTATCGATTATTTGTAGCTATCCCGCAAGTCTGGTTCTGCTTGCATTGGAACTCATTTGTGGTACAAAAAAAAGCCAAATAAGGATGCGAAAGAACACAGAGAAGAACCCCAGCGCCAGTGTTCTTGCGCTTCACGGGCTGTCCGGCTGTGCTTTGATTTATTAATGGAACTTACATGCAACGCCGATACCGTTCCGACATCGCTTTGCCCGAGCGTCGACCATAGAACAGAGAAAACCCGATGCAACTTTTATGTTGTTTGCATACTCCCGTTGAACTGGAACCTCCGGGAGGCTTTTCAACTCGCAACGGATCATGCACCACGAACACGGCCCGAGAATGTGCTCCATCTCGTTGACATTTAACCCCGAACCTAGCAGGAATGTTTCTTATCGAGTGCCCACCTTCTAGCGATCCTCCCGGCAGGAAAAACGACACATTCTAGCCGCATACCTAGCCGCTCCACAGCCCTGGTCAGGGTGGAGTGTGGCGCAAGACAAAACAGAAAAAAAAGCGCTCACCCGCGGAACCGTTGGCAAGACAAACGACATTCGACTAAGCCGCACCGAGGACAGAAATTGGCATTAAATTTGTTCGCAACATTATTTACGGCATTCCACCTTCGCCGGGTGGTGCAAAAGATATTTCATAAATTTCTCATGCTCACACATGCTCGCGCCTGCAGAACTGGAGCAATCGTCGTACGTTAGCAATAGGCTCCTATATTTGTGCCAGGCGAGATGTGCGCCTTGTTTCGTGGTGTGATTGGGTGAGCAGTTCCAAACGTAACCTAAAACAACAACAAAAATCACACACTCACACACTGCTCTAATGTGAAGGCTCAAAACTCGCCCCAGCATGAAACGATCTGCTCCCAAACTCGCCCTGGCGAAGGTGGCGTCGGTGGCTCTACAGGGAGGAAATTAATGGTGTTGTTTACGCTAAATGGTAGCAATAAATTAATGCACAGATTTCCTCCTCCGCTGCCTCTTCGATGGACCGTGTACACTTGTCAAAAGAACGGGCCCGGTTGGAATTAGTTCCTTGATTAATAAATATTGTTCGACATTCGGCATGAGCAGCAGAAGCAGAAACAGCAAACGGGTTGCCGAACGTTCTCGCTGCGGTTCGCCACCGGTATCGGTGTGTGTATGTGGATGTGTGTGTGTACACACCCATGCCGTATGTGTGCCTGCGTATGACAACCTGGCCGACTAGAGCGGCAGATGCCAATTAAAAATGCCATTGCTTTGATTTTCCACCTTGAACAGAGTTGCTTAATACATCAACTCTACCTACAGAAAGGGGTCTACAGAGAACGCTTTCGGTTAAAACAAACACTTTCCGCTGGGCTTTTTTAAAGCACCGGCAATGCTACCATACCGAAAGCGTTAAATGATAGCCGCCATAAATTTATCAGAGCACGCAATGATACCGGCATATAACACTCGCCGCTCGCCGAGGATAACTCACTTAGCACGGGAATAAAACCCTTTATGTATGCGTTGCATTCTTAATCCTTAATGCCTTTGCTTCCCGCAGCGGAAATGCCATCCTGACGTTCTTGCGAAGTCGAGGATCCCGCACATCCTGCCTGCTTCTCTGCTAAGTCATACGCGCACCGTAAATCCTTCCGCTCTGGTGGCCGACTCCACCTGACAAGCAGCGGTCGTGCTGAGAGATGAACGACCCGAGTCGGATTGGGATTTTCGGGCGTCATTTCGCTGGACCGTTTCTTATTCAATTCCCCGGCGTTCCACGGTTGAGTGAACTCGTTCGCACCACGATCAAATTGATGACCGATTAAAAATTATTAATTGATACCGGATCGAAATAATTCTGCTCCGAAGCTTCGCTTTTAAATCGGCATTAAATGCGGCGAGATCCGTTTTGGGAAATGTTGGTATTTGGGCCTCTGTCTCGATTCCCAGTGCCAAGCGCGCACTACCCGTGGCAGGAAACGTGCCAGGTCCTACGGTGCGGGATTTATTGCCCCGTCTCAATGGCCGCGCGAGATCGCGACCGCAAAACGGTGCAAGAAAGAGAAAGGCTCGCAAAGGCCCGCGGAAAAGCCGCTCTTTGGGGAGCAGAGAGGTTTCAAAAATTAAAGCAAACATGTGCCCGCTGATGCTGCCTGATTCACGGAGTGTTCGGATTTGCTTAGCGTGACCGTAGGCCAAATCGCGTATCGGTATCGAGCGCCACGGGGTGCATGCTGTGAGCCAGCGCGAAATATGAAACAATCCAGTCGCTTGGTGGGACGGATGTGCTGAGGTTCGCTCGCGGTTCCTGTCAATGGAGCCGGAAGGTACCAAAAATGGTAGGTTGACGTTTTGCACCACATTGTACCGTGCTATTGGCCGGTGTGGTTGGCGCGTGGGCGCTCGCATTACGTTTCAGGGGCGTCTCGCTGTTGACACGATTGCTAATCGATTGTGGTGGGTCAATTTGGTGGCCTACAACGAACCGATCGCCACAGGTTTCCACTCTCGGAGCATGCTATACTGCGTCCGGTGAGCTGCATTCAGTGCAGCAGATGAATCACTCGATACAGTTGGCCCTTGACACCGAGATAATATGTCGCTCTGTTCCATGAGCAAAGAAACGAGTTCGTCGTTTGCTCGCCCGTTGAGATCTCTTGTTTCGCTGTGGCCGATTTCAACGTATCCTAAAGACTGGTCCAATTTGGAAGCTCTTTTCCAGCCATTTCGATCACAGCAGCAATCAGTCAGCGTCGAACATGGCGCTTGTATGCAAAAGAGACTCGCTGCAAACCGTAATTCGCCGATTATTCTGAGTGTGATTAATTACACAAATGCGACGCGAATCCAACTCCCGATTAGCTGCTCCCAAAAGGAAGCATGCTGAATAATGCATCGGCTTGCAACTGCAATGCTGCTAACCTCAGTCCCACGATGCGTTTCGATGAAAATGTCCACCAATCGAAAGGACATTATTCATCGGCCCTATCTGGACTGTCCAAATTTCGGCAGCACCGCTATCGGCTGCGGGCCGAAAATCATTAGCATCCAAATACTCGAACACCTCAACGCCTTGCCGCTAATGTATTCCACTTGGATGCGAGGGCAATGATTGATTGCATCCCCGAATATGCACGAATTATTCATCGTGGATCGAATTTTAATTGATACCACCGTGCGTCTATTATTGTTTTAAGACTTCATCAAAATACTCCGAGCTCCTTTGTCTCGGTTGGGCACAAATGAGATATTAATTAGCATTTTATTTTTATTTCGCCCGCGATTAGTGCCTTTTGGCCGCGAACGACCACCGCCACCAAAAGCGAGGGTTCGGTCGTCACGTCTAACGGCGCTCTCTCACTTCACGACGAACTCTCGTGCTATCGTGAAGAAATACTCGCTGAAAATCCGCACTCAAGCGAGCGTCCAACATACCCATATCCGTTCGAATGGTCGAGGAACTATAAATCAGTGACGAATTTATTGTAGCACGTTCAGATGTCGTCGTCATATGGATGATTAGCATATTTTACTCATCTCACGACCGACTTCCGAACGCGCATACATGTGAAAGATAGAGAGAGAGAGAGAGAGAGCGAGGTTTGGCAAGATCCCAACCTAGGCAATGGGTTTGGCGGACGTTCGCTAGATCGCTTGTTATCATGTTTCGGAATATGTATGAGCTGTTAACACCGCGCTTAGCGTGCCACAAGCAGGCAAGCAGACATCCAGCACTAAAGGGAAGGTAGAAAGTTTTTGGGTCAAGCCTCTCGCCAACCACCAACACCTTCGCCATCAACATTCACCCGGCCGCAAGATTCGGTGTCACGGAAGTACAAGTTAATTATGCAAGAAATTGCTAAACCAACGCGCCCAAAGCCAACCGCGATAAACCAACGCGCGCAGTGGCTCTGCGGGAGCATGGCAATGTTGTTGTACCCATTAAAATTTTCTCACCCACCCACCCAACCGGCGGGGTGAAATTGTCCAGCACGTGGTTCGGGAAGCACCGGAAAGTGTGTCTCTCGTTTGCACATTGACACCATACAGCCGCGCCCCCTGCCAGACGATGGCGTATAAAAATGTTCAATCTCCCGCGTGTGCATATTGCGTGTCGTGTAACGAAGGGGCTCCCACCAAAGCAATAGCCATTTTCCGCAAGATCGCGACGACACCACCATGGGAAAACGTGATAATCAGCCCGAGCGCGATTCATTCAGTGTCTGTACGACCTTCTTCTTGGGTTGGTCCCACATCATCAACATACACCAGCACATTGAACGGCACCGATTGGCTACAATGGTCACAATGTCGCAAGCGCAACCACACCACAGTGGAACCGGCACCCGGACAAACAATAATGCTACAAAAGTTAAAGTTCACCGTCTTGCGCCGGCTTCGTTAGTGTGGTTTTTTTTTTTTGCTCCGCTCGCTCGTTCCATGCTGGTCTCTGTCTAAACGGAGATCCCGCCGGCGGATGTAGTTGCGGTGGAAATAGGGGTGAAACTAGCTACCCCAGCTACAGAAAAAAAAGAACCCCTTGCTCCTGCTTGCGGCGGTGTGTATGTGCGCTCGTGGGCTCAGTGCAAGCACGGAGGCCAAAAGGCAACGACGTGTAGTTTGCTAATGTTAAACAACTAATTAATTTCGATTTAAAACGACCGAACGCGGCCGTGCCCTGTGCCCTTACTCGGTTTCAGACCGAGCTGATGCTTCTCGCGAGGATGATGATCAAAGAGAACTAGCACACACACACACAGACGGATACTAGAAACGAGATCCTCCATCGCTGAAAAGGCGACGACGGTAACGCCGTTGGGAAGATGCTCTGTCGCAGGCTCCCCTACGGCTAGATAACCTACTTGCATAATACATCCTGCAGTACTATCCGCGCCGATCTGCACGTTCAACCTCGATGATCGTGTTTTTCCGCGCGACTGTAGACTGTGTGGTGTTAGTTGCCGATGTGTATTCTTGCCGGCGCTCCGGTGGCTTATTTGGATGTGAGAAAACTCATCTCCAGCTGGTTGTGAGCTGGAAAAGGGCAAGCCCCGGTGTGAGATCCGCTAGCGAGAAGTTCAAGGTCCCGTGCGAGGCCAAGCAATAATTCACGTGCCTTGACATATGCGTGATTCGGCGGGTGTCCCGCACCAGGAAGCTGGTGAACTAGAAACTCCAAAATCAGCATAATTTTGGTTGCGATTCCAAGCGAGCGCTAGCTCACGAGTTGGGTGAACTTCAGCAAACGCGACGCCAGGGGTCTGCCTAACCAGAACCCAAACGAAAGAGAAACCGGAATCCAATTAATGTAATTGATACTGTCAAACCTGTCGCAAAAGGTGCCCATTCGGAAAAAGCCTACCTGCTGCCGATCGCCGCCCTTCCACGCCGCGAAGGACACCATGGATCGATGGGGAGTCTGCTAACATTTCCACCTTCAATCGATGCAATTTATTTTTCAGACCACGTTACTATCTCAGCGGTAGGGATTAGTGTCGTTTTTTTCTTTCTTTCAAGCATCCCCTATCGTTCTCTCGTTTTCTCTCTCTCTCTCTCTCGGTGTTGTGAAGTCATTCGTCGCCGTCAGCTTCGCTGTTGGTTTGTCGACTTTTTCGAAACTATGAGCGAGTTCTGTCGGGTTTCGGGTGCACCACGAAAAGGAGTCTATTGCGCAGGAGTCTCGTCTCGTGTGCGCGAAACCACCGCTGGTGGCCGTTCGATCGAAATCGAAAGCAAAACGCCACATAGCCACAAGCGATGGGGTGGGAGAATGGCGAAGAAAAAAATAGCAGCAAAACCCCCATGCCCCATGCGACAAGTGGTAGCGACCTGTCTCGCCCCATGAAGGAGATCCTCGAGAGCAATCGCGAAAGCGAATGGTTGCAAGACGATCGGTGGCTAAAAAAAGCGCACCTAAGCCCACCACCGCGATCGCGCGATCGAAGATTAGGCTTCATTCAATACATCAGCCACCGCTACGCTCTCAATTAATGGGTTATTTAATCATTGGCTCAGAAGCAACCGACGGAGTCGCTGGAGCATTTCGCATTCCGTGTGCTCTCGTTCTGCCCGTGTGCGAGTGCGTTTTCGCAATGATTAATTAATTTTGAATCTCTCGGACCTCTCGGGAAAGCCAGAGCCAGAGGTATCCAGAGGTTTGTTTGACGGTTATTAATGCGACGATCGAAGAGCAAACTCAGGCTGCAGCGAAGCTCAGTTCCATCAGGCGGTGCCATTTTCGTCTAATGTCTTTGTTAATGCCCGCTGGGTGGATGAAAAAAAAGGGCACCCTTCTAAAGGGCGGGAATTATCGACGGCCCTTATGCTCACGACCCATCGCTCGAAATAGTGAAAGCGCGATGGCACCGCAGCTGCAGTTCGGAAACAAATCGGAAACAATAGAATGATCAAAAATTTAAATTCACTCTCCAAAACCCGTGCTAACGGGGCCCACCGGGAGCCTTGCTCATTATGCTAGTTTTTCTCGAAAGGACTATAAATGTAAATACGGCTATATTTAGTTGTTTCGCTGCCCCCGTTCGCTAGCCCCCTTCTCAGCTTCCGTCCCGCTCGCTTTGTGCGAGAAGATGCACCGTTGTCAGACGCGATGGTAGAGGATACCTTGGCTTGGCGTTTCAACTTTCCCAAAAAACCCACCAAAGACGCCGGACCACAGCACGCGCGGGGCACTCGGGGTTTTCTCTTTTCCTGGCGATTCCGTTTCTATTGATTGTGTTATTTCTTCACCGCCCGTTGGCTGGGTTTGTCTTCCTGTAATTCAATCTGTGTACAATGATGCTCCATGAATTATTCATGAGCCTTAGTCGCGCTGAAGATGGTCACAGCCTGACCCAATGGTGGTCGCAATGAGAGGCCTGATGATTGGCGAGCGATCGGCGGCTGGCACGGCGAAAGGGTGCGAGAAAAAAAAACGAAGAAAAGAATTAAGTATGGACACCATCACCACCGGAGCATTCGAACTAAATTGCCCGAGCGCGTATTAGCATAATGATCGGGGCGTTTTGCAGCCCCGTCGTGGCGTTCGATTGGGGCAAGCGTTGCAAATAATTTGCACTCCATAAATGGAGTTTTCCTTTTCTCCGGCCTGCCTCACACTGACTCACACACACACGTGGCCACCTGATTGTGATGAGCAATCCTGCCAGGCTGTTCTAACAGCCGCTAGTGGATCGCGACTTTTTGGGCGCCAACACCGACGCTTGTTTTGTGCTTTTTTTGGGGTGGATCATTCGTTCCGATCGGCATTCGATCCGATCCGGGATTTGGGTCACATCAGCCCAAAGCATTGAGCATGAGTAGGTGATCGGTAAATTATCGTTTTATCGCCGGTACAGAACTGGGCAACTAGGGCACCACCTCCGACAAAGCGGCTCGCTTGAAGAAAGACGCTTTGTGTGGTGAAATTCCACGCCGGGCCGCTCTCTGTCTAGTTTGCCGAAATTGAATGCCGCACGATCTGAAGGGTGGCGCCCGATTCTATAGGGGGTGAGATTGCGATCACGGAAAAGGGCCAGAACCCAGGCGAGATGCCTTCCCGATACACGTACATCATCGTCGGCCGTGATTTCACACTCGCAGTAGTCTGGCAGTCGTGTCGGAAGGCATGATCCTGCTTCCCAAACCCAGTCGGTTCATCTTCAACCGAATCTTCCATTATCTCGCTGAAGCGATCGTGCCCCGGTTAACACCTTCGGGTGGGTAAATCGTGCCAAAATGGGTCCATTCTCCCAAGTGTAGCCGGAAGATTTGTGACACTCGAACCCCAACGATCGATCCCGGTCGACGATCAAGCATTCCAAATTCGACCGTTAGTGCCGCATCACGCCGCGACTGAGCTTAGTCCCAAAATCGATTTTTCCCGACCGACATACGACGACGGAACGGGGCATAACGGAACCGCCGCGATCAGATCGACGTGATTGCGCCCGACACCGGCGGAAGGTAGAAGCTCGCGTGCAACCGATCGCGCTCGTGGGTATTTGGTGTGAAAATGATGCAAATAGACGGCTGGCTCGGACGTAGGGCACAGGGCGTAGCCTAATTATAGGGCGAACGTGTTCGAACGGTTCGAGAATCGGGACCATCGATTCAGCGTCCGATAACGAGCGAACTCGCCCGTATCTAGTGCTGCTGCAGTGCACATTCAAATCAACCGCTCCGTGATCAACGCCCGTTGCATAATGTTCCCGTGTCGGGATGAGCCATGCATGATCATGCGCATCGCCCTTAGGGTGTGGGTGCAGCATAAACGCTTTTGCACAATTAACCCAACCAGCACTGGGTTGGCAGCATCGAGCGGTATGGGAAATTCAACCGGCACAAGACACCACTCACGATCGCTCCGTTTCGACAGCTTCCCATCGTCGGTGGTCACGTTGGTCATGGTTTGCGAACGGTTAGGGCAACAACTTAATTACCCTTCGCTTATCGCACCACCCACATGCCTCGGCAGTGCGCCATCGAGTAACCGATGCTTTGCGTCAACTTCATTCAGGAAGGCTTCCTACCGCAGTACTGGTACTGGTGCCACTTTCTCCAACCCCAAGGCAGTCACAATGTTTGCAAGCCAGCAGGAAACGTATGTCCCCAATAAGCTGCGCACTGGGATTGCAATTAAGCGAGACTTTTAGCCTCGAACAGAGTGGAAGAAAAAGAGCCCGTTTCCAACGAGGGGGGAAATGTGCTCATGTTTGCATTTCCCGTTTTGCCAATAATTGCCCCACGGAGGGGTTCGTCGTTTGCGCTAGCGTTGCGATCACTGGCGTCTGTCACAAGGCGTTTGTCGATAAAACTGTCTCATGCTCACTGCACGGCTCATCGGCTGCAGGTTGCCAGTGCAATCGCCAGTGTCAGCCATTCGAATGCACCACAGAGTTGCAATTTGTTTCAATTTCTGCAGTATTTCCGTACCCATTGCAATGGAAGCTAAGTTTCACTCTTCAAAAGCGCGCTCTCGCTCTCGCGCTCGGTTATCGTTTATCTCAGCATTGGCACAGATCCAAGCGCCTGGAGCTTGTTGATTCGATTTTGCATTCACTTTCCCCAACGAAATTAATAACTGCTGCATATTACACCGAGTGCAACCTCACACTTGACAGCTTACATCCATGAAGCGGTAATTAAACGTTCCCGTTTCTCTCGAGCGACGATGGCATAGCGAACTACAGCTAAGCTCAGCTAGATTGTCCATATTTCACCGGAGCATCCTTTCTCAGGGATCCTACCGGTTAGCAGAAGTTCCACGACCTGCTTAACCTTTTGCAGTCTTCGCCATCGATATGGATCGTGTTGGTCAGTGTGCAAGCGAGCTTACAAGTAGCTGATCGAGCCGCACGGCACGCAACAACTTTCCAACGTTTGGCCGCTAAATGTCGAAGATTCGCGCTGCTAATTAATGCCAATCTTTACATACACCAGCCAGCAAGACGGGTTGTGCGTGGAGATGCCTCAGGGTAAAGACCAACCAGGCGAATAGTGTAATTATAGGTCCACTTAGCGCAGCTCAAACCACTCGCCGAGTCGACTTCCCAGCCATACCGAACGTTACGCAATGTGCGCGCTCGAGGCGCACTTCGGAAGAGTTACCGGCGAAATGGAGGCGAAAATTAACCTTCCTGTGAAGTTCCGCGGATCCTCCACGTCATTATCCACCCGTTATTTAACTTTCATTGATCGTTTCCGGGGCGGTAGGGTCGTGTACCCTCGCGGTCAGCTGGCCTTTCGCGTCGGCGAAGAGAAAGCGCTCGATACTGGTCCAGTGTGACAGGTTGAAAAAAGCTGCAGGAGGGCCACGGCAAACAGAGATAAAAAAAAAAAGCACAAGGAAATCGATCGCCGCAGCCTCCGATAAACCATCAATTTTCCTGCGAGCGATCATTTTCGGTTGCCTAATGTTGCGGTTGGCCCGAAACCCGGGGCCCGGGCGTCGACGGGGATGACTTTCAGGTCGGTCGGTAATTAAAAGCATCGCAAACAATTCGGCTCGATGGCAATTAAAATGATAGCTCGATCGGCCACCACCTTCTAAGGGCTGGTAGGTTGGCAACTTGTTGCATCAGTACGGGGTGAAGCTGCACTTCACCCCCATTAACGCCCGCGAGCGTGCTCTTCGGGGTCCTAATTAGGTCGCAACAACCTCCATGTGTGTATGTGTGGGGTGCGTTAGTCAATCGAATTGTGCTCGCGCGAGTATGTGTTTTTGTCTTCGCGGTGAATCAATAACAGCGTAAGGAATGCCAATCGAACGGAGCGTCCTGAACTGGCGTTCGATTACGCAACACAGCGTAGCGTGGCGACGCGATTTTCATTCATTCATGTTTCTGCGTCGACACGCACAAGCCCCAGAGTCTGGGGGTCCATTCAGTTTAAATAAAATAATAAAAAGCTGACATAATCCGCGCTCGAGCCACCGCATGTTTGCTTCTCGCGCTGGTAGCAGGTGCTGCCGAACTGTCGCCTCAATAAATCGCTGTGCGACAACCGTTAGAGAGAAAAAGGCTTTCGAATCGACCTGTGGTCGGTTGCGAAGCCTGCGTGAGTGGAGTGTAAATGACACTATTTGCACAGCCCGATTTTATCCGCTTTCTGCGTGTGAGTGGGTTTTCTTTTCCCATTTTTTGCTCCCCACAATCCGTGCGTGTCCAAACGAACGCACGGACTCCGATGGCTTGTTTTTCCACCTTACCGTTGATCGTCAACATCAGCAGCGCCTTCGCTATCAGCGCCGCCTCGTTGGGGCTTGTTTTATGGTTGTTTGTATTGGGCTGCTTGTTTACATTTCTCCTTAACGCACCTGTGCGCGGTTGGGGCGGTTTTTGGTCCAGTCACGTTTAGTTGCCGGGGTGTTGCAACCGATCCGCAAACACGAATCCGTTCGATACGTTCTGGGCTCGTTTGCATACGTGTTTGATTTCCGCAAATGAATTTTTGTCCCTCTAGACGAAAAGCTTATTTTTGTCGGCCATCAGATGCCTTCGAACGCGCTCGGAAAGCTCATCGGAGACGCTCATTGCGTAAGCGATCGGTGGCATCTTCTTGGGGTCGATCCTCTGCGCTATACCAGGGCTATCAAAACCCGCGATGTGCATCGCTTGAACGGCGCTAAAAGTCAAGCCAACGGGGTGCACGATCAACCCAGGCCGGATCCTACTCAAGAGCCCACCCGAGCGGACATCTTCATCGTTCGAGAGGCTCATCATCGCGTTCGCGCGCGGCCTCGATGCGCCCGAGGTGGGCTGACATATTACAAAACTCTCGCCGCGTGTCACAAGTGGGAAAAGAAACATACTGCCCGCGTCGAGTGCCGACCTCACTGGGACTGCAACCGGAGGGCTAGGCAACCGGCTAGGTTAATTCCAGACATCAATCAAATGCACCCCTGGCTCGCTTGCGCAATGACGCTGGTTGACGCGTTGGTTTGCGCATCGAACGGTGACGTTTGGCGCACGGTCGCCTAAGGGACCTTATCCGGCCGCTATTGGCACGATCGCGTTGTTTTCGCACCCCCGATCTGGGCGTGATCGATCACGGCATGAGTAAGATGGCATCATTTCACCTGTCGGTTGTCGCCTGCAGCGGAATGCATTTCTCACGCGTCCAATCGATTGCATGCATGCTGGGGCTAAAGTGCGAAAAGTGAAAGGTTAATTAAATTAAACGTTCCATTCGAACGTGGCCTGAACGTACACCTGATACTGCTTGGGGGAGCTTCCGAGCCAGCTAAGTAGCCCCGAATCGCCAATCCGGCGACGGATGCAACCCGCTCAATTCCATTTCAATTTATAACCCGCTCGATTGGGCTGTGAAGGGCACTTGAAGGTCGTGAGAATCACACCTAGGTTGCATACGCTCGGAGTCGTTTCCTCCGTCGGTATCGTCGCTGGCGATCGAAAACTCGCAACAACATAAATAAACCGCCATTCTTGAGACCTTTTTCATCTGTTTTAACTCCCCTTTTTTCGCCCAGTGGTCATTCACTTGCCTGCAAGTGTTGACGGATCGAAGAGCGAACGTGCCAGACGTGCCACAAAGGACCGCGAAGTACGTTGAAGTACGTTCCGAGGCTCGGAAACCTTCGATTGGATCCGCCCCGATTTATACCGCACTCGGTGTACCTTTTCCAGTCGCACTATTGGCATGGAATGTTGCAGAACGATACAACACACACACAGAGAGAGAATCCAATGCTGTAGTACTTTTGCTTTCCTTCTGCTCGGGGGCAACTTTTTTACAGCATTGTCTCACAGGAACACGACGTTTATAGCATAATTTATGCCGGTCGTTTTCTCTTTCGCATCCCCTGCAGGTATGCTTCACTCGCTGAGCCCTTCATCGGAACCAGCTCCGATGTTTCGATTACTGCCGTTTTATAGGCCAAACCGACACTTTGTTTCGTGCCTTTTGAGCCACGGCTCCGAGCCTCCGAACATCTCTATCACGTTCGCCCTTTTCGATGGCCGCGACAGGGGCACCAATGGGTCAGCTAATGGGTGCTCGATTTGAGCCGCGCATATCAAAACGAACCAATCTGCGCACTCCAGGGTCACCTGAAAAACCCGCCCTAGCTGCCGAACGGCGAAAACAATCATGTCAAGGTACGGCTCAGCCCAGGGAAGCAGATTAGAGAGCGTACAACACGCCACCGGCAGGCTCCAGGATCACGGCATGATATCGAACCGTGCGTGAGCCCCCGGTTCGTGGTTCTGGTGACGTTCACGACAAGTTCTTATGCCTGGCCGGAAAGGGCATAGGCGTCCATTGGTGGTCCGCTTTGCCGGTGCTAGGCAATCAGCCCGACCCAACAACTTCCAATTTTGGGCGTCCGGCGTGTAGGGGTAGTTAACCTTCAACGTCGCTTACGCCGGAGAGCCGGTGCTGTTTCGCAGGCCCGGTTCAACCGGCCAAGCCTGGACGGGGCGCAGTCGCAGTCAGAATGGAAATTTATATGCAAATGAGGTCTCACCTTAACACACACACACACACACAAATGGAGCATGATTTTATCGGTTTTGGATCGGTTGGTTCGCTCGCTTGGTTCTAGCGCGGTTTTTTTCTCCTACGAGCGTTCTGGTTCACGTTCCGGTCGGTGTTCTTTCGGGCTAATTCCCGCCAATTCAATCGTGCCTTCAACACTTCAACTCACTGCTTGCCGGCAGTGCTGCTTGGTGTAGTGTGCGTCGTCATCGTCGTCGTCACCTGCACGCGTCAAACCACGCAACGCCCATGAGTCCGAGCGGCGCGGTTTTTGATCGACCAACCCCTAATCGATGACTCCGATCTGTTCGCGATCGAGATCGAGCTCAGCTTAGCCGATGAATGAATGGGGTGGTTTGTTCATCCGTGGGTCGCGTTTAGTGGCGTCGTCCAACGTAATGCCGGATAGTGTGCGCGCGCGCGCGATCACACTTTACGACCGCTAAATGGCGTTCAAATGTGCTCAGGAAACGCGGCTAAACACGCTCCATCGGTCGCTTTTCATAATTACATTTTCCTACCCTAAGTACGCCGTTGCGATGGCCGCGTAATCGGCCGCGTTCGGATTAAGTGTGATTTAAATGGCGCAGCTCGGAGAAACGGTTTTTTTTTCTTTTTCTTCCTTTTTGCCTTCCCCACAATGTGCCACGGGCAATGAGACATTTAGCGAGTTTTTACTGCGCCCGTTGGTTGGGGTGTTGACTGGCGAGCATAAAAAATGTCCCACCTGGCACGACATTAACGTCTCGTGGTCTGGTATCGAGCAGAGAATCGAGCGGTGCAGCGCTTTGATATCATCGTGGCAATGCCGCGACCGACTCGTAACGTGCACGAGGCGTTAAATAGGCTCTTGCAGCACTCACCTTGTTCGGGGGCTGGACCAAAGAGAGGCTCATACACGCAAGGGGCTCCAAATGTCACCGGCGAATGGTGTAAATACCTTCCTGACAGGATGTTAACGTTCCGCACAAACCATCGCCACCCGTTCGGCACCTGATTCGGAATCAAGTCCGCATATCCTTCGAGCTACGGTCGCTGGTCTGGTCGGGTGTGCGGGCATGATTTGTTTTGCTCCATTTAAGTCAAACCCGCCTTACGCAAATGACAACCGTCGTCGCACGGGCATGGGAGCCATTTTTTGCCTCCTTCTCAGCTCAGCAGCGAGTCGAGCCGGAGACACACATTTAAATACCCTGCCCATGGCAAACGAAATGAATCTATTTGCACGACACATGGACACGTGGGTGAGCACGTTGGTGCGAGGCGCACAATAATTTCCCAATGCACTCGTGACGGCCTCTCGGGTCTACGATGGATTTAATTGTCATTAGAGCGTGGCCGCGAGCTGGATTGGAATAATTTGAGTCGGATGGAAAAAGCTTCTAACACGATTTTCACCAACAGTTCGCTTTAGGGAGTCATGAAGTGTACGCAAAAAAACTGCCGCTTAATGAACGCGTGGCATTCCAATTGAAGCTCAAATCAGCACCTGCAAGGGTGTGCAGTATCATTCTGTAGCAGTAGATTGCGACACCAAGGGTTGCGACGACTCATATTCTCCCCACCAAGTTCCTTGGCGTATGCACGATTTTTTACGAAAACCCTTCGCAAACCATCCGACAGAAGTGACTTCATGACAAAATCCCGTCACAATGGCGGTGGCCGTTTGTGTATGTGTGTGTATCTCCTGCCAACTGTTGAAGAAGCTCCCAGGCGCAGGAAAAGACCCCGTAGAAGCACTTCGATTCGAAGCGATCCTCTCGTGCAAAGAGCACGCCACATCATCTCCGACGCCATCGGATGCCGCTAGCAGGCGAATCAATAACGGCATAAATTCACATGATCATTACAGCGAATCCCCAGCCTCTCTACATTGCACGCGGTTTCCCAGAGACGAACCGCGACATGCCAGCGCCGGGAAAACAGCCAACCAAAGCGACACAGAAGCGCCGAAGCGAATGGGAAACACAATCGCGGTACAACAATTTTAACATTTCACGATCACATTGCGCATGGGATTTGGTAATGCCGAAGTGAGCCTCACGCTGAAGATGGTCTATGCCACGACAACGCGAAGCCCGATAGTCGACGACGGCTCGTTAAGCGGAATTTTTCCGAAATCCATGATCTTCCATTGGTGAAGCTCTTTTCCCGTGCATTCTAAGCCCTTTTCAGCACTCTAATGCACTGATCTAGACGACTGGTGGGAGGTCTAATGATCGTAGCGCATTCTCACCATCCACAGACATTACGTGGACGTCGTTCAAGTGACATTTGAAGCTCCTTCAATCATTCTAACCCAAGCCAAATTGGCGCCAGAATGGCAACAACGTCAAGTTGAACGTCCCCGAAATCCACTCAGTTCCAGCTCTGCAACCTGCCCATTAGTATTCACTGCGGCTGTTGCACTCGCAGAGGAGTCGCACACGCATACGGGCTCAAACATATCATCTCTCAATTCAAGGAGCGTCCCATTATCTGCTCATATTTGCACGTAGTCATCATCAGTCTGTGCGTTGTAGGGCTCGTTCACACCAGCTGGAAGCCGCCGGAGTCCTCATGCACATTGCGAGTACGTGTTTGCTATCGCTTTCGCACATCTGCATGTGAGACCACAGAATAGTTGCCCCCGAGGGCCACCAGTTGTGCCGATGAAGATATCCTATCGGTGCGACTTATCAACCGTCTGGGAAAAGGCTAGCTGTGGCCCTCTTGAGCCCTGCGGACGAATGTTGCTCGCGACGACGGCCGATACAATCGCACTCCGGCGATGATTCGCAACCGTCTGCAGGTTCGCAGGATCTCTCGGCATGACAAACGATAAAAACCGGCACGAGGGGCTGATTTATGAGGGAGATTTACGACACCGGCTTAATTCTTGATTTGCGGTGCAATGGCTCCTTCCGGCGGTCATTTCGGTCGCCCAAGCGCCATTGAACTTTGCCATTTCTGCACAGGCGTGGCGCTGGGAAACATGAGCTAGGGTGGCTGGAAAAAAAGCAAAAGAAAAGCCCAACATTCGATGTCATCCCGTGTCGAACCGAGCGCGTAAATAATTTGCACTCACGCGACGTGACTCGGCGAGATTAGTGAAAGTGGTGTGTCCCGAGGGCCTCAGAGAGTCCATTTTCTCGCTCCACCTGTACTCGCAGCACGCTGGCCGGGTTTCAAACGCACCGACGTCCAACATCCGACACTCGATCGCATTATTTAATCACTTAATAATAGCTAATTCATCGTTTCGCACGCGAGCGTGCGCGCTTGTCGACACATAGCGCAGAAATACCGGAGTGCGATCGCGTTCCGCCATCGCCTTTGATCCCAAACCGACCCCGGAACCGGTCGAAGAAAGTGCGAAAAATGGCCACCTCGACTCTTCTGCAGTGGACCAGTCAACTAAAGCTCGATTTACGGTGACTTCGACGACGGGATCTTCTGGCACTTCCTTTTCCGGGACGAGCGCATGCGCCGTGTTTCGCTTAACGCTAGTTGCTCCGATCAAAGAGTTCGTTCTGGCGATGTACTTCAATTAACCCCACGCTCCAATCGGAAGTGATCTAATTTCCTTCAACTCCAACCGGTTCTATCGACCGTTCTGTGTTGATCTGGAACACGAGAGAGAGAGAGAGAGCGAGAGAGAAAAAAAATCCTCCGTTCGACCATAAAAGCGTACGTTTGAACTTCAGCATGTAACGTTACCTCAAATAAGGTTCAAAGCCTTCATTTTGCCCACCCATCTGCCTGCCCGGTCGGTTCTTTCTCTCCCCGGTGGAAGTGCTCTTATCGAAGATTAGAATCAGCCTCGTGCAGCTTTCAGATCGCGTCTTTTTTTTCCCCCTCTTTTATTCGTACGCCTCACGCTACTTTCCAAACCGCCGCCCCAAGTGGTTAATCTCGTCCGCTTGCGAGCCTCCCGAGGGCAGCCCTGATTGTTACTGACCGCATTTTTTTAGGTCGGCCCAATCATTACCGGCTTACAAGACCCGGGTGCGAGTGGCCCGGCCACGGCCGATAAACGATCGATCGATCTCCGTTGCACAACTTTTTAAGCAAAAAAATAGGCCTCGGCCCGTGCCATTTTCCGACCAGCGGTCGAGGAAAAACTGTATCAAGAACAAACGAACGCATGGACGGACGCTCCGTTCGCGTGCTTGTTCGCGTGGTGAGGAAAACCACAGTGGAAAAAGGGAAACAGGTCAGCACTTCTGCGCACAGCACACCCTTCCAACGAGTTTGGCATCCGTGCCAGCAATTAACGTACATCGCGAAGTGCGCCCCCTTAAATGTAGATCAGGGCTCTGTGTGCTGGCGGTTGGAAGTTTATGCAGCACACCAGGCAGACCCTTCCGAAGGAGGCTGCATAAATCACCTCTGAGCCCTTTTTGGTCACCCTGTTTGAGCTCTAAACGTGCTGTTGAGTGAGCGAGAATGTTAAAAAAAGGCACACAAATGAATCCGCATGTGCGCTGATGTGTGCCGAAATTTGATCTTTTTTCGATGGCGTTGAAGTGAAGTGCCATCGAAATGCTTCTTTGCTCTTTTACATCGCTCCCACAACGATCTGCTAAACACTAATCGATGATTAACGATAGTTCTAGCGGTAATTAGCGACACCATTCGAAGCCACTGCGAGGCCAGCGGGGCCAATTACTGCTCTCATAAATCAATGCCATCGATTTGCGATCCGATCGGTCGGCGATATGTAGATTAATGCGTCTTCCAATTAACTGCTGCCGGGAGTCAAGTGGACCTTCCGTTCCTGGACCCCTCAAACACGTGTGAAGAGATGCTGCCGTGTGCAATTGCAGCAAACAGACGAAACAAAAAACAAATGCACCATCACCAAGCACACTGCATCACGACCCACAGTCGCGCGCGCAATGCGAACAAATCACACCATGCATCGTGAGCTGGCGAGATCATATAATCGCATTAATTACCACCGTGGAATGTGGAATTAAATCAACGCGCTGCGTTCTCTGCACCGTAATGCTAGACTTCTAGGCTGCAACTAGAGCCTGCACATGGCCTGCATGTTGTGCCAACACCAACGTAAAGATAGCTGCCTCCGTTTCCGCTTGGGTGTTGGGCCGATTCGTACAAAAGGTGCACAGATTGGGGACAAATGAATAAATCGTAAAGCGCGCTAGATGTCAATTCCCGTGTGCCTGCTAGGCGAGCAGTATTAGTTATTCGTGGTGCGTGGGCTCAACCGGTGTTGTTTATACAACACTCTCTTTGCTCTTTCGCTTTTCGCCAGGCTGTTGGGTACCTATATTGGGGCTATATTGAATCAAGCTTCCGAACGGACCGAGCTTTTGGCTTCCGGCTACACTTTAGCCACCGATCATAAATCCTTCATTAGCGGCGATCCTCCCCGGTGCCATTTCTAAGCGGTCGCGTTACGCTGGAAGGAACGCGATTTTCACAAATTAATCACGCAATATTGTACACTTTCACCGATTTTTCATCGCACACCGAAACCGAACCGATACACGTACCGTGCGTGCTGCTGGTTTATACGCTTGAACGATATCTTAATTTGCCGGTGTAAAGCCTCCGGGTGGAGTTTAGCCGCAGTGTGATAATAAATCGCGTTGCTGGACTGCCACTAGCGTCCTTTTCGGAGCATATTCCACACACCGGGTGCTGTTTTTCTCGGCCAGCTCAATCCGGTCCATTAACACTTCCGCCTAGTGTTTGAGGGCATTTTTCGTCGATTTCACCAAACCACCAGTGGAATCCTAGCGACGTGAGCTCCACGACGGTAAGACATACAACGAGTGAGCAGCATAATTACAAGTTATTAAGGCTCGTTGGGCAACGCTTTTCGTAGTTGCCGGGCCCGGTCCGGACTGCGCGTTTGATAAAGCGCACAATCAAGCGTGCACCCGTACTCTTTTTGTGGGCACATAATTTTTTTTCCTTCCTTTGGCAGCCTCTAGCGCCTGAGGCGATGGCGTTGGGCTCCGCAACGGCGGCAACGGTCGACAAAAGCACGCCCAAAAGCATAACGCGGTAGTGGCGGTCATAATTATAGACTTTCTGGCAAGTGTGAATATTCATCGGACCGAAGCCGTACGTGATCACCGGCAGCGCCAGGTCGATCAGGATCGCACAATCGCTCGTGTGAAAAATGGCCCCAAACAAGCGAAAAAAACAGGCGCACACACAGCACGAGCGCAACAGCACCGTCCAGCAGAGTGCGATCGCTGTTCTCGCATGGATAGAGGCGTGAAAGTTTAACGACATCTAATCACTACCGGAATGGCGCAAATACGGCGGCGGCGGCGTTCTCTCCACCTGAGGGCGACGTCCGTGATTTATGGGCTGACGATGGAGCCGCCCTTTCGCGAGATCGCGAGTTGTGGCATGCGATATTAGGCTTCCTAATCGCAACCGACAGCGACCGATCACTGTCCGATCGGGAGTCCGTACGATGCCCACACGGCTCCATCGTGGGACGGATCTTGAGTTGCTTGACAATTTAATTATCACCCTGTGAAGCGATCCACCCAGTGTGCCTTTAGCGGCTTTTAGGGATCGGCCTTTCTCCGCTGCAGCCACGTGCGCGATGCGTTTGCACAGCAACTGCAGCATATTCACGTAATAATTGCTATTTCCATATGCAACTCTCAACGCGACGCTGGGCTCTAACCTAAATACCAGACCAAACCTGCCGCCAGTTGTCCAGAAAAGGTCCGTGCGCGTCCGATTTGCCTGTGGGCCGCGTGGATGGGCCCTTCGCGGGCTTGGGCTACCACAGACGACGGTAATTGGAAGCGATTGCCCACCGGCTTGGTTTGGTGTGGAGTGTGCCTTATCCGGCGAGGTACTGCGGCAACAGACAGCAGCGTGTTTTGGCTCTCAACCACCAGACCCGGTGCATATTTGCATAAATATCGCACAAACGCAACCAACCGACCGCGGTTGTGACAGGAATGTGCTCCCTCGTACGCCCCAAGCGGCCATACCACACCGAAAACTGAACCAGTCTTGCTACCAGAAGGGTCAGAGATATAGCGTCTTGTTGCTGCCTTATGCTGCAGCTACCTTGGTTGCGGTCGCGATGCAAAACTAGCTCGCGCGTACCTCGTATAAGGTGAAACAGATTAACTGCGCTGGAATTAGCCTACGAATTGGGTAAATTGTTTTTGCCCTTTTTTCGATACCATCCTGGCCACCCTTCGGTGGGTGTTTTCTTCTTCACCGTGTGGCCACCCTCTTCTTCGAGAGAGACGAAACAAAAACCCGCAATTCAGTGAGGGTTTGTTTGGTTCCGCTAATGCCACCACGTGCGACCTGCATTCCACGACTTCGGGCGGGGGTAATATTGTTCTTCTACTCCATGGAGTTGGCTGCACACGATCCGCTTCACGAACTTTGTGTAGAAATCACGGCACACTGCTTTAGGCGTATCGAGATGTCCGTTTAGTCCGGTGGTGCAGTGTTAAGAAAGTGCATTCGCTTTCATTGCATGTGGCATTAATCTTCTCTCCAAATAAGTGAGAAAAAAAAAGCCACTACATGTTCTACAAGTGTCACGAAAATGGCCACTTTTCGTCATTCCGCATTCGTATAAGTTGAAGCATGTTCTAATGGAAAACGCACACGATCAGACACCGTTGTCAGACGGAGGTTGAAAGGGTACTGTATTTTTTGCTGCTCCTTTACCAACTCCTAAATCGCCATAAACCAATAATGCCATAATGCCGGTAAGCTATAAAGTTGGAGCGCAATTGCACGATATTACAACCTGTGTGTATACGATACCTCCGGGTGTTAGAAGGTTTCAAGCTGCATTCTACTAGTGACATTATGAATTCGAAACCTTTCCGTGTGGAGCAGCCAAACAAAAAACGCATCACGGTACTGTACGGTGCGATTTTTTGTGGTCCAAGTGGCACTCTCGTGAGCCCCAAAAAGCTGGCAAATCGCGACAACTTCACCACGAGCAAGAAGCAGGTGAAAAGAATCAACTAGTCACGTTGAACGCACAAACCAACCAACCCGGCCGGCCTCGGCAGCCGGTGCCAAGGTGCCAAATGCAGACCTCACTTAAGCGAGATAATAAAGATTGCGATCTTAATTCGTGGCGCGAGGTTTTGTGTCCCTCGACACAGCTCTGCTGCTTTGTTCCATCCGTGTTTCGTCATTAAGCGCCTGTGTGGTGGTCGTCATCGTACTAGAGGCGGGTCCAGTTTGTCCTTTCGTCAGTCAGATGCATTTCCCACCCCGATGGACGCGTTTTGTGTGCCACAACGGTGGCTGATCCCATTTACGGTAACAACCCATTACTACGGGTTATGGTAGTGTTTTTTTTTTCGTGTGCTCTAGGCACGAGCCACCGATCATCGCTGTTGGAGGACGCTCGGTCAACGTTCGGACGAGTTACGGGTTCCAGGAATGATGGCCACGACATAACGCTTGTCACTTGCAATAGCTCAGTTCACGTACGTTTTGTTCCAGCATTCCTGCGAAGGGGATCACCAGTGAGAGTGATAATCGTTGAAGGGTGTATTTTCCCTTTCATCCTTCGACAACCCGAGTCCGATGCGAGCCTAAAACCTCGTTGAGGTGGAAATGCACTAGCTAGTGAAAATTCGCCACCGGGACGAGACGAGCTTCCACCGGCTCCACGGGGCACCAAGAGTCGTGATCAATTTATTATAATTTTCAACCACGGTCCCTGCAAGCCACAATCGTATCTGGACTAGGTGATGGCGCCACCCTTCGGGTTCGTCGCTTACTGACGGCGTCGATTGAGCCGATGCTCCAGAGCGAGCCGCTTTGGCAGGCAACGTTAAAGATAGTTATTTTCCGGTATTGTGCTCCGTCAGGCTTCGACGTGGGGACTTTCCTCAACTACTGCATGGCCGTTCAATTCAACAGCGACTCTGCCCCCGAGCGGGGTAAGGCACGCGGCCATAGGAATCAATTTAATTGGAAAATGCATGCCTACCGTAAGTTGCTCCAATTTGGAACGAACCCACAACGGAGAAAGGCGCACCAAGAAGCCGTAGATCCGCGCATGAAAGTGGTGTGCATTGCCATCGAAATTCGTCTTAACGCAGCGAGCGAATGATGGCGATGATGATTTGCACTTGCTGTGGAAAACGGACCTATGTTCGTTCACCGAGGCGGTAACTATTTTACGCTTGAAACGCCCTATTATGGACGCTCTGCGAAAGGTAATCAATACTTTATGCAAGATGAGTCTGCCTTTCGAACTACATTTGTTTCGTTTTCGTCGCCAAAACAAGCACAAGACAAATGAACGCTGTGGCAGCAAAGAGCAACAATTCAGCCTGCCATTTAGCTCGATTTTATTCACCGATTGTTTCTAGCGATCATGTTACGATCACCTCAAACCCAACGCACAACAAGCCAACTACATTTGTACCGAACGCAGCTGGCCCTGCGCGACCGAGATAAGCTCAACAAACCAATCCGCCCATGTATAATGGGGGCCTTCCAAAATCAACCGGGTCTCGGAGCTTTGCAGCTCGACACACACACACACACAAAACGAGAACACGGATTGTGATAATTAATAATAGCCGTGCTGCGCTAATTCGGCTCGGAAACAAGGTCAAACCTTCAACTCCTGGCCAACCGGGAACGCGGCAACAGCGCGCAGGCCTCATTTTTCTTCGACCCGATTAATCGGTCCCTTACCTTCATCAATTTCGTTCGTCCAGCTGGGTGGCATGGTGGCACCGTCGGTTAAAATCCGTTGACACAAACTCCTCCCCACTCACGTGGTGTTTCGTGATCGAATGCAAGTAGGTGCAGCAAGGCAGGACGATAACAAGCGCTGTGCAGCTCGTTTCGTTGTTGTTTTCAAATTTTAATTAAAAAATTTTGTCCAACATAATAGCGGGCTCCTGCCGCGCGAGGCTTGTCTGACCGTTTGAAGCTAGATCTTGCTGCGTTCCTTGTTCCAAAAGGGCAGATGATTGATGAGCCCGTTGCCCAACAGCGTCAGGTCCCGTCCGATGGCAATTACAATCAATTTACCGATGCTTGACAAATGACGCGCGAAAGGGTTGAACGAGATTGCGGGCCCAACGATGCGTCACACCACCGCACACACTAACACAAGGTGTCAATGAACCAACCCGTCACAATCCGGAGTGCAATAGAGAATGCAGAATTGTGATGCATAACGGCGCGCTGCAATTTGCATCTCGTTGGCGGTTTCTGTAAGGAGTGACCGCGCTGCAATGCACTGAGATGTGAAAAAAGGCCCCTGGGTGTTCGCGATTTGCACGCGTGTGTGAGAGATGAAAAATTGATGCGTGTTCTCTCCTCTAGGCGAAAACGGCAACACGAAACGTTTGGTGCGTGGATGCAAAAGAAGCTTTATTTCTCTGCTGCCCGGCAAGAATGCGCACACAAATAGAGCCAATAACGATAGTGGTGGTGGCGTTGATGATGATGAAGATTGAACTAGATTCACCACCAAAAGCAAATGTCAGATCCGTCAGAATTGTGCACGACGAATGGTGACGGTGGTTCCTAAAGGCGAATAAAGCCCTCCTTCCGTGTCTTTGGATTGAAAGCACACGACGAAAGATGAGATTCCATTTCCCAGTTGGTGTAACGTGAGGACTGACCCGCGAGAAGAGAAGTAAAGCCCTTGGCATGAAAGATACCACTGATTGCTATTACCAAGGGCATGCTATTGATCCAAGTGCAACGTAAGACGATGATTGGCCTCTGCCTCGTCAGAATGTGTCCGCGTCGATCACAAGTGAGCCGTAAAGTTCCATGTTTGCTCGTACTTTTGAGCCGGTTTCCTTCCAGCGGAACTTTATGGCTTCTTTTCTGAGCTGAGTCTACGCATAACATGATGAGCACTGGCCTTTCTTGAAGGTAGCAAGGACTGTCATAAACCTGCACTAAAATGCTCAAAATCGTACTTCGTAACCCTTAATAAAAAACCAAGATCGCAAAACACACCGATACGGAAGGACAAATAAGTGAAATTTTTTGTTTTTTATCTCAACTTGACTTACCGTTGCCCATCTGTTTTACACCATAAACAATGCCACTATTTGCTCGGAAGAAAAAATTTATCAATAAAAACCCGTCCCTCCCGATCGGGTATTACAAGTTATGCTGGGTTTTTTTCTCGTCATTCTAATATTCAAAGCGACCTTGGTTGGCCGATAAGTAATGGTATTATAAAAACACAATCTTTTTTTTGCTATATGACAACTAAGACTATTTAACCTACTCAAGCTTTGTCATCATGAACCATGATTGAAGTTGTGCCAGTGAATTTGTGTAATGGTTTTATGGCATTTTACTTTCAATTGGCACGTCAAGAAAAAAAATAAAAGCAAAGAAAAAGCACTCCAATAATTTGCATTCAGCTTGAAAGCTAGCTTCGATTTAATATGGCAGTCAAGTACCAATTAACACGATATTCAAAGTGGATTTTATTACACCACTTAAACGGTGATTTTAACTGCGCGCTACCCAAGTAGCCCCCACAGCTGGGTAAATGACGCTTTGCGACCAGTGAAAGGAGCCGATGAACTGCTCGAAGTGCGTACTTGTAATACGATTTAACTATTGAACTTTCGCGCAACGCATTTACCAAAAAAAAACGGTGCACTAATGAATGCTCGAAAAATCATACCACTCCTTGCGGGAAAGTGCATACTCGCTTACTGCGATTTTATTGTGAGCCTCATTGTTTTAACGGCAAATCAACCTAATTTTAATCAACAACCCACTACCGTCTTTCTCTCTTTCAGGATCGCGCCCGCAATGCATCGGAGCGTCTGTCAGCCACCACGACGCTGACGATCGACATAGCCGATTCAGACGATCAGGATCCATCGTTTATCTACCGCGGATGCGTGCTGTTGGACGGAGCATGCCTTAATCCGGAGTACAGCGCCTCGGTGCCGGCTGGCACGCTGCAAGGAGTCCTTACGGTCACGCCCGAACGCATCCAAGCCGTCGATCTGGACACGATCAGCGCTCCGATCCGGTACTCCTTCCTGAGCGGCATTCCTGGCAACTACGGGGACTATTTCGAGATCGACGCGCAAACGGGCGTCCTGAAGCAAACGAAGCTAGTGGACGGTTCAGTGACGGCAAAAAAGTTCGACATTATCGTCAAGGCGGAAGAGGTCTCCGAAATGAAGCGCTACACCACGGCAAAGCTCTCGATCAACGTCAAACCCGTGGATGCGTATCCTCCGACGATCAGCGTCACCTCCATGGAAGGGTTCGTCGATGAAAACTCCCCAATTGGCACGGTCGTGATGGATGCGCAAGGAAAACCGATTAAGTTGGCCACAACCGATCAGGATCTCGGCCCAGACGGCGATGGCAAGATGGAGTACATCTACGAAGTGACCACACCATCCTTTACCGTCTCCAAAGAAGGCATCCTGCGCGTGAATGAGGAAGGACTCGATCGTGATCCACCCAGCCCCGGGAAGTATCTCTTTCAGGTGGTGGCTCGTGAAGCAAGTGGCAACGCGGCCAGTGCCCCAATGAGTCTCACGGTACACCTGCGAGACGTAAACGATAACGCACCGAAGCTGGCAATGGTCGCACCCGTCACGCTGATGGCCGGTGATGGCCGCCGACTGGTCACTAACGTGCAGGCCACGGACAACGACGCTGGTGACAATGCCGCCATCACGTACTCGATCTTCCACGTGTCTAATAACGGCGCAAACAAGTTCGCCATTGACCCATCGACGGGTGAGATCGAAACGCGTACACGATTGAACGCAGGCGAGCAGTACAGTATCACAGTACAGGCCACGGACGTCGGCGGATTATCCTCTCAGGCGATCGTCGAGGTGACGATCACACCCGGACCAAACACGAAACCGCCAAGGTTCGCTAAACCTGTGTACGAGGTTCAGGTGAGCGAAGGTGCCGAAATCAACTCGACCGTGATCGTGCTTAAAGCGGAAGATCCGGAAAATGACCCGGTTAGTTACGCCATCACGACCGGGAATGATTTGCGTCAGTTCTCGATCGGAAAGGATAGCGGCGTGATCAGCGTAATTCGGAAGCTCGACCGAGAGGACCTCACGAGATACCAGCTGATCATCCGAGCTGAGGATAACGGTGGATTGGCGAGCAGCGCTACCGTCAACATCAAGGTGACGGACATAAACGACAAGAATCCGGAGTTCGACGAGCGCAAGCTGCCGTACGTGTTCGCGGTGGATGAAGGCAAGGATAACGCCGTCATTGGCGTGGTGCACGCGACCGACGCCGATGAAGGCATGAATGCAGAGATCACGTACACCATCCCATCGGACATTCCGTTCAGGATCGACTCGAGGTCAGGCGAGGTGCGCACAAAGACCGCGTTGGACTACGAGAAGCAAAAGGAGTACCGGTTCGTGGTGACGGCAAAGGATGGCGCGCCAGAACCGCGTCTTGGCACGGCCAGCGTAACGGTGAAGGTGCGCGACATCCCTGACGAGGTTCCACGTTTCATGGAGTCCACGGTAGAGATGAAGATCCCCGAGAACGTACCTGATCTGACGGTTACTACGGTGCGGGCGTTCGATCCGGACACGAAGCCTGAGATTACCTACGCATTGAAGCGCGGTCCTGGCGATCTGTTCAAGGTAGACGCCCGGACGGGCCAGATAAAGACAATCCGCGGGTTGGACTACGAGAAGGACAAAATGCATGAACTCATCGTGGGCACGCTGGAGAACAACGGCACTGCTCCGGGTGACTACATTCGCATCATGGTGGAGGTCGAGGACCGCAACGACATCCCTCCCGTGTTTGTCTCAATCCCCGAACCGGTCAGCATAAACGACAATCTGCCGATCGGTGCGATCGTCGGTTCCATGCCAGCTGTCGATGGAGACGGATCCTCGCCGGGTAACGTTGTGCGATACGAATTGGTTGGCCGAGGCAAGGCGTTAAAGTACTTCCAGGTAGACGCTGACTCGGGCATCGTGAGGATACGCGATGATCTTGCGAAAGAAGAGGACTCCGAGTATCTGATCGACGTGCGGGCGTTCGATATGGGTGAACCACAGCTGAGCAGCGTTTCGACCCTACCGGTGTACGTTGGACACATCCCAGCCAACCCGAACGGCGATTCGGCGGAGACGCGACTTGAGAACGGTGGCATCGTCAACCTGGAGGTGCAAGGACTCGCGTTCAGCGATGACAGCTACACTACGAGCGTGCCCGAGACAACGGGCGTGAACGCCACGATCAAACTCATCCAGATCATCAACTCCAAGAAAGCCACCAAGCACAACGGTGGCTTTAGCTGTGAGCTGATCGGAGACACCGATATGCAGAAGCTGTTCCGCGTCACTATCGAGGATCATGCCTGTGCGCTGGTTCTGAGTGCTCCGCTTGATTACGAGACGGCCACGAGTCACACGCTCGAGGTACGGCTTGCGTCGAACAAATACTTCGTCAATCAGCACAAGAACTCCGCAAGTGTGAAGGTGATCGTGCAGGACGAGAACGACAACGCGCCGCAATTCGTGTTCCCTAAGACGTACCAGCAAAGCCCTCGCAACGATACGTACTATGCCGTCATCAACGCAGATGCGGATGTCGAAACACCGCTGTTACAGGTGAAAGCCACCGATCGTGATGTGGGTCCGTTCGGGCAGATCAAGTACGTGCTGGCTGATGTTGAAGAGCAGACGAACGAGATCCCGCACGAGGACACCCCAAGCTCGTACTTCACCGTCACCGAAGACACCGGTATGCTCAAGACGCAGAAATCCTTCCAGAACGTTCGCCACACACCGTTGGTGTTTTTGGTGGAAGCACGCGATAACAACGGCAACGTCTCCAGCGGAACGGTCCACAAGGTGCGAGCTCGCGTCGTCGTGAACCTGATTGCTGACATCAACCGCATGACGCTCGTGTTTCTGGATTCAAACCCCAAGGATATGCGTCGTCACGCACGCACACTCGAAGAGCTGCTGCACGAGAAAACGGATGGTCTCATCACGGGCATTGAGCGGTTCAGCGTGCGAAAGGTGTTGAATGAGAATGGCACGGCAGAAGAAATGGCCGGAGCCACGGATGTGTGGTAAGTTTCGAACATCAGCCGCTCGGAAGTGACTTGTCTGTTGACGTACACATTAATTTGCTGCCTTTTCTTTCGCCACAGGTTCTACGCCGTCGATCCTCAAACGGAACGCATCCTCGAGCGCAACTCTAGCACCATCGCGAAGCGGGTTTTCGCGCCTGCAATCCTGTCGCAGATCAACTTCGAAGCGTCTAGCATTGCGCGAGCCACGGCACAGGGCATTTTTGGACCGATCGAGCCAAAGCTGCCGATCCAGAAGATCAAAGCCACGATCGTAGGCAACGATGACGTGTTTCCGTTCGCGCTCATTGCGGTGGCAATCGTGATTCTCATCCTTGGCTCGATCGGCATCGTGTATATCTGCATTTCCTGGTCGAAGTAAGTAAGCCCTTGTTGGCAAGACCCCGTATCCCGCTAACCCTAAGTAACCTGCTCTTATTCCCAATGTGTGCCCGATTTCGTTTGTGTAGATACAAAAACTTTAAGCAAAGAATGCGCCAGTATACCGCTCCCGCTAGCCCCGTACGCTACGATCCGGTCATGATCAATTCCCAGCAACCGCCACCGTCGGAAAATCCGACCAGCTTGAAAGAGTACGAAACGCAGGTCCTCGCCATGGCCGTGCCGCTGGCCGACGAGAGTGACGATTTGCAGCTTGACTTTAGCGCTAAGAACCATGCCTTCAGCCTCGACAATGTCAGCTACATCACGCACAAAGAAAATGGTCAGTATGAAGCGCTAGAACATTCGTCCTCGTACCCGCTCTGCCATGCAATGTGCTAGTCCAATCTTTAACCCAATCATCATGCTTCATGCTTCACAGGTCAGCACAGTCCTACAAACTCCGACGCGACAACGGCTGTTGTTGGCACGTTGCAGCGAAACAACAACAACAACACTAAGAACAACAACAACCTGAACATCAACAACCGCCAGAACACCCTCAACCGGACGCTCGAAATGAACCGAAACAACTATCTCAATCCGCTGGGATCCGGCGGAAATGGTGCGGTTCCCGGAACGCTCACCCTGGGCCGCATTAAATCCGAGCGCAATAACTACATCAACGGGTAAGGGTCCTTACCGACCAGCCAGCCCAGCCTGGGAAAATGGTTAAATTTTTGCTTATCAACTCTTCACAACAGGTACGGTGATACGCTGAATCGCAACAACCTTACGATGGCCCAGAACAACACCTTCAACACGCTCGGGCGCAACCAGCGCAATATGAACCACGTGCCGCACAACAACGCGAACCACGCGTCCAACAACATCAACCTCAACCAGGCCCACCACCACCAGATGCACAATGGCGGCGGGTACGTCGGGACGGAGATAGTCACGAACACGCTCAGCCGCAGCAACAATCGCTACAACGACGTGCCAATAACGAACCCTCTGTTTCACATCCGGTAAGAGCGCATCGATCGTGGAGCGTCCGTTGGAATGGAGTGACTAAAATGTGCTGATTTTTTTTTTTGTAGACAAAACGGAGATTTGCAATCGCAGCCGCAGCTTAACCACATAAGCGCAACGAACGAAAATGTCAGCTTTGGCAAGCGCGACTACAACCAGCTTTCCTTCTCCTATTTGAACGACCTGGACCGGTCCGATGCGGAAACCACGACGGAACTGTGAGCGAGACCATGGGAAACAGCAAACAAGGACCACCCTGACGATGGTGTGTTCGATAAGACTCTTACAACTCATGTCGGAATCATTCTTATCTAGCCTGTGTAAAATATTGTGACATATGTGGCATTTTATCTTCTATTGTTTCTACTTCAGTTATACGTTTTATGTCCATATTTGCTAATTTAAACAAGCTCTGTTTTTAACGCGGCGTACCCATAGCGGTACTCATATTCCCTCCATTTAGCTTAGATTAGAAAACAATTGCTTAGATAGGCAAACGGTAGCCAAGAAAACGTGTACAATAGTAGAAGTAGATAGGCTAGATTGAAAGCAATCAGGTGCAACGTCGCTTGCACTGCACAAGCGTTTTATTTATTCGCTGGAAAAATCGGTGATGTGGTTACAAACAAACAAAAAACTGCCAAACATAATGTGTGTGTGTGAGAGAGAAGCGAGAAAACATCGAAGAGTCAATACAAAGGAGAGAATACCACCGCATTTAGATAGACTCCTCCTCCTTCACAGCTCCAGAGGGAGAGGTTAGTTAGCTTCGTAATGTAGGAAATGGAAAATGAACAGAAAAACACATTACAGGAGACATTCCACTGGCAATGACCGGTTCCAGCACGGGAGAAAGTAGGTTACTATCTACTGAAGTAGTAGAAGTAATAGTAGTAATAGTAGTAGTACTCTGTACATATTTGCAGTCATTTACGTAGTAAGAATTCGTGTACTTAGAATCATTTTTTAATCGAAAACGAATCTACAGCAATCAGGGCATGCATGTACGTCTTTCGCTGCCTTTTTGGAGAACAGCAAAAGAAAGCTCAATCGATTGGCCGACCGTTTTCCACAGAACTGATCGAAAGGGTACACTGCCCATGCTCTAGTTACTATCGAAGCAAATGGAACCTTCTTACCATACTTCGATTAAATCAGCGCGCAATGGGCGAGCGATAGAGTAATTTGTTAGTATTTAGCGCCGTCTGCTTGCATTGTGTAAGCAGAGAGAAATTAACAGAACTGTGTTTCCTAACTAGTTTTGTTCGTGTTCACGAAATTACGACCGCTCCATCTTGTGGTCGACGATTCAATCAATAAACACTTACTCAACTCGAGATTACAATGCAACGTGAGATCTCAGCTAAGGCGCTTTTTCATCGCTGGGGGGGTAATTAACTTCATCGCTGGGGGGGTCAGGTTCTTTCGCAAATCGTAGGCGTTTTGTTTTTGCGATAATGTGCTCAATATCGAGCGTACACCTTGGCAGCTTCACCGGAAAGCACGTCATGTGACCGTGCAGTGGCAGCGATGGGAATGTTTTGTCGATTTTAAACGCCTGCAACATCGGTTCCTCGGCCGGTAGTTTCATTACGCTCGCGTTCAGAATCGGTTCCGCAAGTGCTGCACCGTACGTTTCGATTGACGCAGGATATTTCGACTGCTCCGATGCGCTAATGATGTCTCCCGTGGTACCAACGCGCCGTGGTCCAATCGTTGCCCGCAGATGGTGTGAATCCTGACCACCACGTAACACTTTCGCCGTCGTAAAACTCACCTCACGCTGAAGATCCGGAGGCAACCGGAAAGGATAGCCCACACGAGGTGGTACGTCAGTAACTAGTGGCTCCCAGTGAACGGGACTACCGAGAAGCCCAATATAGCGACCTCCAAGTGTCCAGATGCGAACCGTCCGATCGCTACTACAGCTCAACAGCAGCTCACCATCGTCCAGGTACGCAAGTCCGGTAATACACGCCCGGTGTGCCTGGTAGGAGTTCACGAGCCATGGTTTAGGGTAAGCCCGAGCTGATCGCTTAGCACGGCCTAACACCACATCGTTTAGGAGAAACGGAAACTGCACCCTGATGGCCGGTTTGTTCACGTGGAATTTGTTCGCATCGGGAATCCTACAACCGAATGGGGTGAGTTTAGAAGATCATCCCAAGGTACGCGAGAAGTGGGCGCTTACCAGCAGTCTTCTATGTACCACGTCTTCACGTATCCAAGTGCTGTGCCAGTGAACAGAAATTTGTTCGCCCTATCGGACGCCATCGCGATAACTCTATCGCCCGCCATGTGAATCGCACTGAATTGTCCCATAAAACCTCCCTCAGGGTGATGGGACCACACCTGAACCATTCCGTTATTGAGCGAGCCAAGCAACGTGCCGAAACCAACCACCATGGGACGGGAAGCAAGAAACATCAGATCCTGATACGACAACCGGCGCATCTGCTCCAATCCCGAAGGCATCGTGATACCTGACAATCGTCGCTGCCAGGGTCGATTTACGCTGGCACGAAAAATAGACTGTCGTAATGGCAATTTGCGCTCTTGTGGCTCAAGATTGCCGTGGAACAGCACCGGTATGTGGGATAGTGGACTCGTCGCATCGTACCGGCGATATGGTTGACCCGTTTCAAGCTTCCAGAACACGAGTTCTCCCGCATAACTGCAGGTCGCTAGGGCAGCTGGTGATGTCATAGTGACCGACGCACACAGGATATCGTCCGAGTGCAGCTTACGCCACTGCAAACCCCGTGGATACTCGTCGTGTTCCGAGAACGCCGCAAACTCGACCACTCGGTGGTTCCAGCCCATCGCTATGATCCGATTCGCTTGCCAGAACACGGCCGTCACCTCGCAATCCTCAGCCATCTGGATCGTGCGCATGCAGAAACGTCCGCTGATGTTCCAGATCTTCATCGATCCGTCCCGTGCGCCAGTCAGCAGCAGTTGCTGCTTCTCATCGAAGCACCCAGCAGTGATCTCGACGGCATCGAGCTCTCTGTTGCGGGTTTGCGTGTGAGCCTTCGTGATGATGCTCATCTTACGATTCATGCGATGATCCCACACGATGATGAAGCTATCGAAACCGCAGCTGATCACGAGCCGGTACAGCGCGTTGTACAACAGCACAGAGACGGGTTTGGTGTGGCTCTCGCCATCAGTACGATCGAGTGCGATCTCCGGACAGCAACTCGTTACGAACAGTTTGTTACCGGCCACGGTAAGTTCTCGTTCGCGTGCGTTATAGAACGCACACGCTGGTACACCCTTACCGAGGACGGTGGAAAACTGGCTGAACGTTTGCAGTAGTGTTCGGTTGCGCACGTCCCACACCTTGATGATTTTTTTCTGATCAAAACTGTAGATCTTGTCGCCCGCATCCTGGATGAAGAGAAACGTGATGCTGGACGTGTGGCCAACCAACGCCACCAACGGTTTCTTCGGTCGGTTGATATCCCACAGCCGCAGATCGCCATCTGGCCCACCCGAAACCAGCAAATCGTTGGCCGGTTCGAAGGCGAAACACGTTACACCATGTGGCACGTGGAAGAACTTCACCATTATGGCGGGAAGTTCGAGCGAGTGTATCACCATGCTGCAGCACGGTTTTCGTTTTGCTCCCGTGCCAGAACCTCGACCGCTCGTGAGCGGATTTTCTTCAGCGGCCGCTATAAAGCACGCCAAACTATCGACAAACTGCACCGATTGCACTATGTCCGGCAGAAGCTGCCCATAGTCGACACATTCCAGCGGAGGATATTTTCCCCGAAGAACATCATCCAAGCTCACGGTTGTCATGGCCGACCCACCGCTAGATGTCGTCACCTTACGCTCCGGGTAGAACACAAACATGCGGATACGTCCGGTATAGTCACCGGTCAGTAGCTGGCTGCGTTCGTTGCGGTTAAATCGATACGCCAACGCACTGATGGAATGTGGGAGACGTTCTACTACCAGCTTCAGGCTGAACGAACCAGCCACCACGTGGTAGAAGCGAAGCTCAGTCTCCAGACTGGCTACACACAGCATGCTGAGATCGGGTAAGGGCGTACTGTCGAGTACCCACGTCTTGCAGCGCTTTAACTTCGATGGCACCGATCTGATCGTCATGGTGTGTTTCCAATCTTCCGTCCAGTAATTTATCACACCTTCCCGGGACGTGGTGATCCAGTGTCCTTGTGACCAGCTTATACTTCCGTCCTATACATACACGTATAGTTTGCGAGTGAAAGAACCAATTTCGATCGAACAATTTTGAGGTGCTTACTTACGTAATAGACCATGGGACAGAAGTCCACCTTCACGATGGTATAGACCTGACGGCGAAGCTTCAGTGCCAGATCTCCTGCGATAGGCGGATCAATCGATTGCTTCACCCCCAACGGGTCATCATCCTGGAAGCCGAGAATGAGGTAGCTAAGAAACTCATCCCATTGGCAGTACTCGTCGTGGTCGGTGTTGATTTGCAGCCACAGTGTTCGATACTCCTCCTCGGTGTACTGTAGTTTGATGCGGCCCAAAAGTTCGCGTAACTCCTGCGAGCTGAGGCGGCCATTATGCGTCCGAAAGTGTGCGTAGAGATATTCTATCTGCTCGCGTGTTACGAAACGATGAATTTCCTTATCTAACTGTTCGGAAGAAACGCTGTCAGCCGCCATTACGCTGCGCAGTGTACTCGCTCCCCGTGTACTAGTACTCCAACGATAAACTGTTGAAATTTCTTCCGTTGCATCTTGTTTTATAATCGGCATATTTCTATGGGAACAGAGTGACGCACTTTTATCTTATTTTAGAACATACTGGGATGAACTACTGGTGTAGTGAAGCGGGAGCCTGCTGAGGTATATGCAGCTTGGTTATTGTTATTGTAATTTATTTCAGGAGGGTTTGGCCATATTTAGATTTGAATAATTATCTGTGAGCTGAAAGGCATTTCCTCCCAACAGCCGCTGATGATATAAGAAGCAGAACTGGAGTATCGAACCGTACATCATACGTTTAGTCCGGGGGATTCCTGTTCTGAGTCTGGTTCCAAGACAAATCCGGACTGTTCCATACACCACGTGTTCACTTTCGGCAAATGCGGCAGCCGGTGCGAAATTGTGTTCCTTTCAAAAGGCCATTTTACATACCGCGCGGAGTATTTGCGCATTTGCTTGCGCTGAATGTAATGCGTTGCTTTTGACAGACGGAAATAAAGAAAAGCGATCATTTTACAAAAAAATGCTTAAGCACACATAAAAAACAAACGAATAATGAGAGCATGTATATCAAATTATAGAGAACAGACTGTATCTTCGATTTGGAGCCCTTTTTAATCATTCTCCGATGATTCCTATCTTCGGAAAGGACATTCGATTTTTCAAATCTGTCAGCTCCACAGAGCAGCAAGGATCGTATGCCTTTTTATTTTTTTTTCTTGTGTTTCAAATTCTATCGTATAGAGCAAATATCGTTGGGTTTGCTGCTGCAAAATTGCATCATCTTTTTTGGCCCGTTCGTCTTGTCGCGCAGCTAACCTTAAAGACGACACAGTAAAGAGTTTCATACACATTTATATCGCCATCTCCATACTATGAAAAATAAACTTTCACCATATTTACGATTACACTTTCGAGTTCTAAATGATTACATCATGTTAAATAAAAAGTTATAGCATTATAATAGTGGTAGTAGAATGATTTTTATTAATATTAAGATTACATTTAAGCGCATGGGAATAGCTGATGCTCAATTTGAACCTGAATCCTCAAATCGAATCCCAATGTGCGCTTTTGACACTATTTTACAATGACATCAAACAACAAATCTTCCTAAGTCAAGTGCACGCGCCAGTTGCATCTAGCTCTGCACAATAAAAAAAAAAGAAATAGAAACATACGAACGAACGCATCGATTAGATAACGCAAAGATACGAAGCCGTTTGTTGATACTCGTGCGCGTCTTCTGTTTGTTTGTTCTACCTCGACCTTGTGGGGCTGGCAAATAGGTTAATCGAAAAATTACCCTATTTCAGCGGTTCAGAATGGATGCGGACAAAGTAACGGTGCCGAAAGATTACACTATTGGCTTCATTGGTGGCGGAAATATGGCATTCGCGATCGCCTCCGGTTTATTGCAGAAAGGTAATTTAGCCCATTTTCATCCAAACCATGCCACCTATCGGAATGCGTCAATTACGCTGTACTATTCTTCTTTAAAGGTGTCGTGCAACCCGATCAAATCTATGTGTCTGCTACGAATCTCGAAAAACTCGAGAAACGATGGTCCCCGCTTGGGGTAACGCATACGACAGTTAATAACGTGGAGGTACTGCAAAATGCCACAACGATATTCATCTGCATAAAGCCGCAAGTTCTACCGCAATTGTGCGAAGAGTTTAATATGAAAGTTTGTCCAGAAAACCGTGAGGCAGCAGTACACCAGGTGGCTGTTAGAACTCACGAGAAACTGTTGGTTTCCATCATGGCCGGAGTAACACTGAATCGTTTGCAGGACGATCTAAAGTGTTTAGAACCAACAATCTTTGTGCGGGCTATGCCCAACACCCCAATGCAGGTTGGTGTCGGATGCATTGCATATTGTATCAGACCGTTTCAGAATGGCACTCCGCAAATAAAACGCAATTGTGAATTGCTGAAATCCATGTTCGATGTCCTCGGAATTGCCTTCGAAGTTCCGGAAAGCCAAATAGACGCAATCACGGGTTTAGCCGGCTGTGGACCGGCATACGTGTACCAGTTTATCGAAGCACTTGCAGACGGTGGCGTGAAGCAGGGCATTCCGCGAGCCATGGCACTTCAGTTTGCAGCGCAGACAGTGATGGGAGCGGCGAAAACGGTTCTGGACACGGGCAAACATCCTGGCGTGCTAAAGGACGAAGTATGCTCACCGGGTGGTGCAACCATTCACGGAGTGCACGCACTGGAGCAAGGCGCATTGCGCAGTACGGTTATGAATGCTGTCGAGAAAGCTACGGAAAGAGCTCGTAACCTATCGTAGTGTGCCGTGAAAATCATGATTATTTCAATTCAGCCAATAATATAATATAGCCTTACTCGGGCCTGTTGCTACGGTCTAGCCGAATGCAGCTGAGTATCACAATAAAGCATAGTTTATGGAGCAGGTGTCGCTCAAGCTGTTACGCTTAAACGCATACGATTTTATATTTGAATTGAGTTTACCGACGTTTTTTACACTTATGCTTTATTTCGTTAATCTTCTCTGTCCTTTTTGCTAACGTATTCTACACACCGCGACGGATCCGTGGGGAAGTATTCCTGCATTTTGGTCATCAAGCGCTTTAGTCCTTGGATGTACTTTCGTTGCGTTTCGTCGTTCATCACGTGAGCTACATTTTTGGAAAAAATCTTCTCTCGCCCTGTACGCGCGTGAATACCCACCATGGTTACACCGATGGGCCACGGAGCGTTGCCGATGGCCATAGTCAGATATGCATCGCTGGCGTGTATGTAATCGCGCTTCAACAAACTCTTCGTTATATCGGTCAGGCTGTCGAGAATGTCCTCGGGAATGGTTTTGTTCTTCAGCTTGCGTAGCAATGGTTTTAGATACAAGCGCGTTTGCTCGAACGTTGCACGAGCTATTTTTCCCTTTGTTGCCATCCGCTCTGCCGCCGTCGCCGCACTGAGCTGGTCGTTCCAAATTTTTAGCAGGAATTGAATAAGGGTCATAATTACGTCGCAATCATGATCCTTCCCGCTGCGACCCAGTCGGATTGCCATTTCCTGTATCGATTCATAGGTCACACTGTCGTCTACGGCATAATCTTCGTTGGAATTTTTCGCCTTGCCCATCCCCGGGCCCTGCCCGTTTGATGTGAGAATTTCATTGAGGTACGCTTCGTCCACCTGTTCCATAGCTTCCTGAAAGTCATTCCGGAAACCGCGATTGATTTCCGGTGTCGATATCTCCAGTTGGTGCAAACGGTGACATGATTCCTTCTCAGTTTCCCCGAACAAGAGGATCGGTTCTCCACGCTCGCGCAGTTTGCGGATCACTTCCGAACGCGGTAGCTTTTTGAAATCGTACTTCTGAGCATCCCCGATCGATGTTTGGCCATCATTAGTGGTTGTACCATTGCTAGTGTTGCCATCTGGTTTGTTGTAGCCACTTTTCTCGAGATACTCAAGCTCTTCCTGTGCCAAAAGCTCACCACGTTTGAAGTATTTTTTCCTCTCGTCCTGAAATGGCAAACAATTGTTTTGTGTTATACACCTGGCCGTTCATCCGTATATACAAGGGCAAGTGATTATGTTAGTTAAACAAAGCCGATTCAACTTACGACAAGTTTTTTCTCTTCTAGCAACTTTCTTTTACGTGCAATTTCTGCCTTCAGTATGTCCATTTCAGAATATGCTTCTGCGATTAGTTGTGATTTTTTTGTCGGTCTGTTTTGTCCGCAGAAAGTAAATAAACAACTATGACAGCTAAAGTTCTAAATTCAACCCAGCGTAATTTATTCTCACTACTCATGTTCGATTCACTCGAGTGAGAACTCATCTCACGAAATCTTCTCACCGAATGAACTAATTCAAACTGCGATTTCCATCGTAAAAACAGACACTGGAGTTCATTCAAGAACTAAAATTTTGAAATAATTTAAATGCCCTAAAATAAAGTTGTAAGCAATGATTATTTCATATTTTGTAACGGTCGCTCGAAGTCGAAAATTGTTTATCAATAGAAAATTTCAGCAGATAACGCACTGATCTCCAATAAGTTTACCAGAAGAGAAGCAATTCCTGTTTAATTCTATCAAGACTTAACTGCCGCCATAGCTCAATGTCGTAGATTGCACCAGTCCCCACATGTTCAATAATCTGTTTCATGTCGTAAACGAATAATCATGACCCAAGTAGCCGTGCAAAATCAACCAATATGAGATAAAATCGCTCTAAATTCTTGTTCCTTTCATTATTTCATTTCGCAATTAAAATTAACCAGCCTAATCAAACTGCATACGACCGTTTTAAGATTCTTAGCGTCTCAAGAAGAAAAAAATTAAATCATAACAGGGCTTTTTCTTTCCACCACAGCTGTAAGAACTGCTGGCTTTATGTGTTTTTATTTATGCCGATGGAAATTAGAACAAGTTAGCAATAAAGTATGAAAACCGGTGCTATCTACCAGCGCTCACACGTTTACTTCTTCACGGCTTTCTTCGCTGGCGCTGGTGCTGCTGCTGCGGCGGGCTTCTTCGCTGGTGCTGCTGCTTTTTTCGCCGGCGCCGGAACAACCTGCTTCTTCGTTCTCTTCGGCTTCGGGTCACCTGTATGCTTGGTAGCGGCTCTCTTCACCAAGAACGCCTTACGCTCAGCCAGCTTCTTCTGCACAACCTCGGCAACCTTCTTTTGCGAGGCGATGTACCTAACGGCCTTGTGCTTTGCATCAAGTGGCTTGTTCTTTGACTTCGCCTTTGCCACCATGCGTTCGCACTTGCGCATCTTAGCCACCAGCAGCGCGCGACGCTTGGTTACTTGCACGAACGGGTTCAGCTTGATCATCTGCTGGGCGTTGGTGAGCGGGTTCAGACGGCGCACATGCCTGTGGACGATCTTCTTGGGCGCCTTCAGCACACGGCGGATTTCCTCCGACTTCAGCAAACGGGCCAGATCAGTGTTGGCCATGATCGGCGACGGCAGATTGTAGCCCTTCTTCTTATGGGATTTCTTCTCCCAGGTTCCATAGATTGCATCCAGCTTCGCGAACGCCGACTCAGTCCAGACGCACAGACGTCCGACGTGACCGCCGGGGGCTAGCTTCAGCAGATTCATCTTCGTCACGCACATCGTATCCACACCGGGGATGTTGCGGAAAGCCTTGCGCAGACCATCATCCTTGGCATAGACGATCAATGGACCACGACGTTGGACACGGCGGCGGTTACGCATCTTACCGCGACCCGCGCGCAGACGCTGCGACTTGTACACCTTCTGCACATCGGCCCAGACCTTGGTGCGGCGCAGGAACGTAACGGCCTGCTTGGTCTTCTGGAACTTCTGGACGTCATCGGAGACGACCAGCGGGAGCTCGGAAATTCCATCAATGATATGACCTGAAACAGGGAAAGAGACCGAAAAAATCCGATTGATTACATTGATGCTAATCAGGAGAAAGAGATAATTGTGAAATTACCGCGAGACTGCACCAAAGCCGGTACACCGCTTGCGGCGAGCGCCGATACCAGAGCGTAGCGCTTCAGGTTGATGTTGATCTTGCGGTGCCAACGGCGCCAGGTCTTGGTCGGGGCAAACATACGTCCACCACGGCACATGTTACCGTAGGCACCCTGGCCGGAACGGTGGGTACCACCGCCACGGACACGCGGGATACGCGCCACAGCACGACCGGTACCCCAGGATTCGGCAGACGTCTGATGACCGGCAGCCTCGCTAACCGCATACGGCTGGCGACGGTTACGGCGCATCAGCTGCGATATTTCGCTCACAACGTCAGGGCGAATCGGCGCCTTGAAGATCGCCGGCAGGGCGATTCCCTTGTCCTTGACCGGCGCATTTTTGTCAGTGTAGACACTGACCAGAGGGCGCGATGCCGTCAAACTCTGGAAGCAAACGCAAACAGTAGCATGTTAGAAAATAATATGTGTACATTACGCAGCACCATCAAATTACTCCGATAAGAAAACATGAAACAACAGCATTGAAACTACATGAAATTCATAGCGAAACCACGTTTCCTGGTTGACGTTTAGTATGGCTCTGTGTACCACCCTTCAGGAATGGAATAAACAACAGCTACCACGAGTGATTTGTACGCTAACACGTTTCTAACTACTTTGTACTCAGCACGCAAAAAGACTAATTATCGTCCTTTCTTCAACATGACTGCCGGTGTACCGTCACGATGGATGGATCACAAACTTTTGTACTGCTGTTAACTTTGCGCACACTTTCAATGTTTGCCATTCACGATGGTCGGAAGAGCCCCCCTGAAAGCTGTGATCCGATACCACCATGATACACCTGGGACGGCATGACATGTTCACAAACAAGCGATTATTTCACGACATTTAGAGGCTTTTGCCAGACATATTACACACTACTCGACACACGCAATCCTCGAGAATCGTTTTCTGAGCGCACTTACCATTTTCACACAAGTTTAATCCCGAAATAGTACAATTATTATTGGCTGCTTTAGTAAAGCACGTCCGCCATGCCACGGAGGACAGAAAAAGAACTATTCGAAGCGGAAGCACATCGATCCGGCTTTTTCTTGACAGTTGACAGGTTGACAGTGATGCAGTTCAGTGGAGTGTTGGTACGAAATTGTAGCGCATCAGATTTTTTACCCAATTTCATGTCCCTACGGGATCATCTGTACGTAAAATATTATTTTGATTATTTCCGTATTGGAATCATATCATTTGATGTGTTTGCGCTCAGTATTGAATGAATGTAACACTGTTTTAAAAATATCGTTTCAAAAAGGCCTTTTGGTGAATTCCGGTTCAAAAAGCCTTTGGCTGTAGAAGCAATCGGCTGTCAGACAATTGTTGATAAACATTTAATAAGAAACAATCAATAAACCGGTCAAAACCTTCATTTGTTGGATAAACAGTTCCATAAGCATGGCTGGAGAAGTTTTAGTGGATGCGTTGCCGTACATAGATCTTGGTTATGACGATCCGGGTGTACGCGAGGCGGTAAGAATCAAGCATATTAGGGTTTACACCGTATACCACAATATAGCGTATGAGTCGCTTTCCAGGCAATCGCCATGGTGGAGGAAGAATGTCGCCGATATCGTCCGACAAAAAACTATTTGGAACATTTGCCTGCACAAAACACGACTGCATTCGAGACAGAACTGATGGCAGCCGAATTTGAGCGTATTCAAAACCGGCTGCCGATGGAACCCCTTAGTATGAAACGCTACGAACTTCCTCCGCCTCCGGCTGGAAAAATGAACGAAGTGTCCGCATGGGGCGAGAGCGTAGACAACTCGATGGCACAGCTAGAACACCAAGCCGTGCGAGCAATGAATCTGGAGCTAATGGCGGATTACGGCTGCGAGATGTGGAAATCCTACCTTGAAACGCTGGTAACGATGCAAGCAAAGTGTCAGGCCCGGTTGGCGGATATAAAGAAGGAGATACAGGACGTCAATTGGGCTCGTAAAACCAAACAAACCCAAGGAGGAGAAAAGCTAAGGTCGCTTGAGGCTCAGTGGGTTATGTTGGTTTCGAAAAATTACGAAATTGAGCAGGCTTGCGCGAAACTTGAGGAAAAAATATATCACAAAAAGCTGGAAAAACATCTGTCACACGCTCCTGACAAGGCGTAAAAGTGTAAGACCAAACTCTACTTGCTTAGTTATTAATAAACGTGTCATTTCATTGTCGGTATTCATTGCCATTAAAAGTTGTTTTCTATAAATTGGGGCAATAATTTGGTTTCTTTCATATCTAGTTCACTTGGCCGATTACATTCGCGTCGATCCGGTTAAACGGAATTACTTTTTAGTTACTTCAATGGTCATCATTTTTTCGAACATATGAGAATTAATAACTTTTCCAATCATTTTGGATTTGTTGATTTGTGTTCTTGCAATTGGTTCGCTGTGCAATTTCAATACGATTTATGAATTTATCCTCCTAATTGTTATCCTTATCTTAATACTGCCGATTTAGTTACGATCATAGCTCATGTCACATAAATGAATTGTTCCGTTGTCAAATCTCCTTTCATTTCCGTTGCTTTTCTCATTTTATCTATTATAATTAAACTGTATGACTTATCCTATCAATGTATTTCTTTCTCCACCTGTTTTATAAATGTTCTCGTTTTTCAGTCACGCTCTATTTACCATCTTCCAAATATCAGTACTCTATTCAGCAAATCAGCTTATATTTTATTTCTTAAAAAATAATTACCAAATTTTTCATTCCTTGTCCTAGAACGACCCTTGTGTAGGTTGTAGGGGAGCCCGCCGTTCTATTTTATCGGAGGGGTTTGCTAAAATTCCGATTCCTATATAGGGTATACACACGATAGTGTCTGGTTCAAATCACGACTGAGCCTCCTCCGTTCGCGGGACAGACTTTCCTGCGACGTGAAAGCTCCAAGTCATAGAAAGCCTTACCAAGGCAGGCCTTGGCCGTTAACGGTGGTTGAGAGCCATCTGAGAAGAAGAAATAGAATATGAAACTATTTTGCACAGCTACATTTGCTCATCACTTGGAAAAGTTGGGCAACATCTCGTCGCGTTGTAATGAGTAAGAAAAGGCGTATGTGCCATATTTCAGCAAATGCGGCTTTCATTAGCAACTTTAAAATTTATTTATTTTTTTTAATTTTCGTGAAAAAAATTGTGTATGGATGCCGTCTTTTGTTATTCCATCGTGGGGAGTTTAATCATCAGAACTGTTCAAACGAAGTTTATGTTCAAAATTTTAATCACATTGGACCTTTTTTTTTCAATATTAAAATGAGGGAGGTATGTACAATGTTATTCCAATAATTTTTTACCCAGTTTAGCTCCCTATTGGCACATGCTTAACGCATACGACGTTTTCAATAATACATGTTTAAAAATAAGGACAAGAATGGTTTATTTGTGCATAATAAAAACGATAGTACGAAAATGGTCACTAAACGCTGTTGGACAAAAACATGATTGATCTTGAATCTTGCTTCTAAAGCAGCACAGCTATCGAATAACACGTGCTTCGGGAATCACATGTTAAGGGATATATCTGAACGAATTCACTTGATTCAACATCCTGTCCGTCACAGCCGAAGATAACTAATATGTCTGGTATGCAATATGTATACGTACTGTATGAAATAAAAGACTTTTTTCACAATCTGTACAGGCATATATTGTTTGAAAAAAAAAAACAGATTTTGAGTGATTTTATTTGGTCTGATTATTTCTTACACGCTAGTAAACCATACTTATGATTAGCTAATACTCAACACATTTGGCATTCGGCTTTGCATGGTGGAATTCGTTCGCAACACCGACACATTTTCACATAAATTCTTACGTTTCCATGATCATATTTCTTAGTGTTGAAAGTTTCGATAAAGTACATTAAAGTGGCATCGTACGAATTGGTTGGGGTTTGGGGATTATTGATAATAGTTCCGTCTCCGGCAAGATTCCGTCTCACAAGATGGTACAAAAATAAATACATGTAAATAGATATATATTTATCTTCGCACGCGTCACGTTGCGCCTCACTTGAGATCATTGGGTATGCGGAGGTAAGTGGCAAGGTACTGGTAAAGAAAGCGATATTTGCTGTAGCAAGGACAGAGGCTCCATGAAGCAGAGCGTATCGCTATACCTGTACACGATATAAGGTTGTGCATTATTTTTAAATTGATCCTCACATGCTGCAGGGCATATGTGTTCGATCATCATATTCTATTCACGGATGTAGCTGTTGTAAACCATAAACCAGTACTGTCTGGAAATGTTCATGCAAATATTCATGTAAAACAAGCTTTGTAAACGCAAGGGTGCAAACCGGCGTGCATCGAACTGGTCAGCAAATGAAGCAAGCGCACGTTTTACAGCAAATTAGACCGTAGATCGGGTAGCTTATAGTTGGCAAAATGAAATGGCGGCCCTGAGGGCGAGGGTGATCGACTCTCGTTGCTGCCGTTCCGGTGAGATTTCTCTTCTGCGGTCGATGTGCTCGGGTTCGAAAATTGAGCGCCCGCAATGGCCATGTTTTCATTCAACTGTTGATGATACTGTTGCAGATGAATTTGGCTTCCTGGAGCGACAGCAGCAGCCGTTGGAATCGTTGCCAGTTGGTGCCGATTTGATATGCTGCTGGGGTACATTGCCGTTCGGCCTCGTTTCCTTCGCGGGAGTATTCCTTTCCGTGCCATGTAGAAGCTGTGTCAAAGTACGGGAAACAAAAAATCACCATCAAACCATGTAGCACGTTTACGTGCATTTTTACGTGCAAGTAAAGATCATATACGATACGTACCGTATAGTGGAGATTGGTATGTCAAACTTATGGCTAACATTTTGGAAGGTTTCTCCGCGCGATACAAATTCCGACGCTTGCCGTAAAAGCTCTTCCGATCGCCGAACCCGCCGACCAACCGTGGTACCGTCTTGGGGCGCTTGTTGGCTGTTTAGTTCATATTCACACGTCACATTGGCCAAGGCAAATTCTGAAAGATCCAAGCGTCGAATTACAGAAATGATATCAGTACAATCACGAGCGTTCCGCAACGAGCAACCGTGCACACAACAATCGTCATCAATAGAAAATCGGTAAACCTGCGGTCGTTCTTATAAATAGATTACTTGCATTTTCGTTTGTCTGGGGTTTCTATTCACAATATATTCGGTATATCCTGTCATAAGTTCCATCCGTCCGACTCAAGACCATTTATTAAAGACCCTCTTGTAAAAAATAGGAGGACTCAGAGGCAAACATTCAATCGTTATCCATTGAACGTGTTTATCGTGGTTAACTGCACATACACCCCCATCCACTCTCTCTCTCTCTCTCTCTCACTCTCGTGCTAGAGCCTGGGCAAGAAATAATCACATTCATCAACGACACGATAGTAAGGAGATAATGAGAGCAATAATCAAACGGCTGATTTGACTATAAATTAGCTGGTACACGCTAGCACAAAACCTATTTTATCGGCACATCTGTTACCTAAGTACGACACAAGGAGAAAACCCTATTTTATCTAGCATTTTACTCGCCCATTCCGCGTTCATTTTGGGCTTTCTTATCGGTTCTTATACGTTTCGATTGACTAAATATAAGTTTTCCAATTAAAAAGGAACATTGAGATACGGAATCAAATTGCAAGGAATTTATGAACGAGATAATCATTAGTGGAAGTAAATATTCAACCGTTCAGAATGGCAACCTCCCCCCCCCCCCCTTCCCTTCCCTTTGAGGCGCATTGCGTGTGTATGGAAAAATACTAGACTAAACTACTCGCAAACTCCACAGACACTAACCGATAGAAACAATAAAAAATAGATAAACAAATATGAAATATATAAAACATTAAGCACACAGGAAGTTTATCCTAGTGTTTTCAATAAAAAAAAAAAATAAACAAAACAATATAATTTCCGCTCTGAAGCAGAGACGATGACTAGAAACCTTCACTTTTTTCCGCTTTGTTCAACTTCGTACGGATTTTGAATGGTGACTTTTGCGATTCTGTTGTCTTATCTGATATATCATATTTGCCTTTGTCGGCTGCTCTGACCGCTAGTATACACTCTCAAAGAATACAACTGTTCCTGTTCCCGTCACTTGGATTTCGCTTGGTTTCTCTAGCTGCTGCTGCTGCTCGTCCAAAAGATAACGGATATCCTGAGATCCTAGCGATCTCAGTCCAGTTCACCAAACTGGAGACACAAAGACATTTGGCAAAGGAAAGAAATCAATTCCTAACTTTATGTGTAGATGCCACGAGCTAACACTCCACCATGGAGGATTGTTCTAAAATATGGAATTACATGACTACGATCATATTTTGCGAATTAATGGTTCATCGAACTGGTATGGAGTGTTGGTTAACGTAAACAAGCCTTTTCGCATTACATATCTCTCTCTCTCTCTCTCTCTCTTTCTCTCTCTCTCTCATTCTCTCTGCTGTCTTTGCGTTTTGTTTCCTTTCTTGTTGAAGAATTGAGTAAAAGTATAAAACGATCCCTCGGTCTGCACTGTAACCATTATTGTAAAGTAAAATATATCTATGTATGTATATATATCTGCTCTTACTATGTTATTTCCCTGGGTCTCTATCGTCTATGTTGGCATCTAAGTTCTTCCTGCTGCAATGTTAGGCAACACGCTGCAGTATAACATTTACGGTTTTCATACGTACATATATCTCTAAATGTGTGTGTATATATTTTCTTCCGGTTCCTACTATACCCACTATCCTTGGCTTTGTGTTGCATGTTGGTTTTTGTTTTTTGGTTGACTTAAAAACCCCGTCCTCCCCCCGAAATCCCCACCATACACTTCCACAACGTATCGGCTTCCCTTCAGCCCCATATAATCGGTATAGTAGCATTGGCAACGACGGTCGTGGCGTTGGCACAAAAAAAAGTAGACTGCGTTGCATCGTCCTGTTGGCATAACTGTGAGTCGTGCTGCACTCGCTGCTCGTGTTGCAGCTGCTGCACTTGTTGTTGTTGCTGCTGCAGCTGCTGCTGCTGCTGTTGGTGCTATTGTATTTGGCTTGTCAGTTCCTTGATGATACGCTTCTTCTCCGCGGCTTCCTTCAGCTGTCTAGGCATTGGGTATGCAGATTTTATGTCCCATCGCTTCATCCAATTCCGAAGGGTCTTGCGAGGAACTTTGTGCATTTGGGATGCGCTAATGGGGTGGAAAAACCAACACATTGTCCAGTTATCGTTTTACGCAACTTACGCGGGCGGCAAATGCACACTACTTACCGGTAGATACTTTCACCTGCCTTCACGTCCATCAGTGCCGCCCACAACGCTTCGGTGGTGTACGTTCGCGGCTGGTTACCACGCGGATTTCGCAGCGTGAACGCGATTGGCGGTGCCGTACCGTTGGAATTTATCAACTGATGCAAGGGGTCCTTCGAGCGGCCCAACAATCTGGGCCGTCGACCTGTGCGACCCAAACTGTTTGCTTGCGATGCAGACATATTTCCCCGGACATCAATCTTGCGGATCGTCAACGTGGAGGAAGCTCCATTTCCGGCGCTCATTCCTCCTCCCGCTCTTCCGTATGTTCGCAGCATCGAAGACTTCGCATTACCTTCGGATCCCTTTGGGCCACCGATGGCCATCAGTGGAGGCGGTTTGTAGAGGATTTCATCACCCTCGCTATCGCCCCCATTCGCAATCATACTGCTATCGATTTCTTCCGCCATCAGCTTGATGGCGTACTCGTCCCCGTAGTCCTCCTCTTCGTCGTCCTCCTCCTCCGCTTTGTACGTGCCGACGACTTCGGTCAGTTGGGGAAAGTTTGGCGAACAGATGATATTCTCGTACCCATCGCCATCGGTGGCATTGGTGGAAGCATTTGTTTCATCGCAGCCATCACTACCAGCGTTGGCGGAACGACGATCGGGACGATCCGCAAGAACCTGCGGTTGTTTGGCGTATACCTCCAGCTTATTTCGATTGTACACCATCGAGGAAGAAATACCGCTCGCGGTATGTTCACTGGCACTGTCTATTTCACTGTTATTGGCACCACTGCAGTCCAGCATGAGCACCGAGGACTGCTGCGCGAGTTTTCTTTTCTCGCGGGAAGACTTTGGTGATTGTTTGGCTTGATAGTTTTCGAAGAGATTCTCGATCGATTTCACCCGAATCGATCCCCTGGACCCACCGGGAGTTGACCGTACAGCGGTTATGGAAGAAAGCGATGGCACCGCACCGATGGGCCACGTCCCGTTTGCTCGACTACCGTCGGTTGCATTCCGGTTGCCGTTTTTTCTAGCATTAGTGCCGCCGGCAACAGTTGTAGGACCTATGGCTGCTAGTTCGTTGTGACTGAGGGTGAGTTTCTTAATTTTCCTGCGCATTCCCTTGCTATTTCGTGCTTCTGTCTGTGCGGCCAGGCCAGGGTCTTTTGTCTCGTCTCGCACCTCCATCAGATCGTAGTCTTCCTCATAATCACTCTCGTTTCCGATAGCGTAATTATCGTAATCGCCTTGAACTCGATCGTGATGATGCTGATCTACGGTCTGCAATTCGTCTGATTTGTCCACCATCCCACTACCATCACTGACCATCATCTTTTCTCTCTCCTCAATCTCTTCCTCTTCCACCACTCGGTCCTGCAGGGAATCCCTTCCAACCCGAGCGTGCACTTGCTCCTCCGCATCCATCGCATGAACGCCGAGGAACTGCTCGCAGCGAATCCCGTCTGCAAGTAGACACACAAGTAACAAAAGAATAAAAATAATATAATTATGCATGACAATATTGTACATTCACCAACAAGAGAACAGAGAGAGAGAGAGAGAGAGAGAGAGAGAGAGAGAGCGAGTGAGAGAGAAAAGGGCAAAAAAGCGAAGATGATGACAAAATCCATTTCACAAAATAAAGAGGACGAGATATCGAGACAAAAGTGGTACACAGGAGGGCCGTCAGTAGTAGAAAATGAGCAGGGGTTTTGAATATGTTTAGCAACACCATTACTTTAAGCAAGTACGTTATGCGACATCTTCAGGTGCCTCATAAACAATAGAGACAATTGTAAAAATGTACGCATCAACGTACATCCTGAACGAATACGGGTATGTCTTGTAGAATGCGAAAATTTGGTATTAAGTTTGTACACGTGGCATGAACAAAGACCGAGGCATTCATACAAAGAGATATTTGGTTTTGAAATAAATGTTTTAAGGCATTTCAGCCATATTTTCAGAAAATTTATTATTTCCAGGATATTTTCTGTTGCTATCAAAGCAATTCAGCATTTAGTGGCAATAGGAAAAGACTTCAAAATCCATTTTATGAAACGTCTCCCAATGCAATGGCGTAAACAGCATAACCAGTATGACATGGTGAGCACGTGTTGATATGTATTGACCTCACATTATATTACTAGGAACTAAACTTTTACGTGTAACGACAAAATGATTGAACGAAGTTATCGAACATCATCTCAGGTGATTTTTGAACATTTAGATAGTCATTTTAAATACAAGCCTCTCATCAAAAAACATCAGCAACACTTACCAGAGGAAAGATGTTCATTCCCATCCATTGTTGCGTCTTCGTCATCCCCGCATGGTCTGCTGCTGGTATCTTCGTCTACAAATAAGGTATACATTACTTAAGAGGCAATAATACGAGATCAATGAATGAAAACAACTAATAGAGCGATATCCGCAATGGCAAGATAAAGATAGAAATGTCTCCTATCATAAGCTTGCTTGCGGCAAGAGTTTGCTCGTTTGTACATTGATACCACATTTAAAAGTAATTCAGAATACACTTGAAACTCGCAGAATTTAAATTGTAAAATATCCAAAATACAAATGTACCAACTTAATTTCGAGTGCAATTTGAGCGAGGCGAGCTCTCTTACCAATCATTAAATCCTCCGTCTTTATGCACATTTCATTGCCGCTCTCGCCATTATCACTATGATTGGCATCGTCATCTTGGTGATGGTTCCTTGCTTCGGTAGGCTGCAGGTGTAAACTACCCAGAAGCTGTCCCTTTGGTCCACTAGAGGTATTGGTTTTCTGTGACTTTGAATGCTGTTCGTGTTGATCTAATGGGAAAAGACAAACGGAAACAAATTAATACGTCGTGCTAATCGAGCAGTACAGTGGTGCATTACTTTGGAACTGGTTGCCGCCCTGTCTCGGTAAGGACCCGTCCGACGTCTTTGAGTGGCCGCCATTATCTGTACCGTCACTGCTACTTGCAGTGTGCTGTTGTTGATGCTGCTGATAGTTCCCACTGCCGCCCTCCAGTGGGCTGTGGATTTGATTGAGGTTAAGCGCCGCGTCTGACCCGCAAAGTCCGCGAATTTTCAACACCTCCGCACATTTCATCAGATCCGGCAGTCCTGCCTGAGATACGTTCACTTCTCCTTTGTACATAAAATCCACCAGCGCTTGTATGGCCCACAGCTTGATGTCTCGAGGCAGGATGATGATCGGATGTTGGCAGGGATTTTCACCGAGCAGATTTTCAAAGTACGTCGAGCATGCGGCCAACACCAACCGGTGGCAATGCACCTGATGGCCCTCGCATGCCAGCGTCACATCGACAAACCTTTGTCCGGCCAATAACTGCAAAAATAGGCAAGCAAAAATTTGTTAGAAAAAAAAACATTCCCGTGAAAATGAATACCGGTAAAAATTGAATTATGATGCTACACGCGTCTAAAATGCGGCCAAATTTGGGGTGGCTGATTTTGAAAGGTTTCCTGCGTCATGTAACACGAGCAGGGAACACGAAAGGGACCCTCGCTCGGAGAAGGATGACAATTATCATTCCAGGAACGTTCGATGACCCCAGGCTGCTACGACGCTACGGGACACTGTCCGAACGGGGGAAAAATGGGTTTCTGAGCGCAGGCTCAAAGCATGCCCTTTACATCGTCTGCTTAGAGCAGCGGGGGAAAAAAAAGTTCACATTTTTTGGCCACCCCTACACACCACGGAATCGGAATGGTTCGAAAGGGGGTTCCTTACGGCAGAATAAACGTAATGTCCATATGAGAATGGGAAGAAGAAAAAAATATTCCATAAGGGCGATAACCGTACAGCAGAAAAAGGATATTTCATTTCACGAATGCATTGCGAATATTATTTTTTTGTTTGCAAGGTTTTGTAAATTAACGCAAAGACAAAACACACGACCGAAGCAGGCCATTATTCAACGACCCTTGGATGTTATTCCAAACCCCTGGCCAACAACTCGAACGTGTGTTTGTGCCCTTCTGCTTCGTTTCGCCGATGCTTTCTGATAAAGCATTTCGTCTCTCGGCGACCCTAAAATCCCGCAAAGATTACACTCTAGCCCTTCGGTGGCGTGAGCGAGACCACCACAGCGAAAAAGGGAACAAGTGCGAAGGGGAGGAAATAGCGAAGAGCGGCGCATGATCACGTTTCACGGAACCCCAGGCGGGTGTATTATCAAAAACGTGTGTCGCACAAATGGACCACTGGAAGCCGTGCCACAGGGTGACGCTTCTTCGCTTGATGCTGTCGTACGCAGACCTCCGACCGCTTCAGGGTGGCTAGAAATGAAACGCGGGGGAAAGGCACAGAAAAAAAAGAAATGAAGGGAGCGTGCATGTGCGCAAGCCGAGGCGGTCGTCTAGTTTCGTGGCAACTCGCGCGGGCCCTTTAAAATCGGAACAACCCTTCGGATGGTAGTTAATGCACTTTGCGCTAAATGCTACCCCTACCGTGGGCAAACCGGTATCCTCCTGCACCCATCCTGAGGGCATCAGCTTCCATCCGTTGGGTGCACATCTCCCTTCCGGGCGTTCGTTGTTTGGCGTGCTTATTAATACCCCTGCGCAAATTGGGCCTCACGCGTACACTTGTGTACACCTAAGGGTAGTCGCGGAGTGTTACGCTTTCCCGCAAATATCCTACCGTAGCAGGCTGGGCTGCTGGCGGGCCCTTTGGGTTCGTAGGGTTTCTTCATCCACCAACACCATGCGCGGTGGACGCACACACACACACAGAGGATGTAAGTTGGTAACCATTGACAACACTTGGCTATCTGCGTTGTATCTCAACTCAGCCAAACTAACCCTCCATCCAAGCCATGCCCGACGGCGTATCGCACAGGAAAAAAGGCGGCGGATAAAAAGGACGAAAGGCATCCATGATGGTGATGGTGGTGGTGATGATGCAGATACCGCACGTAATACCGCTGGTTGAAGATTACCGTGGGGTGAGGGATTTAAGACCCTCCTTTAAATACAACGAAATCGTCTTCGATTTATTGCTAAGAAAACATCCAAAAATGTACGCTGCTCCCGGTGATTGAAAAAAAATTATAAAACCACCACACGAAAGCTGGATGGTGACACTTGTTACTGAAGACTGCACTGTACGTACCTGTGGAAAGGCTGCTCCCAAGCTGCCCAGATGGCTGTTCCAGCGAACGCAGAATTGTTGCGATAGTCCGGCGGTACTCATGTTTGCGTGAGAATGGTATATGCATGCACGGCACGCACCTTTTTATCACCACTGATTAGTTCATGTGACTAGTTTTCGAACAACGCCAAACAGCAGCGGCGCTTACACGGCACAGCTAGAAGCAAAAAGGAAGCAGCATAAGGAAGGAAATAAGGTGAACATCTAGGACCACACACACTGGCTCATGGAGGAGGGTCCGTCCGTCTTCTTCTCAATTAACACACTGTGCAAGGTGGACCGCGCGAATCACCACATCGGTGAAGGAAAATCAATAACCGTGTACCAATAACCGCTAGGGTTCCACTGTGGGGCCCACATCTGTGGTGACGACATCTGAGCAGGCGTTGCGTCGGCAGAGGGCGCGAGATACGAACTGTTGTAGGAGTCACAAAGCGAGCGTGTGCCCAACCGAACCGTTGTTTGTGGAACCCTGACGGCGTGCTAGGAGGAAAAGAAGGGAAGAGTACATTTTTCGCACAACCCCTGGCCAACCCCATTCTTAGCCGTGCTACACAAACTAACGCACACCGAAAAACGGGGATATACTCTCCTCCTGAGGTCAAAGGTTCAAAGATCCCCGCACACGGCGCAACCCCTAGAATGAAACCCAACCGCACATCCTCCTCCACCTCCTCTTCCATCAAAGCACGCACACACCAGGGCGCACCCACAAACACACAGGCTCCTAGTGTCTAGTGGGGTGTGTTTCGTGTAACTTTGGGTGAATCTTTTAATCTTCTCTTCTTGCCGTCTCGCTCTGTCTCCTGCTGCTCGCCGTTGCATCTGGGTGCTATTATAGACTCTAGAGCGCGCGCGGGCTGAATCATAGGAACCCACAGGGCGGTCGCCCTTTGCTTTTACACCACACGTTATTTAGGGTGCGCACTACGCCCCCTTCTCGATGTGCCATCTTCGTTCTCGAAGGGCGCTCGAGTCCCATCGCACAGACTCGCGCGGTTACGAGATTACGACATGTTGTCGCGCACACCGTGTCCGCGTCTTGTGAGGACCCATTTTTTTCCTTGTTTTATCGATTATTCCACACTTTTTTCGACCCCAGAACGCGTTGTGGTGCGCTTCCCGTCCCGAATAATCACTGCCTACTTAGCCACTAGCCGTTCTCCACCGCCTGCTGAGATTGGGTCCCATAACCACCTCATCGACGGGAAGGGGGCGTAGAACAAATGTCTTTCACCGTGGAGCGTTTTTTTTTTTACGCCGTCGCGTTTGACTGTTTGTTTTGCTAATCACGCGTTCCGGATCACGCACGCCAACCTTCACGGTAATTGTAAAAAGAAAAAGCACTTTTCCTACCTATCACAATGGCACCTTCGCTCCGGCCACGAACGAAAGATGCATCACTGTGCGCGTTTGTATTCAAATGACGTTTTGTGCCGTCTCCGTCCCCGCGAGCACTGCTGCTGCTGCTGCTGCTGCTATTGCACAACAACCACACGGTGCCGTCTTTCGCTCGAGCGCTTATTGACACGCATCGAGCGCGAGCACACCATCATCATCGGAAAACTCCTCCGCCGCGCACACACATCGACACCACCGATACGGATACGCGACGCCATTTTACCATTGGAAAATGCATTGATTTTTCTCTCTCGCTTCGGCAACGCGCGTCCTAACATCTCCTGCTCTTCTTCTACCACCACCCGCACGCCGGGGGGTGGTGGTTTCATGTCGCCCTCCGCTCTAGCCGGGAAAGGATTCGCGGACGGGGCTTGTTTTGCTTTTCCTTTGTGTAGTTACACGGAGCGAAGTCTTGCACGCACACCACGACACGATGCGTGAGTTTTGTTTTGATTACCCTCTTTCTGCACAGAAATGCGCCCCATGCGTGTTGCGGCGACCGGATCATGATTGTGGTGATGTTGATGGCGAACTCGGGTGGTACTTACACCCACCGGCTGGTACTGCTGTTTAATTTTGGAAAAGATGTTGTTTTGCACTCGCAAAATGTAAAATTGATTATTTTTTTTTCAGTCCATACTATACATTTGTTTTGCAACACATCTACATGTACCGCCTAGGGGGATCGAAACGACACCGAATTGGAAATCTGTCATTCGTGGGCATTTACATCAAGTTATTGTTTACTGTTTACCCTTTAGTAACGGTTTTCAGATGTTTATTGTAAAGAACGCAAAATTATATGCCTATTTGTTCCAAGCATATTAGCTACGATCCACCTTTGGCAATATGTTTGCTCACACGAATCCCGAACGTCTTAAACTGCTGAATCACAACGAAGAACAACGCAATCTTAAGCCCGGCCAGTGTAATAAGTTCCTGCACGTTGTCATCGACCCGGCGTTTCTAAAGGAACCACACGGTGCACTAGTGCTATCGAAACTCTCCGAACTAGGATGCAAGTACGAGCTGGCAGCGCAACCGTGCGCCTCCACCATAACGTTCTACCGCTGCCTTCCGATGAAGCTGACCACCGGTGGCACGGTGTCAGAAAAAAGGGCCGATGAACCATTCGCGGTGCATCTCATCGATGGTGCCACATTCGTGACTTACGTTCGCAACCACCAACTCTTGGCCGTGATACGTGGTATCAAAGAGCAGCTTCCGAAACGCCGCTTAAGCCTGCTCGTTTTTGGACTCCTCGCCTGGTGCCGTGTACATCGCGGATGTGTCGGACGTCGCGAGACGGAACACGCCCTTACGGAGGTGCAGCTGCACGAGGACGTTTCCTATCAGCTGCTGGAAACGGACGAACAGGTGGCAAATTTTGTGTGCCATTTCGCGCGCGGCATTGCCGAGCGGCCCTACAAGCAGCAGCAGATGGAGAAGCACAGCCACGACCAGGTGTACTTTGGAAACGAGAAAAAAGGATGCGTACGCGTGGAGGGCACCGCCGGATTGCAACAGCTGTATCAAGCGCAACTCATCAAGATACCAGCGGTTACGCTGGAGATAGCCGAAGCCATTATGAGCGTCCATCCGTCGATGAAGTCGTTGTTGGAAGCCTTTCGGAATGCGGGCCCCAACGAGGCACCAAACGTGCTGGCCGGCGTTTCTATTCGCAGAGCCGGTGGACCGATTACTACCTCCAACCGAAGGATAGGCCCGGAACTCAGCCGCAAAATATACCTCATGTACGCGTCCACAAACTCGAAACAAGAACTATGAATCGATATCGGGTTGGTTTTATAAACATTTGATTTTTTTTAATGCTGTACAGAATCATTTTAAACAATTCGTTTATTGTTGTACGACCTGTGAGAAATTTAGACGTTTAGCGTGTTATTTTCTTTTCTGCCCGCTGCTACTTAAATTGAACATTTTTTCCGTTTTTTTGATATTCTTCGCTAACCGGCTGTTGGGGTGCAGTTTCTTCGAGCCACTACCATCACCGGTATCCGCCTCTGCCAGCGCTAAGCCAACCTGAGGTGCGCCACGTTTGCCTTTGCGTGGTGTGGCCAGTGGCTTCGAGCCACCCTGAAATCTTCCGTAATCGACAGTACCGTAATCGAACGTTTCGACAGGTTTGTTGGAGTTTTGTCGTGAGCCCTGCGCGGCCGGCGATTTCGTCATGTTGCGGTGGCGCTGTTTGCCTTTCTTCGTCTTCGGTTTTCGCTCGTCCCAGCCGGCGTCGTGATGGTGCGAGCCCGCTTTCGAAGCGTCTTTGAACGGTTCCATGCGCCACTTTTGCTTCGCCGCGCTTGGACCACCCATATCGTTGCCGTTTGCTTCCGCTAGGTCCCGCTCGATAGCTGCACTGTCGCCGCTGACGTTAATTGCCAGCGGAAATGATTTTCGTTTCCCGTGCGTCGGGGTATTTGGTTGCTTTTCCTCCACGATGGTGGTGCCGTTGAAGCAAAGTTTTTCACCTATTTCGACCGCTTTGCGCACCTTCGCCTGCTCGAGACGTTTCAGCTGGTTCTGCGTCATCAGTGCGGTGGCCGGTTTATCGGGCTGCTTGTGGCCTTTGCTCTCCGCTGTCGGCGTTGCCGGAGCGGACTCCAATGGAATCGTACCGCCATCTGTGCTACTATCATCCAGACGTTTTCCTTCGCTGCCGGGTTTCAGCTGCTTGAGAACCGTTTGCTGTTTGTTGTAGTTTTCTTCATCCTTGCGTTCCTTCACGTGACGTAAACGGCACGTTTCGAGATATCGCTCGTAGGGTGTATTGAATTTGTTCCGCATAAATTTGCTGATATTGTCACCGCTACCGTTCGGTGTACTATCGCTGGTAGGCTGCCAAAAAAAAAATGAATACAGGTGGTAATTAAAAGTGTTCCCATTTTGTGAGCGTTTTTGTTTTTCCACAACTCACCACCGGGTTGGTGTGAAGAGTAATCAGCTTCGCAAATCTTTTCACGCCAACGTCTTTTTCGCTTAGGCCAATGTGACCACGAGCATTTATCGTCCTCTGTGAAGATAATGAGAGTGCGCGTTAGAATAGGAGCGACTTCATTTCCATCGTTTGGATACATACAATTTTGGTAATACCAAAAACACTTATATCGGCGGCATCCTTCACTAAACCCGATTGAACGGTTGGCTTCAGCGTGATGGCGTGCAGCGAATTCGTCAAATCACCCAACAGCGTCGGGTGGTTCGTACTTCCCATAACATCCGCATGCCCGGTGTCATCGTGCGGGCACACCAAGGGATTGTTAAAGTCATATGACGACTGTATTTTGTGTCTCGTGTCCGCCTGCAGCTGCGTCGTTTGCGGTTTATCGCGCGCTTCCGCCGGCAGATCGCGAGCCTTCAGAATGATCTTATGCAACGCGTGCAGATGTTGTCGAACAAGCGACGGAACCGGGGTACAGGAGGCTAAAATTCCCTGCATCTCCCTCGGCAGCTTGGAGGCTATGTCGAGTGCCATGTGCTGTGGCAGCACATACCCGGGCGATTCGTCCTCCAAGCGGGCCAGGTGATCGCGCCAGTACAGAATCTCCCGAAACGCGTACATCTGCCGATGGTCGAAGACGTATCTCGAGCGGCGATAAATGTTCATCACGGTGTCCTCGTTCATGCTGGGTTTCTGGTACCGCTGCTTGCAAATAAACGTCGACTTGTCGAGCACGGTCTGCAGCAGACCTTCGCCCTTTTCGAGCAACTCGTTCTTCATACAGTCGTAAATGTACAACAGATAGTGCGTGTCTTTGCGCGCGTACTCGACGAAGCTCCCCGGCAGCGGGCGGATGCGCCAGTCGGCCAACTGGAATGCCTTATCCGTGTCGATGCTGCAGTAGTGCTTCAGCAGGAACTGCAAACCGATGCGAGAAAACTGTAGCACTCGCGCCGCCTCACCGGTATCGAACATATTCACTAGGTATAGCCCCAGATCCCGCTGCAACCATTCGATGTCACTGATCGAACCATGCAGAACCTTCACCTTCTTTGGATCGGTAAACACTTCATTCAAAACGTGAAGTTCATCGCGCAGTGTCAACGCGTCTACGATGTAGTCCTTCTCGCGCGTAGACAGCTGCATCAGACAGGTGAAACCCTGAAAGCTGCGGTAGGAGTGGTGTTCCAAATCAATTGCGATTTCCTTGGCCAGCTTCAGCTCGCGCAAAAGGCCTCCCAGTGTGGTCTCATCATCGACGAACATTAGGTTAGTCTTTTCGATCGCTAGTGGTTGTTGAGGTGTGACGGGTTGGAACATCTCCTTGGCAGGCTTGAAGCGATCCAGCTCGAACTCGTACGGGTGCAGATAGCTGACGATGTTGCCGTCATCGTCGTACTCGGGTAACACGGCAAGCGGTTTACGCGAATTTGGTTTGTCGCGTATTTTCGGTACGAACGGGTTCAACCGTGAGTTATCGATCGGAAGCTTAAACTTTGATTGGGGACGGGCAATGTTCGTTCCGGTAATGAGAGTCGCCTTCACTGGTTCGGGTGCTTTCTGTTCGTTCCAGGCACCGCTTAACCGATACCGTGGCAGTGCTGGTACCTCAACCTCCGACTGCACAAGCATTGTTGGGGCTGTTTCGCCAACGCCTTCCATCGCGTCCAGGTTAGAGTTGATTCGCTCAATCAAATTATCATTAAACTCTTGTATCATTTCCAATCGTTCTTCCGCATCGCGTCTGCAGAGAGGAAAAAGAAGCGGAAAACGGGTGTATTAGCATCCACTTCCTTAATGTGTTTAGGACGTCTGTGCTCCTGCATGAACTACTCACCGCCGAATGTTGCCTTGGACTCCGTGCATTTGCAGTAGGTCCGATATTATATGCAACATTCGATCCGCATGTGATTCCGTAATTTTGATAAACTCTGCGTGTGCTGCATATAGGTCTCGGGACCGCCCCGATGGCATTGCGTTGGCTGCTTTCATTCCGGCCAAGATAGCACTCTGTCCTTGCTGTGAACATTGGAAACAAACAATAAAAAAAATGAACGTGTGTATTTTCTTTTGTGCCATAGGGCATTTGTCGGACAAGAGGTAAATAAACCGTGCTTACCTCGCAAAGCTGAAAGACGGGACAATTGCTGTCCGATGATGTTGACCCCGTTTCGGCTTCGTTATCGTCCTCGGTGAGATCGCAGATTTCTTCGCCCCCCTCTCGTTTTTTATCGTTCATTTTTGCGGCCATGACACTGAGAGTATCGCACGATGCAGCGCTAGGCAACGTGCTTTTGCGACGAATTTTGTGTTCAATTACCGTGGCAATGAAAAAAAAAATTCTTAACAACAAAATAACGTGCTACAGACGGATGACACTTCGCGAATAATGTGGAAAGTGAAGCGGGTTGGACGGTAGTAGTACCATTGTACTTCAGCTGTCAAATTCATTAGCACGTGGTCTATTTTAGAACGTGTTAATTATACAATATTAAGTACAAAGCTTTTGATAACCGATAATACAAGATAGACTAAAGGATAAATTGAATAAAATTATTTCAACTACGAGAAATGTCTAAATACGGTTTTCAAAAAGGACATAATCCATGTGCCTCAATGAGATGACAGCAAAGATTTCAGTGGTGCAACCTTTTGTGTTGTGTACTGTCGGCTAGATCACAACAAACGTTTGTTTGGTCGGTGAAACGAAACAACAAAATCGCGGTGTATCCTTAACATAAATTAAGAAATATTAGGTGGTACTTGTGCGTATTTACTATATAAAGTATGCCGAAAGTACGTAGGAGTAGGAAACAACCGCCTGAGGGATGGGAATTGATTGAACCAACGCTCGAGGAGCTGGAACAGAAAATGAGAGAAGGTAACATCGTAGCATGGTGATTTGTTTGCAAGCATTATTGCGGCGTCGTCACATCCATAACCGTATTTCGAATTTTATTACAGCGGAAACCGAACCCCACGAGGGAAAGCGTATTACTGAGTCGCTGTGGCCTATCTTCAAAATTCACCACCAAAAATCGCGCTACATCTACGACCTGTTTTACCGGAGGAAAGCAATTAGCCGGGAGCTGTACGATTACTGTTTGAAGGAAAAGATCGCCGATTCTAATCTTATAGCCAAATGGAAAAAGTCCGGCTACGAGAATTTATGTTGCCTAAGGTGCATCCAAACGAGGGACACAAACTTCGGCACGAATTGCATCTGTCGCGTACCTAAATCGAAGCTGGAGGAAGGACGAGTAGTCGAGTGCGTGCATTGCGGATGCCGAGGATGTTCTGGTTGAAGCTGTACCGCACGGATGCTGGTAGTGTTTAGCGGATTGAACGAAACTTTCAATGTATTGCATTGTGCGTGTACATTAAAGTGATTAAAACGAAATGTCTCTTATTTAACCATTTTTTTGTGTTTCATATATTCTAAAATTTGTAGTTATTGCTAAATTCCAAGTTCTTGAAAACTGTAAAAAGAATATGTGATCCTTTTGCTATGTGGCAAACGCTTTTTTTGCTAATAGTGCTAATATACTTTAGTTTTATTTTCCCTAAAAATCACATACCATTGACCTTCCTCTTCTTCTTGCTACAATTGGCCTTCCATACTGGAAATCCCCTAGGGTCCACTTTTAATACACCCAAAAAGTTAACCAATTGGTAGGCTCGACTATTTGGAGTCATATGCCAAAGACGATTTACCTGACTTTTACATTTTTCTCCCTCAGAACCGCTTGCATCTGGCGCATGATTTTCTTTCTATTGTAAGGTTGTTGCAGCATGTCGTCACAAAACAACATAACATTAAATATTTACGTGATGAATTAAGAATAACATTTAGATGTCTTTTCAAATTTTATTGATTTATTATTATTATATTATTATTTATTTATTATTCATTACTTTATTGATTATTATATTGTTACTTATGCATGCTTTTCTCTATGTATTGTTCATAAATGCACTAATTTATTATTATTAATTTATGGGAGATACAAAGTGCTAGTATTTTTGTATGAGTGTACCTGTGCACGCTAATGTATAGTTTGTGTAGCTTGGTAATACGGATGATAGAAAATATTAAAAATCTTATGCATTTATCCGCCTTTGATATGATAGTTGACTTGAAATCATCAATTTTAGCGTTATTGTATTCAAAGCTTATGTAGCTTGTATACGTTGGTGTCTCGGTATAGCCTTATACAGGTTTTGCTTGACCCACATCTAGTGAGATCTAGTTAATTACGGAATATGTAATGCAAATGTTAACTCGTTGCTTGAAGTGTATTGAGGTGAAGGTAAGTGTATTCGTTTATGTATAAAACGAACTGTCGAAATGTAAACCAACAGGTTTTCTTTTCTTTCAAATTGAGTTTGTCAAATAATATCCAGAGAATCTAATATATTTAAAGTCTGCATAGGATATGCAAATTTTGGCAAATATGAATAGCTAGATAGTTTATTAGTTTAGTTAGTTTTCCTCCAGGTACCTACACATGGGACTGGGTTTTGTTTACTTATGCGTAGTAGGGTTTGTTCGATTTGCTGATAAGAGTGATACAAATGATATACACTTCCTTTTTTACCATCCAAGCGCAATAATAATGCACGCTTGAACACAGTTGATCTACTACCAAGTTAGAGTAGTTCAAACTTTCAAAAACAATTGCTTTATAGTGCTTAATTCTTTTCAGTAGAACATGCACTTGATCGTTTAAATAATCAAATATGATATTGTTATCTATTACAATCTATTGTGCTAGGAGATATGAGAACTGTAATCTTTTCGTATATTCCCACTTCTCGGTGGGCTATACTTTTATACACTCATACTCATACAATCATGTATAGGTTTTTGAAATTTTGCTTGCGTTATATTGATTTTTATTATATTTTGTCAATTTAGTAGTAAGGATTCTTAAGATTGATTTTAAATAGTTACGGAAGTTCGATCGAATTGAAACGGTGGTGTCAACATACGAGCCCATAAGTAATTGGTTTTTTTGAAGCTGTTGACAAAACAGGGTGTCGATGCCTAAAATATAGTACGCTTAGTTGTGATAAGATATTTCCTCTGTGCCTATTTTGCTGGACTGCTCAAAAGCATCCTTTCGTTTTCCCACGATCGAGTTAACGCAACGATCGCTGTTCCTTTTTATCATCACATACCGTTACCGACAGATCGGCGACACGTGTAGTAATGCAAACTCCTTGTAACGGCTTCCAATGATCACTGCTTTCATCGATCGTGGGGACTCAGATATTCCATCTGAGAAGGCTAATTCATCCATTTTCAATTTTGCCAAATCGCATTACTTCGCCAATTGCATTACTGCACTGAATCGGCTACAGTGCCTTGAGCGAAGAGGGCGATACACAGTTTCATCATTGGACAATTTAACAACTGATTGTTTGAACAGCCCCTTGTTCTGGCCGGTCTAGTTCCACCAACAAAAAAAGGATGAAGGCCATTACCTATTTCCGCTCGACGCCTGTTCCTTATCGCTTGGCAGTCGCAACGTGCTCCAAACCCGAAGGGAAGTGCAAATCTTACGATTGCTGACATCATGACGAGAGAGAGAGAGAAAGAGAGCGAGAATGTGTGTGGACAATTGTGCTTGTTTGCCACAGCGACATAAGTAACATTAGGCCCCAGGATCAGGCCCACCTCCTCCCCATATCACCCCAACGATGGTCAATATTTGGCCAAGCTTCATTAAGACGAACGTGTCCAGTGTGTGTGCCCCTTGGCGGTGACGATGGCCATCGATTGCGAAAGTCGGTATTAAAAGAAATCCTACCCATTACGGGCGGATTTTCTAGGTACCCAATGTGGCGTTTCGAAATGGGGGCGAAATGAGCGGGCGTCTTACGGAAGGCGCGTAGGAGTGAGCCAGAAGCGAGATAAATTAACCGAATGGAATGTGAAAGGTTGCAGCAACCAAATTGCGGATGCTAAAACGACGACATTGTTGTTTGACAGTGGAGAAAAAAGGGAACCATCGACGCGGTTCTAGGAAAAGGCGTACGTTGGAAGCAAATTCTTCCCCAGCATTCTGTGCTGCACTCTGGATGAATGGGGTGGAGAAAAAAAAAGAAGAAAGAAGCGAATATATCGAAGCTTATCATACACGGCAGGGCCTCGGCGTGGTAGCCTCGTGGTGGTGGTGGAAAACGCCCGGGAAATCAACGATGATGGGTAACGATTACCGAACGTGGGCAAACCAGCTCGGGCCCATGGTTCCGGGGCTTGCTACAAAACGGCCACCCGGACCAGAGCTGGACGAGCGTGAATCGAATGGAGGACGTAACCGAAGCCAAACATTTTATCATGATCCATAAAGCTAACTAGTTCCTCAAACAATATGAAACAGCAGTAAAATTTAGGTCATATCACACAGCGTACAATGTGCCGTGAAACGTTCCTTGTCCGTCCAGCGCCGTGTTCCGGTGTTCAAATTCCCTATCCCAAGCTCGATCGGCCAACCACCACCATCAACCGCTCGGTTGCACCCGTCGTTTGTACCGTTGACACTAGTTGTTCTCTTGTGTTCGTGGTCAGGAGGTGTTTCTTTTTTTTCCCTACTTTGTGTGTCGTCCTTTCCCACCGATCGTGTGGGGATGGTTGCTGCTGCAAAAGGACATCCGAGCACATCCGAGCCTCCCACTTGCAGCAACGTTCTCGTCTCGTTTCGCTCTTTGTAATGGAAATATTAGCTTTTTATCGTTTTCGCTGCTCGTTCTCGGTTCTCGGGCTCGTCCAGCGTAGCGTGTTTTTTCGTGTTGTCCTTCTTTCTTTTTCCCACCCATTGCAGATCGAGTTCCACATGGCGAGGGCGTGCAGATCGATGTGCAGCGTTCTGGTGTAGTGTGGGACCGGTAACATGATGCGTTCAATTGATGGTTTTATCAAAATCCGACACCGGTGCGATACGAAACGAATCGATTTTGAAGCACTCCCGTTCGAACTGATTCAAGCGGTGCTCCAATTGGGAGCGGCACGAGATAATTACATTACAAAAAAGAAAATCTCTCCCTTATCGATTGGAAGGACGATTGGAAATGCTTTAACGGACAGTTGTATGGCTATTTTTTTCAAAAGGCTAGCGATACAAGCAAATTTTAATCTGTTTTTGAGACAAATGTGCTTTATCTAACACAAATGGAATAGGTTTTGGGCTAGACAGCAAAAGTAGCCATTTTCAAGTTCCTGTTAGTAAAAGCAAGTTAACCCTCGCGCGTTTCCTCCAATCCAACATCGACTTGTTCTTGAGGTATTATTCCGCAAACCTAATTTAGGCTTCAGCCGTAAGGATCAAAGATGGCCTGCCAAACCGGCTGTCGATCGCGTATATGTAGAAACCATGGCTTGCTTGGTTTTTCATCCGAGCTTCCTTTTTCTCATCATTCTCTCTGTCTTTCTCACTCTCTGAAGCAATGGATTGAATCATACGCGGGACTAACCACAATCGACCGTCAAACGACGAGCGCACATCGCGACGAGAGGATTCACTATATTTACACGACATCGGCGAAAAAAAAGAAAAAAGAAACGGTCCTCTTCTTCGGTGCGATATCCAACGATCCATAGGCGAGGTGGCACACACACCAAAAAAAAAAAAGAAAGAAATAGTCATAATCCATTAGTTATTGAAAAAGTTGGATCAATGTGTTTTTCCTCAAATACCCAGGGTCCAGCCGCGGGGACGCTATCGGGTTGCGTGGCGCACGGGGGCCAATTGCAAGCCATGATTTTCCAAACTCCCCCCCCCCCCCCCCCCCATCTTAACTCGAAACGTCACATTTGTGTGCTGGCCGCGGCACTGTGTGGATTGAGGGCGGAAGGGATTTGCTGTAAGGTTTTTCATCCCCCACTGTGGGTGCTTTCTTTTCGCCAGGACGAGGCGAGAAAATTGTACGAAGCTTGAGGGAGGGACGAGAACAGGGACGGAGGACATCTCGTGGAAAAAACGAGCAACGAGCATCACCGTTCGACCGGTCTTATCTCTAGTGCGAGGGTGGAAAAAGGACACGCAAGAACGGGCGCGCGCTCGCGCGGATCGCATGCAGGATGGCCATTGAATGGATCTTTCTTTTGCAAATCTGCGCCAAACGCGGAGGTTGACCAAAGCCGAGCGGATCGTTTCTCGTTCGTGGTCGGTTTCTTCTTCGTCGTCGTCCCCAGCAGGGATTACGGTAAGTGCGCCCCGCGGGAAGCACAACGCTAACGCCGAGGGTCCCTTTTTTGGCGTGGGTTACATTGCGCAAGACGGGCATCGGCGGAGGCATTGGCCGGATGTCGCCGCAACGATATTAGCCATTGTCAATGGCAAAAAGGATTATCGAATGTTTAACTGGAATGTTGTTCTACTATCGTTCCCCCCCCCCCCCCTTCCCCTCGGCCCTGCGGGTCCTTTTGTCATCCGAGTGTGTGCGTGAATGAATGGCTCGATGGACCTTGTGGGTGGGAGAAATCACACACATACACGCGGAAAAGTCAGCAATCGAGTTATCGAGCGCCAGAAAACGCTGATGTCGTCGAAGGGAGTGAGGAAGGGTATGGCCGAAACCCGGGGGGCGTGATTATGGAATTGATTATTTTGTTTGGAATTCTTATTCATTTCATAACCCATTATTAATGGCCACCCACAAGGGGGAGGCATTCGCCTGACAGAATGAAAACATTCCAGCGTCCTGCTCGTAACGCATTATTGAGGGGGTGTATTTATTGTTTAAATTATTGTTCGTTTTTTTTTCTATCCCGTCGTTGTGCCATTGTGGCAAGTGAGTGAGTGAGTGAGTGTGTCGAGCGCGTCGAAGGCGATGGAATTGTGTGTGGCTGTGTGTCACACAAAAAGCCGTTTGCTTAAATAATGGATTATCTTAAGCGAGGCGCGCCCTTTCATATGCGGCAACGTTTTTGCGGGTGAATCGTAAACGTGGGAAATTAATGGGTCAATCTGGCACACAGCTGCCATCAGGAATGGGCCGGGATGCTGTCCTTGAAGCGTGTAGAAGCGTGTTTTGCACGAGTTCGGTGATACCTTTAAGCCTTGGGGAAAATCTTTGAATTTATTTACCACCACTATATTGTGTTTGAGTAGTATCATTTGGTTCTTTGTAAGCTATTCGACAAGCCCAAATGATCTTGTTGATTGGAGCTATCGTTATAATTGCATCAAAGGTGTATTGGATACGAAGGATACAATATTGGTATGGGTATGTTAAAATATTCCTGCAAAATGGTGGAAAGATGATGCTTCTTCAAATTATGTAAAATAGGAAATTTGTGATATGGTGTTGGCTGTAATGAGGTGTTATCGTTTTTGATGCAAAACCTCGAATGTTCAACAGCTTTATGAATACTGTTTTCACAAACAAATATCCAACGTTCCTTAAAAAAAACGAAAACTTAAAGTAAAAGGTTGTTGTGGAAAAAGGCTCTTGAGGGTGTAATTTGTTAGGTGCGCTTTTTTTTTGCGTGCAATAATACGATACACATAGGTAACATTTTGTCAACCAGCTTATTTTCGTCAAAGCGCCCCAGCTTCTCGCAAACTCGTTCTGGTAGTTCACAGTAATAAAATGCTCCACCCATATCGGCATCCTTTTCCGTCGTTTATCGGCAGGTTGGGCGTTATGGGCGAAAAAATCGCCTTGCTGTTAAACGCTTCTACGATGGAACCCTCCGTATGTTGCACAATTTTTTTGCCCTCTCCATTCACGCAGCCCAAAACTCTTTCCTAATCCACAACCCGCAAAGAGGGGGAAATGTGTGAATTTTCCTATTAGCACCATTCGAGCGCGCGCTCGTGAAGCGCATCCGAGGTATCGTGTGTCGAAGATGATTGCCGAAGTTGATTCAAGCGCACATAAAATATTTATCTCTAATCAATTTAATAGATTAAAACATTACGATCCACAGCATCCAACCGGGCGGGCAACTGGGGATCCGCACGATCCGCAGTAACAGTAAATCACATTAATAGTCTGTCGTTTTTTCGTCAATCGATCGAAACACCATGGGCAAATGTTCCAGGGCGCGCGACAGAGTGCGGATGGTTAGGAGGCCCCAAAAACGGTTTTCCATCCGTTTTCGGCAGGGGGCATTATCTTGAAAGTTGTTAATTTTTAGGGCATTGCCGATAGCCGAGTGCCGCACCGGAACGGGAAACAAAACGCATGAAATTCCAGTCACGATGGCGCGTGGCTTATGACTTTTGGGAGATTATGTGCTCCCCCCTCTGGACGGATCGAAAATCCTGACGCGCCGTGTTTAAATTGTGCTTGTTTGCACGAAAAAAGGATTCAGCCGTTTCTCGCCAGTCCCGAGGCGTAATGTCTTAACTTTGCTGCAAATAGAAATTGATTTTTAGCTGATCGGTTGAATTAGCGTCATCGGTGCGGTGGGTTTTAGTTAAAAGCTATTTATTGCGGGGTTGAATCCCTTACATTTATCGTATGCTAGTTCTCACGCGATGAAGGTTTAGAATGTCTTCTTCAACTATGGTGCGTATTAGTTTCATTTCAAACATAAATCCACGATAAGTTTCAACTATAAATAGCACATGTATCGGTACGAAATGTGTGCCTTAAAAATACCTAACCGCTCACCTTACGCAGGCTGGTCAGTCAATATAGTTTAATAAATATTAAGATAAAAGTTTGTTCTGCCTGCTTCAATTTGTGGCAGTTACGCTACCTGGACTAGAGAGCAATGTTAACCACTAAAAAGCCGTTCAACACAATACGATCGGCCCCTCTGTTACGGGTCTTCGTTAACAAACAGCACCTTATCCTTGGGACGCAGGAACGCATAGTAAAACAGGAAGCACATCACACTGAACACACCGCTCACGATGATCGTGTGATGCAGGAAGTAAAACCACCAGGACTCGAACGCACCCAGATTGAACCACACCACCAGCATGGCCACATTCTCCAGCAGTACAATGCCGACGTAACCGATGTACCACCAGCGCACGTGTATGAAGCGGATTTTAAACTCCAGCAGCGAAAACACGTACATGTACGCGAGAAACGCGTAGAAGAAGTATCGCTCAAGTTTCTCGTGCAAGCGCACCTCGTACACGATGCAAGCGATCATGAGGAGGTAGTGATTAACGAACAGCATCCAGAAGTACAGCGGAAAGAACACGTAAAACGTCGACAGGGCCAGCATGCGCATCAGCAGGAACATCACCCAACCGGTGAACAACACCGACTTGCCAACCATGTCGTCCTGTTCGAGCCCAACGATCATTCGTCGACGTGATGGCAGCGATAACGCAACTCCATCGATCGTATCCGGTGCTGGTGTTTGCTTCTGTTCTGTCTGCTTTTCGTGATGCTTTTCATGAAACATGCGCTCGGGCAGTCTCGGTACGTTTTCCTTCAGAAAGGTTTCCGCATTGTGCAGGAGCATGTTACGGAATATGGACACCCGGTGCAGGACGCCGGTGTTCGCTTCCGGTGTTGGTGGGGGCAGTTTTTTGGGGATCGCGTCGAAGTTGTCCGGCTTCAGGTACTCGTCGTCACTATCGTCGGTGTAATTCCGCAAGTCCTCCACACTTCGCAGATAGTTGTCCATCTCTTTCAGCTCGTCCACGGTGTCTCGTAGCTTAAAGCTAACGCTTCGAGCGGAGACAGTGCCTTTAGCATCGACCCTGTCCGGTTCGGAGATCTCCAGCTTGTCGTCGTCGGTGAAGTTCACGTACGGATCGCGGTATCCTTTCGATTGCTGCCGGTTAAAGTTCACCACGTCGACGTTTAGGGTCTTTCGGGAGATGTCTTCCGGTAGGATTTCGGAGGGTTCGATCGAGTCCGGATCAACATCACTGCCGTATTTGGAGTAAAAGTTGCGCATGATGTTTGGCACGATCGGGTCCGCCTCAGGAGCGATGGATGGTGTACGCATGACCAATGTCGACTCCGCAGTGCTCGTCGTTCGAAGCAGTTCCTTCCGTCTCGTTGTGGTCTGCTCGGGTGTACTCCAGGGGTAACAACGACCGACGATCTTTTGGCTCTCGAAACGCTGGTACGTGGTGATGATGGTGGCCATCGTTAGAAACGAGAACACGACACTTATCACCTGCACCGTGACCGTGTCGTAATTCCGGAACATGCCATCACGCAGCAGAATGTACAGTTGGAGCATCATCTGGGGTGCCGCCTGCAGGAAGGCCTGCAGAAAGTGATACAACTCGCAGGGTGACGTTTCTACTATTTTAGCCACGGATTGAGCCCGTCCGTAGGTGTTTTTGTCGTGGAACAGTGCCTCGATGCTCCAGAAGATGCGCCTGTTGAAGCTGTTTGTCCACCAAAGAGAGAGAGAGAGAGCGAGTAAGTGAGTGAGCTTGTATGAGTCATAGCAGTCTTACCGGTAGAGAGCGGCCAATGGGAAGAACACCAGGATGGCGAAGTTGTGAAACAAAAACCACCCTGTACGTTGATCAAACCCGATCTCTTCGGGCCATCGTTCCGGGTTCGATATGATGGAACAGAAGCACACGATAGACGGTAAACAGATGAGGGAAAGTGTGAACCAACCCCATGACGTGTTGCCGTTATTAAAGTGTTCCATGGCCACCAGAATGTCGGCTGTCATCAGCACGATGTACACCATCAGTTCGAAGATCACTGGCACGAGAAACGTCACCACGAGCTGCGTGCGCGTCTTCACCGGGTAACCGAGCACCGATCGAGGAACGCCATCAAGAACGTCCATTTTGCAGTGCACTCAAAACGGGTTTGACGTTTTCCTGAGTTGACCGACGCAAACGGTGGTTGTGATATCTTTGCGTGTTGCGTGTTTTCGTTATCAAAATGCCGTGCTGACTCAACCGTTGTGGAACCCGGTGGGCGAGCGTGCTTTACCTCAACCGATAAGTGAATGTACGCGTTCGTTCAGGTGCATGGTTAGAGTGTGCGATTATTTTGTTTTGCCGGAGATAGCAAACACGACCGCGATAGCGTTCTGCTGGTAGAGTGAATTGCCCCACAAGGCGGAGAGAAAAAAATGCGCTTCCCTTGTTGAAGTCGTTTACAGTGCTGTGTTACATCGACAGCCGCCCCGACGGAGTAGGCTGTAAATTACGTATTGATATCTTCGCATGCATGCTACTTCTGTAGGTATAGAACTAGTAGGCCATGGTTTTCAGTAACACCGGGGCACTACGGGGCAGCCCGGAACAAACCACGGTCATAAATATTTTTTTCCTAACTAAGCAACAATTTACAACAAAACAGGTTCAAAAGCGCTTTTGTAACAAAACTAAGCATGAATTGAAGTTTTGGACATCCAGAGTTTTCTTGGTTTTCTTGGTTTCAGGTTCATATTGGATCAGTCCCTATAGGTGATTATGTCATTGTCAACGATTTTTGCTTTGATTTTGAATCCTAAGCAAGCTAAATACTTTGTTCGTTTCAAAAACACTAGAAAATACTAAAACAAAATATAAAAAATGCTTTGCTTGAGGTTGTTTATATTTTTCATGTTATATTTTCTCATTTTTGGCATTTTAGTGTTATTTTTGTACTTACTATACAAATTCCAGTAAAGTAAAGGTCTGTATAGGTAATTATACAATGTACTTTGTCAATGCATTGTATCTAACTCAAATTTAAGTATTAGATGAATACACATGCACCTTACGACAGCAAATGTCGTTGAGGGCATGTATTGTTTACCGCGGTTTTACTTGTTTTTTAGTCATTTCATAGTCAAGTTTAAATTAAAGGCTGCACATAAGTAAAAGTTATAGGAGACCTTCTTTTTCAAAAAAAAACATGCTGTGATTCAATTGTTCCTTCTTGTACTTAGTGGCATCTAGTGCCTGTAACAGCAGAGTAAACATATACTAATTGGAATCAAAAAAGTGTTATATTAGATCTGAAAAGCAACTGAAAAAAAGAAGGGTTACAAAACAGCAAGGATTTCATATCAATCATATGAATTTATTCAAAGCTATGACTAATGAAATGTGCAAAAAGTTATGTTGTTGATGAAACATAAAACAATACATCCATATGAAAAGTATATATTATTGTCAATATTCTGCTGCACTATACACTGAAGTCTTTGCTGAAGTCAATTTTTACTGCACTATACACTGAAGATCATAACATAACAGTTGTGTAGATTGTAAATTTCAATATAGCAAAATACTTAATAGAAAGGATGAAACATACTTTCTACGAATCGAATAGTTTAAATTTCAGACATTGATGCTTATAAAATGGTTCAATGCTTCTATGGTAAAGCTCTTGCGCATCAATACAGTACATTCATGCTCCTTAGGTTTGGTACTACAGTGCGTATACCAAACATTTTCAAGTCCATTTTTAACATATTTGCGGTTCGAAGTGGCACCATTACATTTTTATATGTTAATATATGTTTTAGGAAAAAATAAGAAATAAACAGTGGTAAACATTTTTTTTTCATTATCAAAGTTGAAAAACGTAATTTGTTTTCGGGGTTTTATGTGGTTATAGCCCAAAAAGTATATTTGTATCAAAACTCAAATTTTTATTTTATTTTACGGAAAAGTATATTAGTTTGTGTTTCTACTGCTATATATAATATACCTATTTTATACCAAAAAATACTACTTAAATAGTCAGTTGAATTGTGGATACTGAATCGCTCCTCAATCCCAGGAATGCTCCTCAAATCTAGTTATTTACAGGACCGGCAACTAACTGCCATATGTTCGCTATCTAGGCTAAATACGCTATATTGTGAATCGTAAACGAGCCCTAGGCTTGATAAATATATTATACCATAAATGGTCTGTTGTGTTCAATGCGACATTAAATTTTATAATACCTGATTACCCCTCGTAATAAGCATTATACAATGCATGGTATGCTTTCTCCTGTAACTTGTATTCACAGTATTGGAATTGTGTTGAATTTTTTTCAAGCTGCATTCAATTCAATTTAAAATTCCAAAGCTTCATCTGGCTGTTGGATAAAAATGAATTGTTGAATAAATACATATACTTTCTGATGAATGATATCGTCGGGATGCTGTTATCAAACGCATTCTGTATTTTTGAATACAATCTATAAGGTGTATGAACTGAATTTGAATAGTCATGTACGCAGTTTCAATTCAAAAATCGTTCTATAATAAAAAGCTGTGGTCACAAGTTGAATAAAGCATTTTTCGATTATTTTTCGATCCACGGTGCCTCAAAGAGAACTTGCAGCTAACGAAAAGCATTTGAAACAAAACCGGGTTTCGACTGCTGATCGGTATCATTGATATTGGATGTAAAAACTGATATCACAAATATCTACCGATACCGCACGAGGTGCTCAAATGTCATGCAGTTTTCATGTTTCGCTGTTTTAAAATTTCTCTCATTTGATAGCCGCTTTCGAGTGAATGGAATGGATCAAATGAAAATTACACAAAAGTTGGTTTATTCATTTTATGCTTCCGTAATAAATAAAAACCGTAGAACATTACAAAAAACTTGAAACAGCGGGTTGTAAAAATACACAGCATTAATATCATTCGACAGCATTATATCGTTTCCGGGGAAGAGCAGCGCAAGATAGCGAGCGTTACGGGCGATTTTCACATTACACAGTTTTGCAAGCTATTTAAATCAATACCAATCAATACACATTTTAACCCCTCGCCAGCAAAGCACCCACCGCAAGGCTCGTGCACGTCCGAGCGATGCAACGATGCAGCTGTTGAATAGCTTTCGGCAATCAACATAAAGCACAATCAAATGGAATTTAATTTAGTTGGGCTTTGCAGCCCTCACACCGGGGCTCACAGGCAACCCAACCGACTGGGTCGGAACGCTCGCCGGTGCCAGTTTCCAGTTTCATTTAATTACTCGACTCGATTGGAACACTCGATGGCACAACACACGCACACACGCACACACGTACAGCAGGAGCAGGAGCAAGGAGCGTGAATTCGACAATTCGGCATTAGCCGCGGCCCCGCTTGTCGACCTCATGTGACAAACCCTGGCAGTCGATTGGCCAAAATGGGGTGAGCGCTGCAGAAAACGATCGAAAAGGGGATTGCTTTTCGGGGGAAATGTGTTTTCCCGGGGCTTACAGGGCTCACGATGAGTGTGTCGTCCCTGGCGCAACAGTTGTGCGATAGGCCAGGCAGGGCCAGCCAGGATGCATGGAAAAATGCAGCCCCTCATCGGCTCGTTTAGCCGGCTTAGGTTGCCGGCTCAGTAAATTCGGTTACGCAAATTGGCCCACCTTTTCGGATGGTTAAATCATTGACCGGCGGGGGTTGATTTTGATGTGCTGCCAACTCGACTGAACTACCCCGTATGTGTGTGTGTGTGTTTCGATGAGCCACTTCTCGATCTCGGCTGCGAGGAATTACGAGGAACGACCGGTCGACCGCTTTCCATCGATGGGTTTTCACGTTGGCGCTTCCGTATGCCGGGGTTTTTTGGGGACGTTTTTTTTGTTTTTTTTTGCGATCGTCCGGGTTTTGTTTGGCCAGGGTTTTCCTCCCGCTCGTAAATCGCTACCAAGAATCGCATAAATTTTGACAGCGAACGCGGATTTTGGAGAATCGCTTCGGCCATTAAATTTATAAGCCACTTTCGTGTCATGCGTTTTGTCTGGCTGTTTGCCCTTCCGGTGATGGGTTTGTTTTTCTTTTTTTGGTTTTTGTATTTTTCCCAGCACTCGGTACACACAGCTCGGTTCCCGCCCTCAATCGGGGTTTTGCCCCATCAAGCTGAGAAGCGACCCTGGCTTTGTGTGACGAGCTCTTGAGCGATTATCGGCGAAACTGGCCGTAAGCAAGCAATGCCAATCAATGGGCAGTCGGGTAGTTATAATGCCAGGAATGCCGGCACACGCGACGGGCCATTCGGCAAGGTTTCGGGCTAATGTGTTTTCCCGACGCCCGATGGATAAACTAATAAAAAATCTTATTTCCTGACCGGATGTCGATCGCAAAACGGCTCCCAACTCGCTTCACCCGTGGCGGTGGGATTTATTTTATGAACCCCTCTCGTTAGCCGGAGACAAAAGTCGAAAGTTACACAATGGAGAACTGCATCGGGATGCGGCCCCAAACATTGATTAACATTTTTATGGGGATGCTGATGGGGGGGGGGGGACCCGATTCCGGTCCGGAAATGGGGTTGCATAGGGCTTAAGCCGATCGTTATTAGTAGCTGCCGGTGGTGACGTGAGTGGGTTTGGAAATTGAAAACTCCGGAAACTACTGCACGCGGTGCCACCGTATGCAGTGACAGAAGCAATGTCCGGTGGGAGGATGTTTATTTCCGTCGTCCTCAGGTGCAAGGTTTGACCGATAAAAGCAGCTCAAAAAAGGTTCAGTGGGTTTGCGTGGGTGCATCTGTGCGGGTTGCTGCAAATGCGTTTTGTTTTTCTCACCAAAAACTAAGACATCTCCAAAACAAACGAACAAAAACGCTGCTTATCCTTACGCAAATGACTCTCGATGGTTTTCGAAGGTTTTCATGTGCCACCAGAAAACAAAAAATAAGGTAACTATACTCTGACCGCATTTCCGTGTCACTCACACCAGCTGCTGGCCGTTGGTTTTTTTTTCCATCGCAGTCGGTTGTCTCCTTCGAGCGTCTACGGTGGAAAACTGGCTTCCCTTTGTTTTTTGTGCGATGGAAAATAAAACAAGCACTTGGAATACGTTTCGTTTTTGTTTTCTCTTCTGTTTTATTGCAATCAAATGGGCCACCTAAAACAGCCCGAATGCTAAGATGCTTAATAGTGTTTACAGGCCATAAACCAGGACATGGGTTCAATAAATCGCACTCGAATTGATGGGCTTCTCCGTTCTGGCGAGTTCTCGATCTCCGGTCGGCCGCCAGCGAAAGTGCGGATTTTTATGCGTGTTTTAGCTGTTTCGATGTGTGGCCGCTTCTCTGTGCCACAGATTACGGTCCCGGCCCCGAGCTGGGGTGCAGTACTTTTTCCGGACGCTTTTCTCTCGTTCTCGCGCGCGCACTGTGAGGGAGCGAATTTTCCGAGCGTGTAGACGGTGGATGGCGCGGAACTTAGCGCTGGACCGGCTAAAGCTGAGCGTGGGTGGGTTTTGCGGACGCCACGCATCGTCTGTGGTCTTTTTTCGAAGACGTCTCATCAAATCACCAGCGGTCATAATCGAATTTTGCTGTTTATTCAGCACTTTTTTTTTGCGTTCCATTCCGGCCCAACTAACTGTAAAGCCCATCAAACCTTCGTGGCAAAGGGACACTCAGGAGGGGTTGAGGGCTGAGGGAAATAAAAAATCCCCAATAAGCCAGCCCCGGCAAAACGCTAACGATGTTTAAATCCCACTTACTGGCTAGGTGCCTGCCGCCCCGGATGGTTGAGTTTCATTTTAAGCGTTTCGAGCCGCCACCGACCGGTTTCGATCTCGAAGGTTTCGCGCGATAGTGACCATTTCCGGGGCCATATTGAGTCCTCGCCGGAGGGCGCCTCGGAGAGGACGAAGCGTCTAATAATTTTCTACGCATTTATTGTCTTGCTTCGTTGTTGCTGGTTCCTTTTTTTTCGTGGTGGGATAGATAACGCTTTGGTGGCGAAGCGAACAGATTGTGTGCGGCTTGGTTGGGTCTTAAGTAGGATAATTCAGAGCGGAGTTTCGATCATTTGCTGGCGCCTGAAGCAATCGCACCTAATTTTGGGCATGTGGTAAAACGCTCGCAAATTAAAGCACAAACAGAGCTCAACGCAACTAAAATCACGTCCTGCGTTGCGGTTTTTAGACAACTCGTTCGTGATTTCGCAATTTGCCACATTGTGGTTGTGCAACTTTGATGCGGCATGCATTTTCATTCGGGATGTAATTTTGAAATTCAACGCAAGCTCTCGATTGCACATGATTAATCACAAGCAGGACTACATTGTTTCATGTAAGCTGCTACGTACCATTTGAGCTTGAGAATCAAATGTATGAAGCGTAAAGCTCTCTTGACGTGCTGCAAAATGGTAGTGTAGTGGAAGTGTTGCGAAGTGGTTTCATGGAATTCGTTTGCACGTTTCTATTATTTTCGAATCAATCCATGATCGATCGATTTCATTTGAGGTTGCGTAATTTTGTGTTTATGAGGTATTGTGTGGTCGACCACTTCGTAATATTTGCCTTGCCATGTGAACTGTGTAGAAATTCTTCTCCTTCCAGCACGAAGGCACATCCGAATGTGGCCACCCATCCGTTAGGATGCGGTAAGGACATGTAACAACCTACCCCCATTGGTTGGACGGATCTATCGCTGGATAGATCCCGGACATGCCGCCATATGGCTCATGCCGCGCTGGAAGCATATGGCCATCGGCACGATGATGACGATCCGATAGGGCAATTTGGGTAAACCGAGACACCAACAGTGCTAGTTTGATGGAGCATCCCCGGGTTTGGCCTTCGCTTCCGGGACAGCTCGAGTTCAAGATGAATGGGCCGAGCCAAGAAGACGTTTATCGACCAAACCTGACGCGCTTGGGTCCGATTCGTCATCGGACGAATCGTCCCGCACGCCACACGTCCAAGGTCTTCGCCACGATTGATGGATGCGGTGATGACTGGAGAGAATTTCGGTGTGTTCCGCTGAAATCGATTCCGCAGCTAGAGTCGTTTTTCTTGTTTGCGTTTGTTTGCCTTGCAGTGGTCAACCTGACAAACCTGGGGCCTGGGAGGGGTACTAACGCTGGTAGAATTCGCACAAGAAGCAGAAGTTATGAGTCATTTGCTTGCTATAATTTAAAGCTTTTTCGATGAGAGAAAGATAAAGTATAAGAACACATTTAAGAATGTTTGTTTTATGCTGAGTGTTAGATATACTCACATGTCCCAGAAACGAAGTCCCAGTGCACTAAGGGGCAGCCCGGAACAAACCGCGGTCATAATTATTTTTTTCATAACTAAGCTACAATTTGCTACACAATAGATTCAAATGTGCTTTTATAACAAAACTAAGCATTTTTTGATGTTTTGGACATCCAGAGGGCGCCACTGTGCACAGTTTTTCCTTGTTTCAGGTGTATTTTGTATCAATCCTTATAGGTGATAGTGTTAATGATAATGTTTTTTTATTTGAATTTGAATCCTAAACATGTTGAATGCTTTAATCGTGTCAAAAATACAATAAAAAAACTAAAAAAGTTTCTAAAAAAATAATTGCATGAGGTCATATATATCATATCACATGAACCCTATATATCTCTTTTTTTTTGGTATTTAAATTGTATTTTTGTACTTAATATACAAATTCTTAAAGGTAAAGGTGTGCATAGGTTATTATATTATCTACTTTGTCAATGCATTGTATCAAACTCAAGTTTAAGTATTATATAAATGCACATACACCTTAAAATTGCAATTGTCGTTAAACGCAAATATAAAACCAACATTGATCAAAATGTTAGTTTATAAGGAAAAAATAATCAATTAAAAGATATTGAAAGCTTCACTCTTAGTAGCTACATTGCAAATTATTATGTTTCTACTCCGTGAAAACAATTTTGATAGTACAATAACATAATCTCATTTTATGTTTGCTAGAGGTAAAATCATTGCTTTTCTGAAACGTTCACCTTGCCAATATATCTGCTTCCTTCTTATGCAAATTTGATTACTATTAGTCTGTAGTCCTATTTCTTGTAGTTCGATTTATCCTTCTTGAGCTTAATGATATCTAGTGTCTGTAACAGCAGAGTAAATATATAATCGTTTGCAACAAAAGGGTAGTATATTAGATCTGAAACCATCCCAGTTGGGTTACAAAACAGCAAGGATATCACATCAATCATATCAATTTATACGGTGGTGTGAGTAATGGAATATGCAAAAAGTTATGTTGCTGATTAAACATAAAATTGTCCATTTACATTTCGTTAAACATTAAAGGAAATATTATTTTAAAAAAGCAAAGGAAAATCATACTTTCGATCAAGTTAATATTCTCTTTAAGTTGAATTTTTCTGCACCCTACTCTAAAGATCATTGCATTGGAAATAAACAATTTTAAACATTTTTGTAATTCATTACCAAAGTTGAAAAACATGATTTTTTTTAGTTTTTTATTTAGTTATAGCCCAAAAACATGTATTTATATAAATTTTATAAATTTTGTTTTACTTTAATTCAAAAGAAGACTAATTTATGTTTCTAATGATATATAATTTATCTATTTTACATCTCAATGTACCATTAAAATAGTAAGTTGAATTGTGGGTACTGACTAGTTGAAATTTGATCTTTTTGGCAAGCTTTTTTGACTTTGGAGCTTTGTATCTTCGAAAATATAAATGATAGAAGTCTACAATTTCGGAATTTTCTTATTTAACTATCTGACTTTCAATCGGCAGTATCAGATTTAGCAAAAGCGAATAAAAAAAATTGGACTTATGACCGCCCTTGCCCCTACGTGCAGTGTGGTGTAGTACAATATCTCTACAGTAAAAATGTCGTTAAATCGAAAGTGCTAACTCACAACATTCGATGAATATCTTTTAAATATTGTAATTTATATTTTTAGTAGCATCAACCTTCTCAATTGCATTTTATTTTTTTTTAGATTTTATCTTCCTCTCATCGAAAAAGCTTTATGTTATAGCAAGCAAATGACTTCTTGAGCGAATTCTTGTGAAATAAAATACCAATTGTCGGTTGTATTTTATTTGTACAAATCATCAAGTTAGGAGAAGTTAATCACGTATTGTATTTCTATTATTTTTTTAGTTTTGATTAATAATTCATTAGCTTATAATATTTAATGAATATCTTTTTAACATTGTTTCGACATGTATTGTATTGACCTTTTTTATATTGTGTATCGACAAATCATTGAGTTAGGAGAAAATTATGTTATCGATTAATACTCCTAATACTATTGTTCTTTTTAATATTGATTAACAATTTATTGTCTCATAACATTTAAGGATTTTTTTTTACATTGCAATTAATATTTTTAGCAGTGTGAACCTTTCCAATAGTGTTTTATTTGTCTTATATCGACAAATGATGGAGTAAGGAGAAATTATTATCATTGATTAATAATGTCCCATGATAGCTTACAGATCACTACAATTTTTTAGATCTGCAACTTGAAGCCCACATTCCTGTAGCAATAACTACTCCTTGATGGATGGACGAGCGAATAGTTCGTGAGTCGTTGTAGATATCAATGAACCTATAGAACCAGAAAGTGAAGTGTTGTAAGAAATACAGTAAATGTGATCACCACCAAAAGTTGTTCCTCCAATTTGGTACCACCTACATGTTGTGCAATACTTTACACGGCTCGGTAGCTTCGGAACGGAACGGCGGCAAAAGTGTAAAACTAATGCCCCCACTGAAATCAACCATTATGTGGTCCTGTGCAAGGTATTTCAAAAGAGAGTTCCACGAACGATTTAATCACACGAGCTTGATTTAATTCCGTTAAGTTCGGGTCTATTTGTGCGGCGCGCGTCCAGCTCGACCGCTCGACAGAAGCCACCCAGCCACGGTTAGTATGAGTCGAGTAAATGGGTCGTGTAACTATCTCAAATCAAATATTTACATTTGATTATGGAAAGCAGCGCACGGGCAAAGTTTACTCGTCAGCGCGACACAACCGTGGACGACCAGGACGACCAGGACGACCATAGCATGGCAGGACTCGAGCGCAGTCCTGCCGCGGGATCGTGTTTTGCGGTTCTCGAGAGGTCCACGTAATTAACTTGGTTAGAGCAGCTAGCGCCGTCCGGGATGGGCTATCGTTAGGGGTCCACAGCGATTGGAAGCCGCCAATAGCGCCGCCAACTTGCGAGCTGGCAACCGGGTTGGCCTCTTGTCGTGTGCGTCATAAATCTGACTAATCCCAAACACCATTAAGCATCGTCATTAAGCTCCCGGGACCGTGTGAGGGCTTTGAAGGGAACTGCTTTAGAAAGTATCAAGCTTTAGCAACACCGCTCGCTGAAACTGTGGGCAAAAAATGTGAACGATGGAGTTGCATAAGAGCGCGACCAAGTGGTACTAATGCCGAGTCGATGGACTCGAAGGGACCGACTCCGGGAGGGCTGCTGTAATTGTACAACAAATCAGGGGTTTAACGGTAGCAGCCTGAAGTATGGTAACACTGCTCGAACTATTCACACTCGTATTGGGGAATTTTCTGAGTGCACCTTTTTTTGTTTGTATCACATTTAGTGACCGCGTAAAATGTACTTCATTAACGTCATTAGAGTAAGTTTTATAAATTATGCATATAATTTAAATGAACACACATAGGCAAATGTATTGCCGTTAGTTGCTAATGTTTATTGATGGAAATGCAAACATTGACACACCAAGCTTAATCTACATATAACGAAAAAAGAATCATATTGCGATGGTAAGCCGTTGCTAACAGATTGAAAAATAAAACAAATTTGTAAATTTTTATGAGGTAATTTAAATTGCCATAAATAAATAAATATATATTTTGACTATTTTGTAAGCCAGCTAAACCATGATTAATACTGTTGGTGTTGTTTTTTGGCGTAGCTTTGGATCATAAATTGTGTTAATTGTTAATCAAAAACTGTTGAAAACATCAGAGCCGACTTAAAACTATTTGAGAGAGGTTATGTTGCAAATTTCGAGGAAGCAAAATGTTCCTTTATCGTAGGAGGCCATACTTCAATTGTTTGAATGAAAAAGAAGCATATTCGCTTGAAGAAGATGAGTGTTGGTAACCGTTTCGCTATTTTTGTTTGGAAAACGAAAAATGAAAAAATAGCCGGGAAGGGCGGATGAGAATTTGAGCGATTTTTTTTGTCTTAGATTAGTTTTTGTAATTTTTTTCTATGAGTTTTTAAATGAGTTATATGATTTCAAAACATCTTTCAAGCTGTACAATCAATAGAAGGTTAATTAATTCAAAATTAATAAATAATAACTGTCTTGAATCCTTGAATCCATGAAATTGAGTGATTATTGCATCGCGTACAATTTATCGCAATAGTTGAACCACATCGCACCAAATAATCGCAAACAATATCGCAATAGGGAAAACCACATTCATCTATCGACATACAATTACAGCAGTAAAATAAGAAGATAACGCAGAAAAAGAAAAGTTGATTGAATGCTGCCAATTCGTGAAGTTACACCAACGAACCCTATCACATTCATCGATATGTTTCGTTTGCAATCGGCACTGTACCACGACACGACAAACAGTACCAAATTGGGATAGGATTTAACGAAAATTTGCGTGCAAAAAAAAAAATAAATAACGCATCCCAGATAGTGCTCAGTCAGCACGGGCAGCGATGGAAATCTATCCCGAATAGCTCTGTTTTCCCAAGCTACGCCGCCATGTCGTGCTGGCGCTGATTGCAGAATGATGACTTCATGTGTTGCCACGTACGCGATGGCCACATTGCATCCGATGCGTTGCCGTTATTACTACCAGCCAGGCGCGTCCCGTGTTTGTGGTGGGCGGGTGGTGCGTTATCCTTGCGCTGCTGGTTGGGCGCATATTTCAGGGCACAGATTACGAACCCATTTACCAGGGTGGGTGGTGAGATCCGTTTTTTCTCCGTCTCCCGAAACCACGCTGACCACCACTGCAACACATGAAGCATGATGTGTATGTGTGTTTAATCCGTGATTGTGTAGCCCTTCGATTTGACGGTGGTGAGTAGACGGACAGTGAAATGGAGTAGAAATTGAGACAAAAAAAGCAAAAACACACCACAAACAAACGCAAACACCCAGCACACAGGTCAAACGTCATGCAACCCATCCCTTGTCGTTTACGGCACGAAGCTCGGCAGATCGCTCGGTGGTGATTGTTTTATCGCGATTAAATACTTCCCACCCAAAAACCACGATGGCGTCAAACCGCAGCCGGTCGGATGGTTTCACCGTGAGATGATGTGTGCCGATTGGGGGAAACGAATGGATTCACGCCACCGGACCCTTCGGAATCGTCCGTCCGAGTCCGTGTGTTTTTATTTCGCCCGCGGATCGGCCGCACGAGATATTTGCCATCATTTTTGTTTTATTTTTTTTTTAGAATCTCCCCCACCGGGTCCAGATCCAGAGCAACGGAACGGTCCCGAGTTCGGTGAGAAAAATGTGCCGATATGATTTACGCTTCATCTCTCATCGTGTTTTATGGCCAGTGTCGGAGATTTCTGCCTTTCAGCTCTCGGTCGGAAAATGGTGTACGCGTTTGTCATTTGCTGAAAGTGCCTCATTTCTCTGCCCTACGGCTGCGTATACCCCCCGCTGGGTGGGAGGTAAAGGATGGCTCTTGTTTTTGGTTTATGAATTTGTTCATGCACGATATGGTAACAGTTGTGGAGAGCCAGAAAGAAGTGTTGTACACGGATGTGTTACTTTTGCAAAACAGTACAAGTTGTGTTATACAAATATACGTTGCATTTTATTGTGATATTTATCTACAGCTTTTTGGGAGGGCTGCATATTTTAAGTCTAATTCATATGAGTCTCAGTTATATTAGTTAAATAAAAATTAATATTTTAAATCCATAAAAGAAACCTTATGCTGCAAGCTGGATAAATTGAGGTTTCAGGATTCAGTAAAACAAATAAAATAATTATGTACAACTCATATGAGTAGAAAAATAGTATAATTGGAAACTCAGAATAATTAGAATGATAAATAAATTAGAGTTAGAATTATTATAAGAAAAGCATAAAAGAATCATAAAAAGAATCAGAAAAGCATAAAAGCATGCTGCAAGCTGTATAAATTAAAGATTCAGGATTCAATAGAACAAATAAAATGATTATGTACAACTCATATGAGTAGAAAAATGGTTTAATCGGAAACTCAGAAATATTAGAATGATAAACAAATTATAATTAGAATTATTATAAAAAAAGCATAAAATAATCATTATGCTGCGGGCTGGATAAATTAAGGATTTAGGATTCAGTAGAACAAATAAAATAATTATGTACAACTCATAATAGTAGAAAAATAGTATTATCGGAAACTTAGAAAAATTAGAATGATAAACACATTAACATAAGAATTATTATAAGAAAAATATAAAAAACTCATTATGCTGCAAGCTGGATAAACTAAAGATTCACGATTCAGTATTAAAAATAACATAATTATGCATAACGTATTGTAATTAATGCAATTGTATCATCAGAAACTCAGAATAACAACAAACAGTAGATACATTAAACGTATGCTTACGTAATTCATACATTCCACTTACTTAACTTTAACAGTCATCCGACTCCGAGCTTGACGCGGCCATCGATTCCATTCCGGTTCCTTCTACCCGTACCGAAGAAAAGATAAAGCCCGATCGGAAACCGTAACCGAACGCTCAGCAACTTGCAAACGGGAGCAATATGGTAACCTAATTCTAATAATCTATTGGGCTCGTCTACGTGTTCCCTTTTGCTCGGTCAATTCCGTAACTTACATTTGCCATCGCAGATCGTTTCCGGCTTCTCCCACCCATCTCCTCGGGTGGGTGTGTTATGCGAAATCGAGGCAAAATAAAGCGCCACCCACACGACATCGCCGATGCCAGACTTCGGAGACGCAGGAAGAAACAAAAAATGGAATCATATTTATTATCAAACTGTCCCACTAAATTTGAAGGGGCCGCTCTCGGGCCGTCACGGAGCGTCACACGAAAGCGGACAAGCCCGTACCGAGCCGGATCGGATATGGGAATACTTCTTCACCGTCCGTTCGATCATTGAATCCGGTGCGATTTAAATATTAATGAAAAATTTCCGGCTTCCTCTCGCCGCCGCCGGGTTCGGGTTGCGGCGTAAGCGTTCAGTGCGGCGTGTGCTTTTTTTTTTCTTCTCCTCCCGATTCCCGGCGGCAAAAGGATGCGTCCGAGAAGGGAAGGGCGCAGAAAATGGCGCCGGTCGTGGCGTAAGGGTAAGGGGTGATTTTTTTTTTCGCGCCAGAGTGCGAAGGGAAATCACGGCTTGGTTGCGTGAAAAATTTATTGCGATTTCAGAAGTAAATTGGAAAAGCAATCGTGCGAATAAATTACGCTATCAAAGGGAAAATAGACAACCAACCCGCCAGCCCGGCCTCAGCAGTAACTGGATGCGTCGTGCGTGTGCATCCAAATTCGGTGCTTTCCCATTGCTTTTGGTTTTGTTGTTGTTGTTGTTGGGGGTGGGAGGCGGACGAGCTAACGGGACGTTGGAGAAAGGAGGCGCACGAGTAAGCCGTATATGCTGCAGATGAACGGCGGTTATAACGGGTGTAATAAGCTTGTGGACCCGGTGGACAGGGCAATTGTTGCCGGAAACGTGAGTTTGATTTCGCGCTTTGGACCCACGGTGTGAAATACACGTGTTTGTTAGATTTATGCTTGTGATCGGAGCGCTGGGGGAAAATATCAACACCACGGAAGTTTGGAGCTGTTTATTTGTGTGCCGTAAAGAAAAAAGTGTTGTTCGGGTGTGTTTTGTTTTCATTTGTATCATGTTCGCTTGTTAGACGGGTGAGTTTTTTTTTCTAAGATTATGAGATTAACCTACCATTGCGAATGTGCCCACTGAAAGACTCACTGAAACCGGATAAACGGTGTTTGTGGGTCAACATTCAGAAAACAACGGACAGGTGGAAAACTAAAGCACCATTCTGAGAGCTTCCATTTACAGAAGCAACGTTTCCGCTTCTTCCCAAAAACCATGCGCCCAGCGTTCTGATTTCGATGTCTAATGACCAATGACTCCCCCCTACACCCGGGCCGGAAATCAATTCCACCACCCACTGATTGTTTTGCGCCTCATTTGTCGCTTTTGCAGAGGGTGGGGTGAATTTAATCTGCCAAAGCGACACTAAACGACGCAAAAGGTGGGCAGATATGTGGGCGAATGTGGCTCGAAGTCGAATCGCTGGCGTGCGTCCGAAAATAGCCCACCATTCCAACCGATCGGCGATCGATCCGGCCGGAACCGTAGCGGGAGACGGAACACATCCGGAACACTCGGCGAGAAGAGCCACGGGGAAATTTGTGCCTCCGATTGAAGATGTTTATGGTGCTTGCAGGCGGCGCAACGCTGGCTGCGCTGGTTGGTGCCTGGGAACCGCATTCGCATGCAGAACGGTATTGCATCATCATCCAGATGGCTCGTCCGTCCGCTCGGTGGATCCGGTGGGTAGCGTTGTTCTTTAATGATATTTTAATTGCCTTCATTTCACACGGGACTGCTGCTGCGCTGCCGAGAAATCCGATGGCAATCAGCGCGAGGGCGCTTCTTTTGCGCTAGTTCGTTCGCTTCGTTCCTGCTTTCTGCTTCTACCATCGGCCCTCTGAGCCTGGAGGTGGGAAATTTGCGTAGCAAAGAAAAGCCCCGCGAGAGTAAAGGGGCGCTCGTCGGCGCTGGGCAGATCGTTCCGACCCGACGGTGAATGATGAGCAACCGCCGAGCATTCGCGCCGGACGGCGGTACGAGGAGCTGATGAAGTCAGGGCGACGGTGCAGAGATGTTGAAGAAATTGGCAGGATAACTTATCGCTACCAATTGAATGGAAAACTGGGGCCAAGGGTATAGGACGGGTGTGGGAGCGATCAATCGGGCAGCGAAGAGAATAACGAATGGGTTGGCTAATTTTCATCCGAGCTAGAAGTTAATTGAGTTAATTGATTGAAATAAGAAATAGCGGTAAGAGAAACGTGATTGAGCGTGCTCGGTGTTGGTACGGTCGAATGGATACGGCGAGGAAAGTCGAAGAAAAAAAAAAGAAGCTACCAATAGGGGGTGAATGTTACGTGCACGAAATGAAATTTGAAAGAACTGAATCATTAAAAAATTTGCATACACTATGCGCATGGGGGGGGGGGGGGGAAATGGAAACTTATCGGGTGGGGGGTGGAAAAAAAAAGACACGCCACCAAAACGAACACGCTCAAATGTGGGCTTGTTTTTCGTACACTCAGAGCGAGCGCTTTCGGTAGAGAAATGCAGCAGGTTTTTTTGTTCTGCCCTCTGCTAGTAAGGCATTGATAAAAATACATTGGATTTGCACACTATCGCTATCTCTCTTTTTTTTTACCTCTCCGTTTTCATTCACGCCACACGAAACGCTCGGGTGCTCTGCATAATGCAGCGCTTGGTTAAATTAAATTATTTATTTCCCAAACATGCTACCGCTGTCAATGAGATAGTGAAACGGCGAATGTGTTTTAGTGCCCGATGGTGCACACGAAAAGCGAAGCGTGTGAAGATAAAAAAAATTCACTCACACACACCCACACACACACCTACACACGCACGCACACATGTACAGCAGCAACGAGTGAAGAGAGTTTTCCCCGCACGGTCAAACATTCGGGCTTGTTGGGTGGACAGGACGACGGCGAAGGTGGTTGGGCAAATTTATGTCAAATTTATGAACAAAACGCTGTTCATATTTGCTGTCCGCATTCGAGAAAGAAAAGCGCCACTCATTTGAAAATGAAGCGAACTCGTTTCGAAGCATTTGCAAACATTTGCATTCGGCAGTTGGGTGGAAAAGAAGAACGGAAGCTGCAAGCAGGATCCAGCCATTGCACGCGCGTTGGCGGTTGGAGTGCATTTGGAGCAGCTGGACCGTTCGTTATTATCCTACCTAGGGCCCAGAGCACGCCCGGGCTAGCAAAAACCGAAAATGGGCATTTTATCCGCGTTTGCGTTTTTCTCCCGTTTGCAGAAGTAGTTTTATGGGAAGGTTTTGCTTACCTTGTTTTTTGTTTCTTTCTTTTCTTTGGTGCGTCTCTTCCAGCTTTCCGATCTCTCGCTGGTTGCGATGGTGAAATTAATTTCGCCCATCTTAGTAGGCACTTTAAACGGTGCGCGCTTATCGGTGTTTGAACGAACGTGCGTTTAAAGCTTACGGTTGAGCGCTTGTGAGAAGACGTGGTGTAAAAAACCAAGAACTGGGAACTGTTCTAGCGGTTGGTGCGCTTTCGCTTATTGCCAATTCCGTCGAAAACTCCGTCGAACGTGCAGCTGCACACAAAAGCGGTGTGTAAGAACAAGAAAAGTGGTGCCCCCAAAACCAAACTCGCTACGTGCGTCCGGTTGGTGCTGGCGGACGAACGGGGGCACGGATAAACAGCAGCCACACCGAATGAGAATGAATTGGAATTGTTCAAATATTAACCGAACATTTGCCCGTCGCGTCCCTAACCGCGACCAAAGGATGCACTCGCACCCGCACCATCTACGGTGGTGCCATCTAACTGTTGCGCCCCTCGTGTTCGATCTTGCGAGTACGAAATGTTATTACGCCACCGCCTCATTTTTTTTTCTCTCTCTCCCACGTGCGGTACATTTGCATAAAGTGGTGCAACATTTCTTGTGCAGCAAGACACGAGACACGCAAGCTCGAGTTCGCGCCACAACACGGAGAGGGCTTGGCGTGGAAAACTCGCTTCAAGCACCTCGACCAGTGGAAGATCTATTTTGAATGTATTTGGTGTAGTGCAAACTCTGGTCCGACTGGGGCCGATTGTGTTGGAAAGAATGCAGTCCCGGGCTCGAGAAAAGGACGCTCCCATCGGTCGGCGAGGATAATGAAACCGAACGGAAAGTGGTGATAAAAATGGGGGCACTCGCTTGAGTTTTCTAGCTTCATTTAGCGTTTTCATTTCCAGATTTTATACGTTTTCCAGTCCCGCCCCCGCCCCCCCAGGTCGGGTCGTCCGTTTACTCCACCTGCTAACTGCGAGCGCTATTTATGGCGGAAGTGCCGGCATTGAAACGAAACGGTACTTCTGCCCTCCGTCGGTTCCGTCTTTCCTTCGCAGCGCCATGTTTATCATTTGTTTTTATTCGGCATTTTTCACGCGCCCGCCTGACGGAGAAAATACTCGCGGCGTAGTACTCTCGCCCCCAGAACCGTTGCCCGGGGTGGCTCTTTATCGTGCTGCCAGCGTGACTTGGGGTGGGTTTTTCACCGTTTTTCCGCCCAGCCGCAATGCCAATGGTGGAAATGACACCGACGTTTTTGCGACGCGTTCGCCCCGATCATCAACATCTATTCACCATTGTCATCATCGTTAGTTGGTGGTATCGAGTTTTCGACCTGACTATTGTCAGCCGGTTCGATGAAGGCGAGCAACGCTCCTTTGTAGAACGGTTTTTCCCGGCTTCTTGGGTGCTTTGTTTCGCCAAAATGTGCTTCCCGCAGGCACGTGGTGTAGCGCCAAGCGGACAGATAAGAAACTCACAGCGGTTCCTTGGTCAGCGACACCGAGCGACCCGCACCAAAGGCGGAATGGGTAAATTCACTTTTGAGTGGAAAATTATGACAACTGAGAAAGCAGCTCCAGCAGCACCAGCTCCAGCAGCTGCTCGAGACTAGCTGTTTGCTTCTCCTATCGCCTTGCAGCCAGCCACTCGAGGCGAGACTCAGTTGCTGTCCATTGCCACTGCTGGTGGTGGAGTTTTCGGTGGTAAACCGACAATATGATGACTGTGGCACATGCAAATATGTGCCTATTGGTGAGCGTTGGCGGAAAGCGTTGGCGAACAGGGCCAGGGGTTGTTCCAGCAAATTAATTTTCATAATTTCATTTTATGCGAACAGTCTGCCCGGTTGATTATGCCCCGGTTCCCGGGTTCAAACGGGGGTCCTCGTCGAGGTGCCATGAATGCAAAAATAACTGCCCGAGATACAAGAATGGATAATGCAAGTGGCAGCTTTCCTTTTAGGTTCGGAGTCTGTGGCAAGGGCGCATTCACGTCACCCGCATGCTGGGTGGGCATGGAGGGCGTGCCACATCATTTTTATGCTCTCTTGGTCAAAGTGCACTTGCCGTGCACGACTTTCGCACGGCCAAATGAAGGGTATTTTCGATCCACGGGTGCTCGATCTTCATACCTGCCAGGAGCGTTCGGACCCTTTGACCGGATTCACCGTGACCACCAGCTTGAACTGGCCATTTATCGTGGTCCTCGTGCTTTCTGCATCTTAGCGTGAAGTGATGCTGGTGCAAGGTGCGCAATGTAAAGGTCGTGATGGGGTCGTTGATTTGAGCTGGTGGTTTTTTGTGCACTGAAAAATGGTGCCTGTAGCTCATTACACGCTTATTGACCACGCTGGACCTGTACGGTTGGTTTATAGTTGGTGCTTAACGTAACAGATGACTGGGTGAATGTAAAAATATTGGTAATAGTTTTCTTTCTTTAAAAAAAAAACCTCACCTAATGTTGTGAAATGAAAATAATTCGTAAAAGAGGTCAACCCCTGAATCTTAGAAACTAAACGGCACTGAGCAATTTGCCCATATTTCAAAACTGTGTCACAGTGCTTAGATATTTTGAATACATGAGGCATGCTTTTCGGCAGCGATGACCATAAATAGCTCTGCTCAAGATGGGATGGCAGTGGAGATTACTCGCGTACGTGTAAGCCACGTGAAATTAATTAATTTTCAAACTCTCTTTCAATGGCTGAAAATGGAGCCGGTGCTTGAAAGAGGTGTCGATTTGCACACTTCGGCAAATGATCATTTACATCGTTCGAGTGGAACGGCCTGAAGTAACGATTTCAAAGCGACTCGCAATGCTTTCACGCGGGGCAAAAGCACGCGTGCTGGGAAGGCGCCGGGAGCGTTAAAATTAATTAATCAATGTAAATGCACGTTCGAAAAAGCACCCAAGTGCTTCGGTGCTTCGACCACCGTGTAAGACGATATCAGCTTTACATCGTGCTCGCCTGCGGGCAATCATGCTTGTTCGTGGCCACCGGAAGATAAAACGCTAGTCGTTGCGTCCCGGTTCGAACGGGACGTGTCCCGGATGGGAAAAAATGAGTCATCGTAAAGCGGTGAATTTGATTGATTATCGAAAATGAGAATCTATCTTCAGCGGGTGCCAGCGTACGGTCGGTAGAGAGCCACCGGAAGGGTAGGTCATTTTCCGAGTCCCTTCGTGGCCATTTCCGACCCTTTCCCGTGCAGGCCCTCCACCCGTTGGTATGGGGATAATTTTTCACTTAAACACTCATTTCGGTGTCATGAGAATTGGAAGCCTTAGGAAGCTGGCATCCCTCGAGAGCACCCTGTTGGATGCTGGGAAGCCTCGGTGATGAGCTGGAGCGATGGGAAAACACGCTCACACCGATTGGAATGGGTGGTTAGGCATCATCAGCGATTAAATCGCGCCGAAAGGCGGCATCAACCATCGATTAGTGATCGATGAGCCATCGTTTTGGCCACCCGGGGATCGCTGTCGTCTCGCATCAGGCAGCCTCCCGTCATTGTAGCTTCAGATGGGTCGCTTCTTCTGTCGCTTCCTGTGTGCGAGTGTAGTTGTGTGATGGTTAGTGTGTGTTTGTGTTTGTTTTTAATTTCCACTGTCGGGCGATATTTAGAGGCTATGCAGCGGTCGTCGGATGAGGTCAAGATTAATTGGTTTGCAGCAAGCGGAAGTATGATAAATTGATAGTTGTTTCAAACGCAGATTCCGAGTTCTTGTGGCATTTGTTAATTTGTCCTTAATCGAGCGTGGCACGGATCCGGCAGTGATTGAAGCAACACCACCCCACTGCTGATGGTACAGGGCCTACCAAATTCATCAATTTGCTCCGTCATTCGATTTGTTAGCGGGTGTAACATAACGATGCGTAGTGGTGTTGTACGCGATTTATTACCACAGCGGATGAAACACATTTGTCTTTTCGGGGACGGATTCAAGCGAATGATTTTTATGCACATTTCATTTTGTTTGCTGTCAAAATGAGCTTTGTTTTTATTTTGGGCACGTAATATGTAGAATTCGTTTTTTAACTTACTTAGCACTGGGGTGATACATTGATGTGTCCTAAATTAAAAAAAAGGATCTAGTTCTTTTAAATGGAGCATGCATTACATGAGCATACATACTTAAAATGAACTATGAATTTTTTCGCTGCGTGAAATCATCATCTATACCTTTGGGATAAAAAGGGGTATTAAAATAAAAAAAAGTTACTGTTGAAAATAATCAGTTTTCGAAACATGTTTTATCTCTGTTATGCTAGTGTTTAACGACACACCAACGAGAGTTACTTCGATAGAGCATACTTACCATGAAAAATTCAATGCCTTTAATGAAAATATAACATATAATCAAGAAAATAAAAAAAGATCAAATGTTTTAAAACAATTCAGTAGCTGTAGTTAATTTGAATGTTTTGGTAAAATTGTGATCGGTTTTGCTATATCGGCATAGTAAGAAATTGTAAAAGCGTTGAGACATTTAAAATGCTGACAGATAAGAAAAAAACTATTGAGGGTTTTCATTAGTTTGCTGTAGTTAAGGATTGGAATGTAATGGTTAGCATAATCATGTAGTCAAAAATTGTAATGTAAACGAATTAACTTCATGTCACGCTTTATTATCTGCATATATTTTATTGTATTTGAAAACTACCAGGCGTCTCCATTATAATGGAGTCGCCCAGTACTTTCATCATTGGTGCAATTTGACACGTATTTTATTTGAATTTTATTTGTGTTAGAAAACTACCAGGCGTCTCCATTACAATGGAGCCACCCGGTACTTTCATCAATGGTGCAATTTGACACGTTAATACAGAGTACAAACTGTTCACATTTGAAAAGAAACATCAGGAAATTAAAAAATTAAATCTCAGTTAAAATTTATAGCGATGTATAGTTATTATGAGATTATTCGATGGATGGCGTAAAAGATTGAAAAACCTTGTCGTTGGTCGATGGAAACCAACAAAACGCCAACAGGTACATCGTTTTCACCGAGTAAACCACAGAAGTGAGCATAAGAATCACCTCAATTTGCGCCTTACAATGCTCGTTCAGCAGCACCTTTTTTGATGAAAATGTCAACCGATTATCAACGTGTATTTAATAATGCAAAAGAAATAGAAGTATGGTAGAGCTCTGTGAGGAGTGGGGGGGTGGAAGCGTTAGTGTGCAACATAAACACACGATAGTATCTGGATAGAATCTCGACTGAGCCTCCCCGTACGCAGGAATGACTATCCAGGTGCGTGAAATTCAAAGTCATATGAAACGTTAGCTTAGCAAAGCAAGGTAGGCCTTGACCGTACACCGGTTGTCGAGCCATTTAAGAAGAAGAGGAAGAACAAGAATAGCTCTTTGGAACCTTGCATATTAGATTGATCATAAGTGCGAGTCTTTCGTATAAATACTTCATAGTTTCCGTTTGTTTAGGCATTCGAAAAGCATTGGATTAGTCGATCTTGTATACCTTTTCAAATCATCTAAAGCAGGGGTCTCCAAACTTTGTTTGATGTTTGGCCGCTTTGAGTGGAATAGCCGCAGCTGAGGGCCAATCATCTGCAAAAATAATATTGGATTGCATGTGGATGGGGGACGGAGAGGGTTGGGTTGGCGGCGCATGTTTGAGAAAAAAATTAAATTTTTAAACAATTAACGCGCAAACTATGTAGCTATTTCGTTTTGGCTAATAGAGCGTATATGTTTCACTACCTCAAAACAGGTGAGTGATGACAAAGACTTTAGTTGAAAACTTCTCTGAACTGAAATCACTCTTTATGCATTGTACAATGTATGAGTCAAGAGATTAGGAAGAGGTCCCAGAAACAATGTGTGTTTTGCTGAAAATTTTTACTGTTGTTAACAAAATCATGGTTAGAAATCAAAGCTTTGCGAGACCATTGATTTAAAGGATACTGAAAGTCATGGCCTCCTTATTGAAGAACACGATTTGAATTTTGCATTTTGAGCTCTTGGCTTTCTCAACAGCTATAAAACCAACCTTTTTTCTATAAGAAGAGCTCCACTTTAAAAAAATGTTTTCTCGCAATATTTATATTTATACTAATACATGGTAAATAAAGACACTAAATTAGTATTTTTAACGATGAAAATAAGCATAATAATTTTATTTTAGTGTGAAACAATGCATAATGTCTCTTAACAGAAAACGGAAAACACACAATCAAATAGTGGAGTCATTTCAGCTCCACCAAATTTTAATAGGATTGTGAACTAGAGCATGAAAACACCTGACCCAACAAAGTTTTTGTCAAAAAAGAAGTTATTTTTAAGTCCGCTGACATCATGCAATTCACTAACTGACCGTGTTTCCTCGAAGCTCTTGAACTTCATTGAGTGGTGGAGCATGCTTAAGGGAAAAAGAGAAAAGCTGGGAACAGATTTACATGGAATTTGTTCTTGGATGTGCATGCGAACGCCGGAGTGGGAGTAATCTTAACTTGCGTTAGTTGTCGCCCACGATGCACCTCTTGATTTATCGCTCAGCGAACTGGTCACCAACTGGTGGCATGCAAGTGAGGCAACAAACTTACAAAGTCACTGCAGTAAAGCGTGGAGGGAAATTTAATTTTCATAATGGAAAATGGTTGTATGGTGACTATTCTCTTTTTTTTATACTCCAGGTTTCAACCATTCAGCTTGCCCTCTCAGCAGAAGACAGTGCTCATTTTGCTCCCTCGTAATCACTGCTTTATTTTACGCCTTATCCTTGCAACGTAAGCGTTGTTCCTGGTTCTCGCAAGCACTTTAGCAGGATGGAGTGGCTGTTACGTGCATTAGAGGTGGATGTTAAAGTCTCACTGGTGAAATCAAGCAAATCTGGATTGTGAAGAGAAAACACGAGTACTTTCAAAATTTAAAAATCACAAATCACAAATATTTTGAAAACAAACACCTTAATTAGATCAATGTTTAATTATTGTAATTTTTTAATACAAAACCGGACTTAGTACGAGTAACGTATTAAAACAAATTTGAGCTAGCCTTTCTCAAACTGGTTTCTTGAATTTTTATCTGTTTGGGTTTAGTTCTTAAATTAGTATCATTATGCAATTTACTATTGTAATATGGTAGTAGAGGTATTTGTATTTCAGAATTTAATTTTTAAATATTTGGGTATTAAACAATTTGAGCTCAACTATTAAGATACTTTTTTATGTTTAGCAGTACATGTTATAACTAATTGAATAAAACCCATTGTTCTTTGAATTTCAATGATATCGTACATGGTTTAATAAAAACACATTCACAGAATTTCTTCTGAAAAGTAGATATTTTTGAAATATTTTCAACATTTTTAGATCGTTCCATTACAGATAAAGATAACTGATAACAAGAACGGAAGCCTATAATTCAAGAGTGCAGATTAATATTTGTAAAAGAGATGTGCTGTTCCGTAAACGGCTAGTGGCATTAAGGATTCTTCTGTTGGGTTACCCACAATTACCTCCACCTGGTTTTGCAGAGCCCAAAGGATCGGCGGCTGGAACGGTCCGGTTTGAATCGTTTTACTAGCAACCGTTTACCCTCGCCGGTTTTTATTTTCGGTGGGATATTTTGCAAGCCTTCCATTTTTGTTTTCCATCCGTGCTCGAATCCATTAGCTACTCTCAGAAGATAGTGGCGCGGATTGGAAGATTGAATTAAAATTCAAACGTCTTAAGCCTAACGATTATTGGATGTCTTTGACCGGAGGACGGTTCGTCCTGCCGGCAGTCGTTATAGGCTGGTGGGACGGAGCAAAAAAAAAAAAAACGAAGCGTGAAAGCATCGGTTCCGGCTATGGACGGCCGTTCAGTTTAGTGACCGTAAAAAAAACGAGTTAAGCGATTGGCCAGTTGTGCCGTCGTTTAGCGAACGCTTCCGGTTACAAGGCAAACCAGAATGACGTCTTATGGGTTTCGGTGCCGCATTTAACCCCAAAGGGTGTTTCACTTTCCCAATCGGAGCACCGTTACTGACAATCGCGGGTAAACCTTGAACCAAGCCCGGGACGTGTAAGATAACGCTGCAAGTAGAGGAGCGTTAAACGATGTCAAAAGCGTATCTCACTAAAATGGTATTGCGCGTTAAAACAAGTTTTATTGGGTTCGCGCCTTGTCGCAATATTAACCATGTCAAATTCGTAGAAATTGGCATTGATTGTTGTGGTGGGTTCCCATGAATTGCGCTGAAGGTTGGCACGGTCTACAAAAACCTTTCACATTAAATTGGTGTCTTATCGCGTAAAAGTCTTTAACGGTTATTAGCTCGAGAAAGTTACGATGTACACGTGCGGTGGTTTCGAATTCAGCTGATTGTGAGACAATAGAGAAGTGAAGGCGTCGAGGGCTGGCGATATGTAAAGTTTTAAACGGGATTACTCTTGATGGCAGAAGCATCGATCGATCGGTTTTGCATCGATGATTAAATCGGAATGAATAATAAATGTTATTATTTGTTGAAGTAATTTGAAAAAATGTTAATTGAATTTTAATGCTCTCAGGTGGATTTTGGATGGTGTTTATTATCAGAAATACGTTAGAGATGTGCAAAATTGGTGTAATCCATAAATCCATCACTATCGAATGCAGTATTAATGAGCATGATAACACTTTTTTACATCACACGTGAATGTATCACATTCGTTAGCGTTGACGTTGTTAATTATAACATAGTGTATTTTAAATTTTTATGAAAATTTTTATCAAAAGACTCTATCGATTATGTACTTTATGTGAACAGGTATAATAAATGTTGTAAAACAGTTTTTGAGTCTTTGCTTCTATGGTTTTCTGAAATATTGAACCGTTGCTTGAATTTGTGCGAAAAGATTCATATTAAGCTTCATATGTATCGGACAAAAAAAGAAGAAATTTGCGCTATTGTTGGCAACAATCCGATTAGAATCCTCCAAACTATCCCTCGGAAAAATCCATATTCGAAGATCTTGCTAAATACGCATGCCGAATAGCAGGAATTGTAGGATTTTGATTCTTTCTTTCGTAATATATTCTCAACCGGTCACGAGCGGTGGAAGCAAAGAAAACACGTATCGGCAATAAATATGCACCGAAGACCATAGTGGACATCATATTTTGGTAATGTGATCTTTTTCGGTTTCCACCCCATTTAAGGCTGGATTGGTTGGGATGTCCGGTAAGCAAAAAAAAAAAAGAATAAAGAAATGATCGTCTAGCTTGCGTGCGTTTCTAGGACAAACGATTCTGTGGATATTATGGTTTCTTTATGGTAAATAACGGATATAGAACCCTGCCTAGAGCACCTTGGAATCTGTCTATTGGGAGATGAGCGGTTTATGTTGGATTCGGAGTTCGTTCTACAAGGGGGGTTTTTGCTTGCTTTTTGCTTCGCCTGGAAATTGATGACAAAATAAGCTTAAGATCGGGTGGGGCGCATAGGAAAGAGCCTACCTTCGGAGGTAAATAAAGTGGGATTAATCATGGGGTTTGAGCGGCTTCTTTAAACGACTTCAACCGAGGGTAGTGGGATTATGGAAATTGATTTTGACTCGGAATATATGTGGTTCATGAGGATGAAGAATTTTGTGTGGGAGTCAGAATCATTGAAGCACGCATTCAATGGGGTTCGAAATGTGATAGGATTAATAACAAGTCTTTGATGCCTTGGTGTGAACAAAATCAACAATTGCGAAGGCTCTGATTTCAAGCGAATTTTTATCCATGACATTGCCATTTTACGTAGTTTGTCGCGAACGTCGTTCTTAAAGCAAAATGCTTTGGCAAAATCCTGTCCGTTAATGTTAAGTTTATATTCCTGGTTTATTTTTGAATAATTGGATGAAATTTAATGCTCAAAAAAATTAACAAGCACAATGCACTTCTATTGCGCGAGTCTTGCGAGTTGTTGTACATTAACAATTCATGATTGTAGCATAAATTGAAAGACTTTTCCTGCGGCTGTGCATGTTCGGTGCTGTACGATAATCCGTTATTAAGCTCAACGGACTTATGTCGATGTTTGCTGTCTTCAAAGCTACATATTTTTTTATAATCCTTCGGAGGTTCACAACAGCCGCGTGTAATTCACAGAAATTAATTTATTCGCTACAGTGCTAAAGCAGCTGATAGTGCTACCTGTTTTCCATAAAGATTAACAGGATTACATCTGAAAGTGTGGCAGATTGAGAACCTTTTCTGTACGACTCAACTCAGCGAAAGCTTCTGCGTGTGTGGGTGTGTGTGTGTGTGTGCCACGATATGATCATCGTCTTATGGCGGTTGGATACAACTAGCCAGGTTATGTTTAATTTTCCCACACACCCACACACAAGGTTGGCTCATTTCGAACGTGCCGATGAAATGGCATCGTCTGTCTGGTTACGGTGCTAACCGAGCCTGGGTGGTTGTTTTGAGAGATGGTTCTTGCCACAACAAAGGAGCGAGTCGAATTAGCGCTGGTTGTCGGTAGTTTTTGAGCTTAATTCTGTTATCCATGGTTAAGAGGAAGATTTAAAGACAGCCTTTCATTAGCATCTTGTGCGATCGAGCCGAGTTGCTTATGGAAGCCGGCAAGCCGTAAGGCGACCAGACAATGAGGTAGGTTATTAGTTGAGAGCAAACGCCAACAGTACACGCCTTATTATACTATTATCGTGTGAAAGAACATCAGAGTGACTGCGATCAAAAGAACAACGAAATTTTCGAGCGAGAGTGCGAACCATAATTGTTTTCCTAACAATCGTCGACGTTGTTATTCTGCCTTCCTTCGAATGCTACGCAAAAATGCATTCAAGACGGTTGTGCTTACGGTGTGCTTTTTGCAATGAACGTTACGCAGAAGTTCTCGAATCTGCTTACGCGAAAAAACACATTTAACTTTGATGTTGCATCGTGTAATGATGTGAAAGAATGAGGAATAAACGAGCGATAAGATCAACTGCGATGTCACTTTGATGAAGAACGTTCGCCGCATCCACTGAATGCATTATTGTTCCCCGGCACAGTGGGACAGTTTTCATGGCATCCTTTGCAGCTCGTTGAGAAGAATAATAATAAAATTTCATTTCATTGTGCTATTGAGTTAAGATGACAAAAGGCTCCCACAGCTGCTTAGCGTAGCTAAAAGCAGCATTTTAAAATGTTAAACCATTCAAAAGCCTCCAGAGAACAAACTATTATCAAACCAGCTTAGACCAGACGGCTAGCAGAGGTTACGAGTTTTGCGTTACGTTTTGTTTTCTCGAATGTTTCTAATTACCATTGAGCGACCAAATCGCGCTGTCATTGTTTTATTGGCATTTTTTGGAGTGTAAAATTACGACACTTTTCTCTCTCTCTCTCTCTCTCTCTCTCTCGCTTCAACAATGGTTTCCCATTCGCAGCGCGCGCAGCGTTAATGCTGCCCAAGAGATACGATTACCCTGGGGGCAGGCTGAAAGTTACGAGAAACACACGGAACAGAACGGCAAATGGCAATGGAAATTGAGCGAACGAGAGCAGCCGAGAGGCTGGCTGGCAGGACACTTGAGAACTAACAGCACGACCAGAAGTGGAGAATTAGAGGGCCAAAGGTCCGCTGTGGCAGATAAAGACACTCCGAGCGAGCATAAATCAGAGCATAAAAGCCAAAGCCCGGTAACGGCAGCATTCGAAGCTGCCCATTTGCAGCTGTAACGCTGCGAGCCGCTTGTTTTTCCTCGGGCCGAGCTTTTCCGACCAGCCCGTCCATTCCCGTACCGGGTTGGGCCAAAAGAGCTTGGGCTGATTAAAAATCTTCCTTCCGTCCGGAATGAGGATGTTTCACCCACCACCACCGGAAACTTAAGCCGGTTTTATGATCGAGCCCAGTGCCGCCAGAGTTCATCGTTGTGAGCCCAGTTTTAATGAATTCGTAATTGATATGAGACTTAACTCGTGCATGAATGATGATTAACAACTCTTTCACCTTTTGCAAGCGGTGGAAACCGCGTGGCAACATCATTCAGCAAATAGTGTGCGTCACCCGGGACCCGGGACTCGGGACCTGGGAAGACGTTCGGCTCGTTCTCGTCCGTTCGACTTCACATCTGCAAATGGATTTTGCTTAATTTCGTGCCACTACAGCCGGTTGAGCCGGCTCAAACGTCAGCCAACGGCAAGCACCGTCAGCTAGTGATTTAATATTTCATTAAACCGACACCGTAGCGTAAACCCGGTTTGGCACCGTTACACTGGCGAGAAGGTGGAAGAGCAACGCCCAACAATTACCTCCCCCCTGGTAAGGCGATAAGGAAATCGGCGCTAGCTGGAAGGTGCAAAAAGGTCACGGTGCGCTCCGTGTGCGGAAGGAAGTAAAATGTTTATTTTAATTAATCTGTATGCAAAGATAAAGCATACACGCTTCCTGCCGTCGAAACGGTGGTGGGTTTCGAGCTTTTGGCTCAACCATCATCGGACGGTCGGGCTTCGCCGGATTCCCACCAATGATCGGTGTTTGATGTTCCTGGCCACCGTGCCACCGTTGGTCCAGCATCACACTGCCAGTCTCGTTGCTCCTAGCTTTCCGGTGCTTGTAATGAAGGATCCACCGAAGGGGCTTGCTTTCGGGCACCGGGGTAACTATTGCCACTTACTCGAGGTTCGTTCTACGTCGCACGAGGCTTCGAGATCAGCAAGGGTTTCCGGTGCCGGCGGGCTGAAGATGTTTTGTTATGCAAATTATCAAGTGGTTTGAATTCAACTATACAAAACATATACCGCCAATTCCCATGCAAGAATGTAGCCTGCCTGCTCGCTGCCAAGAAGAGAGGCCATTTCCAGTGGCAGAACGATTGTCTTTTGGGTTCGTCCTTCCGGTGGTTTGGACGCTGCCCACCCAGGACACACCGATGGATCATGACGGCTTGCCTAAGCCGGCCTGGGTTTTGGGAAGTATAAGTTTTGAATTATTTAGCGACAGCGAAGCACTCCACAAGAGTCCCTCCAGGGGGACTGAAGGATGCGCTTTTTGATAGCAGCAGTCAAATTTGCATTCAAAACAGCCCGGGCTCGTAATGGCCCGCTGCCCTGCAATCTCGCAGCGTGATAGCAGATTAAAGGTCACGAGTGAGCGGGTTTGAATGGGTGATTTGACCGGTGGCGAGTATCTGTGCTGCTGATCCGGCCATTGAGCATCGCGTTTGAAAGCGTTTGAATTTGTTCGCTACCCGCGATCTGGCGGGTTAATTTCACATGCGACTAATGGTAATTATTATTGAATTGCGTTGACCAACAGATTATTGGTTAATGGGTTTGCTTATCGCGAACCGCGAACGCTAGCGCGAGTGGGAACAATAGTAAGTGTCGATTGGTGTAATGTTTATCACTTTTGTGAACTAATTTAATTACGCCAAGTCGCACTGTGGTGCGTTTTTCTATCGAGATGGCGCACGGCGACGCATAATAATGAGGTAAATGATATTTTAATTGTGTGAAAATAAAACGAGCCTAATTGAAATGGCACTTGCCATCAGGGGGCAGGTTTTGGCAGCGTGTTAGATAATGACCGATGTGTCATATTTATTAACTAATCGTATTTACTTCCAAAATGGGCCCATGTTAATTGCACTGCTTGCAGAGCTACTACACTTCGCTGTTTTTGGGTAAATGTTCCAACACACTTAGTGCTCGATTTAGTGCCCGTTTTTATATGGGCGTTTTATATATTACCTTACTCTTCTGAAAATCACTTTTTTTTAATTCTTTATTTAGGAACTATATTTTAATCTAATGTACAATTACCAACACAGTTTCTTAAGGATATTTTACATTAAATGACATACCATTTAAGTGTTTGCAAACTTATTCTTCCGTCAGTATTAGAGAAATATCATTTATGAAACATTTCATCAGTGGAATGGTACCTTAGAAAATAAAGCGATTATCTTTATTTACAAACCATCGGAAGCGGTGGGGTTGAAATGGAATAAAAACGCCCCATATGACGTTTGAAAAATAAAAAAGACAGTTTTCGCTTCAACCACCTGCTTGCTCGTTATTATAAATATATATGTATTTGATGCCAGCTGCCTCTCAGGCAACTGAATGTTCGCTTTTCTAACACTTTTTAGAGTTGTACAGCACACAAGGGTAGCCTAAATCCCGCACACCATCCACAATATTCTACCAATCATGTGCCCGCGTTGGTGAATGGGAAATTTGCCGCAAATAAATAGTGCGCCACTGTGGCACGCACCGAGAGCGATTTCTAATCGGCTTTCGGTACAGTTTTGCAGTAACTTTTCATCGGTGATACGATCGGTCGTTTACTGGCGGCTGTGAATGATGACAAAAAACGGTCATATCGAAATAACTCATGATCACCGATTATATATCACGCTTCCAATCATCGATAATCCTCGGGGCAGTAACAGCGCACGGTGCCTGCTTGAGGCAATTAATGTAAGCTTTATTTATGAAATGAAATGCCCCATCTCCGCCCCAAAAAAAAGAGGGAGGGAAATGGTACCACCCGGCGGCATACTCGAAACCTGGACACCGAGAGGTTATTGGTTGGTAATAAATTCGCGTGAGTTCGTGTGGTGAAATATAATTACTTTACTTTATCGTACCGAACGGCGTGCAGTACTGCCAAAACGATACAACATGCTTATTTTCCGTCGCTGCGCCGTAATTGCCACGGGGCAGAACCGAGCGGCAAAAGTCAACCGGCGCGCTGCGAGTGCCAGTTGCATCGTTTCTCATTACGATCGGAATGCGGCATTGCATTGCGAGATGCAATTCTGGGCGCGCAGCAGAAAGAAGCATAAATTTCTTCGCCGAAAGTATCCGAAAGTTCTCAAGAAGAATGTTAAACTAAATGAGGCGAACGCGCTGGCTCAGCATCCGGCAGGCTTCTTTTCACGTTTGTTTCGTCGCCCCTTTTCGCTAATGTGCTTGCGTCTTGGTGCTTGGTCAGTATCGCACCATGTGTTTCGCACAGGTTTGCTGATAGTTTTCCGGGCACGCAATTGGGGCGTAGTGTTTTCTTTTTGTGTGTGTCGTTTATTGCAAACTATCAATTTTACAAAAAAAAAACCAAAGCCGGGCGCCTGGTGGAGGTGGTGTTCGATGGAAACGGTGCTACAAAACCCCTATTGATCACGGAAGTCACGGTGCATCGACAACCGTTGCGTGCAGCTGCACTGGGTTGCATCGGAGAACGCAGGCGGCGTAGGCGAAAACAAAAAAAAAAAACAAATATCGGAATAATAACGGTCCGAATGTTTGGGCAGTGTGTAACGAGAGCAAAAGCACAGGAAAGAGAAAACATCCACGAAAAAGCCCATACAACAGATAATCGAACGGTGCTCCAATGCGCAAGATGGAGTGGGTGGGCAAAGGAGCAAAAAAAAAACAAGAAAAAAACGCTGCAAAATTCATCCGCGAAAATCCAATAACGTGGATTTGCGCGCGTCCCTAATCGAGGCGGTTTAGTTTTGATGCTAAGCCGCGTGGGGTTGCATATCGTGCGTTTTTATCGCTTTTCGATGAGAGGCGCGGGAAAAAATTCCCCTTCGAAAAATGATAGAAACCAGCGGCTTTTTTTTCGCTTTCGTGGCCGTTTTGGATGCGTGCGTTCCATGCGTATGCAACGTAACGGAGAGGATGGGCTGATAAAAACGGGCGGGTTCATAAAAATGTTTGATTCATTTTCAGATTGCATCAATCGCCATCATCGCGCCGTACCAGACCGGGCGTTGTTTTCCCCGGCCACGGCGTTCGAGTGCGTTTTATCCACTTCGCTCCCACAAAACGCATCGAAATGCAACTGTAACGAGATCGAAATAGTGGGAGGGAGGATGCGATATGGTCGGGCTAAATGGTGGGAAAATTGCCAACCGAAAAACGGGCGCCGAACTGTAAACGTCCGCCCGCCAGCTCTAGCGGTATCGTCAAAATCGCATTTAGAGCTAGTCAATTTTTTTACGCCCCACAATCATCATAAATTTGCCTTTAGTTGGCTGAGCACGCGGAGGTCCTTTTGCGTTTGTTTTTGCGGGTGCCGTGCGCAAGTTTCCATATTTTCGCGGGTGTGTGTGTGTCTTTTTGTTGTTGCGGTTGTTGCTGTTAGTCTTCCTGCGCATTCCGTTCGATATCGTTCGTCCTCGGGTCGGGGGAAGTTTCCCGGGAGAACCTCCAGGTCTTAGCGAAATGGGGCAGATTGTACGAGTCGCACCGCCGAGACGTCTAATCGAGCGTGAGTGTGTTGTGTGGAAAAAGATCTTTACGAGAAAAAGAAAACCCCAACCCCCAATGCAACATAGTTTCTGCTTGTTCTGGTTCTGATGTTTTTTTTTCCACCATTTTCCACGCATCGTACGAACGGCAACAGAGTGTTCAGATCAATACCAACGCAACCTTTCTTTTGCGAGCTGGGACGCGGGAATGGTTTTCTTTTCGTGCTAACTTCTCGCCAAGTTCCACTTTCGGTGACCATCCGGGTGCCATCGCTGCAGATCGCACAGCTTGGTGCATTTTAACCAGCACAAATACCACACCCACAGCTACCGAATGGCAAATAATTTGCACGAAAACCTCAGTAAGCGACCTCGCAACCCGGACCGAGATGCATTTGCAAACATTTATTTTACAATTTTTAGCATCCCCACCCCGTCACAGTGTGGGTGGGATGTTTGCTCATTCAGCCCGCTTGTTTCGGATGCAGCGCGTGGTCTCAGCGTCGTTTTTGAACGTATTTGCCGTTTGTCGAAGTTTTCAGCAAACACACACACACACACGGGTTTGCAGGATCGCTCGAAGGATCGTGGTGCCAGTTTTCCCATTTTCTAATGAAACTGAATGCGGTGCTCGAATGAGAGAGGAAGCACCAAACCCGGTTGGTTGGATTATTTTTGGCTTGAAGTGAGCAGCAGTGGGTGGGTTTTGGGTGGCAGAATCTTATCGCACTTCGAAGGCACATTCGGGGAGCGTTGGTGTTCAACGGGGACAGGAGAGTAGCGAGTTGGAACCTCAAAAGCCATAAAGTTGGAAAATGCTGCGCGTAGGATGTTGATGTTGCTCGGTTGAATTTGATGTATTCATTCGCAAGCGTTAGGTGTGTGGGATGTTTGGATTGAAATTTATGCCCTGGTAAGGTGCCCTAAGTACGTGGTTTTTTGTTCTTGGGTCATTTTAATTATCAAATATGTGTGAATAATGCATCTTTGAGCTTGAGATTTTATTTTTGGGGCGTGATTTAGATAATGATGTAATTTTTTTATATCCTGTGTATAGATGTGCCTTGAGCATAAGTCTGCGATAATTTCTTTCATAACACAGCTTTCCTTCATCGCTAGTAAAAAGCAATCGTTGAGGTCAATAATCAATACGCTGTAGTCTAGTTTTGCTCAGGTTTTATTCTTCTTTTTCGCATTTTTGCAAATTTATTCCAAATCCGTTTCTTCGTGGCTTTTGACATCTTCCATAGCACACGAACCATCAAGCGCAAGCATTTTTATGCACCCAAGCACCATTATGAATAGCCAAATACAGCTCACAAATCGCTTAAAAATCGCTTCAAAAACCTGCGAACCCGTGTGTGAGTGTGTGTTTTTTTTTGCCCCCGCTCAAGCGAGAGTAACGTTTCATAAATTTTCCATCGAGCATTTCAACCTCACGACCAGCTGCTGGCAACACTGGCTCCTGTCCAACGGCATGCCACTGCACATCCTTCCGCTCGGACCATACGGGACGCGGACCACTTTGGCGGCGGTTCGGTCAGGCATGAACGTTTTGCGGGCAGTAGCAGCTTTTTAGCAACCGAATCAATTTCGAATGAATCCGTGTTCGGTTGCTCCTCGCTCAAGGCTGTCGTCCTCGTCCCGGTCGGGTCGGTTCTCGTCGTCGTCGTCGTTACGGCTGCGTCTGAATGCGACATCATTTGGCGCCCGGTTGGGTTTACGTTGGCTCGGCGAGTTCGAGATGCATTTAACTTGGAAGTAAATGTAACGAAACGAACGTGCTATTTTTCGGTGCTTCATTTTGTGTTTTATTTTTTCTTTTCTTTTTTACTTGCTTGCTAAACAGGGGTGTCTGTTGCCCAGGATGCAACACGAAAACTGAAACCTGAAAACTGATGGTTGGCTGCTTAACAAGTGGTGTGGGGGAAAAGAAAAAATAAAACGAGTCCTTGCTGCTGGAAAAGCTCAACCACCGTCAGATCGTCCGCTCAGATTTCCGAGCAGTGCGATGTGGGTCCACGTGCTTATGCAAACAGCGTCTCATGCCACGCCAAACGCTCATGTGTTTCGCTGAAAACCACGCAACCAGATGTGACAGCGCCTGCTAGGATGAAAATGAATGAGATTTGTGAAGCTCGCGTCAGAATGACGACAACCATCCTCGCTTGTCTCACGCACGCACGAGAACATGCATGAGGTTATGTTGGCGTGTGACAAACTCGGAATTTCTACGGGTTTTCCACGCGGGCGCGGGCGCGCGCGATTTTCCCGCTACCGAGCGTGGGAAGAATTATGAGCTAATGTTACACACCGACCGTGAAGTGAAGCCGCATCATTACTATCACCCGGCGGTAGTTTCCGTGGCAACCCATTCGGGCGCTTTGGCGCTTAAATCCTTCCCCACCGGATTGGCCAATCTGTTCCCATCTGACGCGGCTAGTGTTTATCTTCGTAAAGTAAGTTGAACGTCTCGCGAACCTACCGCGGCCGTCTCACGGTACGCGCGGTTCCTTGTTTCCACCACGAGGTGCTGCTCGAACACAGCCAAAGAACGCGGCGTACCGAAAGATGAATGAGGAAAGATTGCTTAACTCCTTGCTGCCGGAGTCCTTTACAACAACGAGACCATCGCGCACCCGGAATGGTGTGGCGCTCTGGTGCGATGTACGGAATCCGTTCGTCTCTCGTTCGCCGATCGGGTCCAGGATAAAGTTTTTAATAGTCTAAATCGCACACCAATTTCCGAGAGTATGTTTGCCCGGTTCTTCGCCGCGACACGACGAGGTCGTCGATGGTGATATCTGCCCCTGGGATGTGACGCCAGGAATGGCGATGATGAGTGCCGGCCCGGTAAGTGAACATGGGACTGGTGGGTTTTGCCTTTCCTTCGGCACCACTACCACGGGTTATTTGCCATCCCAGGGCATGGAAAATTGTTGCTTCCCCGTCGCCTGCACCGGGTGCAGTCCTTAAACGTCGCGTTCGTGGGCAAAAGTTTTGCCACTTGTAATTAGCATGTTCTGCACGGTTCGCTGCAAGTGTACGGTCGCGTATGGCGAGGAAAATTAGTCCTTTTTCAACGCATTCGACAGGAACCGTTGAGGTGCAGGGGACGGTAAGATTGTTGCTAAGCCGTGGCCACTGGCAATCGAGGACTGGCAACGTGGATTTTCCGGCTCCAGCTGTGCCAGTGCGAAGCGCTTGGGTAAATGATACGGTGCATTGGGCCAAGAATATATGTGCCCTTTTTTTGTGCTTCACGTTCAAGTTCATCGTAGTTCTATGGTGAAATTTCGGCTTTTGTCGATTTTGCTGCAGATGGGGCAGCGTGAGCATTCGGGGTAACACAAATAAATGTTACTGAGTTAGATTCGTGCCAAGAAGTAGGTAACTCGAATGCATTTTTCAACATACATTTACTGCAATGTTTTTTTTTTCAGCATATAAAATCCATAGCATATCTTTTTTGAGATCTGTTCATTCCTTTCCGGAGCATAAAAAGTGGATATTTGTGGTTTTATAAAACCCAATCCTATCTGCGAACGATGGTTATCAATACAACATAAACAACGAATCCATAGCATAGGGAAAAATCAGTTTTTGTTTGTTTTCTAATCATTTGAATTGTAAGTTTTTGATTGATATTAGTTTAGTTTAGTTTTTTCGCCAACAGTAAGAAAGGTGTGTACTTGTCGATGGTTTGTTTGAGAGCGAATTGTACTACACTTATGTATAATGAGCGCAATTTGATAAACTAAGCTGAAATGCTTTGCATGTTGCATACTCGCAAGGCGCAATCGGTTGATCAAAGAATGAAAAACCCTTGTTGCGGTTTTTCATTTTGAACGTGAAACTTAAAATAGCCTTGAATAAGATGTATTGATCCTAAGTAATCAGCATGTAGCGTTTTGTTTGATTTTAAGTTTCGTTTCATGATAATATCGTAATTTGAAACAAATTTAAAACTTTTGTTATTGTTCATGTCAAATTTACTAATTTCTTGTTTTCCTTTTTTCGGGAATTGTTAAGGAAGATGTACTATATGTTAAATGCCAGCACACACAGCTAGTTACTTTACATCGATCGATCGAGTCTCATCACTATGCAGTTTGCAGTAAGTTAGCTCGCACAATGTAACAGCCCAGTGAGCGTGCGGTGACTGCGGGCCCAAATAAGCTCATGAATTTGTGCCTTCCCTCGAGCGTGGGAAGATCCAATTAGTTCTTCCGTAAATTCAAACATGAATCTATTTCCCTCCTCCCCGTTCGTTGGGTGAACGTTTTTGCGGTGAGTTCGGTTGGCGGAACGATGAGCCCACGGAGGCCTCGAATGGCGAAAGAGTGAAAAATCGGAACGTCCTTCCCGTACTTACGTACACTTCATTAGGCTATAAATTATTGGTTTTGTTTGTCGGTGGTTATAAAATGTGTATTTTACCGGTGCACACTGCCAACCGCAACCTCAACCAAGCTGTCCGTGGAGGGTGGCATGGACTCATTGCTTGCGGCTCGAATGCTAACGGATACGCGTCCCCGGTGAAACTGCTGGCGGCCGGGTGGTTTCCCGCTGGGAAGCCATGCAGGGGTGCAGGAAGCAGTGCAGATGTAAGCGAAAAAAGTACATTAATTCGAATACGGGTGTCTCAATGGTACACATGTAACGAAGCAAGAAAAAAAAACGATCATAAATTGTGGCATTTAATTAAATTTTGATTATTGCCGAGCTTTCACAGAGACAAACACAATAGCGGCTTCGTAAGTGTAAGAATCGAACGTGGCGAAAATAGAGCACCAAAAATATGGGAAATCGAATGTAATAGCTTCTCGAAAGCGTGTCGGGAATCACGAGCGTACGTTTTACTTAGCGTACATTGCAAGCACGCAAGCAAGCAAACAATCTGAATTTGAAAAAAAATAAAATACGACCGAAAAAGCGCGGCGAAAATTCCATTTCTGCCCGATAAATTAATATCGAGTATGATTTTTATTATTTTCATTCTCAATTATCGTCGAATAAAATTTCATTACCAGGGGTGCGAGCGCGAGCGCGCGCGTGGTTTTTCAGAATCGCGAACATGTTGCTGCTTTCGGGATCCGCATCAAAGCGCAAAAATTACAGCGCCATGACGGAGTGGCTAATGAAATCATGAGCAACCGAAACGGGGTAGAACGGGCGTCGGGCTAGGGCAGGAAGATTCCAGCCCAATGGGAAGCTTGTGGGCATGGGTTGAATTAAGCCAGCGTTTTGCTGTGCACGGGATGAAACGAACGAAAAAATGCTCCCAATGCCCATGTCAAACGGGCGCTCCGGCATGAAGGCCGCGGGAGCAACATTTAATTCTTTATTTGATGTGATTATTTGTGGGCGGTTTTGTGTGATGTATTTAATGAATATCCTTTCCCGTTGCATTCCACTGCCCACGTTCGAGCGGGGAATTAAAGCATTAGTATGAATGGCGAGGTATCACCATTCGGTTGGTTGATGAGTGTGTTGAAAGCAAACGTGATTAATCGCAAGACAGAAACATGGAAGCGGATCAGCGAGTTGTTGTCGATTAATGTTGGGTCATGTTAATCAAAATTGGTTTAAAATATGTTTGCTTTTTTTGCATTATACTACACGTACCGGAGCAGGCTGAAAAATAGGATAGCCAGCAAAGAAAAAAATAATGCGCTTATAGGGTTCAAAATGACAAAAAGACGATTTCAATGGAAAGCAGTAAAATAGTTTACTCCTCTAATGCGAAGGTGATACATCTATTCCAGATACCGGTTAAGATTCCGTTTTGATGGCTGAAAATTATGATTCAAATTTGCGGCAGACTGCGTGGTTTGATTTGTTACAGTGAAACAAATGCTGCGGTTTAAGTTGCTTTCGGTGGAGTGTTGAAGCATGCTCGAAACAGAGCAACTCGCCGTTCTCAAACGTGATTCCGTGAGGACGAATCTACAAACCAAACAAACGGTTATGTCATTGTGCAACTGGGCCATCGAGACCGGCTCACGCCACGCGCATTTGGCAGACCGAACAAAACAATAATTAATTAAATGGTTTATGGCTGCTGCAGTCGTTTCGAGCCAGCGGACGAATGGCCAGCGCGGGCGTTTGTGGAAAAGTGCCATTTTTTGCAGCATTTGGTTGCTTGGATCGGGTTTGCACCGTTTCGCGCCCACTCGAGACGCCAGGTATGCGGTGCGGTTGATGGCTGCAAATGGCCGCGGCCACTAGCGTGGCTATGATTTTCAATTGCCACCGGTCCTCGCAATCCACTTGAACGTCGTTGTCGGTGCACGGGGTAAAGGATGGTCCTCAGTGGGACAGGAGCGTCCTATTTCGGGGCAGCGAGCCGCGTGTTATGGATGCCCCAGACGAATTACGGTGCTGTTTGTCTATTTTCGTTTCAGCTCGATTTATTTTTAAGCCATCGTGCTAGCGGCGACTCCAAAAAGCTGCCGGGTTCCGGTGCGATGTTTAAAAACAGGCAGGAAAGAAAACAAAAAACAACAACCAAAAAGCATGATTGCTTCTGCTCATGAGCGGTGGTCACCTTGGGTGTAAGATCCTTGGGCGAATCCCTCGTGGGTTTATAGCATGAGATTCAAAGCGTGCCGCGGTTTGTTTCGCATACCGTAACGATGTCTGGGAATAAGCATCCGCCAGTGTGACCGCACGTTCGGTATTGATTTACGTTGCTCGAGCCGCACCAGCTCGTCAGGATGATGGTTTCATTTTTTGGTTGTATTTTTAGTTCCCGTTCGCTGGTAAGGATCATGATTGTTTTGTATGTATGTGTGTGTGGGCGCTATATTTGTCGTACGAGTTGTCCACATTTGCTATTTTGTTTACGCAAAAATAGAAGCTACGTAATTTTTGTTTGCGAGCTCGTGATCCATTCATACCGCGCACCGAATCGGTGGCTGTACCAGATGTTTATCGACGAGTGCGCGTGTGCTGGAGATTTATTTGTTTGGCCCGGAACGTAAGCACAGTTGGTAGAAGATGTTCTGGCCGGTTATGCAATGCATATTAGCAAACGGCAGCTCTGAATAAACATGTTTTGCATAACATCCTGAAGTGGAGTGGTGGTCGAAATGAAACATCTCATGGTACGCACGTGAATTGATGGGCACAATTGTTGAGCTTTACGTCGCATCGGGACGCATTTACGCGTCGTGAGTTTGAAGTTATCACTGCGTCTCTTCAGCATTCAGATTTAGTTCCGAAACAACATTTCTTATCCAAAGCAAAGGTGTGCTAGATAATTTTCAAAACCCAGTACAACTCCACACGTAGATAATCGTGCACCCAGCACACTAATAACGGCACCGTAAAGCGTCACCGGCGATTTTCCGGCGCTTTAGATTGGCCTCTAGTTGGTCTAATAGCGCACGATTTTCCGCACCCACAGGACGAAGGTGGCAAAAAATGTGCTGCACACCACAGAAACCCGAGGCCACCAAGCGCATCGTTAAACTGCGCCGTGTTCGTTAACGAAAAACCCCAGCATTAGACGCGGGCTGGGGCACGGTAACTTTCACCCTCGCCAAAAAAACCTACCGACCAGGTCACCTGGCCAACCTACTGGCCACTGGCTGTGTACTTCTGTCAATAGAAATATGATCGTGTGAAAAGCGCTTACACGTCTCCAGACTTAGTCACGAACTCTCGAGTCAGTCTTTCCGTTTTATGGCTCTCTCGTTGCCGCTTTTCCGTGAAAGCCAGGCTGGCCGACAGTTCCGGTAGTTTCGCGCCTGCCAGCACGTGCCCACCGAGCCTGCCGAGTAGAATGGCCGCTTCTCGCCCCATTTCGACCATTTCGGCAGCTAGATTGAGGTGTCCGGAGCGAGAAACACGTCCAAATTTAGGGCCTCCGCTCGCTTTTCCACAGGACCGCTCCCGAGGGTTCCGGAGGAAACGGGCGCAGCAATCGCGGCAATGGTGGCAAGTGTTTTACAATCTCGGTAGCATAAATTTTAATGACGGCAAACATTTGCCACTGCCGGCTCGACATTTTCCGCTCTCTGGCGAACTGTGGACATGCGTCTCTAGGGGTAGGTCCCGCGAGGTCCCACCGAAGGGTTGTTTCTGAATCGTGCCAGCGTTGCTTTCTGTCGTCACCGTCACACGGCGGAAGTGGAAAATCCGTGTATCGACAATCATGTTTTCTTTTAGCACGAGAAGCTGGAGGTCGCTTGGCGAGTCGTCGTCAGTACCGGGCTCCGAAATCCAGTGAAATCAAAGATTTTCACCACAGCAACGCAACGCTGCAGCAACACTTATGCTCGCTGTACCCGGTACCTTCCCGGGCAGAGGGTTGAGCAGCACTTTGGTTCAGATCCGCCCCGTCCTTGGGGGCCCTTCCACGACCCAGCAAAACGGCACTCCGCCTGTGGAAGGGACAAATTACGACGCGTGTAAATTACGAGCAAAACCGCCTTTATCCCGACCGTGATGTTGCATATGGCCGAATGGTGTACGAACGCTTCGTCTGTGTCGTTCGTTCGCCTTGTCGACGTCGTCCTTGTTGTGTCGTAGTTGGCGTTGCCTGGGAGATGCGTCTGCTGGGAGGAATTATGGGCCGGTTAGGAAAATGTCCTACCACCGCGTGGGTGTTATTGTTGCGGGGACAAACACGACAACAATGGTAGACAAGCTTCTTCCCGCATCGCAGCGCCACATCGACGTTTAAGCCGATAGTAGTTTTTAATCGCCACCCTAAGTGGATGAGCTGTGCACGAGCTCGAGTTGCTGGCAGTAGGCGTCCGGAGCTTGTTGGCTTGCTTGAGATCCCACTCTCACCGACGAGTAGGCGGTTAAGCGAGTAGGAAGAGATTTATGCAATGCATAAATTGCACGAACGATTGCGCCTCGGAATTTCTCCCAAAACAAAGAGCCGCGGATACGACGCGATGAGCTACTTAAAGGAACAATTATCTTCGAATAGGTGGCGCACAGTTACACGCCGTTTTGACGACAATATATGCGTCAATGTTTTGTTTTTTCCCCTCATGGATTGTGAAAATGAAAGCGTTGCTATGGACACGAGCGTGTGCTTGCAAATGACGTGCATAATTCGTGTGCCATGCTTCATTTTCGCCCCCATCATTAACGATCGAAACAATGTCACACATTTGCCGGGCGCCCGTAAATGGATTGTCAGCTTTTTGACGACGCAATTACAAACGCAATCAAATAAGTTTGCTCGCTGCGCTCCCGAAAAGTTGCGGTGAAACTCACGCTCCCAAGCCGTCGATCGAGCTTCGCGGCGATGGTGCGCCGAGAGTAACGGTCGTTAAAAAGTAAATTAGAAAACATTACTTTACTTTCCTCGTGAGGTGGCCCCTTTGTTTCGGGGCTCTGGGTGTTCGTCCTAGATCGCACTAGCACCGCTCAACCACGCTTGACCGGCAGAGCTTAGCCGGTGTGATGGTGTACGAAATTGAAAGCAAACTCACGCAACTGCACACACCCGGCCTCGGGGAGGGACTCGAGTGATGATAATCATGCTGGTGCGATTAGGTTCGCGTAAGCTCGCTGCTCTCGAAATTGCGTTCTCAAATCTAATTAATGGCGAATGGCTGCCAACCACTCTGGTGGCGGATCGATCGGCTCGTAGCTCAAGTGAGTGGTTAATCTTGATTGGTTTTATTGAATTTTTCAACAAATTCAGTTACGTCGAGCAATAAAACCAATTCGCAGCATGGTGCTTTGGTGGAGCATAAATTAACAATTGTTGCGCTCATAAATGCGCCCCACTGCACCAGAGCATGGGGTTGTAGATGTGTAGGCGTAGCCGCGATTCGGTGTGTCGACATTTAATGGCACCATATGGCTCAAAATGGGGTTGATTGAATTTTTCAGCCATCAAAAATGTACACTTTTCGTTGCCGCTAATATTCTTTGCCTGACAAGCGCTATGTTTTAATTGCATAGTGAAAATGATTTACTACCAAAACGATTGATTTGAAAAATGTTTGGCAATGTGATTTCACGGAAATTCTTTAAAAAAAAACTAGCAATGAAAAACAAGCACGATAGTATATTAGGAAAACTGGACATAGTGAACCCTTCCTAAAGGATTATATTTAATCGAGTGTCTTCAAATCATCGAGCCCTTGGAAATGTACTTTTAGTTTTCTGAATAGACCTTAGTACTCTGCTAGAAGTTAATTTTTGTTACCTCTGAGAAACGATAAGTTTATTGTTGTCAGAGTAACGTGAAGTATTAAAAGATTGTAAACGAAAATTATACAATTACAGGTTATACCTAGTAGCATTGATAAGAAAACTTTAGAAAGAATGTGAAGAGGGCAAGAAAGTTTACATTTTTTCTTTGAACGAGCCCTTGTATGTTGCTGGTTGGATATTCTTGATTTAAAAGCCAGCGTAGATTAAGTAGCGAGTGCAAGAAACCAAAACATGTTGAATGCACAATTACCATAATGTAACAAACGGGTGGCAATTACATTTATAGTCATGAGCCGTGTATTACTTGTTTCTCAGAACATGCTTTCATTAATCGGAGGCTGCGACCTGTGAGGCTGAAACAATATTTATCCTCAACGACGAGGGTTTTAAGCTTAAACCGGATACCAAAACCCCGACAAGTTTTCCAACAATGCCCATTTATACTACCACAATAATTCCAGTTCAATTCCACTGATTATTTCTGCACTCGCAGGCAGCTGTAGAGCGCCCAGTTGATCCTCACCGATCATTACCAACGCTCTTTGTTCTGACAGCCGGTGGAATCTCGCCGCCGTGCACGGTGGGCAGAGTAAGGGTGAATTGAAAAACAAAATCGGAAAATTCATCGATAATTAATAGTACAAGATTCAATTAAGTACATTCCATAGCTGCGTGACGGCAGGAATGCAGCGAGAAATGCAATCAAACGCAGTACAACACAAGCCATGCATAATACGGCACAATTTTGAGCACAACCATAGCGTCGTTGTCATCTGGTTGAACGTAAAAAAAAAAGGAAAGCTGCTGGTAGGTAATAAGCCCTTTTTAAAAAACCATACACGAGAATTGGCTTCAAGTTTGCTTGGAATTGGTACGCCACTGAGCGGTATAACGAGCGATTTGTGCCGTTCTGTTAACGCGTTCTATTGAAATTGTGCTTTCCATGGAATGTGTGCGTTTTTAAGCGCTAAAGGGACAAGAGATAAAAACGGTATGCTCTTTTGCCCCATGCCGATAACCGTGGCTATGAAATTACGGTTTTTAACCTTGCCACACGCAACCGAAGGTACTATTACGCCAATATTGCTCTCGCTTGACCTCCGCTGCTACCACAACGATGATAGTGAAGGACGAGTGCTGCAGTCGCCCGGAAAAGCATAATTTAAATACGCAAATTTCCCACTCCCCCTCCTCCATTCGACCATCGTGCGCGAACAATTGTGTCTGCAACTGGGACGCATGGGTTGTAAAATTGAAGCAACCGGTTGCGGATCACGGAGCTGCAGGACCTCACACCAGCTGAGATGGAGGTACAATTTTTCAGCCCCATTTCATCTGCCCAGGCGCGTGTTTGTTACGTTTCCCCGGGCTTTTTCGGTTCTCCCGCTGGCAGATCGGTTGACTGGCGAGGCAAGAAGTGCATCGACCGGAACCGGGAATGGAAGTAATTTACTTTACAGCCCCACCGCTCCGTGCGCTCGTGGGTGTCCTTCTCGAGCAGCGGGTGCGCTCTCGGATCGTATACCGTGCCATCGTTCCGGTACATCATTCAGTGGCAACGTTTACCGGTGGGTCTGGTGTTTTCCTTGCCTGGTGCCTGGTGCCCGGACCTGGCACGGAATGCTGCGCTTGGGAAGGAAGCATTTGCGAAAAGCGGAATATCGAAGCGATGGCACGCCGGTAGTATAAGATTGCGTTGCTCCTTTGAAAGTTGATTCCTTATCATTTTGTCAGGTACTCCATTTCCACCGTTCCGAACCGTGGAACTCCTGGTGCAGGCGAATGAAGTGAATGAATCAGTAACTTCAGCACCGCGGGGTTTCAGCGCACGGTGATCGGCGAAGTAATCGGAATCGAATGAATAACCACTTTTTCCGTGGTCGGTGCGCGGTCACCGATCGAGGAAAGGATGCGGAAGGATTCCCTCGGAAGGGAACCAAGTTGATGCAAAATTGATAGTTTTCTTTCGCGAGAAAGCGACCACGGTCGTGCGTCGTGGTAAAAGTCATTCCAGAGCAAGTCTCGGTGGTCCCGAAATTCAAATTAACTGCAGCACCACCTTGGGTGGCTCGAGGGTCGAGGCATTGGGCGGTGTAGTTGATTGGGCTTGGTTGGTTTTAATGAAGCATGCTGGTTAAGTGATCGATGGATGTTTGATTAGTTTTCTCGCTCGTGGCTTAAGAGATGCGCATGGAGATGCCGTGGCGTCAGAGCCGAGGAACGCCGCCGAAGAAGGACGAAACTATTTCAATTACATTCGGGTTGGGCCGGGAGTGCTGCGGATGCCGAACGTTGTTTTTGATTAATATGCATTCGGTGCAATTGTGGCTGGTTTTGAATCATTCCATCGAAACCCACGCCGGAAGCGCTCAACAAGTAAGCGTCGGTGGGAAAAGCGCACGTGATTGGCACCGTCTGTAAATTAAGACCGCTGTAAATTAAGACTCGGCTTTCGTTTTAGTCAGTAAATCTGGAATTTCTGTGGTTGATTTTTGCTAATAATCACTCTGCATCTTTTGGTTAATCTGATAGTGGGTACTTTTTTAATTGGTTACTAAATAGGTTTTGTGTAGTTTTTTGTTTTTAAACATCTCGATAATTCGAATTGTTGTAGTGTACTTTTATGAATGAATGTTTGCAAGTTTTCTGATTCGTCATATTGATCGCATGTAAATAATTTTAATACAGTCTACAACTTGATCTTAAACAGTTGATGATAAATTACAACAGGGACAGGTAGAAAAGAGGTTCAAATCAATTTTTCCACGCATTGCTCAACCTGCTCAAACTGCGGTATTATCCCACAAACCTAACTCTATTGTTAGTCTATTGGCGTGCCACCTCGTGCTACTCGTTCCCGTGCAGTTGGTATATATTTTTTTGTTCCGTGCTCTTTTCAAACGTTCTATTTTACCGCAAAAGTTATCGTGCTCGATCTCGATCCAAATTTAATCCACGCTACAATGTATCGCATTCCGGCACGTGATTTGTCCGCTCGGGACGTGGCGTCCGAAAATGATACGGTCTTTATGCGTTGCCCTTGCGCATCAAAAACCAACCAAACCGAACGAACCCGCTTCGCTTCCGTGCGGCTTTCCAGCATCGGCAATGTGCAAACCACAGAACTAATGATTCTATCGACACTTTACGCCTACACTCGCAGGCGATAGCCTGACCCCGATGTGGAATTCTGCAAACGCCTACGCGAACAGCGAAATAACGACGGCGGCCCCCAACGGGTGGGCATTTTCGGGACGCGAATGGCAAACCGTACTGCCTCATGATGATACTCATTTTCCCACCCGGGATACAAAAAGATCGCTTATGAAAGCACGAAATTGTGTGTGCATATTTCCGTAGCCTTTTCCCGCGGCCCAGCGCCTACTTCGTTCAGGAGCGTTTCCTTGGTAGCACCGGTTTTGGTGGGGATGGAGAGTCCTTTGTTGTCCGCCAGCTCGCACCGTATGATGGTGTTCCGGGCGTTCCGAGCGTTCCTGTCCGTTCGGGCGGATGTCTTTTTGAACGCGATGGTCGACGCGGACGGACGCACAAGCGAACCAAACGGGAGCCAATGGCTTGGGTTGGCGCGTAGCCGGATGTAGGAATAATGATGTATTATTTCGAATATGTTGATGGCAAATTTCATATAAATCATCGCACCCGCTCGCCCAGCTGCCGGACCGGTTCGTTCGTGTTCGGAATTGTGGCGGCTATTAAAGACGACCAAGGTGCGAATGGGATGCCGTTGGCCGGAGTGGATTTGACGCGCGTTGAGCAAAGGCGCATGTGAGACATTCTTCTTATTTGACAGGGGCGCGTTTTCGCGGGTCGTGATTCGGTGTGGAGAACAATGACCAACTGTGAGCTGGAAACTGTGTACACCTGCATGGTCCGAGTCGCGTTTATAGCTAAAGCTGCGAGTGAATCTTTCTATCAACAACATGCAACACAGCACACATATTGTTCTTTAATATGTGTGGTCGTTTTTTTCCGGAGATCGCATTACTCAAATCCTGTACGGTTCGAAGCGCTTCAGCGAAAGCGAAATGGCACTGGCAGATATATTTATAACCATCACTGTACCGCCTGGGGGTACCGATCGGGAAACAATGGTCGACGAGCGAACGCAGGCAACTGCTGCGTGTCAATCGCAGCGACGGCACCAACCGGATGTAGCCACCAGGAAGCTACGGTTCCGGTTTGTGACCGGTTACGCGGAAACAAAGCCGCGAACACGAGCTTACACGGGGCAGCATGCTGATCACGACAGCCGGTGGCTTTGCTCTGTGGCAGCGGGTGAAATATGATTAAATTTAGCTGTAAATTATTAACAATTTATTGATTCTTTCATCCACTAACCGCGCTGGTGGGCTCGTTGCGGGGTTAGAGCGTTCAGCCTGGCAGCCTGTTGCGAGATGTCGTCGACATTTGGTGTTGTTCAAATTACGTTAAAAAGGTTTCCAACACAGCTCGAAGAAAGCGGGTGAATAAAGTTTATTAATTTTGTGTTGTTAATACATCGTTTTTAGATTACAAGAAAAGTTTACATTTTACATCGGTAAGCAAAATAGCTCTTACATTATACGTTGTATTTAAATTGCTTTTTTTTTACCGTAAAAATATGTTAATGATGGGATATAAAGGAAAGCATGTTTTAAGCACTGCAAATTTTCAATGTAACATCAAGCGTGTATTGTGTGCACAATACTTTGCATTTTAATTTTGCGATTATAATAAATATTTATAGAGTTATTTAATTTAAAATGGAATGAATGGAGACAGTTCAGCCACACAAATAGAATAATATCAAATAAATATTATAGCTAATTTAATGAGATGTCGAACACTTTAAGTATAATGTTTAGATGAAATGAGATAATATTAGCTCGATAAAATGAGCTGTTTACATGAACTGCTTAATGAACATTAATTCTGATTTTCGTGTTATTAACCGCCATAAAAACTTTGTCATATACGCAATAAACTTGCTTTACGTGTCATCATGATAAAAGGCTACATGGTTATGAATAGCTTCTAATTCTCATGTGCCATACAGCATTCTGCGTACGCATTAACGATTCCTGCGTTTGAATTAATGTGCTATTTAATGACGTCATAAGAATGCTCGCTGGTTAACAAAACTTTGCCCAATGCAAAGACGATTCGCAGTATTTATTCGCGTACCACTACTCCAGTGACATATCAGAATTTATGGAAACGGGTTGTGCTGTGTCTCTTTTCCCACCGAACCCTATCGTGGGCTGGGCTTTCCGTTTCCAAGCCCATGGCCTTGTGTGTCGTCCGTCGTTTTTGCAAGGCAACCGCGTCTCGTTTGCGTCTAGACAATTTGATTACTTATGTAGATTAGAGCAACTGGATCAGTAGCGACTTTTCGCGGCTACATCCGAGTAGGAAGAACCGTTGGAAACCGTCTCAGGGAGCTTTTCTTCGCCGACATGCCGCGTAGACCAGTGAGAACATGATCGAATAGACACTTTGGCTTGGTGCATGCTCTGGTGCTTGTCGGTTCGCTGGTCATCGGATCTTGTGAACTTGACATCCGTTGGTGGCTGTTGGTGCATGCATGTGTATTCGTGTGCGGCGTTCTTTTCGTGGGTGTTTTTTTTTTGGAATTGGAACTCTATCCTTTGCTTGACAAGCGAAATCCAAACCAAGCTCCCTTCGTCACAGTTAACGATGCATGTTTCAATTGAAATTGAATAACAACGTTGACTGAGTCCATTTTTTCTATCTACGACGACCGGCTGGCGTTCAGTGGCGCCAGCATCGGAAAAAGTCGGTTGCTTTAAAGTTTCTGGTTTCCTTTTGATTTGTACAAACACGCGGAAAGTTTTAAACTTATCGGTTTGGTGATCGCTTTTATTAAGTTTAACTTTTGCTACTGTCTTGAGATTGCTGTAGCGCCAATTGTGGCTTTCCCAGAACTGTGATGCTTTACATTTAGCCTCCGCACAGTGGAAATAATTTATAGCAATTTAACCCATACGCTCGAGTGAAGTGTTGAAGATTTCGCGTTGCCGCTGGTGAGAGCAGCTCGTTGGCAAGGACGTGGTGAACAGGTTTTTTAAAACTGTCTACCACAGCTAGCAAAACGCTATGATAAGAAAGTGAAGTCTGTCGAGCTAAAGTAGCTAACGAAGCATTGCAGGGCCGGCCGCGAGAGCACCGAGGGCCAGCGAGACACGCAAACTTTCCTAACATTGGCGCTGGCATTCTGGTTTTTGCCCCGAACCGGGACAGGGTTTTATTAAATTACAATGTAGCAAACTATTTTAATCAATTTTGCTACCTGTTAGCAACGGGTTTGGAGGGGCGAAAAACTCCCACCGGAGATTTTCCTCGCGCGCTTCCCAGGTCGCCCGGACCAGCGGGACGCAACAGTGGTTCCCGCTCGGTGCGGTCTCCGACCGATTTGATGTTTCTTATCAACCGTGTAACGACGACGGCTGGCTTGCGCGAGCCGGTAGACCTGGTAGAGATGCGAAACTTGGGTGAGCCACCACGGGCTGCACGGTGGATGAGTCGGGAAATAGGGATTGCTCACATACACACAAACACACATGTTCACACTCACACATCCACTCGTGCCTGCTAGGCGACGGAATGGTGGCCCGACCTGGATTGAGCCGAGCTGTGGACCGAGAGGATCACGGAAATGGAGTGAAGATGGGATGATAGAAAAAGTGAAATTTATACACCTTCAGCGACCGGATCGGATGCCTATAGAGGAGCTAGATAATAGAAGCTCGCGATGATGCGGTTCGCCAGTTGGGATCTGTTCAGTTAGCTTGCGACGTTCGCGAACGGTGCAAGCTCTCCGCGCGAGACGGAAAAGTTTCGCTTCTCGCAGCTAATAACTCGTGGGATATTTCAATTAAAGCGGTGGAAATTCATCTCTCCCCGACATGTGGGGCGGTGGTTTGATGGCGGGCGCCGGTGATCGAAAAGTAATCCCCCCCCCCCCCCAACCGATCGAAAGAACTAGAACCGCCAGGAGGCAAGATTTTTGTTCAAACACGAACACCACACTGCACCACGTATGTGCATGCGCCTGCAGGGTATGCAATATTTGTGCACGAGTGCCAACCTGCTGCGGCGGGATATGCATCCCTCGACGCCGTGACACGATCGGGATGATTGCCTGCGGGAATCACGGGTCGGAAAGCGTAAGGATAAAAGCCAACCACGTCAACAGTCGGCAGCTTAGCATGTTTAAGCTAGGATTTTGACAGGGAGCGCAAAAGTGAATTTGTCACACTGATTACGAGGGAACGGGGTTACGATCTGGCCCGGTTGCAGCCACGGCACGGCAGGCACGGGCTAGCGAACTAATGGCATCGAGAAGTCCTTTCGGTGCCCTCGTCTGTCGGCAACCGACTGTCGGCTGGCAGCCGTTTTTCTTACTCGTGGGATTACATTTTATGTATAATAAATGTATGCAGATTAGATGCGAACAGTGCCACGAGATGCGAAGGCAAACGAGCCGGGATTGGGTGTGTTGCGCGATAACGAGGTAAGCGACTGGCGGCCGCTGCTACATGTCCTAGCGGACGGTCCCGAGATGGAACTGTCAGCTAAGGCTTTGTAATGGTGGCGCAATGAAATAAAACAAAATGCTGATTGTAACAAGGCGCCGGTCGGGCAATGGGGCCAATCAATACTAATACCGGAGCAGCTACTGTCGAACGCGCGTGTCGACTAATGCGCTACGGTTCAGCTCTGCGACCAGCAACGGGTATTTTATTTCACGTGGGGTGAATAAACGCGATTCTCGGAAGATACGCATCACTTTTGGCTCGTGAGTGGATGTACGGCCAATCAGACGGTAAAAATAAATTCCGAATCAATTCATTCAATCAATAAACGAGATAACGTTCAACTCAATCACCAATGCATTACATGCATTTAATGAGGAATCGAATGTAGATAAAATACATGTGAATTTACTATCATGTATGGGATGTGTGAATTTATCCAACTCGAACTACTAGAGGTGAAAAAGGTGGTTTTTCAAACACCGAATGAAAATATTATATCATATACGGGGTATTACACTTTACGGGGTATTACACATATACGGGGTAGCAACGTTGGAGATGGTTTGATAAATGGTCATCCGTAGGCGATATCCATTCAAGACTTAAAGCTAAATAAACCCTTTCAAACACATGATAAATAAGACATGGCCAATCGTCTGACTAATAATAACAAAAACGCTTAACATTACCGGAACAGACCAAAGCGATATTTTCGTGATTAGTTAAACGTAGTACAATACACTGGATATATCATACGAAGTTTTTGTAGAAGCAAATCATAGCTCAAACTTAAAGAAAAGCAGAATGTGTAAGACCCTCCTGCATTTAAAACCCACAGTTTTCTAATTTGTAAAACTTTAAATATCCCTCTATTTAGGGTGAGGCTTTAACAACTCTAAAGTTCTAAACGTTAAAGAATTCTAAAGGTCTTTGAACGATCAATATCCTGAGCCAAAGAAGTAATGTCAAAGTAACTGAACTTCACACTTGGATAATACACGTGAATTGTGTACTAATATTCAATTAGAGCGCGCGATCGTTTTACCTGGTGACATTAATTCAAATATATTTGAAAGATTCGTCATCTTGTTTATTTTTTGATAGAATTTTCTTTTCACCTTTAATGTATTGGATTTTTTAGTATTTTTGTCAGTATTGAAACAATACCTGGTATCATGGTTTACCAAAGTTTACATAATAATACAGCTTAATATTATCTCCTTATTGCAGCTTTTTCTTACGTTTTTCGATCTTCTCGATTTTATGGCTCCATTGCATTTTTTTGTGTTGTTCAAAGGATCAAGTGACACTGATGTCGATAATATTTAACTACTGTTACCATGATGACCAATCATCGTTCCTCACAAAACGCGACAATTAAAGACCAATTTAAATACGTTACCAATTTTCATGATCCAAGCAAATGTCACATATACAGGATGCAGAAAGCAGAAAGCTTAAGTGGCTTGCTTAATCCTTCTTGGCCTTATTGTATTAAAAACTTTTTCTATTCACAAGATGCACAGTTTTTATTCCAAGCAATCTAGCCGTGCTCCATTATCTGAGGCATGTTTTATTTTTCATCCAGTTAAAACAACCGTTTCAACATCTTTACGATCACCATCAGACTGGTGGCAGCAAAGAAAGTGATCAGCGCAAATCCTTTACGCTTGTCGTGGCCACCCTCCAAGGTTTTCACAAACTGCGGCATGCAGCTACATTTTCCTTCACCACTCGAACCCGTCGTCATCGTGTAGTTTATCAGACCCCGTAGCTTCGCCTGCACAATTCGATGCATCTGCGCGTCATCCTGAGCATCCCATAGGCCTCGGTTGAGAACAAGCACGCCATAGGTGTCCATCGTTATAGAGCAGCTGTACAGAAGCACCATCGTCTGTGTGAGCTGCAGTACGTGAACCACCCGAAAGTCTTTCACTTCCTGCTGGCCCTTCGAACCGGTTACGTACATCCCATTAGGGTGCGTGAAGATGTGAAACGAATTGTACGTGGCGTTGGCTTCGAGGCACACGAATTCCATCAGAATCACTCCAAGGCGCGTGCTGAGCGCATAACTGTAACAGTTTCGATGCGTCACGATGTCCCGCGGTAGATGATACGGTGTTCGGTAAGGTAGATTCGGTTGCTCGAACGCCACCACGTACCAGGTGCTGGCGTTGGTAACGGATTCATCGATCATATAATTGAGATCGGTGAAGTATCTGCCCCGAAAGCTGTCTAACCAGCACGATAAGCTGTACGCCTTAGCACAGAGTGCAACCGCTACCAGAGCTGTTACTTGGCAAACGGACATTCTACGGCAAAGGCTCAATATGAACTGCCGATATGAACAAGTATGTCCCGGCAAACGCTTCCATTGAGTTGTGATTAAACGTTTATGGAGAGTTCGGGTGCGTCCTAAATTATGCTGACCATGACGAGTTGCATAATCGTTGGTTAAACATTTCGTGAGACTCGATGTGCGGAGTTTTGTACGCGTGTGTAGTCGTTATCTAACACCATAACGAAGTAGAAATGTATTTTAATGGTGATGAAAGAGATTCGTTGCTCGTTCACGTACTTCAGGCTAATTTTGATCGGTATATAATACACATTTTTGTGAACTGTTTGTGTCTCTAGCTTTGTGCCAATAGCATTCATATTCTGTATGAAATTATTATACAGTTTCAAACGCCAAAACATCCCGATGCTTCTTGTCTGTGTGCGAGAAGTTGATTTCATGTTCAAATTTTCCCACTAGTTTTCGATAGATAAAAAGTATGTTTTATCGTTCTCCTTGCAAATTTTCATCGTCTGAACAATTCGCTAGAACTGAAACTGAAACTGAACCGAATATGAAAATATTGATCATCCCGACTGCCTTATTAGCGCGGTGCAAATTAAGCATGCATGCGAGTGCTTGTGGTGCGCAAACAAGCCATATATAAAGAAACCATTCCCGCTCGGCGCGACGTGCAGAATTCAATGCCAATTTTCGATAAGCTTTGGCAAATTTTAATCAATTCAATTCCGTGCGCCGTGCACTGCGACGAGCGCTCGGTCTTTGAGGGTGCTTCGTGCTCAAAATTCCATTAACATCATCTGTTTCTAATCGTTTGTCGTGCACGGCACGGTACGGCTAATACAGCGACAGTGCTCCTGCAGACACCGGTGGGTCGTTCGCTTCCGCATCGGGGGACACGTACCGATGGTGAAATTATTTTCCTATCAGCAAAACGGAAGTCATGTCACATAGCGCAATGAAATTAATGCTGATTAATCCACTTGTACCGAGTGATCGCTGATTGAATGCATATGTTGAGTGAAGGCGCCACCCAACGGTCCCAGGACATCCGATGCTGCATTCGTGTCCGGTTCGTTCGCGGTTGCCTTGCAAGATGGTGATTTAATTACCCAACATTAACGGTGTCCCGTGCCGTGACGGTGATGGTGTGGAAATGCGTGGACCAACCGCAGTGAGTTGAGCACCGCAACGTTCAATAATCACTCGATCTTGATACACCACCGACTTTGGTCCTTCCTGGACACGAGGGACACCGTTTCATCCCCATGTCCACCGGCAGCAGTGGGCTCTGGGAGATGTATTTGCATAATTGTCAAATAATGTATCTTCATAAATCCACGACACCCACACGGAACCGAGTCCAATTCCGAGTCCGAGAGCCCGGAAGGTGAACAACAGTTGTACAACGGTGCTGCGCAACCAAACCCGGCGCTGCCAAGTGCAAATGAGAAAAATAAATAGTTTTAATGGATTCCGCCCACCTCGGCGTCCACACGGGCTCGGTTGCCCGCTTCGCAATTGGCCGTACGCCGGTGGCATAATGATGCGAACCGGCATGCCGCTCCGACCGAATCCTTCCGGGCGAAACAACAGGAAACAAACGTAACAAACTGTGACGACAACTTTGTTTTATCTCACAACGAACAAACACCGATTTTCCGGTAGAACGGCCGGTGCGAGTGCGCGGTGGTTTCCACAAAAATGCACCCACCACCATTCCGGTGGACGGGCGGACCACTTCTAATATAGGAACTGGCCAAAAATTCACACTCGACAGCGGTCCGCTCCGTCCGGTCGGGGAGGTTTGTTAATAGGTATTTATTTACTGCTGCCGGCTGCCGGCTGCCTGGGGGCCGAAGTGCGCTTGTTGCCGCTGATAGAACGGCGTCGGCATGGTGGCACTCACCTTCCATTATCTCCGCTGGTGCAGTTTTGCGGTGGTTTTGCGTGCGGACTACCATGTGCGGGCTTCGCGGATACGTTTCGCACTTAGACAACGGGCACCGGGCGCCTCCATTACTGGCACCGTCGTCCGGATATTGTTATCGTGAAGCGATGCAGCGCGCCTGGAGTCGCTCGGAGCGACGGTGGCAATAAGTTTGGAACTTCATTTCACGCGCACCAAGACGCGCCTCGAGCGTGCCCGGGTAGCGAACAGGTGCGACGGTTGTAGATGCGAGATATATAAGTGCCTGTGCACAGTGCCGCGTTTCACCTATTCCTGCTGGCTTATCGATGGTTTGGATACGTTCGGTTGCGAGGTGGTGTGTGAGTGCGAATTACGACGATGGCACACAGGGTGGGTGGGACTGAAAAAAGTGGTTTGTGGAGAACTCCACTTGCTCAGCTCATACGGCACTCGGTGATCGTAAAGGGTGATATAACCATATTCTAGCTAACAGTTGCTTATTATCCGATGCATTGTTTCTCAGCAAATGGTATGCGCTGTGCTGAGATGAATTGGAATTCAAAATGAAATTTGTAATTAAAGCACAATTTGCCACTTGTTACATGTTGTCGATGTTTTACTACCTGTCTCGGATATGCGTTCCTTCTTGATCGCTCAGAGTTATTTTCAAATGCGGTTAGGACTAATTGAATCATCGAATCAAACGAACGTTATTTGATATGTTTGAGAAACCTTCATCATGCCTGAGGTTAATTAGTTGGCAGGAAGTGGGGAAACTTATGTTTCCTTATACTTTCCCATAAAGCTTTACAATATTGTTGTTATTACGCCTTGATTTTACTTACCTTATCAATCGATGCTTTAATTTTGAAACCATACATTTTATTGCACACTTTTTAAATGCAACGTTCTATGGAGTTTTATTTATTACCCTTGATTTTCAATCTTTAATTTAAATGCGTGAGCTCGACATAACGATTTATAAAAGAATGCATAGTAATACAATTTTATTGTTGATGCTATTTAAAACAGGGAATATGTTGAACGAAACATCGAAATTAAATTGATTATTAGCTTTGAAAAGGGTGTTCGATGTATAGACAATTTATCGGAATGAGCAATTTGGATGTAGCAAAATTAGTAACGTTACATTAAAAATGTACTGGGTTTTTGAAAGTTATCATCGATTATGATTAAAATACGATATGGTTACAGACACCCAAATCACTAATCACATTTATTTAGTCCATAACCAGGCGTCTCCATCGTGTTTACATTCCATGAAAGAATCGATATATGTTTGATTTCACCGTTAAGTATGTGGTTTTTTATTCTGTTTTAGCAAACAATTAATTTAAAATCGCTGTGTTACATTACAAGTTTTCCAATGCCTAAATCACTGATCAAATTTATTTGAATTTTGTCCATAACCAGGCGTGTCCACCGTTCTAACGTGTAATGAAAAAAAAACGACGTTTGTTTGGTTTCACCGTCAACTCTCATACTGTGTTTTGTTTTTTTTCTAAAGTAATAATTCAATTCATAATTACTACGCTACATTATTCATAATTTTTCCATGCATTGCAAAATGCACATGTTAATTTCAAAGTTTTCTATAACCAGGCGTCTCCACCGTTAGATCTTGTATCGGGTAACATATATTACAACGTTCTGCTAATCAAGGCAAAGCATTTATGGGGCACTGTGGAATATTTTAGATTTTACTATGAAGTTGTGTTTTGTTGTTGCTGATGCAACCGTTTCACTTATATTGAATAAGCTACATTAGTCACATGCCTTATAAATTGGTCAACTTTGATACAAGTTTTTCCGCAACCAGGCGCCTCCACCCTGCTTTAATCCAAAACAAATAATATTATTTTACCCAAAAAAACCATATCACTAATTAAAATACATCTATTAATATACCTTCATTAGAATTTGATTATGTTTAGAATTTATCATACAAAAACAAACAAAAATAAAATCAATGGAATTTGCTATTATGATGGGAAATTTTCAAAATTTCATGCACTGATTTCTGTAAGAATAAAATGTGAAGGAATAATTGTTGTGTGCGCTGCTGGCATGTTTTGTTTCCACGCTGTGCCTGTGTATAATATGTTTCCTATTTGTATCAAAAACTTTTGAAAAATCTTTAATAATGTAATATTGAATTTTAAATAAATTGCTTGTTCAATTAAATTATTCAAAAGCGACAATTCATCGTGGAGAAAGAATTTTCGGCTAATGTACGAATATCTTACAGTTGGATTGTTTGGTTGTGGTGAAAATAAATAGAATTTAGTGTTTCTTTTCCTGGTACGGACATTTTACCCGTCTTTTCACCTGTCATTTGTCCAGCAATGTTCGCCACCGAGAAAGGTGTCCTCTAAATGTTCGTTCGCGACAAATGCAAAGGGTAAAAAAGGCGGTTTTCACCTATTAATGGTCGTGTGTATGCTCGACCAGTTCGAGCAAAAGTGCTTGCCATGCTACTGAAACATTTTTCTGCACGTCGTTCGGTGTGCACGTGAAGTGGTTCGTTCTCAGCCGACCATTCCCTGGTACCGTGCAGCAAAGAGTGTGCCATCCAACAAACGAAGAAAGTGGTTGCGGTATGCTCTTATAAAATTATAAATGACTGATGGGGTCTTGTGTGGCGTGGCACTCGGGTGCATTCTCGTGCTTGTCGTGTGGGCGATGCACCGTAGATTTGTTGGGGTGAGTACCTGTTTTTTCTTTACCTTTTCGGCGTACGGTACGTGCAGTACGATGTTGCAGTGGTCACCGCTTCAACTCGTTTCAATTAAACCCAGCAGCAGTGAGACTCCTGGCCGGATGTAGTCCAACGGGAACACGGTTTGGTTTTCGTGGTGCGAGGAACTGTGCTGTTGCGCTGACGTTGGTTTTGGTCTTTAATGAGGGAGCATTATTGCGTGCCGTTGTTTTGCTCCATTTTCCGCACCGCGGTTTCACGTCGTGAACGTACAATGAATGGGCCCTGCATTTGAAAAGCTGACAACCACCGGGAGATGGATGATGAAGCTGGTGACAGTGGTGGCTTATCGAAACGACGTGAAAGAATAAAAAAACACGCAAAAGCTTGCGGAAAACGGCTACTGCGCCAAGGTACACTATTCATGTGGATACTTTTTCTCCTGACTTTAGGTGAGACATGGAGTATCAGCCGCAGCGATTGTGTTGCATTGGAAAAGTGACGAAAATAAGGTACAATTTTTACACAACTAGTGAAATGCAAACTATAAGCTAGGTACGATAATTGGAACAGCTTGGAATATTTGAGCTTTCGACACAAAAAATTTCTGCCTTACTGTTCTAAGCGAGGAAATATGATCAGTTTTCCACTGTTTTTTCACACAAATACACCCCGTCAAATCGCCGGTAGGCAATCAAATGGAATTTAATTATGAAACGATGGGGAACTCGAAACATGCGAAATGTCATCAGCGAAATATGTGTGAAATATGCTCCGCAGAGATAATGCAGTGGTGGTAATAAATAGTGGCAATATGGGATACCCCTTGATGTACGTTGTCACGCGCTGATTGTATTGATCGTATGATGTTAAATATTTTTAAAACGGTTAATGCATATTAATGAAAGTACGACTTCCTCTGGTATCATCAGGGTGTTAGGTTTCATATGCGTAGCAAATTAAAATACATTAATATTTCTTCAAATAATAAGTGCTTATTAATTTTTAAGTACGCCAATGTGATAAAAAATATTCAGCTTATCAATACTCACATTAAACTTTCAGTTGAAAGTTTGAGTATTTATAATTTTTTTTAACAAAAAAATAAATCAAATTGTAAACCAAATTGAAACAGAATTGGCAAAAAATGCATGCTGTCTCTTATGATCATAAAAATATCCAATAACGGGTTCCACAGCAGCGACATCGCGATCATCATCGGTGACCCTTTTCTTCCACCAGCCATCAGGTTCGTTTTGAATTGATCTATCTCAGGTGATTTAAGAACCCAACACTGCACACATATGGCGGCTCAAAAACGAAAACCGGCCGCCTCTCTCTCTCAGTACGTGTGATTATCTCTGCAGCGCGAGCATTTGTCGGTGAAAATTGGGGCTATTTTCGAACACAACCGTCTCGCTACCGCTGCTCCCGTTTCGATCTTCGAAACCATCCCCTGCGTGCCTGCGTTGCCGTGGAAAATCATCCCTCGATGGCTGAGTGACCCGAGTGATTGTTAGCTCCATCGCAGTCTATCGCTTCGTCCCCCGTATTAGCCGGTCCTTGCATTCACTCCCGATTGGGAGCTTTATCGTGGCAATGGTCGTCGGTTTTATCGCACTCGCATTTGGTGCTGCAAGGTTTCAGTAGCTGTCAGCGCGTATACACTAGCACGAGTTCTGAGTGCCAGCAAAAGGGGAGCAGAGACCGCGTCAGGCGAAAGAGAGCAAACCACTCAGATAACAGCTGTTGGCATGCGCACCTTGTCCACCGTGTTGAACCGACGCACCGAGTTTTCCGGAGCTCCCAGTGAGCGCCGGAAAATTGGACGCATACTGCACGCAGGTACAAAAAACGGGGCAGTGAAAGCGGGACAGGATGAGGTGAAATTTTCTCCTCCACGTAGGCGTGAGCGAGCCAGCTTGTGGAAAGCCAGTTTTCCACAGGCCAAGCGGCGAGATGACAGAAAAAGCCTCTCGCCAGGAGCCACGGTCTACCAGACGCGTTTCGAGTGTGAACTGAATCGCATGGGAGCAGTATTTTCACGCGAGTGGGGAGGTACGGTAAGCAGCAACGGGAAAAACGCAATTCGCGGCCGGATCGGAACGCCTGCAGTAGTTCCCAGCAGCCGGAAAACCGCCGTGAATTGTTTCGTGCATCGCCTTGCAAGCTGGTAAATCGTGACATTAAACCACCAACGATGGCAGCGGCTGACATTTCGATACACTTGTTCCGGCCGTACGTTAGTCGCACTGCCCACACACTGGCATATGGGAGAACGCAGTAGGCACCGACTTCGCTCGCATCTCAGTGTACGTGATGGATGTTTTTTGGGGGAAAAACTATGACGCCTTGCGAGTGTGTTGGTGTGTGATCTTGAATGAAGCCCCCGGAGTGCGATGTTCGATTGTTCCAAGGTTTCGCTCGGTTGCCGCAGGTGTTTGGGTATGTAGAGGACTGTGCGAAGAGATCTCCCCAGCAGTCCCCGGGTTGAAGCTGCTCGTTTTGGCGTTTGGCCACCGGAATGTGTGCTCGTCGTGTGACTCTCAGGTTGTTTGGTGCGGTGCAGTGTTTGTCCGTGGTGTAACGCATTGTTGCGCTGGCGAGCTCGAAAGCTGTGACGTGCTACGTGCGGGTATTATTTGGTGTACGAGAAATTTTAGCTGCCCACGTTGAACGTGTGTGCGTGTGGTGCTGGTAGCAAGTGGATGTTGCTTTCCCGGCTCAACCGTGCTAGTGCTGGATGTAGTAAACCTTATCGAAACAACCCCATCTGTCAAATCGGTCAATTATTTATGCCCTCCCGGTTGCGTTCAGGCTGTGGATGTAATCAACCAGGGGCAGATATCGCTACGGCCGCAACAATCGATTGTTGGGCGAGCCGTGCCTGCTGCTAGATGGCACTAGAAGGCTGGCGTCTGACTTTTCTATTAAGAGGCGCTAGCTTATCAGTAGCTGGTGACATTCGTACATGCCATGGTGTGCGTGAATCGTTGTGTACGCGTTCCATATCTTTTCTGAGCATGGCGCTGCCACTGACAGACGACGTTGATAGTACCGTGCTAGTTGACTGCGTGGAGCTGTACGGCTGAATGTATAGAGAGTGCGTTTGTGGAGTAGAGAATGGGCTGCGTTGTGCCCCAAAATTGCGCTCTCCTACTCCTCCAGCGCTCGCACGTCTGTTGCTGCCGTTTGATGACGACATCGTTATCTACTGATAACGTCAACTGCTGGGCTCCGCTGGTGCAACGATTGCATGCGTCAAATTGTAAACGTGGTTTGCATCACCAACCGCGTGGTACCAGACATTCTAACGAGCCCAACGAGACAGACATTCAATTTTTTCAGCCATAAATTAATGACTTGTTTGAGTTTAGATTAATTTGATATTCGATGTGTTCATGCACAAAAAAATATTACATTAAACAAGTGCTACGTGCAAATCTGGTACGAGTTGGTGTCGTGTTCGTTGACGTACGCAACATTCAGCTTACAAAAATAGCCTACTGTTTTGACAGATTCCCTTCCAACGTAAACGTTTGTAGTTTTTCTACTAAGGAAAAACAAGCTAGAGAGAGAGAGAGAGAAAGGAAAATGGTTCATTCACTGATTGCTTTAGCTACTGGGAGAGCACATGGTGCCGAGAAGAGCGAAGAGAAAAACGTTTGACAGTCTATTGATGAAGAAAGAAAAACGTGAAAAAGAGAAAGGTATAGAGTGAGAGAGAGAGAGAGAGAGAGAGAGAGAGAGAGAGAGAGAGAGAAGAAACATAGCCTGGTCTACTACATTTATGAGTAAGTGCGGGTGTGCGATAGAGCATGATGCGAAGTAGTGGGAAAATGATAAATAGTACCATTTAGAGTGACAGAGACGCCAAAAGAAAGGGAGAAAAAAATATCAATGAGGAAATCAAACTCTAGACATAACATTTTCAGCAATTGATTTTTCGATACAGGCATCGTCGTCGGCTAAAAGCTGCGCGTTGACTGTTTCATTCTTTTTATGATATTTTCCCACTACAAACAATGAATTGGAAGGATCGAGAGAAGAAAATCATTCTTCGCTTTCATTGCTCCACATTTAGTCGCTTGTGAGTTGTTTCCACGACCATTTTTGTTAGCGGTGAGTAGAGCTCGAGTGCCATTCTCTCACGTTCAGCTCACGTTGCTTGTGTCTCATTCAAACTTGCTCGCGAGATTTTCCCTCTCTCTGCACGTGCAGAATTTCCACGAGTGCGGTAGTGTGAGTGTGCAAACCAACACGGCGTGGCAGCCTACTCGGTCAGGTTGGCATGGGAAATCCTGGCGACGCCGCGTTCATAACGTTAGGTTTTGTGCTTTTCCGTGGTATTGGTAGTGCCTTGCGACGTGGAGATAAATGTGCGTGTGTAGTGTTTACAGGCTTTTTTGACATTTGAGGAAGCTAGCTAGAATGCTGCATCCTGTAGAACAAGCCGGTTTTTAGCATGATTTTTTTAGCCATGGTATTGAGTTGCACAGTCAATACAAAAATTGTTATTTGCGTTATAACATCAATCAGGATTATGCAATATCGCTGGGAAGAGAACTCTAAAAAGAATAATTTTTTTTAACAACTGCAATCATGTGCCCGAAAGTATATGCAGTTTCTGAAAGAGTGGATTATTTTAGTAGCACCCTCATGCTAGTAAAATGATTAGTATGAACATTGACACCATGTTAAATTTGATGAAAAGTTAAAAAAAATAAATACCTTGGATCAAGGACCTTTGCTACCTGCACAGTGGTCAGACAAAGCACTAAATGCGCTGTCTTAATCTGAACATGTTCAAACGCTCTGGAGAACGCTCTTAATGATGATATGACAAGCAACTTCCGCTAGGGTGAAACAGAAAAAATAAATTCACGGAAACGCGGGCCGATGTTCCGCATTTATCGAAACACAAAAATGATAATTATGAATGAACGCAAATCAATTCGGTTACACGCTACACCGCATCGGCCGGTGTAGTAATGTTTCATAATTTCATTATTCCGCTGATGAAATATGTAATCGTTTCGTTCGGTCAGAAGGTCGCCGGATGGTAGGACGAGGGCCGCGATATCCACCGGCTAATGGCTCATCGACGAATGTCCTGTTCGGCCCGGGGTTTTTGATGCTTTTCACTCTCCCCCTGGCCACCGGCACCCGTCCAATAGCTGTTTGATCGGTTTACCTCCACCCACAAAAACAAGCATTCCGGAACGCATCAATCATAGCGGAAAATTTCCCATCATTACGCCGGTGGCTCGGTGCCCAGCCAGCGCCGGAGCGTCATGTCGGCTATTCGAGGCCCACCCCGAAACGGTCCTGAAATGACTTCGTTTTTTAGCCCGCCGTCATTAGAGATGATGGCGATTGGAAAGTTTAGGTGGGCGGTGGGTGGTAGCACAGAAAGATGGAAGGGTGGGCACCATTTTCCGATGGCACATTTCGGTTCGGCTAGCATTTCACTGACGTCAGTGGGGCTCTCGGCGAAGAAGGCACAATTAGACCACCGTCTAGACGCATCCATACAGTCTGTCGCAACGGCGCACACAGACACACGCGCGTGTGTTCGTCCCTACGCAAAGGCTCCATCAGGACCGGATTTCGATGGAGCACACACACACACGCACGCAGGTTGGCTAGGAAAGAAAAAAAACATGCTCCAACGCGTCGTTCCCGGCTAAGCAGGCCGTGATGAAAACGGACTCCACGGCTGGAGTACTCACGCGTGGAAAACTCTCGCTCACCGAAAGCGCCCAAAGGGAGGTTGGCACTCGGAAAACCTGGGAAAGCGTCGGAAGCCTCGACGATTTTGTGGCGATACGCTGTCGGGCTGAAAAGCGAGTGCCCGATTCGGGTGCATGCGTGACCAAAAAGGCGCATGTCCCAATCTCGACCACTCACTCGTTCGTCGATTTGTTCGGTTTAGTTCGCTCGCATCCGGCACTTCGGTCACTAGGGTAGCGTGCCACTAGGATAAATGCGTGCGTGTTGTTGTACCCACTCCAACGACACCGACGACAGGACACACTACAGCTGAGTGACCCGAGTAGCGTTCGGCAAACAGGGGGCCACTCCATCGGCGATGGGACGGACGCCGACGATCGTGAGATGGCGAATAAAACTGAGCCAACGCCACCGTTCTGCGGTCAATTCGTGTCGCTTCGTTTCAGGACAAGTTGGTCGCAGCCCGCGCAACGGAAGCGTTTTTTTTGGTCCCCGGGAGTTGAAGTGGAAAAACAGGATTCCGGCCACGCTCTAGTGTCCGCGTGGGCGACCGCTACGGTTACTACGGTGTACGGTGGTGCACACAATACGCGACAATTGTTGACCAGCTGTTTATTTCGACTGTTGTTCGTTGAGTTTATGTGAAGCAATTCCGCAGAGTTTATCGGTGGCACGCTTAGCACCCCGTAGCGTGCCAGTTGTTAGGCAGAAGTTCCGTTTAAAGAGGTGAGTCTCGCGCAGACTAGCAACTGTTACGCATCGTTATCCTTTCGCTCGCGGACTCGTTTGAGGCGGGTGGGGGTGTTTTTTTTTTGTTGGCGTGTGTGTTTATTCCGGCATTTCGGTCCACTATTTTCGAGTGTTCGAGTTTTAAGTGGAGAGGGCTAGAACCCGCACACGTGCACGCGGTTTTGATCTTACCGTTTCCATCCTGTGACATCTTTCCCGTTCGCACAGATACACAAGCTGACAACGTGACAGGGTGACTGAGTGTGTAGTGTCTCTCGTCTTGGAAGTGAAGAAACGCTTGACCACGCGTCGAAGGTGAGCCACGGTGAATGCGGCCACGTTGTGAATGCGTATCGTGATAGTTTCCGCGTTGTGGTCCCACGTGGGTCCGAGTGTGTGAGCGCAAGGTCGGTGGCGGTCCAAATCCGTTCGGCGGTGGCATTAAAACCAAACAAAAAAAAAAAGCACCCACTTTTTAGCGGCGCGCGTGTGCTGTGTCCTGTGAGCACGCGGTATTCGTGCAAAGTGCGTACCACGCGAACAGACGAACAAGGCGCGGGAAAAACAGTGAAAAACACGCGCACAGTGCGACCGAGCCCGGTCCGAAGGATCAGTACCGATCGTTGGGCGGTGTGGGAGTTCCGGGACAGGCTAGCGATGGGTGACTTCCTGTACTCGGGCTCGGTGCTCGCGAATGAGTCGTGCGTCGCTAACCCGTCGCTGCTCGACACGCTCAGCATCAACAATCTGCTGAACATCAAGCATCTGGCTGGGGCAGGCGGATCCGATATCGGAGGTGCCGGTGTACCGGATGGGCTTGGTCCGATTGGGGAGACCTCGCCGGCGTCCTCCTCGGTGTCGAAAAGCAACGGAAACGGTAGTGCTGGGCCCAAAATGACCTCCGGAGGAGGTGGTCCAACGGGTGCACTATCGCTTGGAGTTGGCTCGGGTGGTGGAACTGGCGTACCCGGGGACGTCGATGGGCCTGGATTGCTGATGGCGTCGAGTGTGGCCGCATCTAGCTGTGGTGTCGGTGGACTTTCGGCGGTTTCGGGCATCATCACAACGGCCATGTCCTCGGATGGGTGCTCGCTAGCGTCCGTTTCGGCTGCACGAGAGCTTTCACTAGCACTGGGTTCAGCGGCCACTGCTGCTGGAGCAGTAGGACGAGCCGTGGACGATGCTACGGTGACATCGTCGCTGCTGAATGGAGGCAGCATTACATCGCCCTCGATTGTGAGCCTCGGTGGGCACGGTAGTGGTGCCAATGGCAATAATAACAGTGCCGGTCACAACCACAGCAACAACGGCAGTAGCAGCAACAGCAGCATAAGCAGCGGTAGTAATGGACCCAGTTGCGGCAATGGCAACGGTGGCTCGAATCCGAACAGCGCCAACAATAACCTGCTGCTGGACAGTGCAGCCGACCAGCTGCAGTTGCAATCGGTGGCCGAAGAGCTCAGCCTGAAGGGGACGGATTTGAGTTGCCTCGGTGTTGGAGCCAACCTGATGGTGAATGGTTCGTCGCACATGGGCTCGTGTTTGGCACCGAGTGGACTTGGTTTTGGGACGACTCCTGACCACTCCAGTCCGTGGTCGACGGGTCCGGATGAATCGACGGGTGGTCCAGGCAGCTCCAGCGGTGGCCATCTTTCGATAAACGGGCTGGGTGGGTTCCAGAATTTCTCAAGCAATCTCTACAGTGGCGCCGTCGTGGCGGCTGCTGCAGCCGCTGCAGCTGCAGCTGCACAGCAGCAGCAACAACAGCAACAGCAGCAGCAGCAACAACAGCAGCAGCAACAGCAACAGCAACAGCAGCAGCAACAGCAGCAGCAGCATCAGCAACAACGCCGTGCCATTACGGCTTCGCATGGTGGCTTCCCGAGCCATCATCATGGCATATCGCCGAACGGTTTGTCCGTCCATGGCAGCTCCATGTTGCAGCAACAACAGCAACAACAGCAACAGCAGCAACAGCAACAACATCAGCAACAGCAAAACCAGTACAAGAACTCGTACCCGTCTTGGTCCAACCCAGGACCATGGTCTCAGCCACAGACAAACCAGCAGCAGCAACAGCAGCAACAGCAGCAACAGCAGCACCATCAACAGCAGGTGCATCAGCATCAGCAGCAACAGCAGCAAAGCTCGCTGTCCTCCTGGAACCGAGGCCGATCTGTGTCGAGCCTAAACGCGTCCGGACTCGGACCAAACGGGTTGCATTCGCGCAAACCGCCACACCAATCCGGAAGTCAATCGCTCTCACCGTACGGCATCGGCACCAGCAGCCACCTGCAGCAATCCCACCATCATTCGCAGCAACATGCTCACCAACAGCAAAGCATGCAGCAGCAGCAGCAACAGCAGCAACACCACCAGCAACACCACCAGCAACAGCAGCAGCAGCAACATCACCACCATCAATCGCACCACCAGTCGAACGCACTGCAACCGTTGCAATCGAATCTGGCCAATTCACCGTCGCGCTATCGGCGTAGCGCTTCGGCCGTACAGTTTCCCAACAAATCGTCCCTTTCGCTGTCGGCGAGCGGTGGCGGTGTGGGTGGAGGTGGTGGGGTGATGAGCGGTGGTGGTGGTGGTGGTGGTGGTGGAGGCGTCGGTGGCATCGGTTCGGGTGGATTTCCGGGACCGCTGGATGTTGTATCCGGCATGGACGAGAACCGCGATCCGTTCCTGTCATCGTACCAGGTAAGCCTGATCATTTCCGTTGAACACGCGCTACTGTCGCGTATTACGCAAAACGAATACGCGATCGAACAGACACAGAGACGCGCTGACGTTGTGGCGTAACGAGTGGGATTGAGTAATGCATCGCTACGTCCGGTGGCCAATTTTAGCTGCACCCTCTCAGTCTTCCGCCAACCAGCTTGACCTTGAAACATTACACTACCCCCACGGGTGGAACTTGAGAGGAACTCCTTCACGGCAGCATCCGCTCACGCTTCAAACCACGTGCTGCCCCGGTCCCTTGCCCAGCTGTTTCGCTTGCGTTGGGGCGAATCGAAAGTGTGCGAAGAAACCAGAAGAAAGTAACAGTAGCGATATAAATTGTTTAGATTTATTTTTACCACCCGCCTACGGGGCGAGGCAAGAGAACAAAGAACTCAAAGCGACCATCTTTTGCCGGCGGCTAGATTCGGCTGCCAAGTGACGGCTGCACTGCATGTAGAAAGGCGTTTGCCATCGACCACCGACCGACCGTAGCAGCAAGGTTGCGGTGGTGTTTTATTTCGTTCCTGCTCGTTTTTGTTGGTTGTTTTTTTTTTGCTGCCTGTTCACACGACACCCTCAGTTGTCGTGGGGTGCGACACACCTAAAGCCGTGATTCTTTGTCACTTTATTAGTAGCTGTGCGAAGCCGCCGGCGAAATGGTACGTGGGGTTGTTTTTTTTTTGTTTTGTTTGGTGTCCAAAACCGAATCGGGGTTTGTCGATTTCTACGTTTCGGAGCACAGTAAAAATCTTGTGTTCGAATTGTGCTTCCGACAAGGGCAGTGGGTGGACATGGAGATGTTTTAAATCTTGTGCGCTCTTAATGCCACCTGAGGGTAGTTTGATGAACATGGCGAAACAGAGAGCGAGCGTGTTAGCAAGAGATGCATTTTAACTGCTATCGCGTCATGGAAATGTGCCAAATGGTGGGTAAAAACTTCAAACAGAGCCAAAGTGGTTTGGTTGGTTCTCGGTAAGAAACAATTGAAGTATAAATTTCAATTAATTTACATTGTTCTTTGTCGTGGAATTTAATTTGTCATGAACAATAGCTCTTGGAGTCTAATATCTCTTCAATATCATAATACAAATATGTGCATTCTTCAATATCATAATACAAATATGTGCATGATTTTAAAGCTAAAATGGGTTGGAAACAAACAAACGAGACGGATAATGTTTGTAAGGTTTATTCATTCGTGAATTCTTTCTCTTCCTCACACATAATCAGGATTTATGTAAGCAAAGCTGGCATACGTCCATATCATGATCCGGTCATAGTCAAGCTAGATTTAATATTTTACTCTTGGTTAATTTAATACTCTTGGTTGATAGATAATGGTTAGGTTTAAATACTCTTGGTTGATAGATATTATTAAACCCTTTCATATACTGTTTATATGGCCATTTAACATATGAACTCGTACAGGTTAGTTTAAAAGGGGAGAAGAATCCTAATAATTGATTAGAAAAATAGTCCTAATGAATACCACCAGCTTAAGATGGGCATTTTGATGGCTCATCCGATTATTTTTAACTCAAATATGCAAACTTCCTAATGCAAGCGACATTAGCACTCGCATTATGGCACTCAATCATCGCGAACAGTGTAACGATGCAACCGAACGAGCTTTCGAGGCAGACAATGTCAGTCGGTTGCCACCATTGAGCTAATACCACCGACGTTAAGTTTTATTTCGATCTGCCCTGGGGCACTCACACCGGCAGCGAAGAACCCCTGTCAGGTGTGCAGCGGAGGGTTGCTTAATTTAAATCGCCTGCACTTAAGCACATTAAATCCAGTAAATGTAGCCAACTGCCATGGTGCTTCACCGACGGTAACGGCAACACGCACCAGCGCGCCCGTGGACGGTTTCCGGCGTAGTGAGCGAACTTTTCCTGTCATCGAAGCGAGCCGGGTGCTGGTGCTGCGCATTTCGCACGGTGGCGTTAATGAAATGCACCACCCATTAATCGCAACCAGCGAAGGGTGCATTCATCCTGAAAGTGCACCGATAACGCCTCCGGTAATGGCACCGCTTCCTGCCAGTGCTGCAAGTAAAGTGCACATTTCGCTTCCGTGACCACGAGTGTTGCAAAATTTACGGGGGCTCCGTTTGCGTGTTTTATTTTTTTGCTGCTTTCTTTCTTTAGCGCAAGATTCCTTCGAGAGCGAAGCAAAATGTAAAGCAAATTATTCCGAACAAGGCTAGCGAGGCGTCCTCATTATTCGTAAGCCTATTAATTGATCGAAGCGGGATCGTCAAGGCGACGACTACGGCTTCGGTGAAACGCAAAGTGACTGGACACATTTCACTCGACAAAACCCACCCATGATGATGGAGATGATGATGATGCCGATGATGGTGAAGATATCAGTGACCATCGGTGGCATAGTAGGCGTTGTAGAATGTTTTCTTGCTCGTGGATCTTAATAATCCGCTCAGAAGACGCCGTGTGCGTCCTCCCAAAACGTCCTCGAGGGAGTTGGAGCGCGCAATAGGGCGAACGCATTTGAAGGTTTGTCGTTTCATCGTTGTATCGTGAAAGTGTGACGAAAACTGTGAGCTGCCGGTACCGGGAACTGGATCAGCTTCGACATAAAGGGCGGTACTCCTGAGCCTAGCGAACGAAGCTTGCTTTGGTGGAAAGTGATTGTGCAGAATCTTCAAAGCCCACGGCTCAAAGAAGCGAACCGCGTGCCACTCGTTGACGAAACAATCCACCACGCTCGCCCGTGAAGTCGATGTCTTGTGACGAATGTACCATTTGCGAGAAACGACGGTCGTCTCTCGTCGTTGGTTGCTGCGATGTACGGTGGTTGAATACAGAAATGCCGGGGAAAACAACAACCAACGAGGCACGTGTGCAACCCGTGCTGCTGCTGCTGCTGGGAGCGTGCGCGCGTTCAGGATAATGTGGGTCCAGGTCCAGGATAATGACGTCATTAAAAGCATCATTTTGACCTACTTTTCATTTGCATCATTTCGACTGCTTTGCGCGCTGTCACGCCACGAACCTGGGCTGGGTTTATTGTGTCGGCTCGAAGTGTTTCGTGGCAATGGCGTGGCTTGCGATCGCCCACAAAACCAACCCGTCGCTGCTGGATAGTTGTGTATGTGTGTGTGTATGTGTGTGTATCTCCATCCTGAAAATATCCCCGGCTAGCCCGTGAAAGTCGCGTGGGTGTTTATGCCGTATGGCGTAGGCGTGGGAATGTGCTCGATCCTAAGCGTACGGGCGAAGTTCTGGTGCCTTGGCCTTTTTTTTTTGTGTGTGTACCGTTTGTGATGGTATTTTTTTTCGCTCTTCGTTCGCTCCCTCGAAAAGAGGCCCTTTCTTTTTGCGTTGTTCATTGACTTTGCACTGCTGGAACGGTGGGTTCAACGTGTGATGCTCTTGAAGGGACAATTTGTCGCAAGGCAGCTGCGCGTGGAAAGGACTCATTGGCGAAAGCGAGTCTCGGTTTCGGTGCGAAGCCCAGCCACGCTGGGTGGTGTGAATTGATGAAATGGATTGTCATGGTGGAGCAATCGATGGTGGGATTTATGTAACAGAAATTGAGCAACCCCCCCATTCGGGGTGTTTCTTTTTGGCTTCGGCAAAGGTTTCCAATCGTGTGTCATCGTTCAAAAGTCGCTGTTTGATCAATTGATCGGAGCTAGGTAGCTAAAAGGCTGCCGGTAGGGAAAATGTCGCCTGAAAGTTTGGTACGATTGAGTTGAAACTACATCCATGCTGAGATTGTAAAAGTTTTCTAAACGTTCACAGGCTAAACAATCAGAAGCACAATCCACCGTTACGATGGTGCTTGAAATGAGTAAGCAGTTTAGCTTCCTGCAAAAGAAATGCGTGAGAAAAACAGCAGACAAGTGGCAACGGAGAAAAGAATACTAAATTTAGCTGAAAAAATGGCACTGAACGGCCTGAATGAAAAATATGTCCTACGTGGGATGGATATGGAAATATCCTCGCACTGGTCCGTGCCTTTTGCGTGAGCAATTTTTTGTGTGTGTCTGAGTTTTTATCTCTCTTTGTCTACTTCGTGCCCTACTGCAGTGGGGGCTTTTTGTTGCGAAATCTTCCACCACTATCGAGCGGTTTGCGTTCAATTGAATTCTATTTACGTGCTTTTATTTCTTCTGCACACATTTTTCCCTTCTGACCTTCGGAGGGGAAACCTTATTTTTTTCAATTAAACCCTGCTTGAATGCACGCCAATTAGTTTCAGCAGGGTAAAACACGTCGTCCAACGATGAGAAGACATTGAGTAATGATACCTATGGAGCGTTAAGAGTCATACTTTACCGTACCAGACGCGCTGGTAAACCATATTAACACATTCACGTCCTTTCGAATCTGCGCCTTCCACCCGTAAATGGCAATCCTTTCGAACGAAAGTGAAACCCCTAAGTTAGTTACGAAATGATTCGGTGCCATTTTTATGTAAATTTGCTTGTTTGTTTTTTCGTGCGGTTTTGGGTGTTCTTTTCTGAAGACGCGCTCTGCCGCACCCAACCCACAAGAAAGGTTGGCTTTTGGTTTTTTGTTTGGTGGCAGATAAAAGGATGCAAAAAGAAAAGAAAAGAAAAAAAATCTCGAAAACCTTCGCACAATAGTCCGGCTGGTGGCGCTGATCGCAAGACGAGCAAGTTTCTCGATGCTGTCCCGATTGCCGGCAAAACGGGGCCGGACAAGAAGGCATTCCATTTGGCGTGTTATTCTTGTTTTTCATTCGAGCTTTTTCGCCACGGAACGGCCAACTGAAGGCTTTTTCTCCGGCAAGTGGCGACCAGAATTCAGGCGACCAATCTTGTCACCGATCGGGGCGGACACCCTAATGGAGGCAGCGGCAGCGCCGATGGAAAAGATTTAAAATGTTAACTGGCAGGGTTTGTTCTTATGTTTTAGCCATTACAGCACACGATACCCCTTTTGTCGAGGTGGAATTTCGGGTCGGATTGGCGGCGCGACAGTGTGTGTGTGTGCGTGTGTGTGTGTACGTGTCTTTGCCATGGCATGGACTTGGCGTCAGTGTCCTGGCCGTGTCCTCGTAATCGTTGGTCTCGCTTCTACCGGGCTTTGCGTCGCCAAAGCTTTCGGCCTGGAGCTCCCGGTCGGTGACGGTTGCCGGTGGTAATTTATTCACTACGTTTTCTGTCGAGTGTATGTTATTCTGGTCGATTTGGTTGGTTCCGCCGTCCCGTCGGGTCCCGCGTTTGATGGTCCTCGCATCGACATTGGTTACTTTGGCCGGCCTGGGAAACCGTTGGGACGGTGGTCGGTGGAATATTGGGAAAATCGATGATGGGCCGATGTTACCAGTCCCGGACGGTTGCAGCGCGTTCTGTTTGCTCGATGACAGAGAAAACGCCTCCGACGTAATCGAGTCGTTGGAGGATAACAAAAAAAATGGCAGCAAAAATACAGCCACTGGGTGGTTCGTTACAATAACGGGGGTGGTTGAAAAAAAGAGCGAACTTACGTTAAAGATCTAGCTGTGATGGGTTTGCTGATGTGAATATGAGCTAATGCACGCATGTGCGATATGACAGAGTGAGTAAATGAGGAATAGCCAGCCTTTTAATGTTTATTAAACGTAGTCGTTGGTATAAAAACATAGAATTTGCATATTACAACCGTCACGACGCGATCAGCAACGAGAACGAACGTTCTCTAACACCTTGAGTGCAAAGCGTTTTTTTAAAAGAAATTTCACAGAACGCTCAAGCGTTTCTTGCTCATATGTGGTAGCAACGATTGCACCGGCTCTAATTCTTTACATTCTACGTCGGTGATGCATTTTTGGCTTTCTAAACGTTCATTCGTATTTATGTTTGTTCATTAGCTTGATATTTGGGAATAATAGCTGTTCTAAATATTCGAATATTGCATTTCGAAGTCAAGCGTTTTTACCGTCACCCACAAAGTGGGTGACATGGCATCCTGGAACACTTGCCGTCACCCACGTTTTGGGTGTCGCAGCACCTAAGCTACTAAAGGGGACAATTTATCGCTCTTGTCTCCCAGTTGGCAGAAGTATGGCAAAGACACTAAAGTAAACTTTCGCACGATACCACCGACGGCAACATCGAATCGCAACCCGGTTTGAATCTCGTCAAACAGAGCTATCGGACAATATCTGCTTGCCTGTCCGCACAAAATTGATCGATCACTTCCTTGCGGGTTCGAGTTTGGAAATGCACACTTAAATTGGTTTGTTTATGTTCCCGTTCCGGCTTCGATCCGTGGGGGCGGTTCGAGCAAAACTATTGTTCGGTGTTGTGTTTCTGCAATCGAAGTTGATGATTTAACGGTGAGTTTATTGTATCGTTTTGTGCCGAATGTTGACGCACGCCGAACGAAGGAAACTGTTTTATTTATGTTCCGGTGCATGGCAAACGGGGTGGTGGGAGGAAGGGGTGGGGAGGAGAGGGAGGGTAAAATTTCTTCCATCGAATTAGCCACCGCTCGATCCGGGACCGGGAAACGTGCGATGGAGCGCGATTCCTTTGTATCATTTGCTAACGGCTGCTTGCTTCTCTTGGCCGTGGGAAAACTCGCGCCATTGCTTCAGCCTGTATCTGTGTGTGGGTGTGTGTGTGTTTGCGTGGGTGCGCTCGAGCACCCATTCATTCGTGCAGGTTCCTTCTGGGCAGGTTTAATAGATGTGGCTTCTGTTCCGACGGCAGGCAGGCGTGATTGATTATCACTAGCAATCGGCCTTAGCAACACACCGACGGTCGTTGGGTCGAGGAAAAGCACAAAGTTTTCTTCCTTTTTTTGTTGCTTAGCTCAAAAGGTCCTAAACCCAGACCCTTTCACATTGCCCGGGCAGAAATTCCTACCGAACAGAGCGAGGTGTACCAGCACCGAGAGGTGGCATGGAAGCGAATCGATCAGTTCAGATGATCCTTATCATGGCCCTATTGGCTTGCCGGCCTTGCCCGTTCATTTGACGTAAGGCGCAGGCTAAGGATCGTTTGTTCCTCTCGGCCGGAGTTTTCCCCGAGAAAATGGGCGCCCTGCCACCGTGGCTGGACGACGTGGAAATGACGGGGCGATATTTGGTTATGTAAATTTTTTTTTCCGTCCCATATAAACCCTCCCATTTTTGCCAACGCAAGTCGCAACCCGGACACGATGCAGCGGGTTTTTCCTGCGAACCGTGCACAGTTGGTCGTTCAAACGCTCGGGCAAATACGCCCTTTTTCGCCTGATGCTTTCGCCTGATCCTGTTTCTCACCACTTGCGCCTGGCCATTTCGGTGTCGGTGCGTTTGCTTCACCGAGCTCATGGGTGAGGATGTCCTCGCTCTCTTTCTTTCGTCATGTCAGTTGACTTGGTGACGTCGTCACACTCTTGACATAATGGTGATGGCTTAGCATTTCTCTTTTTTTTTTCTCTCTCTCTCGCTCCCCCCCCATTCCGCATTAGTAGTCCTCCGGCGCCGGCTCGTGCTCGTGAGGCAAGGAAAATTATGCCTTTGTTTCCCCCCGGGGGGTGGGTGAGTTTTTCCTAAGCTCACCACGTCACATCATGGCTAAAGGCTTCTGCGCTTCGGAAACAGTTATTGATTACAATGGGATGCTTTCTTCGGTGGTCGAGATAAGGAGCAACCGCTTCGGTTACGCAACCCGGCAGCAGAGGTTCGCCATCGCACGGCTCTTTAATTTTGTTGTCACTGTGCAAATGTCTCTTTTAATTGCGGCTAATGGGGCTGGTGAGGGTTTTTTTTTCGGTTATGCTCGCATTTGTATGGTGATCTTTTCGAAGTGGCCTTTCTCTCTCTCTGTCTCTCTCTCTCTCTCGCGCGCTTGCTCACGCGATCCAATCGATCTGCTTGCGCCAGTGATTGGTGTTCGTTGGCTTCGTGGCGTGCGTGCGTGCGTTTTGTCGTGCACGTCCCGTTCAAGCGATATATCCTTAAAGCTGCACAAGCGCGCCAATCCCAATCGGTATTGATTCGCTCCATCACATCGGCATCGGCACCGGCTGGTTTGGTTGGTTTTATTTCGGTTTCATTTCTTGCCACTGCCACCAAGCCGAGAAAGTGCCAAATGAGTCACGTTTTCGTAATTTAATGAGAGACGCATTTTATGATGGCTGCCTCCATTTCTTGCTCCCGGGGGCTCGGCTGGTCCAATGACCGAGTCCATCGCGAGGTCCCCTTTCATCCTATTTTCCTTTCGCTTTTCGATCCCGGTGTTCTTGCGGTGTCCTGCAATCTCGAGACATTTCCCTTTCTTCGGGCATCCATTAATCGGGCCAAGACTCGAACGGGTCTGGGTGTTCGTGACTTCGTATAGTGTTTCTGATTGCCCGTTCACCCGGTCCCGGTTGGTAGCCGACTTGCCCGTCCCATACGTCTGCCTAATTTATACTTTACTTTTGGCACCGTTTCAAATGTGCCCCCGTGCTTGGACGGGGCTTGCTTTCCTCGCGGGTAGCTCAATGGCAGAAGCAGAATGAGATTTCCCAAGCTACCAAATTGCCGTGTTCGGGACGTTTCGGGACGCTTAATATTCCAGCGGGATATGTTGGAAGGCTGTTGTTGTTGTTTTTTTTTACGAGCTTTAGTCTAGCGATTGTTTATTGGCGGTTTATTAGCGGGCTCACGGCGGGTTACGCGACCCACCAACCCACTTTTCCCGCTTCCCAGCACGGCAGCCTATTAGGCAAGTTTTTCTTTTGCCCTGCGGCTGCGTCTTCAAGCGCACGAGCGCAGGAGATGTCCCTGTCTGTTGGTGCGTGTACGCTGGCTCGAGTTTCTTTTAGCTTTGTTCGTGTTAGCTTTTCGGACCCGGTTTTGCGCCAAACTTTGACCAAGCTGTCGTGGCCGTCCACATGAAAAAGGGGCAACATTCTGCCAGAAAAAAAAATCGTCCACCACAAAACTTTACCCGCCTGTTTGCGGGGATAACGTTGACAAATGGCTGACTGGAATGCTAATTGGGCTTTGGCTGGGATATGGGATCGTTATTTTTCTTCTTCTTCTTGTTTTTCATCTGTTTCGTGCCGTATTATGTTTACCCTGAACTTGTACTCCTCGCTGGAATAGTTTGCGCGCGAGCAAACGTTGAAAATAATCCATACCAGCGGTGCAAAACTTTCGTCCATGTGATTGGAATTATTGCGTTTGTGTCGTTACAATAGCACGGTATCCATCATTTATGCGATGGCATAATTTTCAATCAGCATGAGCATAATTTGCAAACACCCGCTACAATGCGACCGAGCATCCGAAACAATGCCATCGTGTGTTTGTTGCGTTGGAAAATTGTTTTTCCCTGCGTTTGTTTTTCGATTGTTTGTGCTTTGCTTTGCTATCGGCGAAAAGCACACCCATGGACGAACAATGCGCATTTTTTGTTACAATTTGTGAGCTTTGAAAAACCCTTTCAAACACATGTGTTGGATGGAATGGCGGGTTTTTATTCGCTGACCGCTTAAACCCATTCTGCCATCGGCGTTTTCCATCGAACGGGTCGTACAACCGAAGCGTTCCGCTTTAATTTTCCGTTCCGTACGGTACGGAAGCGAAAACGTGGAAACCTGTGTCCCGATTGTACGAGCGCGCAGTGTACCGTCTCCGAGTTGGTGGTTCATTTGCGGTTCATTGCTAAAACTAGCCAATAAGCGTTCTTCCTGGCTGCTATCCGTTGCCTCCAGATCTTCCCATTTCCGGTCGTTGCAGGTGTGGGTTACAGCTTCACACCACAGGTTGTTAGGACGCGGTTTCGAATTGCAGGTCCGTACTTTCGCAGTGTATTCTCGGGCGTAATCGAATAGTGTCTGCTACCTTAACTCGATCCCTCTCTATCTCTCTCTGTTCTATTTGGTTTCGAGCACCCAAGGGTTGTGTTTTTCGGAAACGGACCCATCCCCAGTCCCAGAAAAAGGTGGCTAGAAAAAAAAACCAATGTTTGTCTCACCTGCAAGCGGGATCCAATCGAGTGGATGTTCTGGCCGGCCCGTTTTACTGCTACTACGTCATAAGTTTTTCAATTGCAAGGCACATAAAAAAAAAGAACTTCTCCGGCTCGTTGTTGCCCGAGAAGGTGCCAATCGTGAAAACCTAATCTTCTCCTTCTGACTCCTTTGCGCGGCTCTCGAGCGCAAGCACTCCGGGTTCGTCTCTCGAGCCGAGACCGAGGGTTCGATAATGTGGGTTTCGAATATCGTACGCCACCCGTCCACGGGGCGCTATAAATTGTGCTAGATATGAGTGAAGGCAATCGATTGGAAAAAGAGTCGAGGTCAAGTTATGTGATCATGATTTTCCAGGTAGCTGCGCCGGGAAGTGTTCCGAAAGGTGCCACATAAAAGCCACGAAACCTTTTTTCTTCTTATTCTCTCGTTTTCGGAGAAGATCAGGCGGATGTGTTTCCGGTTGATTGTATCAAATTGAGTGGACATCCGTAGCGCTGCGATCGGCTGGAAACAGGTTGCTAGCCCCCTTGACCGGGTTTTTGTTTCCACCTTCTGAATGGCTTTACACGGAGTCTTTTGTGGACGCAAGTGACTACAAATCAATTACGCGGGGCTTGTATGTTTATTACACTTCGCAGCACAACGTTCTTTGTCACACGTTCTTTTTTGTTGCAGAAGATTCAGAGTTTCTCGAGATGATCATGGCACTAAGCCGTGCTAATCAATTTGTTTGGTACACACAGATCTAAAGGCTTCACTGCTAAAAGTGCTACAGCGCCGCAAGCACGTTGCCCCAAAGGAAGACGCAGCAAATTTAATTAAAACTTTTCTCACCATCAACCGGTGAGGTGAAATGTGTTTATAAGTGTCGTTACAGAACTACTAAGCTGGTGTGCGTTGCTCGGTTTCGAACCAAAGCAGAATGACCAAAGAATCGCACCGAATGCGCTCGAGGCGCTGGTTGCATTCAACCAAGGAAGGAAGCAAATCGGTTATGCAAAAGAATGTTGCTACAAGTTTGGTTGTGGCGCACAAAAAACAAAAAAAAAAACACCGCACAAGAAGCGCACATTAGAAACGAACTCGAAGCGTGAACATTTTCTCCGCTGGTAAGTGCTGCAAGTGCATCTTTGACCACGATTCCGGAGGCGTTCGGCGGTTCGGCGGAAACAACAAGCTTTTTCCGCCGGTCCCACGGAAAGTAATCACGGATTGAATGCTTATGCCAGCGCAAATAATTGAAATGCCTCTCTAGGTCCCTTGGTTGGGCCCTTAAATCATACCAACGCCGGTGCACGAGTGCAGTGCAGTGCTGCTTGCACTTTCAGGCGACCGCAAAAGGGCTGAGGGCTTTTGCTTCTGTTATCACCTCGCGGGGTGGTTACGCCAACCAAATTTCGGTGCCACGGTACAGTCGTAGCACAGATTTCCCGCCCGAGGTGAAGCATGGAAAACACACCCAAAAAAAAATAAAGGAAGCTGTGCCCTGCCGAAGAGCAGATCGAGGCTAGACTGTTTCAAATTGCCAACGGCAGAAGGCTTGTGCCACCAGCAGGGTAGAAGCTCTCGATACGGAACAGGACCCATCCACCGGGAGAATGGTTGCACACCAACGCTATCATTTATTCACAATACTTTCTACCATGCTTCGCTTCAACGGTGAATATCTGGGCTTTCAGGTTGGGAGGTGTGTCGGTTTGTCTTAAAATGTGTGTTTTGTTTGAGCTCTCTTAAGCCGTCGGGAAAGCCGATGCCGTTCTTTCTTTCTCTCTCTCTCACGCACAAAAAACTATGCTATTTCACACCGGTTTCGTGCTGCAGATTTTACGCGCGCCTTCGCTGTGTCGTTGTGCATCTCTTCTCGGCGCTCGGCTTATTTGAATCCAATGTCTGCTCAGGACGAGAATTCATACCGTCGATATTTTGCACGGTAAAGTTGCTGAGTTTTGCTTCATTTCGCTTCCCACCAACGACTGGGTTGGTGACTGTTTGTTGAAAACATTTTGAACGCGTCTGCTCGTCACACGTCACCAAAAAGCTACTTCAGATGCATCGGGCCAAAGGGATTGGTAACCACACGAATCTCTCGAACCAGCAAGGAAGGACTGGAAGCACTTTTTGGCTGCTAGTAATGAGCCACACGAAAAAGGCCACATGAAATCCGCGTATTTGCCAGCAATAAACTGTGCCAAACAAGCCATTACGACGATTTTCACCATCGAGCAGCTCGTCATTTCGTGTGCTGGCTCATAATTTCGCAGGGGTTTGTGCTGGAGTTTGTCCGCTCATCATTTTGTTTTCTTTTCGAACTCAGCGCTGTGCTTGAGTTTGAATTCATACAAAGGAGCCATCTTCTGGCAGAGCATCATCGCAAAAGTCTTAGGAAGCATTGACGGTTGCTGGAATAATTAAGTCATAGCCTCCTTTGTCGCGCTATGATGTTGGAGTGTTTTTTTTCACTCAATTTGAAAACCGTAAGCTTTTAAGCTACTTCAATTTCGATAATTGTTCCACCGCCGTTTAACTGTTGAAAATCAATTCCGACAATCATTCGCTATTAATCGCGCCCGTATGAAGTCAAAGCATGTTTCGGTTATTGATTGGTAAATATTTCCACGTTCGTTGAACTGTTACGCATCTTCACAAGCAAGCTATCTATTTTATCTTTTCACAAATATATGTGTGTGAAATGTATACAGCATCGTATGTTAGCGAATTTGGAGATTGAGTGGAATATTCGGTAACAAGCGTAGCATCTCGGACGTAAGAAATCATTATTTCCGCTGCGAGTGCTGCTGTGGCTTTTGTGAATAAACACACAACCACCAGAGAAGCTCCACAGAAGCCATCTTTTATTTTTGGCCCTCATCCCTCATCACGCCAGTTAAACAAAGTGATGTGGTATTACTTAATTCTCGTAATGGAACCGATAAGCTGCGCCTGTCGGTCGCCCCCCATTCCCGAGAAGGTTGCCCCATCCGTCAAGCAAGCAACGCCGCCTCCAGAAGGTTGACCACCGTTCGCGTTCGTCCTTTTGTCGGTGTCGGTCCTTTCACCAGCCAAACTCGCCTGGGAGTCGCATTTCACTTGCCATCGGCAGCATCTGTGTGCACCGCGGTCCGGTTTTTTTTTGCTTTCGTTTTCATTTCGAAGCGTTTCAATGGAGCGAATGTTGCTCGGCCGGGGATAACGAAGCTGTTTAAACTTTACTTTGACGTAGGGAAGTAAATTGATTGGCTCCTTCGCGCGTCCACGTCGCCACCGCCGTGCCTCGAGAAAATGGCTGCATCATCAAGGATAACGAATCGAACTATACGAGGCGACAGTGTGGCCCCTGCCATGTGTGTGTGTGAGAGGACACGGAACGGCGGAAAGGGCCAAAGATTTGCTGCGGCCGCTTGGATCGTGTGGAAGCGGAAGGATAAAGCAGCGAAAAGAAAAACGGAAACAGCACGTCCTTGGGCTGGAATGTACGTGTGGTTTGGCGCTGGGTACCGCCACTGACTGACTGGCTTTTTGGGGTGTAATTTTTGCGATCGTGTGTGTGTGTGTGCTTTTTTTCTTTCTTTCTCTCAGCACCCGTGCACCACGGAGCATTGCAGTGCCGGACGGGCAGACTGGCGACAAAATTTGCGACTACCATTTTGTGAGCAGAAGCCGCGCGCGGAATGTGGCTAAATATATAATTTACTGCTTATGAACTGTCGCCACAAAGCGATTTGCCACTTTTGGGTGAGGTTACAGCGTGAGGTGCCCTTTTCGTTTTTTTTTCTTGAGCCAGCAAACCCCGTTAAGCCGTTGCCGATACGACCTAGACCAGAAGCGATGCCCATTCGGCTCACGATAAAGGCGTAAGGAATGGAGAAACTGAAAGCAAAAAGCACGAAAAAGGATATCGGTCGTAATGTTAAAGCTCCGTTTGCATAGTTTGTCATCGGGCACTGCATCGTTCCATGCGAGGGAAGTAGTAAACTGGTCATTGCTCTCGGGCACACGGCAAACGGCTCAATTTCGCTCGAGAAAAGGAGGAAGTTTTTTTTTCTTTTTTTTTCCCCGGAAGTTGTGGGAGAGGGTTCGCATCTCATATTCATAATCTCGCTAAAATATTTGTATACCATCAGTGGTCGGGCGCTTTAGCCGTCGTACTATTTTCAGTCCAATTTAGTCCGCTGCATTTCCCATCGCCTGGCGGCTTGGGAGTTGCTTCAATCAAGAGTTGGCAAAGCTCGCGCACAGCTGGTTGAATAATTCAGCGCACTTTCGTGCACCACGCTGAGCAGCAACAATACCAGTTATTAGAGACAAAATAAGTTTAACTCGCTTGTTGGTTGTGGCGGTGGGGTGGATTTTTAAAAACCATTCGACAATACGCGGTGCAAAGGGAGCCACGAATGTCACGGCAAATACCGGGGGTTTTGTTGCAAAATGTACAACCCTGTAGTAGAGAAAGCAAAAAGGAAAAAAAATCGATGGTTCTTTTTGCGCTTTTTATGCGCTGTTATGTGTTTTCTTTTTCTTCCTCTTATGTTCCCGTCGTTTTACAACGAGAGTTTGTTCAACCGCCAGCTGGAGAGAGAAAAGCTGGTGATGGTGGTGGTGGAACAGAAATCTCGTCTCGGTTCAATTCCCGGGGACGCTCCTCGACAATGTAAATCAGCGAAAGGAGCGCAAAGAAGCCTTTCTTTCTGCAAAGTTGTTCCTTTTACATTATTATTTTTTTTCTCTCCAAAAAGACGCCCATTGTCCACGACGGCGACTTGACGAAAAGACGAGCAGCCTCCTGTGTTTTTTTGTTGTTACTCTCGTCGTGGAAAACGGGAGCAAAGGGGGCGAACTTGAGCGAAAATATTGTGCAGTTAAAGTTTTGTGCTACACTGACCGCAAGGGAGGGAGTTTGGTTTCAAGAGCACACAAGCAAAACAATCGACGGGGAGAAGCGTGTTTTTTTTTTCGTGGGTTGTAATATTTGTTTCTGCAAGTTGGCTGCATTACAACGCAGGGGAATTAAAATGCAGCTAATTAAATTTTGGCTTGTTTTCCCCACAAGTTGGGATGTTCTGTTTTGATGAAATCATTTTCCTATGAAATTTTCTTTTGATGAAACTCACAAAATCATAAAACAATTGCCTTTCAACGGGTGTACATCTTTCTCACGTAGTTTCCTTTGAGCTTAAGTTATGAGGTGCTTTTTCACTCATGTTAGAAAAAAATATCGAACGCTGATTGCCTTTACTGATTGCTTGCACAGTGAATGATTAAAGTAATGCTTCTTCTAGTGCTGCACGTGCATTTTGTCCCAATTCCCCGATTTATTACAACCACAATCTCTCACTGCACTGTCACCGAGCTCCCAGCGGTGTGTTGCGTTCGCCTAGCTCTTTAATGCGATGACCATAATAATACTAATGACGATCATATGACGATAATGATGATTCCCACAATGACGCGGAAGACAATCACGTCCACGTCTGTCGTCCCGTCGGTGAAGTGAAAACAGAATGCACCCGGACCGACGGTGGCCATCATCGTGATCGACCTGACAGCACCGGGAGTCAGGTCCTGAGATGGAGGTTCCTTTTTTTTATTTCTTCCATCCACCGGAAAATTAGAGACAAAAAAATAAGCTGCAGCCCGAGCCGAGTGTCCGCTTGAGTCGCGCTGTTCAGGGTGGCTTTTTGGACACGTAAGCAAACGAAGCAAGGGTAGCGTAAATCGCTAGCCCCGGCAAGTGTCGTTTTGGTGCGACCAGAACCTGTTTGGCAACCCAACAGGAGTGCAGCTTTTATGTATGCACATGTGTGATGTTGGATGAAACTAAAGGACAAGAAGAGAAAAAAAAAACACCCAGCCAGTATGAATGGAATGAGCTGAGCGAGTTGGTGGCAGCAGCGAGACTGTTATAAAGCGATTCATTTGAGTGTAGAACGAGAAGGAACGAAAAAAAAAATCCACCGGCCGTCCGGGCTAAGATGACATGACGCATGGTGGCAAAGCGTGTGTCGGCCTGCAGGGTTCTGGGAACTCGGGTGCGGCTTGGAGATAAAGTAAAGAGCAACGGTCGGTCGTGCGTTCCGTGAAATCAGAGCCAAGTCCTTTGGGGTGGAAATGGCTCAAAAGTGGATTGCTTACGTTGGAGCGGTACGAAGATTGTGCCGCTAACCGAGGAAGCGTTAAAGAGACAAAAGCTGGCGGGGGATGTGAATTGGAAAGGGGCGTCGGATGTGGGTGAAATGATCGAGTGAAAAACAGCAACTAGACCAGGACACACGTGGTTACGCGGAAGGTGCCAGAATGCACCGGCAGGGAAACTTTGTCGACAACTCTACGCGCACACACACATGCACGGTGAATAGCAGGAAAAGCTGTAAGAAGAGAGAGAGAGAGAACGAGAGTGAGAGAGAGAGAGAAAGCGCCTCTAACACTTATCCGCTCCGTTCGGAACAGGAACAGGCAGAAGCGTGCGAGCTTTGTTGGTGACAAGATAGCGATTGTTTGAGCAAAAGTAACAAGAATCTGCGTTGGTGTGGGGAAGGGATGCCGGAAGCACTCTAGGGAATCCTGCCGGTGAATGGAGTGGACCGTATCGGAAATGTTTCTTCGGCGTCGTGGTGTGCCATGTCTTGTCTTGTGGGAAACCGGTGCTGGCAAACTCTGGCCTGCTTGGATGCTTCGCATGTGCGAGAGTGAGAGAGAGAGAGAGATGGAGGCGAAAAAATAAAGCGAGAAAGAAAATGGAACGATTGCTTTGGGTGAAAATCGAAATTTTATGAAACATCACCGAACCGTTTGCAAACTGCGCACGGTTATTGCAATCTGTGCGATGGTTAGAATTACACTTTCTTCGTTGCACTTTCAACCGGTGCATCGAAGCTGGGCGCTTTGCAGAAGGGGGCACATTCGCAGAATGGTTTTAATGAACTGCTTGATCATCAGCTGAAAGACGTGTAAGACAATATCAAAAGATTGCATCCAACCGGCACCGATCGGGTGCACTGACTGACGTAGTAGGCGGCGACTATTTCTTGGATGTGGAGTATTGCGCTTCAGCGATGCATGATGATTTCAAGTAATAGTGCATTGATTGTCCGCATACTTTGCCAGAGGGAACAAAGACTGCTTTGAAGTTACTGCTTCGAGCAGTGCACACGCAGTACACCCACATGGGGTGCCTTCGTGGAGCAGCCAACTGCAATGGATTGGCGCAATGCATTTCCAATAACGGAGCAATGTGGTGCATTGTTTGAATGTACAGTGCTTCATGCTAATTGCACACAGGAATATTTGTTAGTACGATAATTGGACGCGCGTCGGATTGGATCTAATTAATGTGTTTTACCTTTTTTTTCTACTTCCAGGTATGTTTCCTCTCGAATAAGTGAGTTAAAGCGCAGTATCGATCATCGAAACATTCAGCATGGTTCTAAAGGTAGAGTGTGCCAAACAGTATGTGCTTCAAACAACGCGTCTGCTGTACTCGTGTGCGGTGAATATTACCCCATTTAGTGAAGGAATTTTTGGATGAATGTATTCTAGTCACAGCGAGTTTGATTTACACGTAAATTATTTAGCTCCATAAGGGTTTAGTAGAATCTGTTCCATTCCGCTCTGCTTTAATTTCGCGCACACTCGGTTGGTGGGAATTTCGCTTATCTAAAATTGTTGAGCACATTGAGCCGACCAATTGGGCTTCAATGCAGCTGCTTAAGGTGTATTTCTACAGCTTCAAAGTATCCCATTTCCATTCTCCATCGTTCAATTATGTCGTGTACGACGGCGATGGCCGGATGGTGTGGAAAATATTAGCACAACCTTGATAACGGCTCAAATGTGGTCGCAAAACGTGACGCCCTGCTCGACACATGGAAATCAATTAGGCATTGGCGTTTATCGCCGGTCCCATCGACACCCCCCGTAAAACACACAGCGCACAGGAAATGTGTTTTCCTGTGATCGACTCGAATCACCTCGCGTGCGTGCTGCATGTCAATGAGCTGATTTGCTAAGCCACAATAAATATTATTCCAATACCCTGTTTGATTGCTTCGGCTCGCGTTGCCAACCGTTTCGCATGCCACCTCGCAAAGTGGCAAATAAAAAGCCAAAAGCAAAAGAAATTCAAATCACCACCTGTTACAGGCGCGCGATGCCTCGGGTTAGCCAATTTCCATCCATCGGATTCCATCGGCAACCGGTGGTGGGACTTATCCTCTGGTCTGGAAGGGTCCTGCGAAAACACACACACACACACCCAGACACACACACACACACACACACACACATGAAGGCTGGCTTGGAAAGGTCTAGGCGAATGGTAAGGCGGTTTCAAGATTCATTGCTCCTTGCACATCCTGCAGCCATCGCGCTCCGCAAACCATCTGCATGTTCATGCATATTAATATCATTTACCATATCGTACCTTTGACACCTGGCACCACGGTTTCCACCTTCACCATCATCATCACCGTCATCATCATCATCATCGGTGTCGGTGATGCGATCGGTGGTATCGTCATTGGCACCCTTCTCGAGGTAAACCGTCCATTTCCGTCGCCGTGTGAGGGCCACCATTTTTTCCGCCCACCACGTTCGCGATTTTCCGGCGGGTTTCTTTTTTGCTGTTGTTGTTGTTGTTGCTTTGTTTGGTTTCGCTCACCACCCCCCGGGGCCATCAAGAAGCGAAGCCCATCAGTGAACTGGCCCGGGGCCGTCCTCGAGGGAGCTGGCTGGTGGCTGGCGAGGGCCAAAAATCGAGCGAGTGATATTAATGTTGATGTGATTTGTTCCTGCGGGTGCCACTTCGCGCCATTGCCAATTTGGTTGGCGGTGTAGTGTGTTGCCCATTCCGCGCACTCTCCCACCTTTCCACGTGTACCCGCCCACAAGCTACTTGAGTGACTTTGAGCGAGAGCCCACCAGGGATCGCGGGACGACGCGCGTTGTTCGCGCGTTTGTTGGCGGTTCTGTTGGGGCTCTAGAGCCATTGAGTTAACATGGCACGTCAGCTGTGGAGGCCCTTCGGGATCCTTTTACGGTGGGCACGGGTACTGTGGGCGATTTCCAGGCGCTGGCAGGACGTCCCCGAGCGTCCATTTCCCGACCGAGCGTGGGGTTGGAATAATTTGAGTTGATTTGATTTATGTTTTCCGTGTCAGTGTCATATTTAGCATTTTCAGTTGTCGTGATCTCTCTCTCTCACTCTCTCTTTTTCACACACACACACGCACTCGTGGGGGTCGACGAGAGCTCGCGTTGGACACTTGTGGGAAAATTTTGACCGACCTGGAAAACCCGACGGTCCTGAACCCGGAACCCGGTCCTGAATGTAATTAGGTGGTTTACCGACGCGAGTGTGGCAGTACAAACAGTGGGGAGTTCGAGGGTTGAACAAAAAAAAAAGCGAACCATCCTCACGAGAGAGAGAGAGAGAGATAATGGTTTTTTTCTTTTTCATCTCATTAGCCGTCACCAAAACGAGTGGCTCGCTATCGCTATCGCGCAGTGAGAGAAGGTCCACCCTGGGTTGGGCTCGGGTGATGGCTATCGGACGTGGTGCTGGTATGTTCCGCGGGCAGAAGTGTGACAAGTAGTTAGGCGTCGGATAACACTAATTTCACCCTCCATTTCCACGGCCTGTGACCTGTGCACACCCACCATCTAGCCCTCACCAAGACCGCTAATGTTCGGTTCGGCACAGTTCAAGCGCTAAGTGTTTGCGCTCTGGTGATGATGTATAATATGATTTACTCGCTACGTCTGGTTCGCTTGGTTCGTCCTGTGTGTGCGGGGGCGGGCGCGGTTCGTAGTTATGGCGAGTGAGTGCATATGTCGTAGGGTGGACGATGGCTTACATAATCGCTGTGGCCCAAAACACCCGGGCACCATTCGTGATGGCCAATTAGGGGGCCGTTTTGCTACTTGAATTGCTGTTGCTACGTTGCTTTTTCGACTTTTGTTTTTTTTTGTCGATGTTGTGAGTGTGGGTGGGATTTTTTTTCGTGTGTGTAGCTCCTTTTGCCCCAACACACGGAATGAGTGAGTTTAATTGAATTTGGTAAAGAAGGCGCATGTTGATGCATTTTGGATGTAGCTTTAAATGGTAGAACTTGCCTTGTGTTGAACTTTTGTTCTGCCATATTTTCCCAAAACCCTCAAGATGTACCCAGAAGCGTATGCTTTTACACAGTTTTCTTCAACGATTTCCTTGAGATAAACACAGCTATTGATCAGTTTTCGCCCCTTTGAAAGCCAGCCGTATTACGATCCCAGCTTGATGGTGGAAAATTGAGTGTAGCAACTATTAGAGCAACAAATCATGCCCCCAGCAGAAAAAAAAAACAAGCTTGACAAGGCAATAACGAAATGAAATATTATTCGTAGCAAAGTCGTGATTCCCGCTTGGTATTTTTTTTGTATTGCGCCCACCTGTACCTGAGCGGATAAGCGAGGGGATACACCTCCTAGCAGACTGTTGAATTCGGTGTTCGACCCGCGAACCGTGTTAGAACCGAACAAGCTAAACTCTACCGGTAGGAACGGGAAATCGATTCGCAATATTCGCAAATGCTGCCGTTAAACGAATGAGCAATTTCTCGGGATGGCATTAACTGTCTTCAGCCAATTCGATCGATTCATAAACATCGCTAACCGATGGCATTACTGTGCAAATAATGGTAACGCCGTGCGAGCCGCCGAAATGGGAGGCCAACACATAGAAGAAACCAAAAAAAAACACCACATCGAATGGAAAGTCGAAAAACTTCCCGCAGGCACGGGCCGTTCAATATGCCTAAAATAAGTTTTGCTTGTGGCGGAGGGTGGATGGTTTCGTTTTTCTTTCTCCTCGAGCGCTCGTGTTGCCGTTTGCGGGTTTTCTCGAAGCCGTCGCGTGATGGGCAACCGACGTGAATGCGTGTAGGTGTCTGTCACTCGTCGTTCGCCCTTCGGCCCGCCATCCTTCGACAAGGGCATTCGACAAAGTTCGCCCATCTAATGACACCGACTACACTTGCTAAACAACCAAAAAACCCTCCTCGTTTGCGGTATTACGAGTTTTATTTCGGGGTGGCGGTTTTGGGCTGGATTTTTTTTTCTATTTGTTTGTTTCACTTCGTTCAGCAGCGGCGTTACGTGGAAATTTTGGTGAGCGTTACCGGGCGCTGGTTTTGTGGTAGGATTGTTAAAAGCACCACCGTCCGGGCTGACGCGAGCCGTCTGGGAACGAAGTCTCGTGTCTCAGAAAAGTTGGGCTCCAAATCAAGCAACTCAAGAGTCGAAACGACGGCACACGATTGTCATCACCAACCAAACCGACCGGTAACGACGGTGACCGGTGTGGATCGTTTTTGGGCCACGGTTTTATGTGTGTGTGTGTGTGTCTGTGCTGTGAAGAAAATAATCCACCATTCCACGGGAAGTTGCATCACGAGCTCACGAGGGAAATCGATAGCTAGCGTTTGCTTTATGCTGCCACCTGGTTGCTTCAGCTTGGGGTTTTTGTGCTTCTGTGCTGTTGGAATCGAGACACCCAGCTGCTGGACCCCGTTTGGCACTGATTGATGACGAACGGGACCGGGTCTTAGCGAACCATTGCTGTGGTATCGCTATTCCGGTTGAAAGTAACGCTGCTTCGTACCCACGGCTGATACGTTGTGGTTTTGCGACGATATTTCTACCCAGCAAGACTTGAGGCTGTCGCTTTGTCAACCAACCGATGGAAGGACCTTAACTACAGACGCTTATTCCATTGCAAGGTAATACTCCCTTGAAATGAATAAGCTTGCATACGAGCATGAAAGCTTTCCAATGCTCGTGCTCGTGCGAAGAAATTAGCAGCCCATGTTGCGTGTATCCAAAGCTATTCCATAGGCTGTTGTTGAGGAAATCAATAGGCATTTTTGCAGTAAAAATTTGACATTCTTTTAGAGCAGGATCACCGGATGTGCAAACCGTTCCGTTTGGAAGCGCCCGACTGCAAACCGTGTCTCGGGTGATGAGTGAAAACGTCGTGCAAAGCTCATATCCGACCATGATTGCATGATGAATGTTCTGCGCTCGATACCCACCGGTAGCTATTCTATTTGCAGTTCGTCCGAGAATGTGAAATCAACCTGTAGGGAAAGTTTATTTCCGTGTCCATCAAAAAAAAAAAACCCAACCCCCAACAGTCGAACGAAACACCAGGCGCCTCCACTGGGGTGGCGAATAATATGGCACCACACAGTTGGGGCGGTTCTGCCGGCACAATCGAAACCACTGTTTAGTTGTGTGAGCCTCGCCGCAACAGGAACGCATGGACACCCGGGTTTGTGTTTCGCACAGCTATTTGCTTGACAAGCTTTCGCAGGAAAACGGAAGAAACTTTGGCGTGACGCTCCGGCTTGCTCGTCCGGTTGTACGAATAAAATCGAATGATAACGAGCAGACCGTTTGCTTGCGTTCTACCTACCATTCAACGTAATCCTTCGTTGGGGCTCCATGGATGCAATGGATACGGTTTTCCTACCGTCCGGAATGGGGGGAAATCACAGCATGTGAGCACACACACACACACAGTCACTGACTCAAGTCGATGGTTCTCTAAACGAAGTACGGTACATGTGGTGGCGCAAGAAAAAAAAAGCTGCTAAATAAAGCATGCACAATACGAGCGGTGAGGATGCATTAAATTATCTATGGATTTTTGCTTACTTCCTTTCCCGCCCTGGGTGTATGAAGCGCCACAGTGCAAGCGTATGTGTGGGTGGGTTTTACGAGTCTGTTTATGTGTGCATAAATGTGCTTCGACATAAGGCGGGTTTTCCTCGGTATCTTCGCTCTTGCTGATAGAGGTGTGATATTTCCATACAGAGATGGGACTCTTCATAATGATAATTTAAAGCAAGCTGACTCAGGGTTTTTCGTGGTTGCTTGTGGTCGTTAGGGATGAGTTTTTTTCTTCTATGCTTGGGCCACAAACGCATACATGCCGTGCTACTGTAAACTACTAAAAATACTTGCTATTTTTACTATTTTCCGACTAAGCTAGTGTCAAATGAAGGTACTGGTTATCCCAAAATTGTAGCCATTTAAGCGAAAATTGTATGCTCTTACGTATTAGCGGAAATGAGTCTTCTTAAATGGCTCAACAACCGAGGTACGGTGTTAGGGCTTTCGATGATTTAATATTATCTCGTAGCTGAATAGTCAGTCCTGCGTAAGGAGGAACCTCAGTCGAGATTCGAAAATGAGTACATAAGGATACAACATAACTGATTGATAAAAGAATGTGTATATGAGGATTATAGGGATATGAGATAAAAGTATTTCTCTTTCATGTTAAACTCGTTAAGCTTTATAAATGCCGTTGTTTAAAAAAAAAACAATCAGCTGCAGTAGACCAGGAGTAGTACAATCGTTAATGATTTTAATGGTATTACAGAATAATCAATCCTTTATTCAATTGGTAACAGCTAACCAGTAAAACGAAACTATTCTGTTGATGATGCACTAACAGGAACTAATTTTTTTAACAAGGTTCATACCTTCCTCTGCTAATTTCAATTGAATAATGTCGATAATGACAACAGCTACTCATATGATTCCCTATAAAAAAATCCCAGTACACCTCATCATACTCAGCATTTCTGCATAAGTATCACCAGAATGCATCAATCCTGTCTGCGCACACATCGCCCAGATTAGGCGCAAACGATGCAAAGCTGCTTTGTTTTATGGATCCACCGTACGCACGCAGCTGGTGGGCATAAATCGTTTTCCGGCGTGACCCTGGCTGAATGATTCGTCAAGACGGCTGACGTCACGAAACACCCGAACGTTGGCGCAGAGAAGACGTGCTAAATGGAAGCGATTCCTTCTGCAAACGCTTCGCCGACAGGCATCCGGGAGGGCGCCCATTCGGGCGGAGATAACAATCTATTTGATTAGGCTTTTAATTATTTTCAACATGCCAGTTTATGGCGGGCAAAATGGTTCCAGCCCGGACATCGACAACGGCCGGGGTCCCGCACGGAGATGAGCACGTCGTACGATTTCAGCGCGTCCAAGGCTACATTGTCGTCGCTGACGATGGACGAACTTTATGTGTTTTTCTACGAGGTGCGCCCTTTTCTTGCTGTTTTCTTTGGCCTTCGGAGACAAACTCATGTTCGACACGATAGTGGCCGAGCGGCGACAAGCACTTGTTCACGAGTCGCCCATAACTCGGCAGCGCCCTCGGTTCGGCCATTTGCCTTTGTTTTCAGCAAAATGCGCCGAGCGAAAGATTTTGGCAAGTTTATGCGTTCATAAAAAATGTGTAAAAAAACCCCTTTCGCTTTAATAACGACCGAGGGTTAGATAAATTCCGGGAGCTCGTTACCCGCACGCTCCGCAGATGAACGATGGGTTTTAACCCGCTGCAGCTCTCTGTTTCTCTCGGCGAAAGAAAAAAATCAAACACTTTCTCTCTCTCTCTCTCTCGTTGTCCCCGGGGGGGCGCTAAATACAACCCGAACCCGTTCTGTGGAGTCTCGTAAACGCAGCGAAACCATTTGTGGTGAGGATAATTGTGGAAAGATAAATTTCACTTCATCGTACCTATTAGCTGCAAATATTGTTACCTTTCGCCACTTCGCGTGAAGATAGTGATAGCGAATGGGTTCGAAGCGCCTGCCCCTTCGGATAAGCTTCGGCCCAATAAAAGTTAGCGCACCACCCAGCGTCCTGGTGGGTGGGTGGGTAGTGAAAAACTTCATAATACAGTTATTATTAATAAATGTTTCATTATGCACTAGATTTTGCGTCGGCAAGTTCCCTTCACTAGCCCCCTTTTTGGTTTCCATACACTCGCAAACGTTTGTGGGTTTTCCCAAGCGTGGCCATACACCGCAGCAGGGGGTTGGAAAAAGGCACGAAACAACCACCACCGACCACCATCGCACCATCGCACGCGGAAGCCGCGGAATGGCGCCATAACCACGTTTCGTGGGTTTCAATAAATTTTGCAATTAAACTTACCCCACGGTCGGCAATAAACTTCAATCGTCCCGTTCGGGTTTTGCGAGTTGCAACGCTTCGGTTCTGCTGGGTGGGCGGTGTTTTTCGCACCCACGGGCTGGGTGCGCTGGGTTCAAGCTAGCACCACACGAGTGTTGCTTTTGGGTAAGGCCATAGTTATGGCACACAGCGAGAGAATCCATCATCCGATACCGTTGCGTGTGCGCGTGCAACTCAACGCGTGGCATGAAAATCAGATCAATTTTCGCGGGCATAGTTCTCGCAAACTATCACGCAAGCAGCGTTGATGGAATATGCAGGGAAATCCGATTGAAAGAAGATACCATTTTATCTCGTGAGTATCACACCTCCAAGATCATGGTATACTTACCTTGGTCACTGTTCGCCCCTTAGTGCTGTGTGTGTGTTACTCCAAGGCTATCCCTAGTGCGGGAGTGCAATATTGCTTTTTTTTTAAACTGCGAAACCGCCTCCAGCATAAACCACCTACAACGGTGGCGTACGAGAGCAACGGTGGTATTTAAAGAAAATGTTCCTTATGGCAAACTTTCACACCTGCCTCTTTGCGAGCTCCCGGCACGGCAACCTGGTTCAACGTAAACTACTATTGCACTTTTCTGCGCTCTGCTTGCCCCCGTTAGCTCAGAAAAGATCGCACTATAAAGGTTTCGCCTCTCGAGCACCACCCACCCGGCACGTGCAAGTGGGAAGTGAGGGCGTTTTTTTCTGCTTTTTCTTCTTCTTTTACGGAAAAGGCTCTTCCGTAAGCCTCGTTCCGTGCAATGCCGGCGAAAGATGATGTTGAACACAAACCTGGACCGTCTCGGGTTGGGCAGGTGGATGAAGTAGACAAAAAAAAAACCCCCGCTTCAGCTCCGAAACCGGCACCAGTAATAGGCTGCAAACAACGGTCGGCTTACAATGGCATGCACATGCACAATGCTCGTGCAAACGAGCGTACATCAAACCTGTGCACCTTCGTTTGGTTGGCTTTTGCGAGGACGCGGGATGCACTCGTCTCGAGAGAGAGAGAGAGAGAGAAAGAAAGAAAAAAAGAAGAAAAATCAGAAGCTATAACAGTTAGCGAGCGAGTTTGCAGCGATGCGAACATAAATTCAACCATAAAACCGGCAAAGAGCCACTAGCTGGCCGAGGTATTACATCCCGTGGCGTGGTAAAATCGGCTCGGCAGCAAACGATTCCTCTCGGCTGGCACAGAACAAATCCCAAGAGCCGAGACTTGCGTAAAGATCCTCATCATCGATCCATCCCCACTCGCGTGGGGTATTGTCAAACATTTTTGCCACCGAACAAAAGGACGGATGGTCGGATGGACGGATCCTGCAACGGGACCCATTTCCGATGATGATTGCGCCGTAAAGTATGCACTACGCAGTACGTAACTCTGCTACCCAGCGGCCCTGGGAGCTGGTGGTGTTCTGGTAGCATGGGTAAAAGGAGATGCTTAACCTGGCCTTCTAAGGGGCCTTGGATGGGCCGTAGTTTGTTCACGACCGCCGGGCTTCACAAGAGACACGTACAGCAGCCCGCCCGTAGACAAGCTCGTGGTGGTGAATGCAAACTTTAAACTCGTTCACGGTAAACTCTTCCTCAATTCGTTGATGTTCATCGGAGTGGTTTTATGGTTATGCGCCAGTTTGGTGCTACACCGGCTGTGCGAAGGTATTTCCTTTTGGTGCACGCTACACCTGCATAGAAAGATACTTCAATAGGGTGAGCAGCAAAAATACGCTCTTAAAGTGCTTTAAAAATAACCCTGGTTCCAGACGGGTGCACGTGCCATTGAGCTGAAATCCTGATTATGTTGAAATTATTACGCTCCATATTAACCATTTACAGGCTCTTTCTTTTTGTTATATACGACATGCACGCTGCAATTGGTATGGTAAGCTCTAGCAACACTTTATGAAGCCCTATTTTCAGTGATTTCCAGCACACTTTTCAGAGCTCGAGATGCGTATAAATCGTGTATTAAAGAGCTATTGAAAGGTGCTTTGGGAATGTAAGGACCATTGTCGATGAGGATGCATGGTGTGCTGCAAAAATAAAGCATCTAAACTACCCTCACAATGTACAGAACGCTTCTCAAAGGACTGTAAATGATGCACAGGTTCAACTATTTGTTTTGTTGTGCGTTTAGTTGCGGGTTCCCAATTTCCTTTGTTTCACGACTCGGTTCTCGGGCTTTGACCCACTCATGGTGAGCAGCTGGGATAGCCCATTGCACAGGTACAGGCTTTTCCTAACCACCCAAACAAGAGAAAAACCCGGCTGTGCACCCTGTGAAAAGCGGCACCGGTGTTCGGGCACGTTTCGCAAACAGTAATCCTGCTAACCTGCTGGAAACCCTCGGCTGGAACCGGAACGTCACGCATTCCGGGCCACCACTGGCCCGCCGAATACCGGCTGAGTTCTAATTATGATTTCGTTCTCGTTCCACAACCCCGAGTGGGTGGGTTTCTGAATGCTAGAGGGTGCGTGAGCCAAATAGCTACAATAACATTGCCAATAATCCAGCAGCCAGTCCAGCGACACGTCCGAGAAGCTGTGAGCTGTGTCACCGGAAAGGGGCTTTCGCTATCCACAGAGCATGGCCAAACCGAGCCATGGTGCGTGTGTTTGTGTGTGTGTGGCGTGTGATAGTGGGCTCGAATGTTTGATTGTCGTTTAGGCCGTGCTAAACGGTTTCCTGGCAAGCATGGGGTAGAATCTGCAAAATGAGACCAACGAGCTGTTGGATCATTGGTCCGATTGGTTTGGTCTGCTTTCTCTGAGCTATGCTGCCAGACGGACCGCAACCCAGCCAGTGGCCGTTCGCCGGAATCGAATGAAAATATCAACTGTCCAATTTTCGGTGCATCTTGCAGCGTAGCGTGGCTGATTGAGTGCGTTATAGAATTTTAATGGTTTTATGAATTTTTCCTGAGCTTGGTTCGCTTCCGGATCGGCCCAGTTCCCGTGTGTGGAACGATGTGTGCGAGACCGATGGTAAAAATCGGTCGGGAAAAACCCACCATGACAGTTTGGGAGTGCCGTTTGCCAACGTAGGCAACGAAAATCGGACGGTTCGTCTATTTTTGGTTCGCGACCATTTTCTTTCATCAGCATTCCAAGAGACACCGTTGGGTTTTCGTGCCTCGACACTATCACCCCAGCGGGAGTCTGTCTGTGTGGGTGTGTGTGTGTTTGTGATTCGTGCGCCAAATTCCAGCCCAGCATTCCCATTTCCCCGTTGCGTTCGAAACCAGCGCTTGAAGATGCTGTAGCCCAAAATTCCGATGGCAAGGGTGAAAAAGCGAATTGAATCGTTCATAATTGATCAGCCCCCAGGTCACCCGACGGTGTTCAGGGGTTCAGTTTTGGCGCTGTCATTTTCGGTGCCCGGTCGACGAGCAACGACCGCGTTCATTCGTCATTCGGCCCCAAAATTCCACACCACGGAGCTCCGATGGTGCGGCCTTTTGCGAGCGATTTTGGCAAACTAAATACACGCTTCGCTGATGCCTGCACGGTGTCCAGCAGGGTTTTTGGGAAAACGTGTTGATTTCAGATTGACGTCGGTTCGGCTGGCAGTGTCGTGAATTTTCCGCTCAATGTCTAAAAAACGCGCCCTGTCACGGTGTGATGAAAGCCAGCCGATCGTTTGGTGTGGGCGCGAAATTCGCACGATACCGGAATTGATTGGGTTCAGATATTTGCAACGCTGCTTTGCCGGGTCAGCTGGCTGACCGGTTGCAGATGCATTCCGGTGACGGTGACTGCGTCAGAAAGTCAGAATTTTGAACGAAGGAATTCTGGATCTACGCCGCGTTAGATAACTAAAGCATGTTGCTGCTGATGCTTCAAACGCTATTGGCTTTATTAACAAAAAACATACCTACACATTTTGTTTTTTTTTTCATAATTTCTCCCCCAAAAAGGCTTCTTGTAGGTTTCCGACGCATGAAATATCGTTAAATGTAGCATGTGTGTATGGAGTTCACCCAACACACCAAACCGCTGGCAAAAGGAGTTCGTTTTTCCGTTGCCACGTGGAGTTCATTGATTTTAATCAATTGCAAGTAAACCCGTCACATGCCAATCGGCATGCTGCCTAGCAACCGACACCACTTTGATCTCGCTCCGTACGTCATCCATGGCATACTTTACCTGTGTCAGTTCCAGCCCACTGCTCAGGCACCCAAGGTTCGGCCCGGTTATTATAACCCAAGCAACCTGCCCTGTGAGGGAGCATATCGACGTGGCAGTCTTTTGGCAGGAATTTTGAGATCCGCATACCGCGACTGGAAGGCCGAGTAGACGGAGCTCGAATCGAACGCTGCGAGACACACAAACATTGCCCAGGCTGCAGGCGTCCGTTTGACATTCGATCTTTGGTTGGTTAGGTGGGTTGATATTATATATTTTTTTTTGTGCCATTTTTGTTTGACATGTAACCTTCGCCACCGGGTTCACCGGGTTCGTGCAATCGTATGAAGCAGTGGCGTTTCGATCTGTTTGTGTTACCGACGCGGATCGAAACAGCCACCTGATAAACATATTGAATGTTTTCATTTTTATCCACGTATCGGTAGCACAAAGCTGACTTCTCAAAACGCACGCCCATCGCGTGGTGCACGGGCTAGAACTAACAAATGGATCGGAGCGGGTTTTCGGAAAATTGTGACATAATGAACATTTGCGTGGGCTTTTCGGGAGAAATAAAATTGAAACCGTTCTAGGGCTCTCTTTTCGTATTTATTATGTAACATTGCTACTTGCGAGAAAAACTGATCGTAGGAGCTTCTAAAGAAATTCTTTACTCAATATATTTAGAGTTACAGCTAAATGCGGTTTATTTCCATCCTACCTCGAAATATGCAATAAGTTGTACTGCATTGATGATGACCAACTGCACCTGAGGAGATATTTTTGGGGAAACATGAAACAAGAAAGTTTTGAAAGGTTTTTAGTTTCAAAAATCTGCCATGAAAAGAACATCCCTTCGCGTAAAGTTTTTTTTTTATTCCTACGGCATATTATTCGCTGAGCAGCATCTCTTCGCTCGAGTCCTCGCCAAACATTCTATTTTGCTCGATGGCCACGTTTCGTCTTCGACTTTTCCATTCACGATGGATCAATCTTGCGGCAACTCACCTGCTGGCAAAAAGGAGAAAGAATGAAAAAAATAAATAGCTGTTTGCCGCGTTCCAGCTGACTGGTGAGCCATTTTCAATGAATCCTTTCGCCCGGCCACGCTCACTCTCCCAGAGTTTCTTGTGCCGATTCACCGACACACCAGCACACACACACACACGGGCGGCAGGGATTTATGTTCGACTGAGCACCACGCGTGCTGATCCTTCGCCCTAAGCATGCATGCTTTTTTTAAAGGTCATTGCAAGATTGCATTCTGTGCTGCAGCAAAAGCGCCCGGTGAAGCTTTCGCACGTGGAGAATTTCCGTTTGCCGAATCGAATTCCGTTCGCTTCGCGTTTTCGCCAGAACCCACGGCAGCGAGATCCACCCGATGCAACAGATGGGGGTAATGCGCGGCAAAAGTAGAAGAAAAAAAAAATATCTCCCTTCGCCCCACACCAAAGATTATGCAGAAAATGTGGAGAAGAAATGCTCATCTCGTCGCATCCGTGCGGTTTTTTGGCTTCGATTGCCACGGAAGACGAACAAACATGCCGACTTGGCACTGCGCTAAGGGCACGAGGGCTCGAACACACATGGGCACACATGCAAAAACATTCACTTTTCCCAGCGCTAGCGGACGACTTATTCCTGCGACCAGGGCCAGGGCCTTTTTTTGTCGTTGACTATGATCTTTCGCTCCAAACAGAGCTCATGAGTGTGGGTGTGAGTGCGTGCGTGTGTGTGTGTGTGTGGCAAGGGAAGGCTCAACGAAGCGCTGAACTAAGCACGGTTTACACAGCTGCCCCGGACGCGGACGGCCACGTTACGTTCTTCGCAAAACGGCCACAGCCTGCAGGCGTTTGCAGCCGTCCGCTGGGAAAGGCCGGGGCGTTTGGCGGAAATATTTCATTCAAAATCCAATAAGAAAATATTTATACGACCCAGTTTCGATCCATTCCGGGGAATGGCTGAGTAGCGATGGTGTATTATAGCTGGATGCTGATGCCACTTGTGTGCAGCCCTTTTAGTTAGCCGCCGGCTGTCATGCATGGAGACGAACGTCGTCCACCATTGGGGGAGGCGTTTTTTTCGCCTCCCCCACAGGCCGCAAAAACGAAGGGAAAGGGCGAAAAGTTTTCCCATCTCCCGGCGGCAGGAATGTCGCGCAGAACAGCGATATCGTTCGATCCAATTTAGAGATTTGACGAGTTTTTTGGAACGGCATCCGGTGTGCATCCGTTTTGTCAGACGTAACAGAATTTTATGAGCTGTGCGAGACAGAGAGAGAGAGAGAAAGAAAGAAAGAGTGAGAGAGATCGAATGTAAGACGATGTTGTTTGGCCGGACATTGATTTTGTGTCTCGTTTTTATTCGAAACTCCGTTTCTCAGAAGGATATTGGGCACATTTGAGGGCTAATTATAAGCGTGATAGATGTAACACTTTGTGGAGTATCATTGAACGTAACAAAAACGAGTAAATGTGTTTACCATAACGGTTCAGAGGGGTTCTCATAAGCTAATTAGTTGAGTAAAGCCCACCGTTCGAAAGCTTTCAGAGGGTCGTTTTTCCGTTTCCATAGATACCACATTTCGAGCGAACATGAGTATGCTAGGTTAGAAAAACACCACCATACACTGCAACAGAAAATATTGAGTGAAAGAAATTCCATCCTAGCAGGCGGGTAGCAAAGATTTCCATCTAGAACGAAGGCGACCTTCGACCGTCTTGGGACCGCCCTTCGGGGTCGCACTCGCTCGAGTGTGAATGTTACCTGAAAGTGAAACTTATCGTGGCTAACCTTTTGCGAAATTAGTTTCTCCACCCGACAGTGCCTTCTACCCTCGTCGTCATCCACGTGACCATTCCAGGGTGAGCGCAGGGTGGGCCACACCAATTTGCCATTCGGGACCAAATTAACATACACGAGCAACTTATGAATGGGTTTCTTTTTCCAATGGCTAACCTTAAAGAAAGACACTTTGTTAGGGAGCATCCTGCCAGCGGAAGGATACACGCTACGCTGGGTCGTTCGCACCCTCGACGACGCCTCGACGCTGCTACGAAATAGCTGGCCGGTACAAAAACGGTGCCACGGCGCAAAAACTTACCCCTCCAGAATCCATTAATTACCGCTGCAATCTTAACTTCACAATTTGCGGACCGGATTTTCTAACAACTTTATTTCTTCTCTCCTACCTGTGGGCCAGGACCGCACCGGACTGAGCAACGGTTTGGACATGCGCTCGCTCGAGCACTGCCTGAGCGACATCATGCGAAACGTGGGTGAAGCATCGCAACCGGATCATCTCAAAGGTAAGTCCGCTCGACCGTGCGACCACAATCGAATCAGCCGCATCAGAGCCGTCGTTGCGGCAGTCGAAAACTTTCCCGTGCGAGGCGCAATAGTAGTAATAGTGCTGTCATGGAAAACTTGCGCACTTTTCACACTCTGATTCACAATCAGCCCGAGGGCGCCAGTCTTGGGGTTGGAAAAACGGACCCATCCGTTTGCCACGATGGGCCGGTGGTGGAAATGGGCTCCAGCAAAGACAGAAGAGAGAGAGAGAGAGATAGAGAGAGAGAAAAAAAAAAGATAGAACGAGCAATCTTCAATCGTTTCGCCATTGGAAGGTCCACTTTTGGAGGGAATGGAAATTAGCGTACGGTGCGGTTCGTGTAACCCAGCTCAAAGCCTCTGTCGGCGAGCGATGGTTAGGATCTGGAAGGAATTCCATCGCAAGCGAGTGTGTGGGAGAGAGATCGAGGAATTTAATTAACATTGGATAGATTACCTTCTTTATGAAGGACCGCCATGGGGTAGCAGGGAATGCAAATTTTTCGGCCATATCGATCGTGCGTCATACGCTCGAGGACCGTTATGACCTTTTTATGGACCCTTTTTGCTCCCCGAACCGATGATAAGCCCAAGATGCGAAGGCATTTCTTGTCCGTCGCTGGTTCTTTTTCTTTTTTTTCTTTTTCCTTTTTTTTTCTTGCTTCTCATCTGCTTCTCTGGTTCTCCTCATCCAAATCCAGATACAATCACATTGCCTACCCTTTAGGCGAAAACTGAACGCTGGCGAGCAGATTGGGTTGTTTGGTTTGCTGGCGTGATGTAATTCCAGCACGATGGGTGGTGGGTGGTGGGTGTGTAGGAGGGCAAAACCCATCCGCCATCCATCGTTCGATTAACCGGAGGGCAAACGTGGGCTACTTTTTTGGAAAAGTTTTCTTTTTTTTCCGTCTTCCAGCAAATTGTTTTGTGGCAATTCATTGGGAGAGAGAGAAAAAAATCCCACTTCGGTTATGAGCATTAATTGGAAAACCATGTTTGGAATTTTCATCAATCGCTAGATTATTGCCATTTGTGATGCGTTACATGAAGGAACGGAGAAGGGTACGAGCAAATGAATGGAATTTTTATGCTTATTGATGTGGTTCGTCGTGGGTTGATCGAAACCGCACAGTAATTTTTGGCATGAGTTTGGAAATTCCTGCCAATTTTCGACGTGGAAATACTTCTTGCATGTGATCAACATAAAAGAAGGCAGCATTTCAATGGAACAATCGTGGAATGGTTGCAGTTCCACAAACTATCCACCAAAACGCAGCCTTAAAAGCAGCTAAGGATGATAACTTTTCGATGTGCGAGAAGTTAAGCTTGCTCGAAACAAGCTCGTTGTCGTGCTGCTGTGGCATCGGTGTGCATAAATCCGCTTTTACAAATGCCGCTTGGAGCGCGAGTTCCGTAAAAGACTCGGTGCCAACTGGCGAGTACGGTAGCGTCAGCCTACTTGGCAGGTGGTTGCGACTCATAGACTACCAGATGATGAGGGATCCAGTGAATGCACATCCGCAGACAACCGGAGCACCGGAGGAGGATGGCTTGTTTTACCGATGCCAAAACAAGCACTTCCGGCTGGCGAACGATGGCAACATTTCCCGCTACACGCATTGTCTTAGGCTGCCGCAGTCTCCCAGGCTCGGGCTTGAAGGAAGGCTTGCTCAACGGCAGTGGCAGAGCTATTAGTGTGGCTGTGTGAACTTCATGACGTCGAGTGTACGTCGCCAATTCTGCATTGCGGTGACAACGATAACGACGACGACGACGACGACGATGAAGACGATGGGTTTGGGGACGAATGCGACGAACGACAATGACCGAAATGATGAAGATATGCACAATGTGCATCTGACGAGAAATTGCAACCCAAATTTACAGCGCATTGTTATATGCGGACGATGGAGGAAAAAAAAAAACGAAAGGACTCCACCGCGAAGCTGGCTTCGTGCATGGAGCACGGTTACATGAGCTTGATGGCTGAAAGTAGGTTTTTGGTGATGGTTTCCCTCTTTTTTTTTTTTGTTGCTTACTTACATTTTCATCACAAACGTTGACCCAAATTGGTTTCTGCCCGAGCTTTTGAGGAGCGTCCAACAAAACTCAGAAAAAAAAACACACACACGGTCTCATTTGATGCTCATTAATTCCACGAAGAGTATTACATCGACCGGCTCGACTTGTGTGTATTTAGAGATCCTGTTTTTGTGGGAGGTAAAAAAAAACAACACGAAACAACGTCGCCCTTTTTGCAGCTGGATTTCGCTCGCCAACGAATGCTGCTTCTTTGCATTAATTTCTTTAAAGCAAACCCACATGATGCGCCCATTCGGTGCTTGAATTTAACGCACAGCATCTCTTATCCCAGCATCAGCACACGGTGCCCATTTTTGGCACGCGAAAGGCCCCGGCGAAGGCGATTCGTAATCCATGTCGCACGGCGCAAGCGAAGCGCAAATAAAAGGTTTAAAATCAAAGAACATCTTATTAATATGCATGGGAAAATTTTTCACTCAACCTCGGTGGAGTGAAAAGGAAACCCCGGGCGGGGGGGATGGAATCGTTACAGCAGCGAAAACCCATCATGGCTTTGCGCTTCTTCTCCTGCGCCTCCTCGTGTGGTTCTGGTCGGTGTCGATGTCGTGGGGTGGTTTTTTTTCTTCTTTTTTTCACCATCCGGTTCTCGGGGAAATCGGTGAGATTGGATTCTGCTCATGTGCCTCCGTGCATCGCGCGACTGTCTTTAGGAATGCGGTGCCTTCTTCCGTTTTCCTTGACAGCTTTGGTCGTGGGTTTTTTTTCGTCCTTTTCGATTCCTTTTTTTTTTCTTTTCCGTACTCACCCACCGTGTTGTTGTTTATATTCCGATGCTGAAATCTCATGCCATTGCTGCCCGTTTTCTTGTGCGTGCGTGAGCAAAATCTATCAGCATACCGATTTCCATCTGCTTAGTGTCTCCTCTGCCTCGGCTAGGTGAACACGGAAGCAGAAGTCGCAGTCGCAACAGTAATCACCTTCGCCTATGAATCTGTGATTGAGTGTGAGTTGATCGAATTTCGAGGCACCCATCATCATCGCCATCGCCGCGAGCAGCAGTCAGACGCGTTCCCGGGAGAGATCGCCACGTCACGGCGGCCGCGAATGGGAAAACGCTTTCCATAAATTTCCCAGCACTCCCGGGGGGGCGGTGGACGGGAAATTATATTTTCGCTTTTTTTGGAAATCCGCGCCGATTCGACGGTGAGTCTTTTTAGCGTGCCACGGCGAACACGTGTGGCATACGTGCGCGGTGTGATTGAGATAAATTATCAGCCAGCCCGACCCGACCCGACCCGACCCGACGGCAGCGGAGTGGTTCCATAAATTTTCACTCAAACTAATCGAAACATTCACTTTCGGTGCCACGTGGCGTTGCACGAGCGCGTGTAACAAATAGCCACGGCACTGAAATAGCGATACTCGCAATTGCCGAGCACAAAATGAAGCTTTGCCGGGCGAGTGCATTGTGGTTCACCTTCCGTGGGCTGTTGAGGTTGCATGCCTTTTATTTTCTACTTTTTATTCTTCAAATTTTTCCCACCCACAACCCATCGCACCCTGTTGCGGGAAGTTGCGCGCGTTGGTGAATCGAACTCAACCCGGCTTTCCACGGGAAAATATGCACCCTCCTCGACCGGGCGGTTCTGCACACGCACTCAACGGCTGCCATTATTGCCGGTGCAGCGCTGGGAACCATTAATCATCTTTTCCGCTAGCGACAGACCGAACCGCACGCCCGCACCAAAAAACGAGGTGGAAATGCATTGCTTCGTGGTAAAACTTTCGCCAACCCAAATGGGAGGTGTTTTTTTTTTATTCGTTTTGCTTTTGCCAACCCAAAACGCCAACTAAACGCGAACGGCAAACAAGGCGAAGGAGCAAAAGCACCGAGGGAGAGTGTGGAAAAAAAACAGGAAACCCAACAACCCGGGAAGGCAATTCGTGGAGCTGGTGGGATGGGTTCTCCGGACAACAGAGAAAAAAAAGCAACCCCCGGGCTTTCGGATTGGCTGCGCGTGGGGAAAAGCTCGACGTGCGACTTGGTGCGCTGGAAAAGGGATGCAACGAGGGAAAAAAAAACGGAACCGTTCCCCACTATTGCCACCTCAAAACGATCTCGCCGAGTGGCTTCCGGTTTTTGGGGTCTTCCGTGGAAAAGTTGCTTCCTTAAGGATTTGGTTGCAACTGCACACGGCAACGGCGTCGCACGCCATCGTGAATGGAAAATGCGCATCGTGCGCTCGGTGGCATTGTGTTTAGCTTGGCGGCGTTCGCTAAGCGTGTGGTCCGCGACCTGAATGCCACCGACGGAGGGGTCCTTGAGTCACGTGACAATGGTTGGGGTACGCATTTGGTAAAGTTTCCTGCACCAAAAGTTTGCTACGGGTGTGTGGTGAGCGGTTTTGTGTGCGCGTGCACTTTTCCACCACCGACGCGTGGGGTGACGCTGCTAAACTTATCCCATTGATGGCGCCAAGCGTCGGAGGGAGTTTGGGAGAAGCATCAGCTTAAATGGAAATCGGAAGGAAAGCCCACGGGAGCGCGCGGAAGTTGTATTAAAATTTCCATCGCCAAACCCGCTCCCAGGATGGGAAGTTATTTTTATCTGTCAGGATTCCGATCGTATTTGTACCTGTCACAAAAGCGCTGCGAGTTATTTTCCACCCACTTTTGACGGGCGGGAGTGGGAAAAGTTTTGTTGCCGAAAGCTGTTTGATTTCTTCATGCGTTATGGCACGTTTTGCACGGAATCAAAATCAAGTGAAATCAAGTGCTTTCATGTGTGCGCTATCGATGCGCACTGCACCCAGGCATGAATGCGCTGTCAGGATGCAAGGTTCCGTATTTATTAGCTGTAGACAAACTTCCCGGAAAGCGAACAAAGCAAGTGTCCCTCATCAGTACGTTCTCTGAACATCCTGTAAGCCATCAACGGCGGGCGAGTTACGACAACTCGTTCCCTGAATTTGTGGATCTCTCCGGCAAGCGCGTCCTGTGACTGTTGCAATGGCAAAAGAACATGCGCCTCGTGCGCCAAAAGATCAATGTCAATCACAACGAAGTGTTGCCATGTTTAATGAAAGCAAACACAACGTTACACGCTTGTGCAAAACGTTCGTTCCATGCCATTCATATGCAGCGTGATGCGTAAAGACAATGAAGCCCGTTGTAGTACGTGTCTCAAAACCCGTACGAATGCTGATGATTTCCTTGGCCAGCAGACCCGGCACCGGCATCCGATTCCAGCACACACACACACACACACACACACACACACACACACACACACACACACACACACACACACACACACACACACACACACACACACAAGTGTTCCGGATACACGCCCCGGTGGGAAAGAAGCGTGGCTTCCGTAGGCACAGCTCGTCGTGCGCCTTACCGATCGAAATCCGTTCCGATGGTCGGTTGTGGTGTGCATTTTCGTCCCGATTCCCGGGACAACCCATCGCCGTAATGGAGGCGCCCGGTTGAAAGTGATGAATAAAATAAACAGCGTCGAAAGGAGCGGAGCACGAATATCCTGCAAACGATAACAGCTTTTCATCATCAAACGGGACAACGGACGCTCGCGTCGCAGCTCGCCCGATCAAATCCTGGGGCCAACTCTCCCCCACCCGGTAAGACGCCAGCAGCTGTGCGTGGCGGGAAAGTGAGAGAAAAACTTGAAATAATGAAAAACGATGTTCACTCGCCTTGGGCGGTTGTCGAAGCCCGTCGTACCCGTCGGTACGTAACGCCGAAGAGCTTTTGAAAAACACTGCGTGGCAACAGAGAAATGGGGCAGTGCCAAAAAAAGCAACAACAAAAAAAAAAAGAGGAAAGCAAAGCAAACACGAGCGAGAGGATGAAAAAAAGAAGAAGATCAAAATCACGAAAAGACCAAACACTTTCACCGAAATATGGTAGATATTGTGTACCGCTCTTTAGGGGGTTTGTTGGGGATTTTGAGAACGAGCAAGTGAGAGATGATAGAAAGAGAGAGATGTATAAATGCTTCTTCTTTTCTTTTGCTTTCTTTCTTATAACTTCCCCACCCCCAACGGAGGTATTCACTCGGGGCAGCTTTGATAGTTTCGTTTTCTGCTGGGCGAACACAGTTTTAAGCTCTTCTCGATTTTCTCCGACGTAGCTCGGCAGGAATGGCGAATGGAGCTGGGAGAATATAACAAAAAAAAACCAGAACTGCTTCCATGAAGCAACCGTGGTGGAGCTGAATGAATGGGAACGAGATTTTATTGTTTTCCGGCCCGTCTCGGGGATAGCATCAGTCATTGTTTGCCCGAAGCTTTATGCTGCAAATGGCGTAGCGAAAGCTTGCCCCATTCAGTTGCTGCCGAGTGGTGGCGTTTTTTTTTTGTTGCGTTCATACCGCTTGCCTATAATCAGCATGTCTGGTGCACAAAAATTCACCTTCTCCAGAACGAGCGTGTTTGTGCTGCATCATCTTTTCCCGGGCGGTGGCAATTTGGTTGCTCATATTTGCTAGCAGCACTTCACTTCTCAAGATGCGTACTACACGGTGACGCATGAGCACTTGATTTGGTTGATTTTTTAATTAAATCGAATAAAAAACACTTCAGGCAGGTCCTTGTAATTGTTCGCTCGAAACTGCACCAAGCCGTAGTGCTTATGCCCTTGTAAGTTAGCTGTACGGGGTCTTATTTATTTTGGAAGCTGTTCCGGCTTGCACGAAACTCAAGTTGCGCTCCTCGCTAATTTGAATAAACTTTTGCTGCCATCCCACCCTACCTGTTGGCGCGTGGAAGTAAACGGGTCTTATTTGCGAATGCATAATATGATTGAGATTTCACGGCAAACCGTGGGCACTTCTCTTCTCGCGATGGTTCTCTTTGCTTCGTTTTTTTCGTCTTCTTTCCGATTTGTACGATTATGTAAATTCATTACTTTTGCTCTCTCTCGCGCGCGCGCCAGAGCGATGGCCACCCGAAATCCAGCAGCTGTTGAACTGCCGCCAGCCGTAAAGATGTTGACCAAAGCAAACGGATCAATAAGGGACGGTTGCTTGCTCGGACACTAAGTGAACTTCCGATTGCTGGCTTCCGATAGATTGTAATTAATTAGTGGCCAGCTTGCGCAGGCGGAAAAAAGGTCACCTGTCCAAATTGTGATTCCAGCCGGCCCAACGGCGTTGCCGATGCCGATTTCCCGGCACAGAGCCGCGTGCAATGCAAATGAGTTTTGCACACCCCCAACTCGGATGTGTTAGCGAGCATGCGAAAAGCAAAACCACCCGCGGCAATGGACACGGTAAAACGGACAAGGTTCGCTTTCGAGTCCTTTCGCGCAAGGGGATTCTCGGCCGTGGGTTTTGGTTAGTGTTTTCTTATTTCGTTTTTCGCCTGTGGTCGCCAGATTTCCAACCGTTCGTTGGCGCCCCTGAGCGGTGTGACCGAGATTGCGTTCACCGAGGCAGGAAATTACAATAATTCCTATTTAAAATGTGCCGCTTTCTTGGCGAATGTGTGTACTTTCGCTTAGCCGCCGGTGTAAATGCGCATCCGATTGCCATCGAAAGGGAGAACGGTTTTATGGCTGGCTGGAAATAAAAAAGGAAAACACCCGTGAAGCTGTAGGAAAGTACCGCCGTACCGACACATTTACCAAATGGCCAGCATCGGCGTGTGTGTGTGTGTGCAGGTGTACTTTAAAGATGATCTTCAATTGACAAACATTTGGCCTTTCGAGAAGCGAATGGTTAAATTTGTATATCAAAACAATCAGCAGACAACTGGTGCATTTAAGGTTTACTTTCAATCGGTTTTTTTTCCTATTTATTTCAACTCTCGTAGGAAAAAGACAGAAGCTTTGAAAGGGAGGTATGCAAACAGCAGTACAAGGATCCTTCAGCCTAGCCATTTAGCTCAAAAAACCAAATCAAGGCTTGCTTTGTTAAGATAGTCGAGTTTTGAATCCAATGCCAACGTATGTTCGCACTGCACGCTAACACTTTCGACTAGCGAATTTCCTCCACTCCAACTGTATTATAATCGCAAAATTCCGCCTCTTCACAAATAATTATCGAGTGTTTACCGCGCACATGTGCTCTTGGGAGAAAATTTGAAACTCGGGCACTTGGAAACACCCATGTTGGGTGATTTTTGGCAAACTGGCATATTTTCGCAATAAAAGTCGCAGATTTTTGTACCAAACACCGAGGTTATGAGCCACCGTGTGTAGTTGCTGAAGGTGGGTTTGTTGGTTTTTTTTCTTTCATCATCCTCAACTGCACAACCACCGATGCGCACGTTGCGTGCGCCTCCATCGCTATACACCAATTGACATGTTCGTGTAAATATGTGCGGAATTTCGAAATTGATTCAATAAAGTTGCGCAGCGCCATTGCCGGTGGAGTTGGGCATTTGCATGAAAGCTCAATAAAAATTCCACATTCCTCCCGGTGTTGGTGCTCGTGCGCCCATGGGGTGGATGAAGAGCCTTCTGTGTGCTTAGACTCTGGGGCGAATTTTCGGGGCGTTAAAACTCGGCAATCCGAGAGGCTCGCTCGAAGCTCGAGCGCTTTATTTTTCAAGGTTAGAAAGTTGCGCCCAAGGGCAAGCGGTGGAAATATTCCGACTACTTGCGTATGAATCTATGTAAATGAGCACGTTGTTAAATGAGATGAAACAGATTGTCGAGGGCTGAGCGTTACAGTTGTGTGCTCGGCAATGCGTACAGCCGATCGCAGCGTGTAAAGTGTGGTGGTTTACGCATTCACCCAATCACAAAAATCGAAACGGTGTTCCATTCGTTTGGCAAGTGGGCAGCATAAAAGCGTGTTTTGGGTTGAAGTTTAACTTTGAAACCACTTGAAAATGCGTAACAAACGGAACGGATTGGGCTGTAGAGAAAGTTGGTTTATGCTCGCTTAGGTGCACGTGAGGAAAAGTGAAAAAAAAGCTGCTTCAAACATTTGCAGATCAAGCATTCAACCGTAAGCCAGAAGCTAGGCAATGCTGCGTATGATTTTTTCTCTCCGTCCAACAGTTCATTTTTATTGGTTGCGACAAAAGGGTTTCCGATTCTGATGTTTTGACGCCAACCCGTAAGGCTAAATTGTTTTTAGTCAGCAATTTTCTTTTGATTCTATTTGATACTTCTTGTGATTAAAAATAAAAATACTAGTAGTTTTATAAAAAAAACATAATCGCTTACACTTACGCTTGTCTACAATAATCATTAAGGGTTGTAAAAAATTTATCCATTGATGGGAATTGTAGCAAAAATCCGTTCTTTTCATTCAATCATTAAGTATGAATAGTAAGCATATATCTTAAACTCGTGGAAGGTTGAAGATATTTACCAAAATTACATGTATATTTAGCCAAATGTTACAGTCGTATTATTACAGTAAGTCCCTAAAAATGTATCGTAGTATTACAGTAAGTCTCGTAAAATGTATCGTGCTACATACTCGATACGTTTACGCTTTTGTTTTTTCTTCCCAAAATGAAATAACTTAGCACAAAGTGGCCTAGAACACATGTTTCTCTTTTACAAAAACTGTCTCAACAATGCAACGCGTTGTTTGTCCGACAAACCTGCTGGTGAGCAACTGACGCTGACGGTGTTCGTACCGACTATGGCTACAAAACAGCTCGAAACTTTTCACATTATAAGAGGGAGGTGTTATGACAATGTTTCTGGAAGAAAAATGTCTTCTCCAGCTTGCGAAGATGAATTGACAACGCGCATTTGTACCGCTCGCTTTGAGTTGAGTTTTGTGACAATATAATTAAAGCACTCGCATTTCTGACTTTACGCTATACTTTAACCACGCATAGTTTATTTATTGAGTATTTTTAAACACCAGAGATGCGATTCAATGTATGACAAGCACCTTGAATATAAATCATCTCCTATTTACAATCATCTTTTTTATTTTATTTTCAGGTAAGAAAAAAAACTTTTTAAATGGATCGTCTCTCCGCTATAATCAAACGTACAGCCGCGTGCCGTAAGTGTATAAATATATTCAATCTATTCTTGCTCTTTTACGTTGCGTTTCCTCGTTCGTGTATGAACGTCAAAACCAATAAGTTGAGTCAGATGGGACCATAGAACGATAAATCAATATTTCAATTTAACGAAACGATGCAATGCTTAAAATTATGCTTTAATAAAACACATAGCAGAATAGCAGTAGCAGCACTACTGTCGGTTGCGGTTCCAAGCCAAATGATTACCGCTTCGGAGAGCATTCAAATTTGTTTCATCAACAATTAGCAGCCCGCAACGATGATTTGGATAAAAAGTGGCCATAATCCTTCACTCGTTCGCAAGCTCACTAGCACGAGAGACTTTGTGCCGGGGCTGAGGGCTCGGGCATAAAACTAATTACCGTCTAATTAGTTGTTTTGCCTTTTCCAACTATCGCCTCCATTTGGCTTGGCGCTTGCCGCCCCTTGGTCGGGTATGTTTTCCACCCCGGAAAATGCTCGGCCCCTTGCCACAAACACCGAGCACACGGAGACGCATCTTCATGCCCGGGCCCGATTCTGATGATAAATGGAAAGCAATCCACTTGAGCATCCATCTGTGTTGCTCCCCAGCATCCCCACTGGACGGTGTCTCAGCTCAGCGCCGGAACAAAAGGTGTGAGTAGAACACATTTTTGCTGAACGAAGCCCGCACCTGAGTGTCGCTGTTTTCCTTGAGCTGCCATGGCGGCAGCGGAGTTTCTACTTTATCAGCTTTTGCTTCTGACGCCGGCTTAAGAATGGCTATTCATCGTTGGCGTTTTGGGGCATGTTCGGGGGAATCTTACCTACACGTTGGCGGACCGGGCGCCAGTGAAGTGCGCCGGTGTTTAATTTTCTGAAGTGCCTCGTGACCTTGTTTTTTGGAGTGTGGAACACCTCATTTCATGGGGGTTCTAGCAGCACTACGGTAGAGCTAGATTTTACCTACGAAAACGCTGGCCGTTATCGGTGGCTGCTAGCAGATATATCCCATTATTTGAATTTCGGACTCTCGGCGCAATCGTCGACGCGCGATTAGGACGCTGTAGAAGAAACACCTCATCATCTGCAGGCGGTGTACAGGCGGTTGGCAGGCAGGAGCCTTTTTGTTTCCGTGCCGAATGCCAGATGTTTCAATTGAGGTGAGAGATGACCACTCCTGTATGATTAATAATCAGTCCCTGCGCTGGTCACTCTCAGGCATTGCGTCGATCTGTGTTTTTTTTGCGGGTGGAAGTAAGAGACAGTTTTTCCTCCGGTCACATTGTCGTTTATCTTACCTGTATTTTTTTTCGTTTTGGTGTGATACTCAGAGCATCTCGCACAAACGATGTCAGAAGAATTCGTTTCTTAATGCTTTTCTGCGAAAAAAAGGATAAATTGTTACTGTGTCACAGCCACTCTGTATGCCCAAATGGTGCACTTACTGCGCTATGATAAGGGGGAAAACAGTCAAAAGTAAAGTTCAATTTGAGAACGCTTTGAGCAGCTGTAAATATAGCTAGAAGTTGTTGACAGTTGATGTGTTCACTTGAAGCATTCAAAACCTTTCTCGGGAACACTTCGCAGGTTTACTTCATGCTAATGGCAATTCAGAGCAATGTTAAACGATTTGGTTCCATGTATCTCAAATCGTGTTTTCACATGAAAATTTAACCAACCGAAACTCTGCTGAGATCATTTCACTATAAATAGACCAGAAAGCAAGCCTTTTAATGAGTTGCTTATTCATTTTTTCTACTACTTTTGTATTGACTATAAATTTGATTGATAATTTAATTATAACTTAAATTGACTATGAATTTCACTATAAATAGGCCAGAATACAAGTCTAATAATGGGTTGCTTATTTATTTTCTCTACTACTTTTGCATTGAACTCGGCGAGTTGAATATTATATGTGCTGTAGAGTAAAAATTCATATGAGATTCATAAATCTGTAACAAACACATTGCTGCATCAACATACATTAGTTTGTTCGCTATAAATTCCCTTTAGAACCGTCAATTTATGATATTTATCCCACTGATTATTCGAGTTCCTGTGCTTCTGCACTGATAAGATCATTGCGTAGTGATTAAATTCATGCTGTACAAATTACAACCATATATATGCAATCCATTATGGTACACCCCGAACGATGCTACCCTGGTGCTACTACAAATGACGCAATCACGTTCTGGGAACGCGAAAAAAAAAACGCAGATAAGGGTTTGATTCGCAAAGTTAAATCATCAGCTTCATCCCAGCAGGGACGTGCACCGAAAAATACCAGCTCCGACTCGGTTTCGGCACCGAAGCACTGACATTGATATACTTACGTAATGAACGAGACAAGGATTAATTGGTTTCCCATCGATACTGGAAGCTCGCTCCCGTTCAGTGAAGCTCTAAGCCACCGATCCATCCATGGGTTCGCCGAACCACATCCGATAAATGCCGGTACAGGCGCTCTGTGATCTCACATGCCTGTAATCTTCACGGGATTGGTTCCAGTAAATCACAATTATCCTGTTTATTGAGGCCAATTTACATTTGGCGTGATCGGTTTGTGCCTTGCTGTGGTTTGGTCAATATTCTCCGTACTCGGTGTAATGGCATATTTTTTTGTGCTTATTCCTTTGCTTATTCTTTCACTTGATTCGCGCGTATCTAGCTGTGGTGATCTGTTGTGGATCTTTTTTTTTGCGATTGCACGGGTTTTCCCGCCGTAGCTTTGCGATGGAAACGAATGCATATTTGCATGTTTGGTGCTGCAATCGTGCCCGCTTTTTAAGCTCCAACTCCCGACGGGGGTTTTGGGGAATTTATGCGCAATCTCGTGACCGTTTATCGGTGGAACAAATTTCCATTTGCTGCTGGAATGAAGCTTTCCCGGTATCCACTATCAAAGAGTGGTTTATCATCATGCTTTTTGGAATGGTTTTCCTGTGGAAAAACACGCTGAATGCTTTCGCAAATGCACGACAATCTGCGCTTTATTTGCATGAATATGTTTTTATACTGCACGCGCGTGAACCGTGCGTTCGTTCGAAGCATTTGCGTTGACCAATCCAACCTCGAAGGGTGCGGCTTTATGTCATACATAAGCCAGGAATCCGGGACGAGCGTATTACTTCTATCATTTCCAACCCATCAAGCAACTTTATCGAACCGAACCGACCGAATGCGACCCCACGTTCGGCACCAATGCTACGACCGTTCGCTGAAAATGGACGAAACAAATCGATTGATTAAGTGCGAATATCTTCCGGCTCAAATCAAACGTACGTCCGAAAGTTTTTCTTTTTCCTCTCCACTCCGCAGATCCTCTGGCCGGGTGTTTGGGGTCGTTTATCTTGCCGAAAAGAACGCGCGATTTTGTACCCACCCGGCAAGCCGTTCACGAAACACGAAACTTGTGCCTCCGGTAGCCGGTAGCATCGGTCCGTGGGATCCCGGAAATCGAAACACTAATCCCATTGCCAAAGCCTATTTACTCGCATGGGTTGCTGATGTTCCGATTTGTCTCGCACAGGGACATGCAGCAACAGCTGGATAAGAGCCAGCTAAGGGCCGCTTCGTTCCGAGCTGACTTCATGTCGGCTCTTTTCCGTCGTGGAATTATTCTTTTTGCGGGATTTTTCTTTTGCAACTCCCTCGTCGTTTTTTTTTTTTGCAAGAATACCGCTGGCACTAGCATTAGCTTCAATTCCTTCTCGATGATGTTGAGCTTTGCCTCGGAAGCACATCGACCATCGACGGTGCGATTCTGCGCGAGTTTTGAAGTGAAAAAAAAACGCACCTAAAAAGAGCTTTCACCTCGTATGCTGGTGCCCCGTAAGGATGTGCGTAACGCGTGTCGTGGCCGTTTTCCCGTGAGTTCCAACGAACGGACGCCAATGGCGCGCAAACTCGCGCCACATTTCCAACCCCGGCGGGGTTTTATTGAGATTTATTGGAAATTGAATTGCAAACACACATCACCATCACCCACGGTTATTGCTGCGGCGGGAAAGTAATCTTCATGCGCGCGTATCACCAACACGGCCACTCGGTACTCGGTACTGGGTGGATAATGGTGGTAAATGGGACGGTGGCTCACAGAAAAATCGTAGGCAACGAGGTGAGGTTCAGAAAGCGAGAAGTTTCCCATCCAGCCGCAACTACGGACGGAGTAAACGTTCACGGAACCGTACGTCAACAAGTGCTCACTCAGGCAAGTGGCGTTAAAACTGGCATCAAACTTCAACAGACAGCGCAAAAAGGGAGCCACACCGCTTGCTTTGACCATTTTTCGTTCGGTTCGCTTTCCTTCGCTTTTCGGCTGGTTCTGCGTTTTCCTTTCATCCCTCGCAAAAAGGTGGCGCTTTTCTTCCTCTACTTGCCGCAGCGGAAACACGATGATACGCTTCGTTTGGTTAAGATGTAAGCGAACACATTTGAAGATATTCTTTTCTTTTTCTTTTTTTTTGTATGTATATTTTTGGCCCACACCTTAACGATGTCGTTAGGTCGCAGTAATCCAGCAGTACATACAGCGAAATTCGCTCTGACAAGGAAGGATTTGTGGTTGTTGCCTTCCGTGGGGTGTGTTTGTGGCGGCTTCCGGTGTTTTGCTTTGGCGCTTGGGTGTATTCCGACCCTGATGTGAGCTTCTCTGGCACATCTGTTGCCTAGATCTCTGGACGGTTTATTGTACGATTCAGTGAAACCGGCATATGATTACGTTAAAACACGGCATGTGGTGGAAAATCATTTGCAATCATTTATGCACCAAAAAAAAGCTCTGTGAAACACGCACAAAGATCGGTGGAAATGTGGAAATGAAGACGAGCACCTTTGCCCAACGCATCACGTTCACATTAAGCTGGGCAAATGGTTGATTTACAACAAGCATATGCAAGCATGCCAGCAGAAGATTGCATTATATCGTAGAAATATTTTGCATAGCACGACTTCTTATCGGTGAAAAGCTAACTTTTCTTAAAAGCAACAAACACGGCTATCACGTTTGTCAGATGTGAAATTGTTTGTCAGTTGACAATAATTGGAAAAATATACCCAAAAAACAAACCTTTATTTATCGTCAGCATCTGCAGACACGGCATCACATCGTGAGGTGTCAATACAATTTCACATATTTTTAATGACCAATCAACCGGTGCCAATAAGCCAATGCACCAGCACTAAGCCCCTTAATATACTTCGCCTCAATCAAGATCTAACGTACTAATGCACAATTTGCCCCCTGAAACACGTTTAACATTTTCCAAAACACGTTTAGCCACTCGCTTTCGCAAAGAAGGTTAAAGCTTCTCTCTAAGCTGGCCAAACTGTAAATGGCCGAAAATTTTCTATTAAGCCCGATGCCACTTGCATGTGCATGACAAAGTTTCGGTTGCCTTCCATCATCACCCACCGGCAGTGGTTCGCAAATGATGTACACACATCACGTGGACTCGTTTGTGGAGTTGGTTTGGCCCTTGCCGTGTGGTCCGATGTCGGCAGGCGATGAAGTGCAAAGTTGCCAAAGTGCTAATAGAATGAGAATTAGTTAAAAACTTTGTAATTTGCTGGCTGTGATGCGATTAATGGAGATATTTTCTGGACCATATTCACGCACCCGTCGACGTGTTGTCTCTGACGTGGTGGCTGCCAGCACCAAACAACGATGCTACTGCTGCTGCTGCTGCTGCTGTGATGCAGATTAATGAGTATTGGTGTGTTCGTCCGAGTGCGTACGTGTGACCATTAGTCAGCAGAAGCACCCGCTGGCATTGTGACGAAGGCAGACCAGTTTTGCTGTTTATTGTTATTGCTGCTAGTTCACGGGATATTTCGTACTCAACGCGCGTACGAAAGCCGCCGACTGCAAAGCGTCATTGTTGGACAAAAGTTTTTCCAAATTCCCGAAAAACACTTCCACATGACCGACCAACTGCAGTGTACAGTGGGACAGGCTTACGCGAATAATGGTCAATCCATTCGTCTACCGAGCATCCTCGCTTACTGGTGAGTGAAAACGATGACGCGAAAGGCCATTTTCCGAGAAACGCTAGCGAAAAGTCATTCCCGATGAATCGTCTTTGTGCGAAACCAGGCGCCTCCATCGAAAGCTGCGAATGTGCAAGGGACGGTAACTGTGGTGGTGAATAAAATGCGAGATTGTTTAGAAGCCCCTCAGTTTAAGGTACTTTCGTTATCATCGCATAGGCAAGCTGTTCTGCCCCTTGGCCCGTCCGTTCGTCCACAAGAGTGCTCGATTTCCGCTACGAGAAGGAGCTTTTCGCGTTATTTATATTTCGCTTCCTTTTAGCTCGACACCAGCACTTGCGCCTGCACGAACCACAACCGCTACCGAACGTGATTTTACTGCTAATGAAGTCACAGGAAATTCGGTAATGGTAATGAAATACGAAAATGCAACAGGATTACTTCCGACGAGGCGGAAAGATGCCACGATGCCGGCGATTTGCCGTACCGCAAACACGAGCGAGAAGACGAAGAAGGAAAAAAAAAACAGTCCCGCACACTAGTTCCATTTTTCACGCTCTTTGACCGATCGCTCCCGCGCGTTCGGGTGCGTGTGTATTGTTTATCTTTCCCGGGTTTGTTGCTTTTCTTGGTTCTTTTGTTGCGTCTCCGTTTCCGGTGGTTCCACTGCACGCAAACCCACGTTCGCAAACCATCACCACCACCGGTGGCTCATTTGGGCGGTTGATGATGGTAATTTTATTATGGATTAGCAAAGATTTTCCTCACCACACCACACTGGTGGCTGGTGGTGAGTATTTTTGTGGCACCTTTTACGATCGCATCGCTCGCGCGCTTGAGCTTAAAACTCGATAAGCCCGCAACTCAAACGAAACCGCACCGAAGATAATGATAACGCACCTCGAAAGTGCACCGCTGGATGGTTTTAAAAATTCATTACTGAAGTGCGATAAGCGAGTAAGGCGATTTGATGGGAAAGTTTAAGATTAATCCCGTCAGCGGGGTTGGAGAAAGCATATTTTGATGCTGTTGTCTTTTTTTTTTTCGTTCGTTCGTTCGTTCTGTTGCCATGAGCTTTGCTGCCATCGATGGTGGCAAAACGAGCGCAATATAATTTTCTGTGCCAACACGCAGTGGCAAATGGAAGAGCATGTTTGCATCCTGCATTATGCATGTGATTCGTCAAGTTTTAAGCTACGAGTGACGGGGCACTCTTTTTGCAAGGTTTTCTCATACGTTTATGCCAAAGTCTGAGGCATTATTTCGTTGCCATTAAGATAATTACTTATTCACCGTGCTTAAGTGTCGTTAATGCAACTTCATTCATTATTGCTGGACTAGCACATACTAGCAGCTAGATAGTTGTTCATTTATAACGTTGATGACCTGATAATTGAACCTTTTCAACGTAACAGAGCTACCGATAGTGTGATTTAAAACCTTAATGTATGAACTACAATCGTTGGAAAGCGTTAAATAAATTCAATCTTGAGTAAACATGCTTTTAGAAACAAAAAAACACTTTATGCGTCGTTAAATGAATTAACCTGACGTCACTTTCAATTCCTGTTGAGTTACGTTAAGCTCTACAGCAATGAAAACAAATGCTATCAATGGTTTTTATCCACATTGAAGAACGTTCTTGAAAGATACCCATTTTATTTGGCGCCTCAAAGCCATAGCACATCCGTCGCAAATAAAACACTCAACCCTGAAAATCCTCCTCCACCGAGGAAGCCGAAAGGTGTTTAATTTTGCGCGTAGTGCACTATTCCTTGTGCTGAGCCGATATTTTTCTCATCGTAGGTCAATAAATTTCTACTAATCAAATCTACCCAAAGGCATTTGCAAGCGGAACGGCGAAAAAGCATCTCCAACAGCGTCTCAAAACCGGCGCAAGCACGCACTTCATTCACGTTCCAAGTAAGTGCCGGCTCGCAATTCACAACGCGCCCCCGAAGGCGGTTTATCAACTTTTGCTCCCTTTCCCGGTATCACGCGCCGCGGTTATGCAAAAGCGAGCTTCTCCAGCTCGAGTCCCGAGGAAGATGAATGTAAACCGGGGGGGCAAAATTAACTGTTCCCCCTGACCGAAATCCTTCCCGGACGAGTGGTTAATTCCGCCGTGGTGCTACAACAAGTGACTTCTGAGCACTGGCAGGCGGTGGCGGTGATTTGTTTCTGACGCGGGTCCGGATTGCACGTGCCACCGGACGAAGGACCCAACTTGCAGCCAGACAAGATTTGCCCTGCCCCTTCGAGCCGAAGACCCACGCGCGCGCTCAAACAACAAGCAGTAGAACATTGATTTACGGTCACCGCAAGACGTATTTCATGCTTTAATTTATTTATGAGCCTTTGGCCATCGGTTTTGACCTCGTCTTCCCTTGCGCCAGTGACTTTCAAGCGCCTGTGCTGCCGGTGGTCACGACCACCACCAGCAGCAGCAGCAGGGTATACGAGGAAAATTTATCAACCATAGCCCGCCCGAAGCGGAGAACCCTCGAAAAAATGATGAAAATGGCCAGTATTTGTGCACGAGCGAGGTGGAACGGATACGCCGCTGCGTTGGCGCGTGCTGGCGTCTTTCATCTTCATGTGTGTTACGTCGTCCCATTACGCCTTAACAGCGTCATCATCACCATCACCATCGCCATGCGGGACCAATCGGTGGCCCTCGATCGTGCGCGGGACGAACGCTGTCGTCAGCAAAACGGGCTGGCCTGGCCCTTTGTGGCTGCCCGGGCGCTGATAATCGGGCCATGATGTATATCGGACCGGGCCCCGGTTCCGGCTCGCGGCAGGATCGTGCGCTCACGGCTATAAAGAAAATCAATTCACCCATTAACACCCCATTATTGCCACAAGTGTCCTAGCCAGGCTGAGGTGTATTCCCGTTGCTATGCTCGGAATCGGATCGCACCATCCGATGAAGCTGTGTGTGATTATGCCGACCATTTTTCTGCCAGCCCGGGATTATAGCGCACCAGGATTTCGCCCATCGGCAGCAAAGCAAAGGGAGAGATGGCTGCCATCCACACGCAGCATCCTAGCGAGCAGTATGTGAGCCAAGGGCGATGGAAATCTTCATCGATCGGCTGGCCACGGGATATAAGAGCTCTGGCGACATCGAGTCAATGTTTGCCCGACCGTCGAAGGGGGCGAAAAAAAATAAACGGCCACCGGGATTCACCTCGCACGGGTGCGCACGGCCGCAATGGCCGCAGGCAGCGTGAAAAGTGAGCTAGAAATTATTTGATTTGATATATTTACCGATAAAATAAACCTCTCGAAGCTACCTCGATGGGTGTGTGGTAGTTGAGTTGGTTCTTTCTTCCCTGCCTGGGTGGCAGAAAGGACTTCGTGCTTCGTTTTTTTGTGTTGTTTTCTTTTTCTTTCTTGTGTATACTATCATCATTTTGTGCCTACGTTTACATTTCCCAGCCCACATCGCAATCGAGTGCCGGCGTGGGAGGGAAATCAAGAGAACCAAGGAAAACACAATATTTATATCGATATCCACGGCACAGACCAGTCCATACACACACACACACCCACACACACAGTGCCGTCTATTTATTGTCCCCGTTTGGGTGCTTCAGTGGGTCGGTTCGATTGGATTGATCGGTGAAAGACCGCAGCACCGAGGGCAAACGCGGCAAAAAGGGTGCTTGACGTGGTGCTTTTATTCTGTCACTCCCTCCGCAGCACAACCGAACCGGTGGGGTGGATTTATGGTCACACCCCGTAGCCACAGGGAAATCGATGGCCGCATTACACACGCATCCGGGAATGTCGGAGCTCTCTCGGGGAGGAAGGTTAAAACGATCCCAAGTGCTTGTCGGAAGCCACGCGAGCTGAAAGAGAACCCCAGCTTTATTGTACACCCCAGCAGAGGGTCCCTGAGTTGGTGTGGAAAGTAGCTTAAATTCTTTCCTACAAGCGAAAGTAAACTACCAGCGAGCATCTCATTCCGGCGCCGGTGCTGTGAAGGATAAACGCAAAAAAAAAACGCGCCCATTCCGCGCGATGACTGTGAACAAACATTTTTACCTTCATGCACTGCTCGGCGCACGCGTTTAATATTTAATCACGCCAACCAACGGGTGGAATAGAAAAAATGTCATGCTTCTATTTTCGATCCAAGCTGACCTTCGTGCCCGCCGGCGGCCAGTCACAACGCGCAAGTAATAGCAAACCAAAAAAAAAAAAAGAAAAAAAAGAAATGGCTTCGTCAGCCATCGCTCACACACAGGCCTACTCGGGCTCCGATGGTTTCATCCGCTTTGATGCTATCGACAAGGAATGCCCTCCCGCATGGAAATGAGTGCCACCGAAAGGTGCTTGCGTCAGCAGGCACGTGGAAAAGTGGAACGACAAAGAGAGAGAGAGAGAGAGAGAGAGAGCGAGAGAAAGTGAGCAAAAAAAAATCATACACACCGTACCGGGGGAAAACTCATCGTTCGAAAAAGCCCAAACTAAAACTCATCACGCTGATACCTTCGATAAGCGAGACCTCACCGATGACAAAGCGGTCCCGGGACCTACCGAACAGAAGACAGATTGTGTGCTGTGCAAGAACACGTTAATACGGACGATCGCAGCTCAGTTCGATTCGAGCCGAAAGAAGGTGTATTTTGTGCTTGCAAACCCTATCTAAAGCTTCAGCTAAAGCGACCACTTGGCGAGTTCGAGTAAACGATCGAACGATGCGTCACAAACCGGCTTGAGCCAGTGTCGTTAGTGCCTCGCAATGGCATCACGAATTGCGCGTCTGCAGGTTGATTTCCCAGCCGGAACATAAATTTTCCACCACCTTTTTCCAGCCCACACCCACTCGGCTGCTGAATAGACACGAGCGGGAAGTTTCGCCATAAGCTTCCCGGGGTTGCGTTTTATCTCGGAGTTCTATCATAATTCGAACCTTCTTCGAGTAAAACTTTCACCCAGCAAATACACTGCCTTTGCCTGGTCGATCCACCCCCACCCACCCCCTCGGGTATCCCGAAAACAAACCTGACATTTATCAGCACCATCTGTTATCATCCCGTTCGTGTCAATTCAACTTTCTGCTAAATAAAACTTTATCCCGCCAATCCCGCTCACTTTTCCCGCAAGAGAGAGAGAGAGAGAGCGAGAAAGAGAGAAAAAATAGGCTGGCCCGGGAGCCGTTTTGCCGAAAACCGTAATCTTCATTCCGAATGGGCATCTCGAGAGTTTGTGTGTGCGTTTTTTTGCCTTCGTCATTCGCCGGTTATTGCAATCTGCCCTCAGGTAGTGCAAACCCTCGGTACGATCCAACGAGCAAGACGAATGCGGAGTCCGTGCGGTGGAATTGATCTATGAGCACGTGGCAAGTTATTATCCTTCGCACCGGTAACCCTTCCGATGGCCAACCAACCCGAACGGACGCTTATTACTTTTTCCGACGAAATCTGAAACCCCGGCGCCTTTCAGCACGCTGATGGAATCGGTCCTCGGCCCGTTCGCTTCATTTCGCAGGTTTGTTTCGTTCAGGCGCCGTTTTTCCGTTTCACGATGGCACAGGGATGTCTGTATCGTGCTTCGCTGCGTGCAGTAATTTATCTTCCAAACCAGAGCCACTCGCTGCTGCTGCTGCTGCTGCTGCTGGAACGAATATGATCCCTGTGATGTGTTGGAGCGAAGGAAGAAAGGATGGCAACAACAAAAAAATATCCCCTTCGACGATGTACGCCCGAAAGTCACCAAAGTGTGCAGAAAGACGTGTGCTTTGGTTGGGAGGCAGACCATCGACGATGATTAGTAAATATGAGCTAGTTTTATTCGCCTTTGTCCAACCGAGGGAAGGGAAAAAGCATGCTCGACCGGTCGATCAAGCGAAGCAGATTAACTGCAGGCACCACCGACATCCGAGCAAAAGAGGGTCACACACTACCCGGGTGAAGCTAGAGCATGCCACAAGCTCCCATTACTATCTCCGGAGCCGAAGATGCCCAGATCTAAATGGGGCACAAATGTAGTGCGAGCCATAGTTGCTGGTAAATTTCGGAAGTTGGCACTGACCGGGGCTGTCTTTTGCTATCGATAAGGAACCACCACCCGGTCCCAACTGGGCCACATTGGCTGGGAGAAAACCATCTCCGCACGGTGTCTTATCACCTTTAATCATCTCCAGAAGGACGGTAGGGCATGATCACCATTTAATGCCGGCCGGGATCAACGTGTCGGACCTTTTTCATGCCAGTTTACAGAGCCCAGAGGAAGTGCCGCTTCCCGGTGGTCATTTCGAGTTATGCTCGAAACAGTGCTCATCATTATCCACCAGCTGCGCTATCCGGCACGATACACCCGGCCGTCGAGAATGAAGGGCGAATGAGAGCGAATGAGGAAAAATCATGCCCAAGTACGACGGCAGCGAAAACTGCGAAATTATCATAATAAAAAAAAAAGTACGAAACTAACAAAATCGTCCCTCCACAGCTGACGAAGGGATTTCGTGCTCGAAAATACGCTCGACAGCTGGGCAAAAATGCCAACGGAGGGTGTTTTTTTTTTCATTCAGGTCCTCGGCCCAGTAGGTGAAGGGTTGTCGAACCTCCTGTCCGGGGGGGGATTTAAGCAAGCTGGCAAGTGATCGAGTTTTCCGAGGCGGGAAAGCGGACAAGTCGCTCGAAAGATGGTTTAGATCGTTATTTTTTTTTTGGGGTGTGCTTCTTCGACCCCTTCCTACTCGAAGCGTAACATTAAAAGTATGGGATTTAATCAACCGCAAACACAGGGCGTACGTGACGGTGAAGCCTGATGATGAAGCTGTGCGAAATTTAATCCATCCAGCCAGACGTCCACGCGGGCCACAGGAAATAAAACCCGCTCGCCTTCGCCGCACTACGCGGAAGAAATAATAACCTCTTTTGCGGGGTTGCCGTTTGGAAATAGGGCGAAAAAGTAGCGCTTTCAGCGATGGTTCGGTTTTTGAAGGGATAAAGTTTAATAAATATAAAGTTTTTCCTTCCTTTCGAGCGGTTGGCGTTAAACTTTTCTAACACAGACGGTTTCGGTAACGTGATCCTAATGACGATAGTCGGCAGTGAGCGCTGTCAAAAAGCCAGCCCGTCCCGTTTAGTACCTACGATACACGGATTCAACACCGGTGTTCGAAGGTGTTCGAAAATGCCTGCAGCAAGAACACGGCTATCGATCGTTAGCACCAGATTTCATCCGAGCTGTGGCCCATCTCGAAGCGATTTTGGTGCGAGATTTTATATGTATCCCAGCAAAAAACCCGGTTTCGGTGATAATTTGCTAAAAAACCCAAACTAGCCGGGTGAGAAGTGGGCCCTCTCCCCTTTAATTGGAATCCTTCCCCTCCTTTATAGTTTGCTTAAAAATTTTATTACCCTGCCAATCTATGCCCCCCAAAAAAGAAGGGAAAAAAAGCGACCATCTGCCGGATCAGCCGGGCCCAACGCGTCGTTGCGATAAACGCTTACGGATTTTGCTGCAGAAACACGTAACGCGTGACAACAGTCCCGTGTGGGGGCGGTCTCGGAAACGAGCGAACGGAAAAATCGTGCGAAAAGGGCTCGTGTTTGGTAGAAATTGATAAGGGCACGGTGCTCTCCACCCCGGCGGATTGCTTTCGAAATAAGGGTCAACGGGGTTTCGAAAGGTTTACAGCTTTAGCGAATTGTTACGAAATTGGGATTTTTTTTTCCTCTCCTTCGAGCTCTCCCTGTCCGTTTTTCTTCCTTATCCTGCGATTCATGCTTTGCAAACACGAAAACTTGAAAGGTAGCGCAACGGCCAAGCGACCGGTGGTTATAGTTTAGTGCCTTCTTCTTTTCGTGCTTCTTTTTTTTTATTACCGCCACGAGTCGTTCTTTCCGATCCGCACTCTCTAAAGCATTCAACAAACCAACACGAACCACCGTTGGTTTGATGGGAGAAAACGCACCAACAGGCGTGAGGAAAACAAAAAGAAAAGCTCGGCCCTTAAAGCAGCACCCCAAGGGCGAAGGAAAAAAAACCCCCCTTTGGGGCGATACGATTTATGATCGCACGCTGAGAGTGCGGAGTGCGAAACGAAAACAAATTTAAACCACCCGACCCCCAGCGAAAGCAAACCAAACCGCCAAAAGCAAAGCATTGTTTCGTTCGTTTCTGGTGGGAATGTTTGTTCTCTCCGGGGCTTGGGTTTTAAAGACGCGGGCCAAAAAAAAGCGAACGAAATCTTGGTGTTTTATGTCACCCTCGCTTCCCGTGGGACTGATCCTCGCCTCGGTCGTAGGCAAAATGCGTAAATCAATCTCGCCTGGTGTCAAGCGCGTTCGTTTCGAATCTCGACCGGGCGCTGGTCACGCCACTGCACACGATACATGATTTACATTCGTGCTTTGCATACAGGGCTTTGTCCCTTTTGCTTTTTGGGCTGCTCGGTGACCAAAGCAAACTAACACAATCGCTCCGGATGGTAACGATGGCAACGATGGCAACGATGATGATGATCATGGGCCAAAGCCAAAGTCAACTCGGATGCCCTTCAAAAGTTTGAGCGAGTTGAATTTTCACAACAAGACCAAAAATATCAGCCACGGTTCCAATCGGGCTTTGAGCGATATTTCATGCACGATACAATTAATGTTGCCATTTAATATTTGCCATTTCCTTCTCGCCACCCCCGAACACGGTGGCTCATTTATATTAATACTGTGCAATGCGTACTGCGCGCTTAATCATGCGAAAACTTATTGATTCTGCATCCCTGCCCGCACTGCCTATTCGTGGGTGGTTGCTTTTGCACCACCAGATGCTTAAATATTTCACCATTGACGCTGATTGTCCCACCGGAGCACTCGAAAAAGTTGGCCAGTGCATATTTATGCTACTGCTTCGAGCGGCAGTCTCCGGAATAACTCACCGCCCGGCGTATTAATCACATGCATCACCCTCGGCTAAGGTTCCCTGGCAAGTTCCGAGCCGCGTTACCACCTTTATAATTGAAATGTTTGCATTAACAGCGCACTACTAATGGCAAACGGAGATCAAACGGCGGTGTGGGTTGGTTTTCGCTTTGTTGCTTGCTATTATGAACGCTCAGCCTGGTAAAGGCCGGCCGGTGAGACTCATTTATGCAACACAAATGCGCGGGTGGATTGCATCGGTACGTGCTGCGGTGCGAAAGCTTATCGAACGTATCGAGCGTATTTTAATTCCATCAACCCTCCCTGTTGGCTCTACCCCAAAAGAAAAAAGCACGTTCGATATGAGCACGACCGAAATACTCGCAACCAAATCGGATTTCGGCATTCTTTCGTTGTTGCAGCAGCTGCAACTTGAGGCCCGCCCGGGCTCAAATGCAGCTATTTATTGCATGGAAATGAGCTCATTTATCGCGCGAGATTATTTCGGTGAAGCGCCCACCTACGGCCAAAGGAAAATAAGGCAAGAAAAGGTGCTCCACGTGCGCATGTTCGGTTTTTCTCCCCCGTTGGGGGTAAGCGAGAGAAAGCAGAAAAAAAACACACATACAGAAGAGAGAGAGAGAGAGAGAGAGAGAAAGAGAGAGAGAGAGAGAGAGTGGCAGATCACATCCACCCATTCCCGGTGTGATTACGCATCCAGGCCGGAAATGGTGACGTGGCGTGGCAAACGGAAACAGAGGGCAGAACCCATTTTGGCTCTACGGTACCGACTGCTGCGACAAATTTGATGAATAAATTAAAATCAGCAATCGTTGATTGATTCTCCGGTGCAAGCGGCTGGCAAGCGCGCACCGGAGCGCACGATTTCGATTATGGCACCCCGCAAAGGTGCCCTCGGTGGGGAAAGGGATATTTTTATGTTTCAGCAGTCGGCCAAATAAGCGCAGCATCCCAATGCCGTTGCACGTTTGCTTCACATATCTGCATCCGCACAACAACGGGAACATCCGAGGAAATGTTCCGGAAAACGGTACACAACGCGGTGATGGGGCAAGATGTCACATATGTATATATTTGGATGGGTTTTTTTTTTTGCAAGTTTATTATTATCGATTGTTGGAGCATTTTCTTGCTCGGGTGGCCTCCCACAATCACTGAACGTGGTTGAAAGCTGAGTGAGTTGAACGACGAATAAGCTTTAATTTATTCATACCTTGCAGGTATTGCTGCTAAGTAATGCTTCCGAAGTAGCTTCGATCACAACTTTATCCATCTTGTCGTAGCTCGATTTATCGATTGACCAATGGAAATACGTCTAAAGTTTTGCGTCTATCGGTATGCGGAACACCTGAAGTGTGCTATTTCGTTTCGGTAGCACCAGCAAGCGTTTTGCTGTTCGTTTGACAAAAAGATAAACCATGATGATTCACTCGGGAAAGCGAGCATTCATTCATTGGTCATTGGTATGATGAAGAGCTCTGTCTTTTTAGTTTGACGACTGTTTTTTCCTAGCAATCATTAGAGAATCCTTTAACTGTGGTGTTGAAAGGGCATTTCGCTCTCGTTTAAATCGTAGAAAAAAGGGAAATTCCAAACGCAAATGCAAACATTTTACAATTGCCTATAGCCCTTAGACTTTTGCACAGATTTCCCAACCTCTGCGTGGTTCTACGCGCGCTAAGCAAGCAAATATCGCCGTGTCCGTCTTTCAGCAGAATGCTGCGAAATAATATAAAAAAAAAATCACCGTCCCCGACGAAATTGATTTTCAAAAGTCCGTTAAATTAAGCTTCCTCCAAGATGTCTGCACCAGAAACGGCGTTCCGCAGAACCGTCCCATTTTTGCCACGAAAACCCGAATCAACTGGACGGGTGGACGGCGACTCACTCTCCCCAGACCAGCCCCAGCCGGGTTCGGGTCAAAAAGAAGCCAGATAAATTGAAAATATTAAAACCTGTCACTCGCTGACAAATGGGATCATGTCGAAGGGTTTGTCGCGTCGGTCGTGTGCCGTTTTCCGGCTTTATTCGCGAGCAATAATCCAACCCATCCTTGCAACCCATCTGTCATCCCCAATTCAACGGGCTGTTCCGGTTCTCGTTCCGTGCCTTGCGCCAGGACGAACGCGTTGGGCACGTTCGCCCAGCCCAGCCCCAGGTTGATGGATCATTAATGCTTTATTTCCACCCAGCCTCCTTTGGTGGCTATAAATTATATGGTGGCCAAGGTGATCTAGCGAGTGAAATGCCCCGAAGCTGGTGCCAAATTCCACGGTACCGCACACACACACAAAAAAGACACAAATCTCCACGAAACGGACCTAATCGATTGCCCGAACCTGCCCGCGGGGGGCCGAAATTGAACGAAAACAATGCAAAAACCAACAGTGGGCGCTCAGTTTTGCTAAATTAAAAAATAACATTCGATCGTCCCACGCGTCACGCGCCAAGATAACGGGTGAAGTAAAAGCAACGAACGAAGCAAAAAACAAACAAAAAAAGCTCCTCTCCGAGCACCTTTCGAGGCGAAGCTTTCTTTCGTTTGGGTTGAGGAAAAAGCGCTCGAAAAGAAATTGGAGAACCGCACCGGAGAAAAGCGCACATTGGCCTCGAAATTCATGCAGCAAAAGGAGAAGAAAAAAAGAGAGAGCACCCATCTAGTGCTAGTCAGTGAAAGTGTGCATATATTTGTGCTGCTAATGATAGCATAATACGCTGCTCCCACCGGATTCGTGGTACTCTTGTGGTAAGGAGTCTCGCGTTCAGAATACCATCTCTATCATTTGAGTACCATGAACCCGGTGGTGCCAGGTTCGACGTGTGGTGTTACAGCAGACAGTGAGAGAGAGAACATCGTCCCCATCGTCCTTTTTCGTCCTTTTTCGTCCTTCGAATCCCGCCCGTTTCGTGCCAGTTCGCTTTCCCTCATTATCACGCGCCGTTCGTTGCTTTGAGCGCGCTCTTCAAAACGTTGCGCAAAGTCCTGTGGTCGAAAAAACCCAACGGCATAATAATGCGCCCCTTTTTTTGCCCAGCGTTGCGGAAAAGTTTTCAATTAGTCCCGGGGCAGGCTTTATCCGTGCCCCCTTCTGGTGGTGGTGATGAGGCACTTCAAGCGCACGGTGGACGCAAATCGAATCAATTAAGTTAATATTTGAGGCGCCCATCGCCGGCGGCGGACGAATATCGATGAACAAATCGACGAATCTCGTCGGGCGGATGAATGGGATTCGAGGATTTCAATTAAGTTTACACGCGGATTTGATTATTTTTAGCTTTTCCCGCGCACCAGCGACGACGTCACGCTCATCTTTTCATTATTGCCATTATCCCGCGCGCGCGGTTCGGAAGGCACCGAGCCATTTCATGCCCTCCGGCAAATCCGTTTGGATTAATTCGCTCGAAAAAGGGGACGCCCGAGATCACGAGGCAGGTAACGATTTGATGAGCCGACGATCGATGGGAGGAGCTTTTTTTTTGCCGGAGGAATCACCTAACTTTTTTTCTTCCCGGGCTTTGAAATTTACGCCCAAAACCACAACCACAAACCACGGTTCGATGTGGTCAGCTTTTGTTTGTTTGTTTTCGTTTTTTTTTCAGTTTTTGCCCATCCCACGCACACCCCGATCGACAGGATGTGGAGGCAAATGTTTCGGTAAATATAATTCGCCCGGCCGCGACTAATCGCTTTCGGAAGGTGGCTTGTAGGCTTGGTGTCGAGCAAAAAAAAAAGCAAAAAAAAACCTCCCATCCTCGCAAGCTTGCAAACTTTTGCCTTTTTGCTCCCTCCGCTTTCCATGTTTTGGGTGGTGGTGGGTGTTGAGATGCCCCCCACCAAACAGCTCCTAAACCACCACCCCCTTCCATGAGGAAAAACTCCAGAAACTGCGACGTTCTGGAAAAGCGCGGGAAAAGCTATAAGCTGTGGGAAGAAAATTTACTTGACGGGCGTAATTAGCGAGTGTAATTAATGTTGCAGGAAGGTAGAAAAACATAATTGATGTTATCATCAGCTGCCTCCGTTCGCTTTGCGTGTGTTTCACCGCGTCTGGCTTCAATTTAACAGGACCACTACCAACAGGCAGTTGGGATGCCTTGGGGTGGCGCTTAATTTTCCTGCAGCAAAGCTCCCGCCCAGCTTGAAGGTAAATTGATATTTTCCACCACCGGCCAGCCGGACAGAGGAACCCGCGTGCTTGGTGTGTGTGTGTGTGTGTGTGTGTATGTGTGTGTTTCCCTGCAGCTCCGAACCCGCAGCAGTAGCAGCAGCTGCTGGAAATGGGAAGTTGCTTGCGGTTGCTTTGAAGCAGAACCAGACATGTTCGCATGTGGGATGCATCCGACCGGAAAAGCCTCCGTATTGTAGTGCGATTTAGGCGCGGTCTGCATCCTAGCCATGCCTAGAGCTCAGTGCTTTGAGGGCTTGAAAGCCGTACTCGAGAAGAGTCCGTAGATAAAGGACGATGCACGACGTATCGGATGAAAATATCGACAGTACTGCTTCAAGCGCGGTAGCGATCCTCATCCTGTTCACAAGCATCTCAGCCCGGTGCAAGCAAAGACGGGATGATTAATGTCGTAACGTCGTGCGCCGCAACCGATATTGTTGACGTCTTCTGCCCGACGACAGTACAACCTGACAATTAGCGTTCCAAAGGGCGCTTCGCGGCCACAGGGTGCCCCATCTTTTATGGCCCCTTTTTCGCTGGCTCGGGACGCTGACAATGAGCAAATGCATGCGCGTGCTCGTTGTATGGTTGACCCAGTTTTCCCGTTGGCGGTGGTGATGATTTATCTTCGCTTGTGATTACGGAAGGCGAAAGAAAGGCTTCAACCCGGAACCGCACGGAAGTGGTGACAATGTGGGATTGGTCGCTTTGGTCAGGCAATGATTACTAAACCACGTTGTCCTGAGGCTCCAGCGCTCGTTCTCTCGCAGGTCACACACAGAGTCGCACATTCGAGCCGAGTTTACTTAGCAGCAGGATACCCATCCAACCGGCCACAACACTTTATTCTGCAATCGACCAGCTTAGAGCACGAAAGTACGCCTTCCCGGATGTGCAGCCCGATTGAAGCCACCGAGCCACCGGCCGCAAGCTGCCATAAACTGGGGCGTTATTTGCAGCTGCAGCTGCTTTTCAATTTCCTGCCTCGATTGGGGCCTGTGTTTGGTGTTGGGGAATAAGCCCACACATCTGGCTCGCCCTGTTTGCTGGGAATCACTCGGAAACAAATTCGAGCAAACATTTGCAAACGCTGCATCCATCCATCGGACGGCAAGGTCCATTGGTGAGAGCATTTTTATCAATACGCACGATGCAATATTTGCTCTCTCGCCCTCCAACCCAGCAGCAGTTGCAATTGTGATTGATGGTTCATTAATTGGATATGTCTTGAGCGGTGAATGTTCGACGCATAGACGCCTCTTTGCGGAGGTAGGTCTCATTACGTGTACTAGCGATCGTTATTTAGCTGCAAATGATGATCAATGTGGTTGATCAATTAAACCGACGTTCGGATTACTGGAACATTGACAGAGAAACCAGAAAAAAAATCCACCAATCCGATTGTAAACCGATTTTATTTGTTCTCGCAACTGAGCTGTGCTGTTGAAGTTGTACACTAAGCAATGTTTTCCTTTTTTTCTGCTCCATTTCATTACAGGTACAATCATCAAGAGTTGCTGCTCAGCATGTATGCCGTGGGGTCCAATTAACGGTTCAACTCTGCTCACGCGGTACAATTTTCCTCTGGTATCGTAATGCACTCGCTGACTCGGTGCACATGTCTCATAGACGGGTGATTTTCCGATTTTCCGGCCCATGATTGCCGAGAATCAACGCTACGGGGGCGATTCGTCGAAAGGAAACGCATGTTGCTGCGCCCTGTGTGCTTTCCAGCAGTCGAGCAACAATGTTGCATATATTATGTGCACCCTGGCACGATAATGGCGCGTTTGTTTGCCGAAGGCAGCGTGCTGCAGTTTACGAATTATGTTTTGTTTCTAGATCCATCGCTCCAGGATGCATCTTGCAACTGAAACTCACTCGACGCTGATCACAAAGCTCGCCCGCGCGTGAGTGATGGTGGATGTTTCGTGTCGTTCGAAACTGCAACTGCAACTGCTACAATGAATGAATGTGCCGAGCACGGGTAAAAACAAAAAATAAAACACCCAACCCATAAAACTCGCAATGGCTGCGATGCGATGTTTCGTTGCTCTCGATCAGGATCCAACTGCTCCTGGCTGTGTCGGTTGCAGCAGCTCATTTACATCGTTAAACGCATCGTGCGAGAAGTTTTCGCACGAACGAAAGCGATTGCGCAGTGGCAGACAAAAAGTGGCATACAATCTAACGAAACAATATGCGTTCGCGTGGCAAAGTTGAGCGGAAATTAAATTCCCTTTCTTTAGCGCTGCCTCGAAGATGAATGGCCCGAATTTGGAGGGTTTTTCGCCCGTATGTCGAAGCGTTTATTGATGGCTTGTTTAGCACCTTTAGCGCACCTTCGCTAGACGCTGCTTTTGCTGCTTCATAAAACAAAAGCAATGTAGAAATAATCCTGCTCAATTGCCTGCGATCATGGAAAGGACGCCGCAGGGCCAGTGCTGCTGGCGTAGGTCTCCCGTCGGTGCTGATTGTGACCCAAACTGTAATCACTTCCATCGAGGGGGCAATATTTACCCTAATAACCGCTCGTCGTCGTCGTCGTCGGTCGAAGCACGTAGCCACCTCAAAGCACAATGTTTGCTGTTTCTTTCCCGCTCAAGTTAACTTTTTTTTGTGTTTTTTTTCGGCGCTGCTGCGCTTTCACCCACTCGAATGCGCGCGAGTTCGTGTCACCGTTTGGGACTCGTTTTGAACGAGTCAAAGCCGGCCCTTGGGAGAGCTGCTGCCGCTGCAGAAAAAAAAGGTTTGTTTTTCACTTCCACGATGCCACGAGCGTGTGGGAGGCGTTTCCACCCGAGCCACAGTGAGCGCTTTTCCACCCAAACGGTCACGTTTCGAAGCGACCACATGCGAGCGAACGGACAGCACCGTTCACCGGTGGAAAATGGGATCGGTTCGGGCCTGTTGATAAATCGAAATGGCAGTGGCGCGCCGGAACGTGAAAAATTAGAAGTTGAAAGTACCTCCGGATCGTGTGTCCCACCGGATGAGGTGATTACGAGCGAAGGCGATGGCGAAGGCGGTCGCGTTTCAATTGACGCCCGGCATCGATTCACACCCCCTGACTCGGGCACTGGAATGTGCGTGAAGGGTGGCACGCCTCCTGGTGTCGACTCGCAAGATAGCGATCCTCTTGACACGTGGTGGCGGTGGTGGCCGGAAGTCGCTGTAATTGAATTTCTTTCTATCGCGGGTCGGAGCCGTTGCCATCCGCCAGACGCTGAGCCGTTTGTCACTTCGGTTTAAGGGCTCGCGAGCGGGCGAGTACGGTACGGTGTCGAGTTTATAAAGTTGTCTTCCGCTGGCAAAGATAATGAGCGAGATGTTTGGCATATTTGCCAATTCGCTCCCACCGAGCGGGTAATCGGAATGTGAAACAATGCCAGGAATTTGGACTGCCGCAGCGTAAATTGCTCGATAAACTTCACCGTGCGCCGGCTTGCGTGTTCGCGATGGATATTGTTACGTGAGGTTTATGCGTTCTGTTTACTTAGAGCAAGCGAAAGAGAGCGACAGAGAGAGAGAGAGAGAAAGTTTAAATAGATCTTTCACACCTGCTGTCGTTAAGCGAAAGCTAAACGGGAGCTTACTGGGAGAATGTTTCGGGCAACTGCCCTTTTGAAAATGTGACACGAGTTGGACACATGAAGAACGATCAATGGAGGCTTTGGTTGCCATGGAAACGTCAATTTCGCTGCTTCACTGTTTGAAATGCAAGTGCACCGTTTCCAGACGATTGCATGTCATGTTTCTGAATGGAAATAATTTTTTGCTGTATCGCAGCACCAGCACCAGTGCCATTAATTATGCGCTAGCGTATGGATTTTTATTTTCCATCATCGTTAAACGAGTTTTCGAACATCGACGGGATTGCACCTTCCAACAGAACCGTTCGTAACTTGCGATACCACCGGTGTTGATTATGCTGCAAGCTGCAGCTACGACTCCTCGTCATCGACAAGGTCTTTCTCTCGCTCTCTCTCTCTCACTCACTCACTCTCCACCCCCGGTATATTTAGACGCCCTCGACCTGGTCCCAGTGGCCGGTACGTGTGTTTGTCGCATATAGCACGTAACCCCTTGCATAACCCCTGTCTGTCTGCTGATCAGAGCCATCTTCATTGCCACATATCAACTCGAGGTGGTTTTTCTCTCGCTCTCTCGCTCTCTCGCTCTTTCTCTCACACAGTCTTTTTGCTTCACCGTCGTCAGATAACGAGTCGCGCGCGTCTTCCGGTGTGATGCACCGATGCAACGGCATGGCAAATTACTTTCAATTCATTTCATTCGCAAGCTCCACTGATCCGATCATCCGTCCACCGAACGGTGTCGCGAGAACGGCCTGCACCATGTGGATGCACCTCGTTTGCATACGTTCGTTATCGCCACCACTACCACCATCGGTTGCAGCGATACTTGTGTCCGCTCAGCAGTCACCCTTTGCACCTCGGTTGTGAGACTTAGCGAGACTTCCCGCGCAACGGCAGGAACGTAATTTAGAATTGGAAAGGCAGAGAAAATAAATTCCCTTCTGACACCGTTTTGGCGCTCGGTGCAAGTGCACTACCAACACAGGGGCGTGCGCTCGTTCGCAAAACCAGCCCGCGGGTGATAGCAGCCGCCATATTACATTGCGCCCGAGTTGCGTCATCGCACGACATCGCACCTGTCCATTGGGTGGCTCCATATTGGCCCTGCCAGCGTGTGTGCCCTTCACACCACGCGGTGACGACCGTTACACGTGACACGGGACGTAAACAGAGGCCTCATCAGGCCAGTGTGCGTGAGGAGGCGATGGTTTGGGGGGGGGGGCAGATTGGTCCGGGGGAAACTTGTCACGAACGAAAACACCACCTTCGCTCGATGGGGGAAAATGGGCCACCCTTCCCACGTGGGTGGACACCCTGGGGCCAGATCGAGGGAAATTGAAACCATTCAAAGCGCTTTACCTGCTGTTTTTTTTTGTTCAGTTCCCCCTTGTTGCCCACCCACGGTATCCGGATTTTCCCCCAAGCGCCCCCGGACTCATCGGGAACTCGTTACATTGACCTACTTGGTGACCTACATGGCTGGGAAGGTGGTGGCCAAAAAAAGAAGAAAAAAAAAAGGTCCAACCACTGGACCATCACTTAGTGCGATTACCATTGGTAATTTGTAATCCCAGCGCTCGTGGAGAGGGTGGCCCAAAAGGGCCAACGAAACGGTCCTTTTCGTGCATCCATAAAGTACCCAGTTTACGGGTGGGACACTTTTCGTTCGGAATCGCTCCGGGGCCCGTTTTGTGGAAAGGCGCGGGTTTGTAGAACACTTACGGATCTTGCTTAGAGTCACCAAACTCGCCTGACACACGAAGATCGTATTTTGCTGGCGCTTTGAATAAATCCAGCACGTCGAACGTCGGTGACATCGTCGGGTGGCAGAGTAATCCGAAATGCCCCTGGCGCTGCCACCACACATGCTAATGTACCCCTTTTTCGAAGTAACGCACCCCTAAACGGGCTCCTCGGGGGAGCAAAAGTCGAGTGAAACTGGCATCCTGCCGCCGTGAGATGCCGTTGCAGATGATCCACCAAGCGGAAGGAGGATGGCAAACATAAACCCAACCACCACCGCAAACTGTCAGCAACAGGCATGGCCGGGCAGCAAGAACAACTTCCGCATGCCCTTGACAGAGTGTGTGTGTGTGCGGGCAAACTTGACTGGTTCGAGACAACTTCGCTAACCGGGAGGCGATGGGCGTTATCGTGATTTTGGGATGAAAATTAAGTTGTGAACGACACTTGCAGTTTCGAGATATTTACAGTTCACGCTCCGGACGCTTCGCCTGTTTGAGGATCCTCTGCTCCCATCTGTCTAGTATCAACACATACACACCCACACACACACGCACACAAATGCGGAAAATGTTGCATCTGCGACGCTGCGGTACACTATGCGCCGAGCAAAGGTATGTCAATGTCAGCCATTCTGGATGGCGTTTTCTGCGAAAATTTCCACCCACGACCGGGAAAGCTGTGTGCCCCACCGGGAAACGGGGGTGAGCTTTTGCAGTGTGCCACTTACTCGCAAGAACGGAAGTCATAAATTTGACATCCACTATGAACTCGTAGGTGACAGCTGTCAGACGGACGCGCGCGTCATGGCGTACTGAGTTTTCGCTACTTTGTGTCGCTTCCCATCATCGACTCGGTTGCGGGTTTTATAACCTCGCTTTTTTGTGTCCTATTCTTTCCAAGCGCCACCAGAGGTTCACCTGGTCTTGCTGGTGGTAAAACTGCGCCGTTTGCTAGTCGCTAATCAGCAAATCGATAGCTCAACTCCACCAAGCTGCGACAAACTAGAGCACCAGCGTACGAGCGAGCGCGCGTACGGGGTCAAATTAGCGCCCGGTCGCGAATCGTGCCTCAGAAGAGGACATCTTCACGGGTGGAGAAGGTTTTACTCGAACCTCAGACAACCTCAGACGAGAGTCGCCAACAACGGTGGCTTTAAATTGGACACGGGAAATAGATTTTCCACCCGTCAACGCCCGGCACCGTTCTCAACGATGACAAGGGGTTTTTGCGCTCCGTCCGTGGGTTTCCGTCCTAAAAGCTGAAAACAAACCCCCCCCGATTCGATTCAATCGCCCTCTCACGTTGGGGCTACGAAATTAATTGGCCAACGTCGGCACCGCCCCGTGGCAGCCATGCGTGAAATCGGACTTCCGAAAATGGCGTCCGGACCCGGGACTAATGACGTTTTGATCGCACTTGATCGATACCAACTAGACGCCTGAACCACCTGATCTTGACCCATTTGACTGATGGGGGGGAGGGGGGGGAGGAGGGTGACCTTGTGTGTGTGTGTGTGTGTGTGTGTGTGTGTGGTAGTATGCGTACTCACGTACGCGTGGATTCACCGACGCGCGTCGTCACCGTCATGCGCATTTTTTCGTGCCCACGAGTTGGCGTGCGTTTCCGCACCAGTAACCCGCCCTTTCACAGGGTCGCATCACCCACCGTTATCTTGTCAACAACCAGCCACACACACACACCCGCTCGCTCGCGTTCACACCATGCAACCAAATGTGGGGAAAGATAAACGCAACGGAAATACTCGCCACTTGGGCTTGGGCTGGAACAACCGAAACATTGGCGCTGCAATGGCACACACACGCACACACAAATGGCGTCAGGTGTCACCGTGCCGGCGTTATCGTGGTGTTGGTCGCGGTGTATGATTAGCGGTGTCGGGCACGTCTTCGCTTACGCGGTTTTCCCACTCCAAACGCGAACCGCGAGGCCGCGCACCATTGTGGTTTTGCGCCGGGTCGCATCTTTGGTGTTGTCACCGCGTGTTTGCCGGTGGCTCGCGATAGTCGCACGGGAACTATTCACCCATCAGCAGCGAGCTCGTGGAAAACCATTTCCTACTCTGTGTGTGTGCGCCCGCGCGTGCGTGTGTGTGCTTCACCGACCATTGTGACCAGTGCGTTCTAGTTGTGCGTTGTGTCCGCGGGTTTGTTCAAAATATTAAGCACGGAATCGAACTAATCCGCGTTGTAGGAATTCCGGGAAAAAGGGCCACATACAAAGAAACATCAAACAAAAAAAAAAAAACTCACGACGGTTTCGAAATTCGTAGTTTACCCACGGTGTGGTAATATTTCCCCGTGTTATCTGCTCGCCCGATTCCGATAGTGGGCTCGCGAGTTCGAGCCCACTTTTGCTGGGTTTCATTTCATTTCAGCAATCGGAAATCACGTTGAGAAAAGCGTACACACACTCACACTCACTCACTCATCCTCCGTACGGCAGATTACAATGTTCCGGGCGTACGGTTCGTTACCGCCGAGTGAATGCACCTCGCAACCGTTGGTTCCAGTGGAACCAGTGCTTGGCCCATTCGATATGCCGAGTTGGCCATCGAGTTCGGTGGATTCGGGTGGGTTGGTCACGGATCCGGGTGCTATCGGTTCGAAACCCACCGCTGGCCTGTTCGATCGGGCGAGCTATCAACGTCAGCTTCACGGTTCACTTGCCAGTTCGGATGCCGGCCAGCAACAGGAGCAACCGGGCGCCCGGGAGTACCATCGGCAGGATAACGAACAGCTACGGAGTGGTCAAACGCTTGCCAGCTTTCTGCTGGCGAACGAGCGGCTGTTTCAACCCAACGAAGATCCTCTGGAAGGTAGGAAGCAACGGAAAAAATTGCAGAAATACGAAGCTACAGTTTTTACAAACTAACAAAAACGCACACAAGTTCTGGGTTCTCGGTTTCAAGCTTGGGAAAAATCAGAACCCTGAGCTTCTTTTCCCGGCTGTCAGGGTTTTTTTCCGGACATGATTTATACATGAGCTGACGCGTGTGTGCGAATCCACGCGAAATGTAAAGCTCTTGGCACGTTGTCATTCGGGATTCGTTCGTTGCCACCACAGCCGTCCAGGGGATGTCATTATGCGCCGATATTTCTTCTTTTTTCTAAACCTCCCTGTTCAGCTTCAAGATGGAACTGAAACGAATTAGCACATCTTCGCCGCCTTTCGAGCCAGCTACGTCAATAGTAGAGACCGATCGCACAACACCGTTTCGAGGACGGGCGTTTTACCACATGCCTCAAATACCTTATCACCGGCGCTGGTGGAAAATGCCACCCCCAAAATGGGTTACATACATCGAACGAAGTGTCGAGTTGTCCCCTGTGTTTGGTTGATGAAGCGAAATTCGCCATCAGTTTCCATCGGATGGCGCGCAAAAATTGCCCGCGAAACGTTTTTCGAACAAACGTGCACTTGCGCAATCTCTCTCTCTCTCTCTCTCTCTCTCTCTCACGCGCGCGTTCTCTGTTTGCTCAATTATACAAACCGTCACATCCCCCCGCAAAGCACACGCAAACGGGTTGCTCAAGGTTTTCTGCCTCGCGCGCGCTCGACTATTTCCCCTTTCACGTCACGTTTCATCTCGTTACGGTTTGTTATCAAAATTAGCACTCCAGCGATTACGCTTACGGTGACGGCAAACCGAGGACCGAGCCTCACACACACGGCGTGACAATCGCCCGAAGGGCGCTCGAGCCCCAAAAGTCGAGCATTCAGTATTTTTTTCCCTCTTCTCGCTGGGGCGCTGAGCTTTTCATTTGCAGCCCCAGCTGGCGACGTGGATGCGCTTGGGGTTTTCTTTTTTTTCGGCTTTGTGTGTGACTTTAAAACCATGCCCACTGATTATCTCCCGGAGCTTCACGCGGAAGAGGCATTATCGTGTGGGGTCAGCAGCAGAAGCGGGACCATCACGAATCGATGTACGACGGCAAACCCATGAACGCCAGCAAACACCCGCCTAGCAATCACTTGAGCAAACAAGCAAAACCCCAAGCTGGTTGCATCGGTCACACAGCCATCCTGGGGGAAAATGGGAGCACCGTCGTTGGTGTTGGGTTTGTAGGTTTTTGCTAACGATTGCTTCAGCTGCACAACTACTTCCTGGCGATTTGTTTTCGGTTAAAGCAAACCGGGCCCCTTTTGCAATTTCAATTTTTGATTAACGCCACCCCGGTGAAAAGTTCTCCCGATTTCGCGTGACATCTTGGCGCCTTCACTCACGCTTCAGAGATTCAGCAGGTTGGAAATTGTGGAGATAAACACCTCCTGCCCCGTTAGAGGTCGCATAACGGTGCGATGGCAACAGACCGCACCGGACGGGTCGGATTTGTCCTTGGCGCGTGACTCATGCGTTACGTATTGGATTACGGACCCGGCATTTGACGCCGTGCACGTTGCAGGGATTATCGTGTTGCAACCGATAGTGCACACACACACACACACACACACACACATACGCCCGCGTGAGGACGGTTGCTGAGGCTACTTGGATCAGGCTTCACTTGGTGATGGCCTGGGAAGCTGCAAGGCTTGAGAGATCGGCTTTCGAGCATAGTAGGCATTTTGTAGCTCGATAGTGCATTTTGCTAAGCGAACTCGCACGAAAACAAAAAGTGCGATAGTTAAATCATCTGTCGAGAGAAAAACCGTAGGGACGGGGAATTATCGATCGAAAAAGTGCCTTTTGCGGGAATGCTGATCATCAGGCAGCAGTTCACTTTCCTACCAGTGTTTGCGGTTTAAATGAGAAAATGAATCGCCCGTCGATACAACGAACAATCGATTACACGCGGATCGAATTTCCACGTGCAGCGGCAAAACCGAACTTGTCATGCCGCTCAGGATTTCGCTCTCGTACGTGCTTATACAATCAATATTTCTTCCTGACCCGGGCCCTGCGAAGCCCATTGGTCACTTGTTTCTTTTGCCTCGAAACCACACAAACAAACAATCCCTGCGATAGGATGGAAACGATCGTGAAGGAATCGACGCGTGCCGGTTGAGGATGTGAGGGAAGACTGCCAAAATGAAGAAATACACTGATAGAAACAACGTAAAAGAAACAAGCACTGTACCCGGGAAAGCAAAACCAGAGCAACATGGCAGCGGATGCCGAATCTGGTGCCGATGGAAACGTCTAACCGATACGATGGAGCATCTTCATCAAAATTCCGATCAACATTCCGTGCGTTCGAGCCGTCCATCCGATGTCCGTGATCGTGACGGTGATGATGATGATGATGATGATCATGATGATGATGATGACGAGAACGACGAAAACATCCCGCTGGCTATCACGGGCCCGGAGAAGCACATTTTTCTAGCGCCAAAACTCCAGCCTCTCTTGAAGGGCTGGAAAAACGAGCACGGCACTTACGAGGTGACCCGCGGCGGGAAGAACTTTTCGCCTTTTTGGGTGGTTCTTACCAAAAAGGCATATAAAGTTATGATAAACTAGCTGATTTACCCGATTTCATTCGGGTTGATGTTGCTCAAGTGAACTTTTAGAGACATTTTTACGAATGCAGTTTGAAATACAGAAACTGATGTGTCTATAGGCCTCCTTTTGCCTTCTATTTTAAACTTCGAAATTTTCTAAATTATTCTTTCTCTCCTTATCTTCAAATAATCTTCACAATTTGCTATATCTCACATTTTCAAGCTACCCTACGCTCTTTCTGTAATGAATCTTTTCAATCTCAAAAGCTATCAAACTTCTATTCCTTAACCACAAAATGGCATAGTTCATATCAACAGAGATATCCTTGGTGTTTCTTTACCCCAATTTGTCTACTCCTCCTGTTATGCGATCAATCTGTTCTTACCAACATCTTTCTACAAAATCATAATCACTTTTTTTCATGTTATTTAAAACGTTATAACAACTTTCGCTTCGAACAGAACTGCAACGTCGCGAGAAAAAGCTTTTAGATTCATTCATGTTTTTGAACAATTTCTTCGCTTTTCTGATAAGGAAACGTTGTAAAAGAGTGCCCAGCAGTGAGTATGTAATTTCACTGCTATTTTTTCGAAGACCCCTGATTTGCGATCTTCAAGATCCTGTATGACAAGTTTCTCCTGAATGACAAGTGGTTTCTCTGTGTTTTTCGACCATTGTCACTAAAAAATATAAAATTATACAAACATGTGTAAATACAAACTTTCAACAATACATACAAACTTTCATTTTTGTTTGAAAAACGTTCAAACACTTAGATTTATGAGCGCGTATGCATCGGAATACCAGGAAACCGCGAGAATGATCGGTTTTCCCTGCCCGGAAGTGGCAAGATGCCCGGTTTTGCCCCACGGGATTTTGCCCCAGAATTGGAACAACTGGAATTTCTGATCGCAGTTTGGGTACCCGCCAAACCAATGGGTGGGCGTGGGTGGGAAATGGAAAATGAAATAAAATGGCTGAATGGTGGAACCAGGCACCGGGGTTTTCGCCCTGCCGGACTTAATTTCATTTCGTGTCGTTACCGTCCTGGAGCCGCTTTTATTCCACTTTCATCTTGTATTCACAGCGATAATCAATTTCCAGCGTTTGGGATCTATGAATGGGCTGCTTTTCTTTTCCTTTTTTTCGCTTCTTCTTTTGGTGCACCCACGATCCGTCCCACGGTAATGGGCCAGAAAGGTGCTAAATTTGACTTGCAAGTCAAAGCACCAACGAGGCCGAGAGGTTTTTGGTAAACCACGGTGCGAGGGTCAAACAATGAAAAAAAAACGATAAGAAACCGATAGGTTTATTCTAAAATTCCACGCCCCGTATGGAGCCGCGGAAAGTTGGCAAAAAGTTGTGCATCATTTCGGTGAGCTTCCATGTTTTTTTTTTGCTTCTTCTTCTTCAAGCGAGTTTCTTTGGGAGGACCAACCGGAGACGTGCCGCTGATTGCGAATGATGTGAAATTCATATCGCAACCCATGCAGCTTGCCAACAATTTTTATGAGCAAACGGGTACGTGTTGCACCGTGGCTTACAGCGCCAGAAAAGGCAGTACGTGACAGTGCCGTGCGAAAGAGTGCCCAAAACTGCGAGATAGTTTTTCGTGTGCACCAAACAGCTCGTGGGCATCATTTTTCGACAGCACGGTCGCGCAGAGATTCGCGTTTCGATTTGTGTTTGTCAACGAAACAGGCAGGTGTTATCTGCGTGCATTTGCAACTGCACGTCCCGTGACCGATGCACCGAGCTTCGAACGTCTCAAATCAAGCCCATTTACAATGCAGTTTACAGCGCGCAGTCTCCCATCACAACGACGACGACGACGACGAAGAGGGAACTATAAATGGATTGAGCTCGGATCGATTTCAATCGCCTGAAATGCAACTTACACTCAGTTAATTCGAGTTCCGACGAAGCAATTCAATCAACGGACGGGATTCCATCTTGGCTGCCTCTTTAGCGCTCTGCCCGCGTTTGCTTGCTTATCTATGCAAATCGAGGCAGGAGGTTCCCTTTTTTCCAGCTTTTCTTCATGGCTGCTCGGTAGCGCTAAGGGCACGTATCATGGAAACCCGCTCGCGAACAAACAAAAAGGAAAAAAAAAAGCAAGAAGGATTCCGGAAGCGATGTCGGAGATCACCGTAATGGATTCAAAGTAAGCCCAAATCAAGTAACTGCATTAGACGTGGCGCGCGCGATTCTCGACGAAGGCGCCTGTTTAACAACAGTTTGATGACTTTCCGTGTGGTGTATGTGCACATGATGTTTTATGTCACGAGATGATAAATGATCGCCGCACAAGTCTCAAGGCACAAGTAAGCGAAGTAAAACAATATTCCCTTGTGACGCGCAAGGCTCGTAAGCCTCGCCGCCTTCGCCTACACGGCTTTACGGCTCACCGGTTCCATTAGGGCGTGTGTGGTTTTTGGCAAAAACGAGTCAATTGTGAGCACACCCCCGCGCGTGCGTGTGTGTAGTTCACCACCGAACACCGGCTCTAAAACCGTCATCATTCTTCCGCCACGTTGACGAGCCACCGATTTGCGCGCTTGGAAAAGGGAAACCGAACAAGCATAATCATACTCTGCTCTCGCAGCGCCATTATCATCAACACCCAACATCCTCCTGCGCGAGGGCTCTTAAATCTGCATTCACCTAGCGTACGGGCGTAGGATTATCTTGGTCCTTTGCCGCCACACCACGACTTTCCATCGTCTTTGCCGTCACAAAACCCACCAAAACCCCGTGGCATCTGCGTGGCATCTCCATGGGGAACATTAGCGCAAACCGGCGCTCATGCGTCGAAGGACATAATTCACGCATTAAGGTTATAAATAAACGAACAGCCCCGAACCGGAAACCGGAAGCCGCGAAACGCGAAACGCGCGACCATCTTCCGGGCGATGGCGTATTGTTGTGGCGATCGCAGCTTTCAAGCCGCATCCCGCGAGAATGTCTTCCATTTCGTCGTCGTCTGGAGAGCCTCTGTAGGGCCGGAACAATCATCACGAGACAAACCAACATCGAGTGTCTCACGGTGGCATTCAATTTTAATGATGATTGATCTAACGGCCACACTCCTCTACCTTTCACGGGCGAGAATGCACATTCGGTTGCAGCGGTGCGTTCTTCCTTCCATCGAGTGGTTAATAAATCGAATTGTGTTAAAGTGCGAACACAAACCAAAACCCCTGTGGGAGTGGGAGTTTATAATCGGCTAATCAGCGCAGCCACCCAAACTTCGCTGTAAGTTGCGATATTGTGTACGGGGCTTTTCTGCTCAGTCACGCCACGGTAGGGTTTCATTTTGTGTGTGTGTGTGTGTGGCTTGAATGAGAATCGGCTGCCCAAAATGGCTGTTAATACCTTTTCCGCTTTCGAGAAACCACGGCCTGAGGCCTTTTAGCGTTTGAAGCATTGTTCTCACCGTGTCGCCAGTCGTTTCGCGGCTCGAAACAGACCGTTACAGACCGTGGGTGGGTCGGGGTGTCTTCTCAGAGAATGGGAGTAATTTAATCTGATGGATTAAGCCCTACCGAAGCTCGTGTGCGTCCTTTGAGCCATCGTCCTGTGTACCTGCCCCGTGGTAGGGGCGTGAGTCTCAGTTTCTCGGGGTCGTTTTTTTTTTTGCTCCGTCGCAGCATCATCATCCTCTGGGTACGAAGGTGGGGACTTTCGCAAACACAATTAAATTCAACCTCAACTAATCGATCAGCCACGCCGAGTGGTGAGATTAACTCGATTGAAAAAGCGCCACCACCGAAGATTGATGAGCGCACGAGCGGGAAACGATTCCTCGGAACGCTAGTGACCTTGGGGTGGAGTGAATTTTTTTTTTGTTTGGTTGGGTGGAAGCCGTAAGAATGTAATCCCTTCTTCACGCCAAATAACACTTTACCCAACCGAACCAACGGTGGAGACCCGTCATTAAACGGTAAATATCTGAGGGCACTTCCGGTCACTAGATGGAGGCACAATCCACAAAACGGTGGAATCAATCGTGCAAATAACAAAATGACCATCGGAAACGGATCGGTGTCATATCCGTGTGAGGTTTTGCAATAACAAAAGCCCCATTGGCCCTTCCATTCGGACACGCACAACAACTGTGAGGCAAATTAAAAGCGTGTGAAAACCGCACAAACACCACAACCTGATTATCGCCCACGGTGTGGCTTTGTTTCTCTTTTCCTTTTTCCATTTTTTTTATATGCGTGCATGCGTGTGTCCATTTGTCCATCCATTCAATCCCCGGTTTGGGGTGGGTGTAGGTGTGAAAATGATTCGACCCGAAAGTAGCCATCCTCCCGCGTGCACGTTTCCTTATCCTTCCCTCGCACCGTGGTGGTGATTTGCGACGCCATACGCACGTGAAGCTAAAGATAGGATTCGGTCACGCGATTGCGATAACACGAACCGCCCTTCGGATCGTGGCCAGTTCCTCTTCCGGTGCGACCTGAATGGGGCTGTAATGGCTGTCATGGTCGCGTCCAGAGCGGGCGGCGAGTCCCAAGGGCCCCAACCCCGTCGATCGTTATCGTAATCGCGGCACTCAATTTGATTACGAAACAGAACTTCTACCCTCAATGACTTTACAGCCACTCGCAACCGGTACCGTGGGCGGGGTGGTAGTTCTGGGAATGCGGGGGAAAAATCACGCCGCTTCCACCCCACACGGAGATGGTGGACACGTCACGACACGAAATCACTTGGCTCACAACGACGAAACGATGACAATCAGACCGGGCACACACCGGGTTGGAATCGCACCCACACACGAACGAACGTCTCACCGGGACCGGAATCGGAAGCGAGTAATTATTTGGGCATCGTGCCGTTTCGCATCTCCGTCGTCACGGGCGGAAAAGAACCATCACTAACGACCGCTGATGGACCGCTTTCCATCGCGATTTCGAGTGGCAGTGTGCAAAAATGTGTTCACTGCGAGGGTGCTTGAGAAAAATGTTGAATAACCGCCGACGTTGACGTCGACGCCACCTCGTCATTCGTCCACATGTTGTTCGTGTCTTTTGCATATGTGTGTCTTCTGCTTGTGCCATTGGTCGCTTCCAAACAGTCGCCATTTTTTTTCTGGCGTGTGTATGTTTGTTGCCTTGCAACACGTGCTGCTGCAATCAGCGCATCTGTCAGATTGCGTTCGATTGATAATTGAATGTACGTTTTTGGCCGGCCAAAAGCGCAGTCAGCGGTGGTGTGCTTTTTGGTGTAAGCGGGCATTGCATGCACATCGATTATGTCGTAATTCGTAATGTGTTTCGGTTGTGTAGTTTCGGAAAATCTTTATGTTTACTGCACAGTACGCTTTTCCGGAGTTTGCATAATAAAAACACTAAAGCTGAGCTACCCGTATTGACAGCATAAATGTCAGTGTACGCTCCACATCCTGAGCTTTTGTTGTGACAGCGCGCATGGAGCGAAACGTTTTAGGGGTCGCAGCTGTCAAAAAAAAGGAACGAAGTAATTTTCAAATGAATTTCATATACGCCTTATTTACGAGCGTGTATTTTCCCGTAACAAACCACCCGGTGTTGTTGAATTTAGTTTCCCCGAACTGTTTACCCACCGGGTGCTAGTTAGCTGTAGCAAACGAAACGTTCGAATGGCGCGCCGAAATTAGTGCTCTTGAGCGTGAAGCTTTCCACGAATCGATTACGCCACCGCGCTTCCGCCCTCGCTTTCGGATGCTCCTCAAACACGTGGGGTGTTGGAGGCGTTTCACCTATCGGTTCCGGTGTCGGAGTGGCGAGGATCTGTCGAACGAGTGCGCACCGGGCTAATTAATATTCATACGTCATCGATCCTTCGTGCTAGAATGGTCACGCCGGGCCGGGCCCTGCCGTTCAGTTGATAATTAGTTGAGCGTGTAACTGCGAACAGTTAGCGCTGTTTTGCAAATAAATAATTAGGAATTAATTAATAATAAATTATCCGCGTGCAACTCGGGCGAAATGTGCGCATTTTTTTTTCACGCTCATCCGGCTGAATCCCGCGCTGGTTTATCACACACCACCCGGGTTGATCCCACCCGCGAGTGAACTGGATTCTGGGTCGGTGGCGTTGCCGGTTGAGCGCAGCAAAATCATTTTGCTTAATCTTCCTTTATCGCGGGCACCATTTATACGCTTCCGAGCGGGCGAAGTCGGCGCGAATTTGTTGGACGTTTACGTGTGATAAAATCACGACCCAACAACGCCGGTCACACGCCAGACCACGAGCCGGGGCGTCCAAGCGCTGGCGCGACGGTAATTATTGTTCAATTATTTCTGTCCTAAATGGTAGCGAATCCCGGGCTCGGTGGGCTGTAAAATGCGCCCGGAAAAACCCGGCAAGAGATTAAACTGACACAAATAAGTTTTGTCCCCGCGGATCCTTTTCCCGGCATCACCACGCGGACCCCAGGCGGACTCGGTTACGTTTCGGGCGCAAACGCGATGGCGGCCCCAACCGGACAGGACCCATGCCGCCGGGGTTGATTTATTTCGTTCGCCATTACTGCGAAGAGTTACAGGCCCGGCGGCCAGGTTCGCTTATCGGTTCCTCGGGGTTCCGGAAGCTCCAGTTTTCCCATGGGGCTATTACGAAGGGTGTCTCACACACACACACACACACAAACAAACAAAAAATATACCCATCGGAACCAGCGAATGGAAGTCGTTGTGGGGGAGGAGTAGCCTATCGGCACGGGGACATTGGGGGCGACCAAAAAAAAAAGGTAAATAAAATACATAAATGTACACTGTCCCACGCGCAAACACAAACACACACACCCACACAGTGACCCACGCAGGGGGGAAGTTTCACCTGATCATTAGTTTATTGGGGTCGGCTCGCGATAGTATCACTCGTGGTTGTAAATTGTAATTAACTATCGCTGTTACACCATTTTATGGGCAATCATCATTGACTAACGTTTTGTTTTCCTTTTGCATACTGATATATTTTGGTTTCCTCTGTTTTTTTTTTTCGTGGGTCGATCGTGGGTGGTACGCTATCGCGCAAAGGCCGCGTCTAACGCGAGAGCGGCCGGGCAAATAAAACACCCGTAGCAAAATTCCCGTTCTTCGCCATGCGCGGGTTTTTTTATGGCGCTTTGTTTTTTTTTTTTTGGGGGAGGATGGGAAAGCGCTGTAATTAGCGCACGATTCGCTGCCCCCGTGGCGGCTAATTTGAATTCAGTAAAGTGCCTCACTTCCAATCAAGATTTGCCGATGATGATGTTACGGTGAGAAATGGCATTTTAAAAATGGCTCAATTATTGCGTTCGTGCAGGGCATGCGTGAGGGTGGTTTGGCAAAAAGGACGAGCATGTTGGACGCAAAAAAAAAACCAACACTCTCGTCTCATATTTTGTCTCTGCGCTGATAGATTCGATGGAACGTTCGTTCGTTATCGGGCATTTGGGTTAGCTTGGGTTAAAACTTTCAAACCGTGGAAAGCATTCCGCACGCATTCCGCTGTATGAGCTTAACAAGCTTTTCTTTTCTGCGTTTTTTTTTGTCGTCTATCACCCCGCGTTTGGGCGCGCGTTTTGCGCCCAAAAGTAAAACAGAAACTTTTTCACTGATTACAGTGCGAGCAGACCGGCGTAGGCTGCACATAAATTGCGCGAGCATTTCCATAATCCTTATCGCTCGCTATCGGAAGCTGCGCCCAATGCCCGGTTGTGTGGAGCGAGGTGACACAAATTCTACTTCATTAGTGGATCGAACCACCCCCGGTCCAGGAATAAATTAACTCGCAGCCCGCTACACACTTCTTTTGATCCCAGTTTCGCCAGTTTCGATTTACGCCTCGGGGAAAAACTGGCGAGCGCATTTCCCCGCACGAAAAGAACGGCGATGGGATGGGATCCCTTCGCAAGTCCTCGTGGCTTTTTCTTCGAGCGTGGAACTGGAAACTAACCTCGATTCGAGCCGAGGCGTCTCGAGAGTGTTGGCGCGCTTGGCGCGACGGTACTCGACCGACTCGGGCGCAAAAGCATTCCCAATCGGATTCCGGAAACGCTCGATTGCGAAATTAAATTATGGTGAACGACCGAACCAACACCACCCAAGTTGAGCCCACTTCGGTTGGTTTTGTAGAGGCCTGAGCCGCACGAGACCGGATGGAGATTGTTTTCGTTCATCTTGTTTTAAATTTTCTTCTGCGCCGCTCGGTGAAAACCGGGAGCGAATTATGACGGAATTCAATAACCAACTGCCGCACGAAAGACAAACGAAACAGACGGCGGTCATTAAAAGGAACCAAACGCCCCTCTTGTTTCCTACACCCACACCGGCCTGGTAGATTTATTTGCCTGCCTGAACGGTAACTATTCCCGGGAAAGCCCGCCCGGAAAGAGGGGGGCCAAGAAAACCGCTTGAAAGGCGCATGGAGAAAGCGGCCCCTTTTTACTACTGTTATAAGGGAAAGTTTGTTCGTTCGTTCGTTTCGTTCATTCGAACGCTCAATTATCATGCCGTGGCGGACACTTTCGTCGTGAAGTACCGAGTGAGAGCGATTTTTGTGTCCGGTAGGCTCGCTCGTCATAGAACTCATCATGCCGGGTTCGTGCGAGTGGGACAAGAAAGTTCACCCCCCCCCCTGATCGTCCGATAATGAGGGCACACAATTTATTTCTCTTCGAAAACCAACCTTCCTGTCCCGAACAACAGAACGCGGATATCTGCTGCTGGTTTGCACGGGACTGGTGCTGCTTTATCAAATATGGATAAATCAATTAACATAATGGTGGCCCGGTGCGACGCTTTTCAATTAACGCTATGAATTTTCAAACCCACCCACCCACCCACCCACGCAAGGATAACGTCCGAGCGATTAGTGACAGGTTTTACGATGGCCACCCGGGAAATGAATACGAACCGATTTGGGTGACCACGCGCGCGCGCCCGCTCATGTATTAAGCATTCATGCACCAACACTCGGCGTGAATGATTTAGAGTGGCCCGCTTCACGTCTTGAGCGTTTAATGAATCGATCCGATTGCATGCGGGCGGTGGAATGTTTAATGCGTTAAAATATCGTCCCCTTGGGCTTGGGACGGGCAGAACGATGCAGGATTCCCTCGGTTTTCGGATTGGCATTCGTCATAATAATTAAACTTTATCGTGTGCGTCGTTACGCCGGTGATAAAGTTATTACACTCACCAGCGCCCCAATGTGTACGACGTGGTGAATTCTATCACACGAACGGCAGATAACCGAGATCATCCACCGTGTGCCGTGTGTCCTAGTAGCTGTTCGGGCAATTATCCTTACGCACACCACCCGTCGAGGTCGTGCTAATTTGTGACACGCACCACCATCACCGCCAACGAGCAAAGCGAACGATAAGAACGTCGGGTTAAAAGTTGTCCACGGGGGAATTTGAAATTTAAATTCCTACCGTTATTTACTGCGCTTCCGTCTCACTCTCTCTCTCTCTCTCTCTCGGTTTCTCACGTGATTCGTGGCCACCATTAAACATGCCCACCGCGTAAATTCGTGCTCCCCAGGCGCGGCTTAAGCTAAACGCTAGTCCTTGCAAGTGCGCTAGTGTGCGAAGCGCTGGATGAGCGCTTTGTCAGTGCGGTGCCGATTAAAAATTTAATTAAACTCATAAATTAAACATCACATAAATATGGCATATGTACGCGCGTACACTATTAATGCACAAAACTTTGCGCCGATGCCCAGAAGGAGGGCACGCACACTCACACACCCGCACACAAGGAATGCATGGAAACTGCACACAGCTCTAGCGTGGCTCAGCGCCAATGTTTGCCGCATGCATTGTGAGCTTTATTATGTTTTCTTTTGTTTAAAAGCTGCACAAATGGCACAAGAATCGTTCGCCCCTGGTGATATTCTTGCCGCTCGTGTGCTTTTTTCTGTCCGATGTGCGGAAAATAAAAGCGAAAAGGAAAAGCCCAACGACGGGCGGTGCAGTTGTCGCGCGTGGTTTTGTCACTGTCACTCGATTAACTGCAATTTCGCCAATCAGCCAGGTGCATCTCGGGGCACCGTCCCAAGGTATGCGCTCTTCAAACGGGGGTTCCATTTTTCATTCCCCATCCTCGGGTTGCGAGGTGTTCGCAAAATGGATGTTTATTTGCGCTGATTTACGCTGAAACGGTGATGGGTGGTGTTCAGGGGGAGGGTTGGGAGGTATTTCCCCCCATCCCACTCCCCATTTGTACGGTATGAAACAAATGAAACAAACCTTTTCGCTGGTACCCTTCGATGGGGAGGCCCCAATTTCGAAGGCCAATGCTGACGTCAATGCTCCCTGCTCCGATACGCCGGAAGTTCCGGAAGTTCGCAACCCCTTTCCCGTCGGTCAGGAAGCAAAGCGTGTTACACAATAGAAATCGGCTCCGGTGAGCGTACAACAAAAGCGGCGTTCGTTTACGTTTTCGGTGGCCACATGATGGCCAAGAACCAGCGGAGAACAACAGAAGTCCTGGCGTTTCCTTTTTGGCATTGGCTTCGAGGCACGCTGACCCAAGTCCCAGCGTCTTGAGTGTAATTAATCACATCGGTTACCTTTTTACACCGAGGGTTTGGTTCCCGGTTGGAGCAGGAGCCGTCTTTTTTTTGTCCTTCTTTCGAGCGCGGGCTCCTGAGCGCTGATAAGAGCAAAAGCACAAAAAGAATCCACACGAGTGGCACGAGATTTTGTACCAGATTTCTCGGAACGCTGGCAGCCCTCAGAGGTGGTGACCCCTTTCGATGCGGGTAGAAAGGGACAACGAATGGAACGCAAAAAAAAGGGACCCCTCAAAATTGAATACTCACGTAAGCAGAAATTAATGAATTCCATTTCTCGTCGCCCTGTGGACCTACACAAACTCCTGCTACCGCTCGGTGCCGTGCTTCATCAAAGGTATGACAAGTTAACGACTTCCGGGTGCGCGGGGCACCTTTTGGCCCATTGTGGGTGGTAAAAGTGGAAAGAGAGTGCGAAAAAATAAACCTCCCCAAATCGCAAGCAGTTCAGTTTGTCGTGTGACCACCGCGATACTTGAAAACGATCGGTGAAGGAGTTGAAAGTCCTTCGAACACGACGCTGAACAGAACCGGTTCTGTGAATGTTTGAACCGGTTCTGTGAGTGTTTTTAACCGGTGGGAAATACTCGAACCCTCTGGTGGTGGTGGTGGTCGCGGGAATAAATTTGCCGCAATTTTTGTTGTGCATCCCGTCGTTCGTAGCTTTAGATTTTGTTGCTGTTCAGTTACGCAAATAATGGGTGAGTTAGTCAAGAGAAAATGGTGGGCACTCGTAAAGCATTTTGTTCGACTTTAGTTTGCAAAACTGCTCGCTAAAGCAACAAGCAAGTTCACGGCAAGTTAAAGGCACCATTATTATGCCGTGCCTTTAAAAAAAAACCCCGTTTTTCTTCCCGCGAGTAGCAAATTCAATAGATTACGCTCGCGCTAGATTACGCTTGCAATTTATCTCCAGTAGAGTGCTGGCTTATTGAAGTTTATCGAAATAACTAGTGACAACGCTGGCAGTGACCGGCTCAACAGCACGGGTGGATCGTACGCCTTAACACAAAACACACCCGAGTGAGTCGCACGAGTGGCAAAAGGACCTCCACCTACGCCTCGGTTGTTGGGAAAAAGAAAAAAGGAACCCCACCCCACCGGTGAATGAAAATTGAGCTAAAACCAGACCAGGAATATCCAACGCTAAAACGGAAAGTAGAAACTTTTGTAGTATGATCCACGGCCCAGAGCAAGCAGACTGTTGGTGGGGGGGGGGGGAGGATGGGGAGGTGTGTGGGAGAGTGAGGCGATAAGAATTTCGCAGCTGTCACCTGTCAACGACAGGGTGGACAACTGAAGCGATACTTATCGTTTCGTCGCAAGTATGCAATTATTCGCAACGAGTCACCGGAGATAACCCGAAGAAAATTGTCACCATTTTCTCGTGACCCACCTCCCATTTGGGGGGGGGGGGGGGAGATAGAGGAAAAGCGTGTGCTCTCTGTCTCTCTCTCTCTCCCTGGTGGTGCCATCCTTGCAAACTCGTTTTATCAGCACGCTAATATTCTTGTTTAAGGCCAGCTCGAACCTCTCCCCGAGGTTGAGTAAAAACAAAAAACGCCCGGCTTTGAACATCTCCCTTGGGTGGGTTTTGGTAGGAGAAGAAAAAAAAACCACCCCCATCGGAGTGAAATCGCAAACCGAAAGCGTTGCTCTGTTATCTGTGAAGGCCAACGGAACGGGACGGAACTCGAGCCGGCGGCTAGGCGAGCAGGTTGAAGGAAAGTTGGGCGATTAGAATACAAACTCGATTGCAGTCGTCCACTTCTCGAGGACGATCGGTGCGTCGGTGCGATTGCATCTGAATCGAAAAGTTTTCGATAAACAACGAAAAAAACAAAGGAAAGGAGAAAAAAGGATATAATCCCCACCCGGCGGGAGTTGCGTTGCAGTGGAGCATCTTTGAAACTTTTGCAACGCCTGGCGAGTGGCGTTTTGGACGCGTTTTGGCGCTTAGTTTCCACAAAACCCCTTTTCAATCGCCAGTCGAATCACACTCCAGTGGGTTGGCGCTGTTTTTTTTCAGGACTCTCTTTCCTCTAAAACAGCACACCATTATCCTTCCGGCACGAGATAGCGATGCAAACCCTAGAGTAAGTCCTTCTGCGAGCCTCTGTTCGATTGTTTCGTGCCTGCCGTTTGGGGACGCGCACATTAATTACTGCTTTGGGGGGGAACGATTTTTCGGCTTGCAGGCGCGAGATTTCAAACAGCACAGTACATTAAAGTAAGCCCGTTCCGTTCCGTGCTATTCGCTTTGTTCATTCCAATGACCCAAACTCCATCGCACCACGGAACCGAGGGGGGGCCGTTTTTTTTTGCTAATTGTCGAGCAAAAAGTTTCCCTTTTGGCCGGCCGGTTTTTTTTGCTTTCATCTCGCCGTTGACGTCCGGCCAGCCAGGCGGCCTTTTCTTCAGCACCGAGTTTTTCGCATTGTCCCCTGGTGGCGGGAAAGTCTTACGCCCTCGCCCTGTCACTACCGGAAGCGGGCCTGATTGGCGCGTCCCCGGCCGGGGGCTTATGCCTTCTGGGGCGCGTTTATTTTTCGTGTTATCCCCCGGGGCCGCCGGTGAAAGGACATTTTTCAAAATAAGCCGCCCGGCGCTGGGAACGGAAGCAACTTTCGGTAATTAGCTATACTCGAGTATCAATCAGTTCGCTTTCTCCACTCGCCGTCTGCCGCTGCCTATTCTCTCAAGAACTTGCGCAGGGGAGGCGAACAGTGCGAAAGAAAGCAAAAGAAATCAACCAAGCAAACGGAAAGAAGACAAAAAAAAAACTCCAACGGTGTGAGTTTGGAGCAAAATGAAACGAGATTCGGCGTGCTGGGCGGGTAATAACAGAAACCCGGTTTCACAATGGCCCAAGCTGGGTGGTGGTGAAATTCTCAACAATCAATCAATTGACAAAAGACGAAGCTTCGGTCAGACCAAGGGAAACGTTTGCTTCCGAGAACTCCTTGTGCGTGGGTGGTTGGGTGGTTTTCTTTTATGCTACCAGAATCCGTCATGCTGTCACAGCCAGTAGTGGTGCGGGATGTTTTTGCTCATTTTTCGTGCCGGATTCGGCCACGGATCAGATCGGATCGAATCAAGTGGACGCCGTTTGTCGATTGATGGTTCCGATAACACTTGATTTTTTTTTCTTGTTCCTGTGTGTGTGTGTGTATTGTTCATCGAACGACAACGCCGATAATCGATTGACGGTGCCTTCGCGCCTATTGTTCCCAGCGGTCTCATTCGCAGGGGAGGACTTCCGAAATGGTTTTCCGAATGAAAGGTGAATTAGACGTTTTTCTTCGAATTGTTTTGCCACCGGAACATCCACCGTGGGTGGGTTGGAATGAATTCGATTTACCTGCATTACCATCCTTTTTGGGTTATGTAGAAAAATGGTGCGTGATTTGCGGCAACACCGCGACGCAGATTCACTTCCGGCAGGGACGCTGGGTATACCAACGGGAATAGCATTAAACTAACGCCCAACACACCCCCATGAAAAGTGGAAAACCCGCTTCACCGTGAGGCGCTGCCTTATCGTAAAAGCAATCCCCTGGCGGATTAATGGTCAATAGCCGCGCCGCGAAAGTGAAAAGCGGAATTGAGTAAATAAACGAGCGAAACGTGTCCCGGCGGCAGCACCCGAACTCGGTAGTATAAATCGTCACACTTTTGAGTGTTTTTTTTTGTTGCGTGAAAATCGTGATTTGACCAGGCACAAGGTGACGGTTGGAGAGAAAGAGAGAGCGAGAGAGAGTGAAAAAGAGCAAAAAAAAAACCCAGAACCAACGTAAAGGCACAAGCACGAAATCAACACACACACACAATAAGAACCACACGCCATTTTTTCGGACGGGGTTGGATGATTTTCCGTTGGCGTAAAACCCGCCCGCGATTAGATGCTATTTCCGATGAAGGCAAAAAAAAAACATGCCGACAAAGCGCAGCTAGGTACGGAGTTCTTTTTTTTTCTTTTGTTGGGTTCTCTCCTCCACTCCATCAGCACCCCCAACGACTCCTGCCCGACGATTCAAAACTTCACGAAGCGGTCCCATTTTCCCGTGGAAAATTATAAAGATGCTGAGCGATGAACATTTTTGACAGTCTTTTGCACTTCGATCAGCCACGACGATCGCGATGGCGGCAGCGTCGTAAAAGGTTCTTTTATTTTTTTTCCTCACACCGCCCCAGAAAATCCCCCGCTCACCCACGCAACCATCCCCTCTGTCCACTTGTTTACATATCTTCTACCGCCCATCCTGCGGTTACACCCATTGCGCTAATCCCGGAGAGCGAGAGAGAGAGAGAGAGCGCGCGCGAGAGAGAGAGAGAGAGAGATAAGATGTTAATAATTACATTTTCATGTTCCATTCAACCTGTTTTGACCATTAGGGAATCTTAAGTAGGGTCGATCCACGACCGCGTCGGAACGCGTTTACAGTCCCGGGTGCGAGGGCATCTTCTGCAATCTGTGAAAGGGTTCCGAATTTTTGCGTAAAGGTTTCTTTTTAATGACGCCCCTCACTCCCCCCACGGGTCGTTCGTTTACTCATTTCTGTTTTCCTTCTCGGTGTCGTTACAGGATTTTTAAACTGCAACACCAACACGCTTCAATCGCTGGCGCAGCTTCACGGTGAGTAGCCGCTCTCTTTTAAAAGTCGTTGCAAGGTTCGCAACATGTTCAATCCCGTCAGATTGAAGCCAAAAACAAAACGCCAATACCCCACACACACACGTTCAGCCGTGTTTTCCGCGCAAAACACCGTGTTCCGCGTCGCAATAAGCACATGCGCGAGTTCGAGTTATCTGGCTGGCACATTCGCCCGCGATTGATTTTACGTACGCCCGCGGCATTAAATTGTTTATTAGCCACGCCACGATTGCCAAAAGCACATCGAGCGCTAATCGAGCGAGTGGAACTTTCTTTATGGCGAACGTTTGTGTAAACACACGCCACCGAGAATCGTACCGCATCAAACGAACGAAACAAGCCAAAAAGAAAATAAAACACAAACCCCCCAGCACAGAGCCTCACATAATTACGCCACCGTGGCCACGGTGCGCATATGCAAACGAGCTTCGCAAACGCAAAAGGGCCTCACCCTCACGTGTGCACCACCGAAAAAGAAGAAGACGGCGAAGGTGGAATGGGACACCTCCCACCGGCCACCCACACCCTGCTTCTAATGCTGTTTGCAACTGTTGACACCGATGAAGTCTTGCCCACCGTGCGCCCGTTCTGACTTGTTCGCCCACCCGGTGGAACCCGTCCATCCGGCGTGGAAATGGCACGCGATGAGAAGGACTTTACCCGAGGTTTTGGGGGTGGGTGGGTGGCGGTGGGTCACCCAGCCATCATGTTTGAAAGTATGCAAATTAGTCCATTAACACACCTTTTGCCGTGTGTGTGTTCGTGTGTGAGCGAGTGCCGTGTCGCAATGCACGGAGAGGGGGTTTTTCCCATGCGTGCCGCAACCCCTCGCCACCTCCATGCGTGGATGGGTGGTAAATGGAAAACCGAATGTTTGAAGGCATCATCCCCCATGTCGTAAAGGGCAATCAGGCCGCTCGGTTCCCCCTTTGCACTGCCCTGCCGATGCACAATCGACCGATAAACTTAATTAAAAGTCATCCAACGTTCGGTTGAGGTGGCACCGAAACCACCCGTTTTCCTCCCACGCGCGAGAAGAAGTCGCATAAAAATGGTGGGGGGGGGGATACTGCAAAATAAACACTTTTTGACGACTGCGGCTGTTTAGCTAACGATGCAGTGTCGAAATGCTCACGGAACCGTAACGACGGGGGAAGAGGGTGGTGGGTGGGGTTGGAAAAATTAAAAATCTGCCCCACCGTCTCCCCCCCCTCCTCCAAAACCCTTCCCAACCGGGCGTGCGGTCGGAAAAGTTGCTCCTTAGCTAACCCCGTTCGTGGTAGCATTTTCAATTCCGCAAATTGCCCATCACGTTCAGGGCAAGTGAGCTTTTCCACCCGGCACCACCCCCGCCAGGGAAAACGGCCCAACAGCAACAGCGAAAAAACAAAAACCCACGACCCAGAAGCCCCCCGGAAAACATGCCCACCCGCGCTCTTGGCCACGGAATCCACCACCCACGGTTGGGTTCCGGTGGAAATGAATATGCTTAACGGTGGCGGAGGCGGTGGATGGCGAGTTGTGGGGGGGGGGGGAAGGCAAAATAATGAAGGAAAAATGTGTCTAAAAAGGTACGAAATAAACCGAACCCCCCCATCTGACACGGCATGGGGCGCGGAGCATGGTTCAGGGGGGGGGGGGGGGGAGGGAAAAGAAAACAGCGGAATGTCACCGGTTTGATGGGCAAAATGGCGGACGCCGAAGGTGAAGCGTTAAGCGCGCGAATGGCAGCCCGAACCCGACTCCAAAGGGAACCATTTACATGTTCATAATTTTTATTGTTATTATTACTGTTATGGTGCACCTGTCTGTCCTTCCCCCTCAACCGAATCGGAAGCGGAAGTGCAAAGCCGGAACCGTAGCGCTGTGTCCGCCCGTGGTTCGGTGGCAATAAAAGAAAAGTACATTTAAATTATGATGCTACACGAACACGTGTACGCCGAACCCTTCCGTGGTGGCGTTGGGTCGAAGTGTCATCTCATCTCGTGCGTTGGTTTGTTTCGGCGTTGTTCTGTGGCCGTGGCTTGGAAGGGGAAGGCAGATCGGAATCGAATAATTGCTTACCAGCACTTTGGGCGAGTTTTCGCAGCCCTTCAAGCTGTCATTACACCGTCGTTGGACGGGGTGGTCCTGGTTTATGTCGCCCTGTTTTACTACCGCCGTCACACTGTCAACAACCGTTTGGAGTGTGTTTGGTGTAAATGTCACACGTTTTTTGTGCTCCCTTTCTTTTTTTTGACAGCACTGTCCACTTATGAGTCCACGAGCTGCAGAATCGAACGTTTTGACTAGCGCGTGTAACCGCACGACGAATGAAATTAGGCCTGCTGGGATCGGGTCGCCTCGCAAAAATGAGGCTATCAAATTATTGCAGGAATGCGCATGCAACGGTCGGCTTTGGGCTAAATGAACCGTAAATTTCCACGCCGGAAAAGGGGCCGGCGATTAGGAAATTGCTCATTGATGAAAATTCCTTTCGCCGATCGGAATCCCAACGACGCACAGCCGCTGGCGGTTGCGTTTATTTGCTAAATCACGATTTTTTCTTCCTCCTCCTCCTGATGGGCTCGTTTCGTTTTTGACTCGATATTTGGGATTGTCGGTGGCATGGAGGCGAAAAAAAAATACCCCCTAAAATGTAGGAAAGAAGCAGTCGATTTTAATATACGATGAGTAAGCGCTATTTGGTGATTGCTGTGGGCTATTTTTTCAACGGATTTGAAAACAAAAGGCGCCGCCTTTTTGGTGCGTCGTAAATAAACATGAAGAAATTGGGTAGCAAACTGATTCAAAATATTTTTCGCACAAAAGCAGAAGAAGAAAGACGCTTTTAAAACTAAATAAATGCATAAAACGGACGATAAGAATGCGCTTATAAAGGGGCAGCGCTAATAAAGCCTCCATAAGTAAATGAAAAGCATTGTGAACATGTCATTTGAAGCTTCCAAGTGCCCGTTATATCTTTAAAAAGTTAACATCAACTTCATTTGCTTTGGAATGTTTTCAAAAACTCTTCTTTGTAACGATATTTGTTGCGCGAAAAAGCAACAAAGAAACGTACCGTTTCCGTCGCGGAAAAAGAGCCACTTATTTTGTATTCAACAGCGGCAATAACTCAGTGTCGAGTCACTTCAAAAATACTGCAAACACAACGCCATTCAGCAACAGCGCCCCACAACAACCGTCTTCTTTTGCTACTTCTTAAGACAACTGTGTGTTCCTCCACGTAACGTAGTTAGTTTCCCAAGCGGACTCGTTTCGCCTTAACGACAATCCAATAGCGACCGGTGGCCATTCCGGAACCATCCCGGTGGAGTTCCCGATTCCCAGGACATGCTGGAGACGCCCGGTACAAGAACAACCTCCCGTTTGGCGTGATTCTGGTTGACGTAAGGACACCGGGAGCCATAAAATCAGCGATTCAAAAGCTGTTTGCCGAAACAGGTAGCCAACGTGTGGCCCATCGGTCGAAGCATGGAACCACTACCTCTCAATCACACAACTCGCCCGAACGCCCCCCGGGAAAGGGCCATCAAAAGGACCACCACCAACGGCACCAAAGAAACCCCTTTCGCCGGCAGCCAGGCAGGAAAGGCTTGCGTCATCCGGTTTTCCTGCCCGGTAGGCCGACGTCAACGTGCGCCAATTGTTATTGGCCGCACGTGTTCGGAATTTTACGCAAAAGATGTAAATCTTGATGTACCACAGCCTGCGTCCTCCCGTTCGGATCGGGGGCCACCACTTCCGTTTGCCCGGAGCGTGGCATTATGCTCGGAACGACCACGACCACCATTGCCACAGGGTGGTTAGGCGGCTGGCGTAATAAAATTTTAGTTTGACCGCAAACGGTTTCCACCTCCCACAGAAGGTTGCGTGCGTGCGTGCGTGCGTGTGTGAGACGAGCTCCGACGGTCTGACGTCCGGGAAACGCGTGCGTTCTATTTGTTGTATTATTTCCGCATCCGACAGCAGAATGCGTACGGTCGAACCCTTTGGCCTTTGTTTCGAACAATGCGGAACTCGGTCGGTGGCCATTTCGATTTCGGGCTGCTTGGTCGAGGCGCAAACATCGCAGCTCTGCGCGCCAGCTAACGACTTAAATGGTTTCGAATGATTCGATCCGCACGAAATGCGACAACAAAGATTTCACAAGTAATTAAACGTAAGACAAGATAATCCGAACCGTCGTCGTTTTATGTATGTGGTTCGTGTGGCGCAAAATGCCCTCTCGATCCACCCGAAAGGTGACTCGTTTTGCGCGCAAGACACTGCTAAGGAAGCTCATAAAGGTATCGACCGTTGATTGATCTTCTTCCGACCAACCGGGTGGTTCGCAACAGGATGTGCGATAAAGCTCACCAACCACGGCCATTTGGTACGGCTCATTTCCCGGCCAGGGCACTTAGCAGTTGTGATGTGTCAGGACGCAGCCACATCGAACCAACCGGCAGTATTTACCGAGCAGCTTTATACCGAGCTCTGGTCGAGACATGTCGCGCTGTTCGCTTTACAGCCAGTGTCCGGGTGGAAAGCGAAACGGCAAACGGAACTCGGTGGAAGGCAACGTGTTGGGGATTATAAAACCGGACCACACCGATTGGTTTCCGGTTCGGGTGAAGATGGTTGCGCTGGTGCGGTACCATCTTTTAAAAAGAAGGAAAACACATCGACAGTGTTTCCGATTTCGGAGGATTATGATCCTCCTTGTGATTGCTGCCGCCGGGGTTGGAGATTTGGAAGGACGAAAGAACGGACCCGCTGGACGGTCGGGAGTGACAAAATTCGCCGGGCAGCGAGAAAATCGATCCAACCCCACCCGGAGTTCGGTGGATTTAATAACACGAAATAAAGTACGAACCGAGGGGTAAATCCTGACGAGGACTCGGAAACCACCCCCCTGTTGTGGGTGGACGAGGCGGATTCGGAAAACGGCCAAACATCTGATATTTTATTGCATTGCTGATTGTGCCGGGTTGAGTTTCGTGGACGGAAGTGTTCATAAGGTAAATGTTATTGGTCGCAATCAGTCAACCGTGTTGGATCGATTACCGGCGCTCTGCCGTTCGTGTTATTCACGAGCCAGATCAAAGCCGTGTAGCAGCAAATCAGGTTTCCATTCCATGCTGCTGGGCGATGTTTGGAGCATTCGCTAGAAATGTATCGAGTTTGCCGTAATTTATAGCCGCTTAATATGGCCATATCGTTGTTGGGATGTGTTGGGTTTTTCCCTAAAAGCGTCCCTATTTTCTCATGCAACACTAAAGTGACAGCCTGACAGCGTCGCCATTTTGTAGTGACATTTCTATAACAGAATCTGACAGCAGCACGTCAATCTTTGTTTTTTTTTTTGAAGTCTGGTGCAATCAAATGCGCAATTTGCAAATGGATGATACAAATCAGCGTAAACTGTAGGTGTCGTTTTTTGTTCCTGCTAGTTGGATTCTAATTCCCTTAACTCTCCTATCGGATGCGGTATTTTTGTTTTTGCGCTCCTCCCATTACACCTAATTGTGCAAATGTTTGTGCTAAGTGGCAATAAACTCATGGTAAAGTCAACACGTTCAGCCAACATTTGACTCCGCCGCGGTGGTGGAGATGTTTGCATTCACAGGAGCGCTCCTCACACAAGATGTATGATTTCACTCTTGTGAGTTTGCGCCGGTAACGTGCTGGAGACCGTTTCGTAAAGGATTCCCCCCGGAGCGGTAGCAAATGTTGGATAATCTACCCAAACGAGCGCAACCCACACACACATACACAGAAAAAATGATATCCCCGCGGGTGTTCGCTTGTTCCCACGGACTACGAGCAGAACACGGGCCCAGGACGGCTGCCAAATCGTTACTAACCCGACGCGCCACCCTGTCCATCACGCTAATTTCCATCGCCAACGGTTCAAGTCCCTTAGGACCGGGAGCTTTCCGAGTTCCTGCCCTGCGGACGATCAGAGACAAACAGAGGTCACCATGTGAGGCGGCATTTCCCATGTGCCAGCGAAATGAATGGTTCATGAATCACGATCGCTCACAAGCAGCGAGAATAAATCCATCACATTTGCTAACTGCCATTAATCATTCCTCATTTGTAGGGCCATGTGTCCGCACGGAGTTGGCCCCAGGCCACGCATCCCAAACTAGGCCGGCACGGTACAGGGACAACGCAGATATCCCCAATGTACACCAGAGGCTACGTCCGGAGTGACACATGTAAAACAGTGCTCTCACTCCTGCCAGCTGGTCTCTCGGTTGTTTTTTTCTCTTCTTTCTTTTGCTTGCAGCTTCCACATCTGGCCTACCGCTATCAATCCGCTTCGATTAGCATTCTGGGGTGTCATTTTTGCCCTCGTTTTTTTGCTGTTGTTATTCAGGTTGTACATTGGCCACCCAACTCAGCAAATGAAATTCAAACGAGTCCCACCCACGGAACGATCCACTGCCTGAATCATGTAAATCAGTTAAATGAACCAAACGCGAACAATCGTCTCGGTGGGAAGAAAAACACGAAGCTTTCCAATTACGCCCAGCTTTAGGCTTATCCCCGCCCGCGCTTTTGAAGCCAATGTTTGCTCCCAATACCGATCCGTTTACCCGACGACGCTTCGTTCCAATCGATCGCCTCCGAGGCTTTAACGCACCGTGTTCATTATTTATTTGCCACCGGGCGACGGCGGGGGAGGGACGGGATTCTACCCCGGGGGTGGAATCCGGAATTTAAAGGGCTGCATCCGCCCGACGGCTGCTTAAATATTCATGATCTAAAGTTATTCAATTACTTCACCACGCGGATGAAAGAGTTCCCCAAGAAGGGCTCGCTCGCCCTGTGCTTTTGCCACTAACTGCCGCGCTACAGTGGCAGTGTGGCTTTGGAAGAGTGGCCGGCGGGCCGTCAGTGTGAGTAAGGGCAAACAATGGGACCGGACAAAAGGGGAAAACAAATAAAAAAAAACACCAGCGTCCCTGCGGAAGCGCACGGAAGAAGCAAACCAACAACAACAACAACAACAACAACAGGGAGAAGAGAGAAAAAAAAAACACAAAAAGAAACGAATCCCGCCTTGTCTTCCCTCGGGGCCAACCCCGGCCACCATTTACGGGACGGTATGTTGTAGCAAAACTTGTTCCTAATTAATGCGATAATAAAATTGAATGGAATTAAATTCGTAAGCATTAGCCGTGCTCCCTTGACTCCTGCCGGGATCGCATTCGCGGTGCAAAAGTTTCGGTGCCTTCTTCCCGTGGCGGGGGCGGTGGGTTTCGATTCTGTTTTCTCTACGTTCAACTACTGCCCTGCTGCGCTGGATATGAAGGACCACGTTTCCCAACTACCGTGGCCGGTGCTCAGAGATCTGCTCGAGTGCCAGCGAAATAAAGTGGTCAAAACTGTGGACAAAAGCACACGAGAAGAGAGAGAGCTACATTAAAGGGAGAAAGAGAGAGAGAGAGAGATAGCAAAAAAAACAGAAAGATTGCTTGCGCTCACCGGTCAGCGTGGGTGTGTTTGGTAAGGGCGAGAAGAAGTGGCTAAAAAGAAATAGAAGAAGAAGAAGAAGAAAAAGAAGCTTGCCCCTTGAAGGGCTCGCAACTTACGAGCATATCTAGGCGCTCGATTTGCAGTCGGAATGGCGCGCGGCGCTTCCTGAAGCTATTCAAATGAGTTGAGTGTTCGTGGGTATTTTGGTTCAGCAGAAGTATTTTTTTTGTGGTGCCTTGTCTTGCTTCACCTCCTTCGCTCTCCCGCTGATCTCTATCGTCGCGCGCTTTTGACCTTTTTAAAATTCACTTTTTGCCCGCGAATGGAAACGCCCTCACGGAGCGGACACCGTCCCACCGGAACGGTTCACTCGATGACCACTCTTTGAAGTGGAAGGAAAACAAAGCATAAAGGCCGCGTGGAAATTTCAATCCCCCCCCCCGTCCACCCATGTCCGGAGAGGTCCTGGGAACAGTTCGAAACAAAACTGAACGCGCAAATGTGGCCATTCGAGTGGCCCGCGGGAAAGCAGAAAGCTTTAACCGGTAATCCTCGAGCGGTAATAACCATTAACGCGAATCTTCTCACCCGAGCCGGAGAAAGTCCACCGCAAACTTGGAGCGCGTTTCCCGAGGCGCTCGGGAATTTTTCGCCGCCCCTCTTTTATGAACTGGAAGCGTGGTGAACAATTTTGGAGTGTGTTTGCTTTCGGACGTGGAAATGGACTCGCGCGGGCTGTTTTTGGTCCACAAAACTGTCACACCAACGTGGAAGACGTTCGGCCTCACCCAAAAAAAAAAAAAAACATCTCTCACAAAAAAACAAACATGTTTACTATCGTAACTTTGGGTGGATAAGAGATGGGGGCGCAAGAATTGGAATCCACGAGGCGGGAAGTTAAAAGAGCAATCATCGCGTACCATCGGGCTGGTGATTGTTTAGCGTTAACCAAATGAAGACGCCACTTGGATGATGCTTGTGATAAATGGTTTTTAATGGGGCAGATGCGCCCGAGCGTAAGCTTGCTGATAACCCAAACAAACATCAAAAACCGATCGCATTGGCATTGGGTGATCGAATGCAAATCCGCCTTCTGATCGATAAACAGCTCAATGTCCGGCGCATAAGCTCTGCCCGGACGTGAGCTTTGTGATTGTTTGGTAGATAAACATGGGGGGCGTATTATTGTTTGCAGAATGCTCGAGTGGATTTCGTGCGAGCGCACGTGGCCAACGGAGAAAACAGACGATAGTTTTTCACCAGATCGAATGGCGAGGTTTTCCCATTCGCCAATGTGTTTTTGAACGCTGCATTGGATAAATACCCGTTCGATGGAGTTGCTCTTGTGTTTACCGAGACGTTTACGGACTCTTTAAATTAAATTAAAAGCTTCGAGAACGTTCGACACTCACATTTCGACGAATCAATCAGCTTCCCTTACTGCACCTGCTGCAGCGATCTCCGGAATGGAGAGGACTCAAACGCAAGGCTTTCAGAATGTGTCAATATTCGAAGCACCTCGTAAGATAAATCGTTATATCAGCCTACATCATACCGTAGCCGTAACACTGTCCCCATGCTCGTTTGTCGAACGACATCGTCCCATACTCACGCTGGCTGCTCGAGCTCTAAGTTAATGGAGGCGCCTGGTGCTCGAGCTCGAAGTTAATGGAGACGCCTGGTGCTAATGGCACCGCCTGTTTTACATGCTTTCCCGGCATCATCACGAGACCTGCCGACCATGCTTGGCCAATTAGGAGCGATATTTTTCGTCCCAGATTTATGATGTACACCCTCCGAAAAGGGACCCCAAGCCCGGTTGAAACATGGGACAGATTTTCGCTTACAAACCGTTAAGCCTGCGGGCTTTGGCCGATGGACGCATGGTCTCCGGAAATCTAGCTTGATGAGCGAACCGTCACATTGGAAGATGGTATTCTGTCCAACGGATGCTGCAAGCCGTGTCTTAATCCTTCCAACACACAGCGATGAACGATGTGCCAATGTCAAAGGCGAACGGGGTTGCGAGATTCCGCCGGAAGGTATGCAAATTGTTACTTTCTGTCATTATTCGGTCCGGCAGCCCTCTAGCCCGGAAAACAAGCTGAAAACGGCATAATGACAACCGCCCGATAACGACATCGAGCGAATGCGGACGGGACCTGGCCGTACGAGTGAACCTACCACTGGCTGCTGATGGCTGTGTTGAGAAGCACGTTGATAGCCGACACGCGATGAAGAGGGCCACCCTGACGGTACTCGTGGTGGCCGATGGTGGCCGATGGTGCCACCTGATAACAAGCAAATCAGACGCCCGAGAAGTCAAACAAATCCCAATGGGTGCAAATTTTCCCAACCGGAATGCCACCATTTCATGGGTTCAAAAGGTTAAAGAAGACATCCGGGCGAATGGTCCCGCGCGGTGCTCGGGCGCATTTGTGCTCGGGCGGTTCGGTTTCCCCTTTTCGCACCACTAAAGCGAGAATCTTGCCTTCCAATTGCTCGGTGACATTTCGCATCCAAGATCAATTTGTTGAGGGAGCCAAAAGCGTTCGTGGGAAGGAACAAGAACAAGAAAGAACCAAAAAAACCCACCCGCACGAGTGTCCCTGGGGACGGGTCGTGGGAGAAAGTAGAAGAGTTAAGCAAGCATAAAATTGGACTGTCACTTTTCAATTCCAACCACTCCAGCCATTCCCGGGCGTTTTGAGAAGACGCCACCACTCCCCTTGATTTTTGTATAATCAAATGCCATCGGCCGAAGCGACGAATCCAGCACTATAAATGAGTCACCCAGCACGCGGTTGGGTGGGGTATTTTTTTCCCCTACATTGCTGCCTGAGAAGGGCACCACATTCTTGGCAGTTTCGTTTGGTTCTGATTCAATTGAATTGTGTCAGTTGTTTCCATCAAACATGACATTCCGCCGCGTGCTCGTGCTCGTGCCAGGGACACTTTTTCCCTTTCCATTCCAGCGAAAGTGACTGGCAGCCGGGCGGATCGCATCGTTCGAACGATCGATTTTCTCCCAGGACGGCTAGTTATCGGGCTGTGCTATCGAACTCAAAATCAGTCTTGTCATCAACCGCAGCAGGGCGCCGTGGCTCAGCTGACCCGTTTTTTACAACACCATCCGCCACAACCACACGCAAACCGGATGATGTGGATGTGATGGCTTCGCGAGCTGCCTGTCGATTGTGGTGATTTTTCGGTTCATTAACCTCTCCGGTGGTCGGTCGGTTTATCGGTCGGGCATATGTATCTGCATCTGCAGCACCACAGCGGAACAAGAAGAAGCTGTTCGATTGTGCTTCGGCAAACAATGGCGAATCGAATGGTCGTCCTTGTGAAAATGCACCAGCAGAACTACGGCGGACGGCGGAAAGGGATGGAATCGCATTGGATCCGCATTTTTTTCCCTCCCCCATTGATTTGATTGATAAAATCCAATATGACTGGCATCTTTGCTTTTTACGGCTTCATTTCGCGCACCGTTCGCGTCAGCTAAATCCGATTCAGCTGGCGTTTGTGGTTGGCATTCGGGTGGATGAGCTTTTTCCCTGGGCCTGTGTGTGGTCATTGCATTTGGGGCTGCCCAAGTTCAGCAACGATGCGCGTTCCCGGTGTGAGGAGGGCAATCAATTCCAAACAATTCCAAAGCCCACTACGATTAAGCTCCAGCTTGGCTGCTACCAATTGTGTTTTGATATCGCACAAACGGTTTCATAGCGTTTTTGTTTTTATCTACGCGATGGATTGAAAATTAATCATGGACTCTGTTGTTATAACACTTTGAATACCAAGCCTTTTTTTTTTGTAATATTTTCCACCAGTCCAAGCGTTTTATAGCAAGCCTAGCATTTCCGTTTTTTCTAGTGTTTATTTTCTTGAAAAACTGTTTCAAATACAACCGATTTATTTATTTGCATATTTTTTTTAAATCCTTATGTGCACAGGATTTAGACGTTACAAACAAGTTTATTTAAAATCTCATTTTGTTGGTTAAGCTCTCAGCAACGGCTGCCACTTTTTCTCTCTCACTGCTACTATATCTATCTCACTCACTCAACAGTAGTTTGAAACCTCAAGTGAAAGAGAAACATCCATTCCTATTTGATACACTAAATAAGAACATACATTCTACAAATACGCTTAGTAAATCCATTTAAGCTCAAACAATTGAATATCAACTACAAGTTCGGCTTCACAAAGGAGTAATCTGCATAATTCCCAAAGGATTTGTGCGTAAGATTTATCATTTTCCAGAACTTGCACTTAAAAATAGGTACAAAAAATGATTGCCATGGGCTCCCAGGAAACATTACTGGCTATCAAATATGATAACCATGGCAGGCATGGTGTTCAAGCATTTTTGGGAATAAAATTTACTACACGACACTGGGCAGTCAATTGGTGAAAAACAATTCACATGAAAGCTGCGTTAGAATAAGGAAAGAAAAAAGCTGTCGTATTAAAGTAACTAATTCCGGGGTTGCTTTTGATGATTTTATCAGTTCGAAATTAGGAGTTTTTGTTTTATTCTATTTTTTGTTTTGTCAACGTTGTATGAAAGTATTCGAGTTCAGCTCACCGTCAGCACCAGAAGATTTCCCTCCAATCAAGCGTTTTCCTCGACATCCGCGACTCATGCGGCATTTCACCCGGAATGCGCGACCAATACGCCTGCATAACAATTCGAGCATGCTGCTTAGCCCCCTCGGAAAACATTACGGCTTCGGCCAAACAGAACACGTCGAGGACATTTTCGGGCGTGTTCCATTGGCCTACATTTTTCGGTCTCCGATCTCCGCCACCGAAATTGCCTCTGGATATCCATTTCCGTTTCGAATTCGCCTTTCGGACTCCGTACTTTCACCGGCTCCCCTTGTTCGTCAGTGAACGGCACGAGTGGCTTAGAAAATTAGAATATGCAAACGGAAATAAATTAAAAACGACAAGCCGTCCCGGGAGTGGGCAAGTGGATTGACTGCTTTCTTGGCTGTTGTCGGGCTTTCGCCGAGCCGACCGATCCACCGGGTTCGATGTTTAACATTTCATTTTCACTCCGTATTCGATTCGGCAATCGCCACCCCCATAATGCCGATGATGCAGTTTAATTCTCCGACCCCCGGTGAATGGATCCGAAAGCTCCAATGGCTTCTGGAGTAGCGAAAAAAAAATTATGGGAATATCCAGCAGAAAGTGGGAAATTCAATTCCAAACTCATCCACCAGCCTCATGCGCATTTGCCCTCGGGTATGCCCAGCCACAAACACACATTTGCGCTTTCCACCAAGCCACCTAGCCTGCCGGGCTTGAAAATGGCAATGCCCTGCACGAATCGTTGAGTTCGTGCAGGCACTGCATCGATTGATGCACACTGGCCCGGTTTGGCTGAGGCTCGTTCGGCTAATAAATAACATGAATAATGAAGCCACCGGCACTCAGTGACAGCACGGGGTTGGGCTGGACTGAGAGCTCGAGGATGCTGATGGAGTGCATTTTGGTTTGGAAATTCCCGGTGCCCAAAATTCGAGATTCTTATCTACTCTGCCGCTGCTGGCAACACGAATCGTGGTCGAATGAAAGCAGCAACTAAATGCCAACTGCTCGCTGGCCAATGTGTCGACGCTCGCTCTTCGATTCGTGTGTGTCTGTGTGGCTGTGTGTGGTATACGGTGAAAGGGTTTTCCCCGATAGTGAAACTATAATTGAGCCCAACTGCCCTTCCGGCCATCGCACCGAATGCCACCGATGCCACCCGCCTAGCTGGTCGAATCGATCGAGCGCACTATAAAAATGGATCCTGCAGGAATGTAGCAATTTCCTGCAGGCGCTCTCTCTCCCTGAACCAGGCGCCGTTATTGATTGGAAATCATCAGGTTACACGGCCCTTTCGGGAGAACATCGGGAGTGCTGCATCGCCCGGAGGTGGGAAAAAATTGAATTATCGACCATACCACCCAACGGGAGCGCCATTTTGGCGGTTCAGGCTGGCTGTTCTGACCGTCGAGATAAGCACGCCGTCGCGGTTCAGGGAAAAATAAGAATTCCCGATTCCGAAAGCACCCTTGGCACCCTCCCACAATGGGGTGGGTGTGAGTTGATCTAGTTATTAACGTCATAAAAATTATCATACAAATGGCCCGTACCTGCGTAGATTGTGATTCGCTTTCGGTCTTTACGAGCCTGCGTGCACCGAAATCTAGCGACCAGCGACCGAAAGGCCGGTGAAAAACTCGATTTAGGTTCCCGGATTCGTGCTTTCTTTTCGCTTGCCTGTCTTTTTGCCGTCATTTCATTATCGCACGGCAACTGTTGCGTGATTTAAAACCCCACCACAGAGCCCTCGGCCCATTCAGGCAGATAATTACTATTAGCCAGCTTAATAATAAACGTCCGAACCATGCCGTTCATCGGCACGATAGAAATCTTAATTAAAATCCAATCCACCCGCCCGGTGTGTGTGGGTGTGTGGGTGGATTTGTGTGGGTACACCTGCCCCCCAAATGGAGGAGGACTGGGGGTGGGGGCTTTTCCGGTAGCTCCATGCCATGGTTGGACCTTTTATTCCGGCTCGCGAGGCGGCTTACAAAAGGCCCGAACCCGTCCACCACCCACTCGGGACGAAAGGTCGAAACATTCGCAACAAAACGGAAGTTCATTCGCTAAAACCTCGAATTCGGCGTACGCCCGGGTGGAGGAGAGAGAGAGAGAGGGAGTGGGTGGTTCTGGCATGATATGGCAGGCTGCGCATATCGCGGAAAGTTTTAACGACCCCGCTTGCGCTCTCCAAAAAGCACCATAAATTAAACATTCAAAAACCGGAAGACAACACAACAAAAAGGGCCCATCGCCGGCTTTGGCGGAGGCTTCGGCTTCAGCTTCGGCTTCGTTTTGGTTTATCTTTTTACCCCTTTTTCACCGGCTCTCGGCAGCATAACCGGGCGGCCATGATATGCCTCCTGGAACCGGGTGAAATGGAACTTTCGGTTTTTCCGTTCCTCGTGGGGAGGACGAACGCGACGAGTCGTGGAGGAGTCTGCCAGATGAAGATAAATATTTTTTTATTGTTTCTCCACCCACGACCGGAGCCCCCTATCCCCTGGCCGTGATGATGATTGCTGGTGCTGCTTGCTTTATGAAATCTATCAAACGATTCTTCCGGCTTTTCCGACTCCAGCAACAGTGCGGCCGTTTCGTGGACAAGACACGAAAAACTCTTAATAGCGCTCGCGCTTTTCCGCATTGAGAAAACAAAGGCCACCCGACCGCCAAAGTTCTGGCCATCGGAGGTCATTGTAAAGGTGCCGCCAAAACCCGTGGACCTTTTGTGTGTGTGTGTGTGTGTGTGTGTGTGTGTGTGTGTGTGTTTTCCTCCACGTGTCGTCACAGGGTTTTCCTCCCACCGCGAGGTATGGGTGCATTTGACAAACTTTCACAAACGGCAAAATGAAACTTTCAGTCAACTGCACTCAATTCGAGCTCGGCGTGCACTGTTCGGATGGCTTTGGGCAGTGAAATGGTCGCTGGGAAATGGAGCATGGCACACGGATCGATGGATCACGGTTTGGATTGTAGCAAATAGCATCTGCATAAATACGAGCCGTTGTTCGTTTGTTGTTCCCCACAATGTTCGATGTTTTGTGGGGAGTTTGTCATAAAACGAGATTGGGCAAAAAAAGCTGATGAAACCCCGCCTTGCAATAGGCGATATATATATTTGACAGTGCTTTAGCGCATGAAAGAAAAAAAAAACATATCAAAACAGAGCCTATTTCGATCAAAGAGAAATTGTTCAAAATAAATAAACAAACCGTGCCCGATAGGACATTCATCGTAGCAAGCCATGAAAGAGAAAAACACATCGCACATCGTTCAAATGTTCGTGCGTACAAATCGACGATTTGAAATATATGTAGGTCAAGTACATTTGATCGCCAACAGCGAAATAACTTGCTCTATTGCTTGTCACAAAAAAACAGCGAAAAACCACGCTATTTAATTACAACAGTTTTATGAACTCCCCAACAAAACCACCACCTACCTCAAAAAACGCGTTTCGTTTCTCACATCCACCAACCAAACCTAGTGCTAACGGTACGTTTTTATTTTCCTTCCGATTTCTTGCAGGAAAACTCGATTTCCACGAATTCATCCCAGGTAAGTGGTGACCGGCGGACGAAGGCAGCTCCCCCTTTTTTCTCCCCCGTCTCGCGTTTCATTCGGCGTGGGGTGGGCGGAAAAATAAAGAAAAGAAAACTTCCCCAACACGGTTAAACCTCTGGAATATGAATGCTCGCGAGCGTTCGCGAAGGACGGTGGTGCGTTTTCTTCAATCAACGAGCATGTCATTCGCTCGAAACGCACCTGAGCTCGGTAAATGGCACTTGTGGAGAAAAGTTTTCCCCGGCGAGGGTGGGCCTTTCGGAGTGGGGTGGAATTTGAAGTGCGAACCGATTCCACCAAAACGGCAACAGTGACAAAACGGCAATGGCATCCGGCAGGAGACACACCGAAGCCGTCACCGATATTGGAGAGACTTGATGCTTCTCAACGATCTCGCGATCACGAAACGCAGGCTACAGATGCCGGAAAGAATGCCGGCGAAACGCAGAACGATGTCAACAATTTCCACTTTCGCGTTCACTCTAGCTCCAGTTACACGCCCGGTCGGTGCGTATCGACTTTCGCTTTTTCTCGATCATTCGTTGGTGAAAGAGAGAGAGAGAGCGAGAGAGAGCGTGCTTGGGTGCGTGCGTGGGTGGGTTGGTTTTGTTGCGCACAAATCGCCCCCTTGCGGACGGAACGCCGACGGAAAACGGCAGCAGTAGGAAAAACAGAACCGGGTGGGCGCGTTTTTCTCTCTCTCTCTTTTCACTTGCGCTGGTGGTTGTGTTTTTCTTCGTGAGCAAACTTCCCACACAAAGACCGTTGGAAAAGCTGGCCGCCTCTTAGCGTAAGCTCCGGCGCGGCTGACAATGACGCGGAAGAAAAGAAGTAAATTCTTTTCCAAATATTTGTTTATGAATAAAACATGTACCTGTAGCAAAACGAAACGCGGGCCGAAATTTCGTGACGAGCAGCGCTGGTTGCCGGTCGAACGAAAAAAGGCGTGTTTAATAATCCTGCAAACAGCAAACGGCCGATATTGTTGCGCCCGGCAATTCCTGCTGCACGGTGTTGTTGCGTACCTGGGACGAGCTGTTCGCCTTGAAATTGTGCCAATTCCGTGTACTTTGACTTTGAAGTCGGCACTTTAGTCGGCGTTAGTTACGCCTTCCCTCCCCCGAGAAGCGCTCTTTATTAGCTTCAACCCCTTTTTTGCAGCAGGTAGGATGCGAGTTTCGGTGAAATTCAATTCGCGGCAGCATTTGCGATGGAAAGCAGTCAGCTGTTCTGGCCATACATTTCCAGAACCGCCTACAGCCGGATTTCTTGCTGAGCAGTTGCTGCTGAGTTGTTCCATTTGTTTGGCTGGGAAAGCGGCGTTGCGAATTTGGCGTAACGATATTAGATTTAAGAACTTAAAATCCCGCCAGCCAACCAGCCAGCCTTGAGGCACGCTCACGAGGGCGTCTCATAAAACGACACGAAATATGGTGAAACTTTTACGAAACGCTTGGATGCGGGGGAAAAGCAAATGTGCGTAAGAAAACAAAAGCCTGGGAGAATGAGTCGCACGTGTTGGGGGCGGGACGCCGAAACGCAACCCCAATGACAAAGGAACGAGAATAAAAAAAACGGGAACTCACTCGTTTGGTTTGGGGTTTTCAAACCCAACCCCAACGCCAGCAATTCCGCGGAAAGATTTCGTGACTTTCGCCATGCACCGTGCCACCGCGTGGAGTGAAAAATGGCACACTAACTAACGCTCCCACCGCGCCGGAACCGGAAACGAGGGCCAGATTTTATCGGAAGTGGAAATTTATGGCTCCCGGAGCAATCGAAAAGACGTACGCAGAATTTGCCGACCGTGGTGGGGATTTATGCTTTGGCTAACACCCGCGCAACAATCCCCCCTTTCTCGCCCAACGCGACAACGCGCGTAACCGTGAGCTTGCGTGAATTTTAAATAAACACCACCCTTCGATGGGTGGCGGCTTGGGTGGAGTGCCTTCGCAATTCGCCTTCACATACGCTCGAGAAGCAAATAAAAGCCTCCTCGTGTCGTCGTCGTGGCGAGGAAAAATCTGTCGAGTGTTTGGCCAAAAATGCTTCAGGGTGGGCTTGACGGTGAATTTCCGCGGGTTTTTCCAACGCCAGTGGCGCTTGCGGTAATCACATTTTCCACCGTCACCGGTCGCCCAGTGGGTTTACGGTTCACATACTCGCAAAAACACCACCGTGACGTCCGCGTTGTTGGCATTTTTTGCATGTGTGTGTGTGTTTCTTTTTCTTCTACCATCGCGTACGCCCGTTTTGCTTTCTTTTGTTCTCGGCATTTCCTTATCGACCTCATCGCAGCCCAAGTGCGCTCACAAAAAGCCTGCCTCTTCGCGAGCTGTGCAAACGCCCATAAACTCAACCCATTCGCGTAACGCTGCTTGGGCGAGTGCATCAAAGCCGGTTGGCTTTTGCTTTGCTTTGCTTTTCCTTAAACCCACTCTCGCCCACGCTTAACAAAACGCGCTTTATGCAAAGTTTCTGAGAGGGCAGAAATAATTTCCACACTTTGAAAAATTAAGTTCGCACCTACCGTGTGCTGGTTCCGAAGGTATCGGGGTTTCCAAACACCGGAGCCGTGCTGGAGGTCACTGAGGAAGCGCCCAAAGAAAAGCGATTAATTTCGTAGAGATTTATCGCGATCCTTTGCACTGCTTGCGAAAAGCATCCACCAGATGGCGCGGCGAAGAGCAGCAAATCAAACAAAACAAATCTAGCGGGCATTTGCGGCACAGCAAGCCATGAGCCTGAAGGGAAAATGGAATCGTGTTCGCATTTCAATGTGACCTTGGTGAGGCTTTCTTCCGCATCATCAACTGCGAAGGAAAAACAAATTTTCCAAGCCAGCACGAAGCGAATTTTTGCTTCGTCAGTGGGCGCGATTCCATCTGCATTAATGTGCTGCCGGCGTGGTATGTGTGGCTTTCGAATTTTCACGTGGAAAAATACCGCGAAACAAAAAGATCTTGCGGGTGAAAATGGGCTCTATTCGTGAATGAATGAATCACTCATTAATCTGCTGTTCATGTGTGTGTGCAAAAAACCCACGGGCACATTTTAACACGCTTTAAAAACCCCGTACAGTGCCTGCCAATTGCACCGGTACGACCAAACCTGGTACGCCAACGCATCGACAGAAAGAGACAGAACATAACAACAGGCGCAAACGTTCCATCTCGCTTCATCCACGCCTGGTCGCGTGGACGACACGCGGAATGACGTACGCGAAAGTGCACTCCTTTCGACACTCCTTTTGGTGCTAAAAATAGGATGACCACTTGGAATTATTGATGAGCGCTTCGAGTGCGCTCGGTATCGATCGCTCGCAACCGGAAATCCGTACGAACCGTGTACGACGACCCGGTGTGGACACTTATGCTTGGGTCAATTTCACAGCTGGTTGAGCGCACTGGCCAGTTACTGCCACCGACACCGGTACCGGGAAGTGCTGCATCAAATCTTTCGACGATGCACTCGAAAACGGCAAGCACTAATCAACAAATGAGCCCTTGCCTCGGCGACATTCGGGACGGAAGCACGCGTCCGGAGGGAATTCAATGCGAGATGAGAATTCCCGGATCCTTTTCTACCGAAGGAGCGTTGGGAATTCCGGGCGACTCGTCGGTGGATTCGTCCCGTCGGTTAGTGCTCATTTTAACGGATGAACTGACCTGACTGGCTGTGAATGGCTTTGTGGTGGGGATTAAAGCAGAGCTCCAAGCGGTACAGAGAGAGTCCCAGTTTTTGTCGATTAGAAATTAAAGTGTTTTTCAATTAAATGGTCGTTGGGCTTGAAATGCTCTAACGTAAAATTTCTCCTTAAATGCGAGCCTTCATGCGAGAAAAGCACCTCTTAAAGCACGTTTTTGCATTACCAACCAAAGGGCCTTGAGGATGGTTTGCAAATCGTGCGCTTTAAAAGGAGCGTTTTATTCCGCGCACCGAATGTTCTTAATTTTGTTTTCCCCCCATAAATGCATTTACCCACCCGCGCTTGGCTCCTTACGCTACGCTTACCCTACAAAAGAATGCTACAATCAAGCCAAATTATGCAGCCTCGTCGACTGGCGATGTTTTGCTTTCCCAGCCGCGATACCACAATAATCCAATTTCGAGCGCTTCCTCGAACAGGAGCCGACCAAGAACTAGCTTAAATCTACAGTCTTGGCCTACATTTGGGCCTCTACCCACGCCCATCGACCGCAGCACCGCGGTCACCTCGCCTCGGCTTTTCCGAAGTACTCGTAGTGCTTCGAAGAAGGCGCACCGTTGTCTTCGACCGACGTGGCTTCATCCGGTCAAACCGTCAACCGGAAGTAAGTTATACTTCGGTGGAGTAATTTATGGGTGCGTTTTAAATTTCCTCATTAAAATTCCGAAACGAAATTTTTGCCACTCGCCAATCAGCGCCCCACTCGCGTCGATGGAGGGAAAAAAGCGAGCCTGGTTCGTTCTGGTTCACTTTTCTGTTCTTTTCTTTTCTGGTGTTCCCCTTCGGCCAGTGTCGGTAGTGGTGAGTAAGTGAAGAGAACGTTAAACCACTCTGTAAATCCTGCTGGGTTCCGTAAAACGCTGCCCAACGTCGAGTTGGGTTCCCCCTACCTGAACGGCTCTGTCTTGCGTGCGGATTATTGAGCACATCCGGCGCTTCGAGCCATTGATCTGGAACGTGTCGTCTTTGCGACCGTCCATTCGTCAAAAGCTTCACCCTTGGGAGTGGTGAATAATATTCTTCCCTTTGGTCGTGGCGTTCGATTGAAGCTAACAGAATTGAAAAGTTGAATATAACTTCACTCGAAACACTCCTAAACAGCGCCTAAGCTAAGCCTTCTTTGGCAACATCAGCAACTAAGCCCCGGGTGGCTTCCAGAAGGCTTGCTACATGTAAATATATCCTTTTTTCGGGCCCCGTTTCGAAAGTCACTGTGAGCCCGCGTGTCACATACATCATCGCATGCTGAATGTAGGTCACACGGTGGAGAGACAGCGAAAAACTTTGAATTACCAACAAGTTTCCCACTCGCTTCCGGGACCGGGTTCGGTTGAGCCTTTCCTTTTTTTTCATCCAAACCCGAGCAATAAAAAAGCAACTCCAGGGCGTTCTTCAGCCTGAGTGTGACACTTTTCCGCAAAAGAAATGGAAAATTAACGTGCTCTCGCGTGGGTCACATAGCTAATCATATGCACGGTTGGGAGTACGGGAAAAGCGTGAAAAGTTTATTACACGGGATGGCCAACGCCAAGCGCCACCCGGGGACAGCTGCGTAAATCTTCGCCATCCGGGTTGCCTGCGTGTGATGACGCACTCGAAGGATCTCTTTTAACCCCTCGCAGTAATCTACGCTCAATAAACTTTATTTTACCTCGCCGTCACTGTGGCGTGGTGTCTCGTTGGGAAAGTTTTAAGCCCAACCTTTTGCTATTTTATTATCGCAACGGCGGCGCAAAAGTTTTTGTACACACACAGGTGAATATTTTAAACGGTCCTTTTTTCGAGCAAGAAGGAGCAAGAGGTTTTTCACAAAAAGGACGCGAATAAAGAATTGGGTATATCGATACCAAACGCACTGAGTGACGAACCAGCCTGCTTTGTTTTGGGCTCACGACAAAAGCTTAAACGTGCTGGGTTGCACTGTCTACGCGCTGTATAACACTGTTTTGTAGAACAATTTTCTACCAATTTATGTTAAACCTAGATTAAATACTTCTTCGACATACCGAATGACAAAGTTTTTTACTATTTCTACTCGATTCCTAGTATGCAAACGTTTGAGCATGTACAATTCTACAGTAGTATTACAGAACTAAATCAGTAGTACAGTAAGAACAGCGGATTTGTCATCTGCCCTTTGAAAGGCGATCGTTTGAACGATTAAACAAAAGGGCAATGTACCAAATAAATCGGTCTTTCTGTTGCGATACGAATTTGGATACTGATGCAGATTTTGTCCACACAACGCATGCTTGTTTGTCATTTGTTTCTTTTACTTACTACATCTTTTCGTAGGTCTCGGTCCACTGAATATATGTTTGCGCCCATAACAGTTTATTTTTATATGTTTACTATCGCGAAATCGATTATTAAACATATATCTTGTCCTCTTTGGGAGCCCTACCATCTACGATTTCCATGCAGTCACTCTTAAGTCACTGAAGAAATACGATTGGAGAATTATTTTCCACTCACCACATTGTAGTGCGCAATTTATGCATTTTATTGTACTGTTTTGGATTAGTACCACTAGCTGCTCAACAAATTGATTGCAATTGTCATGCCTATCGCCTGCCGACTGTATTTGTTGTGCGAATGGGTGGCGAAAGCGATACACAAAGCCAATTTACATAAGGCTCATAGAATGGAAACCCATTTCAATTTATTCCTTTCTGCGATCCGTGTTGTGTGTGTTAGTACGCGCCGTGGGTTCATTGAAATCTACCAAAAATCAAAAGGCTCACAATGGCATAATAATCCCGCGCTTAAGCCTCACACAAAGATCACATCAAGCGACGATGTAGCTGATGTTTTAGTGCACAGTGCTCTAGCGTGATAAAATGAACCCTCCACTGGCCACTTCCCGAGCCACTCCGATTCCCTTGGCTATCGGGTATCATTTGCCCTACGACCATGGTTACACCGGGCCCAAATTCCGTAACAATGAACTGCGATACAAACTCTCACAGACCTGCCAACCCATCGCTTCAATCACACTCGAAAGACGACAGCATTGCATCTGCCGCATCACAATTTCACATCCCGAAAGCTTCAACGTAACCCGAGCCTTTGTTTTCACCCATCGTGGTGGGCCAATCCCTTTCGTCCTTGTCTGTGCCACCGATGCACCAAGGTACATCGAAATGTTGCGCCGAATTATGCAGCGAGCGCTCGCTGCCTTCGTCTCACGTTTACAACGGTTGATTCAGTTCGCTGGGCTTGTTTACGCCTCGCGGTTCATATTCGCGCATCGCATCGTTGCGGGCTTCACCGTGGCGGTGTAATTTGCGCATCGGGTGCGTATTGTTTCCAATTTTCCCGCTCGAATCCACGAACCACGAGCGCGCTCATTAGCGTGCGTAGTTTGCCCGTTTCCGACAGCTTTTTGCCAAATTTAACATATTTTCCCGGACAAATTAAAACCAGCGAACCGCTGCTGTACCTTTAGGGCTGCAAGCCGTGGAACGAACGAAAAACGTTACTTTGCTGAAGCCCCGGATGGATGCTCCGTGTGTGCCCTGAAGGGCCCGTTCCAGCTGGCAGCTTCGGCAGGTTCGCTTGGAAAACAATCAACCAGCGTTCATTAGGAAAACAATTCGAAACGAAAGCTACCCGTACCCTCTCACCGAAACAAGCTATTGAAAGCGTTTCGCGCTCATCATCACCACCATCGTCTGCTGACGGGCGTTTTTGGCTTCAATTTCACCGAACGATGCAACCGGCTCGAGCCTTGCGGCAGAAAGCGGGCGTTTCGCAACAAAACACGGCCACAATGTCGCCTGATTGCTGCAGGTATGTTCGCGATCGTGATTGAAATGGAGCCCGCGAAATCCCCAATTGATTTTTGCGCTTATCCGCTTTGCTGAAGGCAGACCCGGGATTTCCTGTATCGATAGCAGTTTTGCGTAGTTGTCTTGCTCGCGCAAAACCGCCGCCGGCAACATGGGATTGGATTAACTAGGCTGATTTACGTACAGCCGGGCGGGTGTATTCGGGCATTAACTCGGCGGTTTGGTACACGCGAGAGATTTGCGGAGGTTTTAATGTCTTTACTCAACCTCTCGGTGGGATTTACAACATCTCTCCATCCGGGAAGGACATCTTTCCCAATTTCGTGCGTCAGCTTCCAAGCGTGACTGTAAGCAGCTTTTATCCGATTGTTTCTCCTCGGCCTACTCAGTTCGATTTGAGAGCGGTATGGTTATATCGATTGATTGACTTCTTCCACCATGCTATCCGCTCGGGAGCTCCTGTTTAACGGCAGTTGGCCCAGCACTGGGGCACTAACAGTGGGTCCCCGATTAACGTGGTCCGCCACTCCAGCCGGGATCGTTTACGAATCACATCAACCCGTTCCCGTTCGCTTTATTAGATTTTCATATCGTCCCGGAACGTCTCGAGACGGCGCCAATATATGTGCGCCCGATGGTTGCTCGTAAAAACGATGAAGATTATATTACGCCGAGTAGCGGCTGGACCACTCTAACCCTCCGAGGGTGGACGTGGAATTCAACCCACCGTCTCGAGCTTGTTGTTAGGGTGTTAGAGAGGGTTGTTTTTTATCCCTCCTTTTTTTCGTTTTGTTTGCTCCTTCATCCATCCTCCACGCATCAGCATAATGCATCAAGCAGGGGTGGGTTTCGGGGCGCACAATATGTGCATAACCCGATTTTCATATGCACCCAGGGAAAAGGCAAGCCAGCCAACGAGCTTCGGAACCCACCGCGGCCACTTCATCACACTCATCAGTCAAGCTTTCACGTGGCTCCGTGTGCTCAAGATGACACGACGCTTCGTTCCCAACGGTCCCGTGATTCGTTTCATCTCGCTCGTTGGCCTGATGCACCGGAATGGCGAGCGAACTGGCAAGCGGAAAAACTGTGCTGCGTGTGTGTGTGTGTGTGTGTGTGTGTGTGTGTGTCCCATGCCCGGATGCAGATGGAGCAGCAAAAGCAGCAGCAGGAAGGAAACAATTTTCTTTCGTCCTTCCGTTCCGTTCCGTACGCCGAGGCGAAGGTTTCCTTCGGGATCTCGCATTACCATTTCCACCCGACACGGCCGGCCAGTGTAGCGAGCACGAAATGATGACTCCCCCGTGAAAACCCACCATCCCCGGTGCCGTCTCCGGGGTGCTGTAAACGGAGTAACCTGCAACACGGCCCAGACGAGGGTGAACCTGAAACGAAAACATCCAGCACGTGGTGTCGCAGGGGTGGTGGGCGAAAAGGTGGAATGAAGAAAAAAAAAGAGAGAGAAAAAGACGACCCAACACCTACGACCGAGTGCAATGCTGTGTTGGCGTAATTGCCTCAAAAATCAACCCTGGGTGTGTTTGGCGCGCAACGGTTACATCACGCCACAAGCTCCTGGAAAAACATGTTTCCCTTACGTAGTACTGCCGGAAAATGAGCATCTTTCATTGACCCTCTCCGCTATGGGTGGGTGGGCGGTCGATTACTTCACACCCCGTAACGGGCCCGTAAGCGCTTTTTACGACTGATTGGAAAAGTTTTCGTCAGTTAAATTAATAAATTTCCCTCCAACGCAGCTTCCCTGCTGGTTGGAAAAATGCTACCAGGCCCTCTCGGGCCGAGAGTGCCTGCAATCCGCTCCCGATTGATCACCGTTTTGCAGAAAAGGATGACGTTCGATTGGGAAAGTTTTGCCTGGGAGGAAATGTTTTGCCTTTTCGGAAGCGAGGTGACACACAGCTGAGCGTACGATAGCGTCGGGGCGGCTTTCGGGAACACTTTCACGGAAAAGGCCAGTACCAACCCTTTTCACAGAATAGAAAGTTCGACCCACACAAGCCAGCTGGTGCTGCTATGGTCAGGCAAACAGTAATTGGGTGTCGAACTGAAACAAGCACCGGCCAACGGAGATTGTGGTGGCACCGAAGTTGGAAAGTGGCATATTATCCCGAGAGAACGGTGACATTTAAAAAACGAGCTGGTGTATTTATTAAACTCGAGCACTTTCCAATCGTACCGGGTTTTTCCGTTCTGGCACTGGCAACGCAATAAACACGTTCGCTTGATGAAACGGCACGCCGAAAGCTTACAACGGTTTATCGCAGTGGCGTCGCATGTAAATTTTATGGCGATGTAAATTTGACTCCCAAACATGCGCTTTGACGAAGCTTAAATTGTTACCCTGGCAACGAGCGCTATGTGCTGCTGTCTCTTTCCCTCACCCACTCCGCGGTCCAATCGTAGGAGGCATTGGGTCGGGAAAATTCCTTCATTTTTTGCCACGCGCTTATTCAACGTTTTCCCTCAGCCGCTTTTCCCATCGAGGAGGATTAAAAGCTCACCAGTGTTTTTAGCGTGGGATGTACAGAAATCCGTTCCGTAGGCAAAAATGAAAACCCGAACAAGGAAACCGGGGGCTCAATCTCGTGCCGTTTGCGCCGGTTTGCGTAGAAATAAAATATAACAAGCTGTTTATTTCGTGACGAGCGGCAAATTGTAAATTGTTTTACACCATCGTAAAGGTCACCGGAAGGGGGCTGGTCGATGCGCAAAGGTCAAAGCGTTAGCGTTGCGAAGCCCGACATCGAAATGGCCCCCAAATAGGTCATGCAACATAAAAACCCGCTCGTGCCGTATGCCGTTACATGGCGAGTGCGCGGATATGAATGCCCCCGTATGGTATGGTACCGGGGCTTTTCTTTGTCCCTTTTCAATGCAAACGAAAGGACTCACCCCTCGTAAAGCCCGTCCTGGCCATGTCGATGAGCGTCGATTGATGACTGGTCAGAATGTATGCATGATTTTTTTTTACTGTCATATTTACTGCCTTCCTTTTTTGTACGTTCAAATTCGTTCACAAACGTTCTGTGTATTGCAGTTCGGATATTCGCTTGAAAATATTTATTTTAAAAAGCATCGTCCTTTTAGAATGAGCACCCGTTTGTGGCCGAAGATGTATTAATCCCTTCTTTTGGCCTAGCTGCTTTTGCTTGCTAAACGTAACGATAATTTACCTTTTTTCCCATTTCCACCATCAGAAGCAATTATATATCCTGTGACGAGAAGCTGAGCAGAAAATTTCCCACATTTTCCCGGCACCACCTTATTTCGGCACCAACGACACAAAACCAAAAGTCTCCGTCGGTGTGCACAAAACCGTAAATGAAACCATTAAAACCGTTCCACGAATCCTCGCGAACCAACGCATCGCGCGTCTGAAATCTTCCAACGCAAAAGCGCCATCTAACCGGTGCATGGCATGGTGAGAGTTATTGGACAAGTTGTGTACTTTAGCCGTGTTTGCCGGTCATTCCGTGATAAACGGAGGCACCCGACTTCCCAAACCCAACCAACCGGCACAATAAGGACAAATTTAACGAACCTCTCCCACCCCTCATCATTTGCATTCCAAACTCCGCACACTCGTTCTCTCCGCGACGCCGAGGGGTTGGTTTTAAGCAAATTTTATTAATGCACTTGCAAATGTGTCCCATGCACAAGCGGCTCATCCGGTCGCGGTCGAGGATGCGGACGGATAGAAAACCCCGCTGCAATGTCGAAGTGATGAAGTGTAGCCGGCTGGATTTAGCAAACAAACGAACGATACAACATTACACAACGGCGAACATGGCAGTGCAGCAGGGCTGCCAGCGTTGGTTCGAGCGTTGCCCAGGCAACGGCAGGGCTTGCCATTTTAAATCGCTCATAAATCTTACCCATTCCGGCAACGAGCGTGACAGTTTTGCACTTGGGCAGCATCATTCACCACCCAACGCCCTACGCCACAACCGCAAGTTCAGCTTTGATATTATTATATTTTTTGTTTGCACGCCATCTCTCTCGCTCTCGCTCGTTCTTTTGAGGCCGCGCTCGTGTGGAAAAGGGCTTAACTGGTGTGGCTTAAGCCCTCGCACCGCGAACGGAAGCTCGGGTCGTTAGAGGAAGCGATCCGAGAGCCACATTTCGCATCACCGCCCAGATTACGCTCCTTTCTCTGAACCGCGCCGGAAACGCAAATTTTCCTCCGAATCACACACACACACACACACGCGCGCGCACGGGGGCTGATGATGTGCGACAGAGAGTGGCTTACGTCGGGGTTTGGACCTTCTGCGAAACCAGTGTGGCCCCTCTCTACACACACACCCACACACATACGTCCGGAGGGTTCCACACCGGCCGGCGGACCAACCGGAAGTCGGTCCATAATTTTACGATGTAATTGAGAAACTGATTTCGGTAGCTTCCGGCCCTTCACGCTGGCCGCCGGGTCCTTAAAAACTTTGGAGTAACTTTCCGCCCCACGAACTTCTCGAGGCTGAGCTCGCCCGAACCCCATCCAAACCCACCCCCTAATGAGGCTTTTGGGGTTTAGACGATAAATTAAGGTCGTTCCGGTGTGGAGCGTGGAGGCGGTTTTTACGGGCAAGACGCAGCTAAAATATCTAAACTCCATCGGCCGTTCGGTGCGGCCCAATGCCAAATACCCGAGCCCCCGCAAACCGATACAAAGTGTGTGCGAAATGTGTGTGTGTTCGGGAAGAAATTGCAAAACTTAATTTAATTCATACCACCGGCGTCGGACCACCTGGCTTTTGCTCACTCTTTCTCTCTTTCTCTCGGTCTCTCGTTACAGGTAATTGCATTTGTCTGCTCGGAATACCGACCGTGGGTTGCGTAAATTGCTGCTGAGTGAGTACGGAATGTTTATTGTGGTATCGCGCATCATGCACTTTGTCGACACGGTTTTTTTGGAGAAGGTTTTTGTGGCCAAACCCCCACACCGAAGAAGCCAATCCACGGCGCTCGTAATAAGTATTATGCGATGCGGCTTTACGACCTTTACCGCCTACTGACTGCTATCGTTGGCTGCTGGGCCACCATATCGCGCCACCATAAATCTCAAACCTTGGCGGGGGCCAAAATTGTGACCCATTTGGGAGCTATCCGTCATAAAGTGGCCGCTCCCGGGTGGAGCGAAGGGCCGCACGATACGGTCGACGTCACCGTCGATAAGGAAACCTTCCGATTTGGCTTCTTCCTTTCTCGGTATCTTGACACAACACCGCTTGCTAAGCACCCGCTTAACAAACGCCAGTTCGCGAGGGAAGTTAAACTGAAAACGAAAAACAAGGCCCCAACCGCCCGTGCAAGCCCTGAGTCCTGCGAAAAGCTGCTCAAGCTCGTTACAGCCGTCCAGGATGCACAATCCTCGGGGCCTTAAGCCGCGTGCAATTTCGTCTCGCGAGATCGGCTTTCGCAACCGATCGAAGCCCTCGACGCGAAGGATAAACGACCAGCACACGGCTAACGAACCGTCAGGGACATTATTTTAGATACCGGTTTAAACCTCCGGGTTGGGGTGCTTACGCACGCATCCGACGGCTCGTTGCGGAAATTACGTCAAAGATTGCGTTGGCTGCTGACGAGCTTAGCGTTGGTGGCACTACCAGGTTCATTATTTTCGCTTCCATCCAGTCCTAGAAGACACGCAGGCTTTTTGTGAGGTCCTCGCTTGGCGGAGTTTTGAAGAAAATCCCTCTCAAACCCGCTAGGTACATGTGTGTATTATTGGCACCTTTAGCGACTCGACTCCAACGGCTGCAGTCACCCAATGCTGATAGCTAATTTTAGGGGGATATCGCTCAGACACTTCCTGATTGGCACTGGGTTTGACCCTGTAATTGGCTCACCAGCCCGATACGCGTTTAAGGCAGGCTTAACTCGCGCTCGATAACGCGCAAACACGCTGGCTAATAAATAGCGCAATGTTCTCTCGGTTGTCGGCATTTTGCGATAGTACAACACGCCACATTGGTCATTTGATTCTCTGACTCTGAATCCGATTCACTTCTCAGTATACGAAGAACCACCATGAAGGGTACACTAGTGTTTCTAGCGTTGTTAGCGTTGAGCCATCTCGGGATCACCGAGACATCCAGCGTGTCGGAGCTGCAGCAGGCACTGAACGAGTTGAGCAACGAGATTGAGCGAGCTGTGCAGCAGAAACGTGCAGAAAACAGTGATGCCATCTTGGCCACCAACAACAACGTGCTCACGATCATGGGCAACAACACGGCTGATCTGCGCCAGATCGTCGCCAACAAACGCGAGGAGCTCGAGGTCGAACGTTGGCTGCGTGAGGAAGATGCCGACGCGTGCTTCGATGAAGCTTTCCAACTGTGGGACACCTACGCGTATCTGACCGGATGGGACATCAGTTGGTGTGCCGTTGTCGCTTACGAGGAGACAAACGCTGACGCACAGTATACGTTCTATTCGCACGCACAAACCATCGTCCGTGAGGCGGCTCGTGCGCTGAGCCTTGCGAACGAGATGCAAGGTATGCACTCGGACGTCTCTCAACAGCTGGAACATCTTGAGGATGAACTGGAGTACTTGAGCTTCCTGTGGGGCAACTACCAGACGGTGCTGCAGGCCGAGATCGATGGACACGCGGTCGTAGCTGAGCAGATCGCAACTACCACGCGTGTCTGCTTCGAGGGTGTGTTTGATGATGTGGACTACTGGTTCGGGTACCTTGACAATGCCCTCGACACGTGTCTCGATGCGTTGGCTTAGGCTGCGATCGGGACTTGGGACGGGGTGAATAAAGGAAGAATAACCCGCGCTCGAACGAATGGCTCGTGTTTTTTAATGCTTTATTCAGGCTTTGATCTCACTCATCCAGACAGAAAAACTCGGCGTAACGCACCGTATACTCAACATCCTCACGACTAGCCTCGATCGTGCGATCGATACACTCGCCCATGTACTGCAGGATCGCATCTCGCCGATCGTTGTGACGCGCGAGTTCTTCTCCAAGATCCTGCACACCCTCGATCGTGATCTCGTTGAAGTGATCGAGCATAGCGTCTAAACGTCCCTCGACTTCTGGTGCGTTCGAAACCGCATTATCCTCCGACAGGACGTTAACGATCGCACTGATCACCTCACTGCTCGCTCGATGCAGCTCGTGTGCGACTGGGTAGAATCGCTCCCGTCCATCATCTCGCAGCCACTGGGAATAGCCACCGTATGCGCAATCCTGCAGATCCCACTGTGCGAACTGCGTGTAGAGATAGACCAGGGCGTCCACGGCGTCCCAACACTCGCTATCTTCGGTGGAGTCGTCTTCCAGCCGTAGGTTCTCGATCTGTTCACGCAAGTTATCGTTAGCTTCGCGAATCGCTACCGTACCTTCGGCTAACACCGGAAGCAAATCCAACCGAGTGAGATTCGCGGTCAAACCACTGTTCCGGCCAAACCGTTCACCAATCTCCACCGTCAGGTACTGGTGCAGTTCGGTCAGCTGCGTTTGGTACGTCTCCAGGAACGTTCCTTGTGCGGTTGGCGTCCCAGCCAGCAGCGCCAGCACGCAGACGAGCGGTGCTAGTTTCCACGGACCCGTGTTCATGATGGCTTGCGTTGATAGCTCCTTAACGGCTCACTGAAGGCGTATCAATGCGTTGCGATTATTAAATATCCGCCTTCGACCGGGGGCGGAGGAACACGACCACGATAAGACGCCGGTCCTTATCGGTGCTTTAGCAGCGGAGTTTTTTTTATGACGCATTGGGTGGTGCACGGTGGCAAAATGGCTTCCGCTGTCGCTTTAAAACTCGCCCTCCAACGACCCGAGGTGGCTATAAAAACTCCCTTTGCCAGGAGCGCGAGCGTGCGAAACGGCCGTAAAACAATTCCGCCCGAGGAACGGAAAGCTCGTGCTCGATTATCATCTACCTGATTGCGCGCTGTGATGGGCGCTTTTTCTTCCAGAAAATTTAACATACGAAAACAACGGCCTAATACGAAACGCTCAACGCTCCCTTGGCCCCCGCAGCATGGCCTAGTTTATCGAAGCGGAAGTGAATTCGAGCCATAAAACCGCCCGCGGATGATTCGTCAAGATTCACGTATCAGGTCGGATCGGATGGGGTGTTTCTGGGTAACCATGAAACACATCCCGATAAGTCCCTCCCCAGGGATGCGGTTTTCGGGGGTCATCTTTGATAACCGCCCAAGGGTGGCCACGCTGGAACCGTTGACGTTCGCGGATGGCACAATTTGTTGCAATTCTTCGCACGGTGTGCGGCCTATCGCTGCTGCTCGCGTAATGCCCACAACCGTATCGATTTTAATCACGTCCATCTCGCAACTGTTCGAGGTTCTGTGCGTGCGTGAGTTAAGGCGTGCTACTGAAGCCCTGGAGTTAGGGTCATCTATTGGCGATGATAAACCGTTCGGAATCTGAGCGAGTCAAAATCATCCCCAAGGTGGGCTTTTTGTTCCAGCAAGCACCGGCCCTTGATTAATTACCTGCTGGGGTGGGTGATGAAACTCTAAGCCTCTTATCGGACGCGGCTTCTTGCAAACAAAACACAAACACCATCGGGGCGATTCTTTTGTCACTCACCAGCCGTGGAAAGCTGCAGCTTTCGTCGGTACCGCGTGATGACGTGGCCCGTGGAAAGCGCGCACGTGTCACTCGAGGGCACTTTGCATTCCTTTTGGTGATGGAGAGAAGAAGAAGATAGAGAGAAAGAGAGAGAGTGAGGGAGGAAATTTTCATTCAATTGCCTTTTTTCCGACCGGGAAAACCCGGGTCGTGGCCTAGTTTCGCGCGACAACCGAGCGAAACCATCAATGCGGTGAAAATGGTACATCATTTCCACCCAGTAACGATCGAAGAAGAAATCACCGACCGGGGGGGGGAGTGGGCGTTGATGAGTTCGGGCCAGGAGCCTGCCAAACTGTCACCCGAGCGCGCGGATGTATTATGATTAATGGAGTGGAAATATCGCCAAACTCGTTCGGGGTAATATTTGTTTTTTTTTGCTGTTGTTGTTGTTGCTGTTGTGCCTATCTCGCCGTGTATCATCGAACGCGTCCTTGCGCTCGAGATCGAAGGCGGCGCCGGTACCATAGTAACGGAAAGTTTGAAGTGTTCTTCGGTACCTCGTTAACCTCGGGATGGGGTGATTGGGTGCTTTCTTTGAATTTTTCAATCACCCGATGGTTGTTTTCCGCGGAAAACACTCTTAATGGGTGAAGGCATTCACTGAGCCGCCCGTAATTGATTTTGTTGAATTGAATTTTAAAACACCGCCGAATTGATGGAAATCGCTTAAAATATGCTCCTCGGTTAGGTGGTGAATACGGTTTCCATTTGCTGGAAAACGGCACATCGGAAAAAGGGCTCCGGTTTGTGTTTTATTTTTTACGCGTGTGGAATTTGCCTACAAATGAGCCGGAATTATCATTTTAATCAGCAACTCCGCCAAAACGCATTGGCAGATTTATTCCATCCACCATCGAGTGCGCTGCTTAATGAAGTTTAGCGCATAGTTTATGCGCATTTTTACACGCACCCCATACACCCCATAAACATAACTCACCGCGGATGCATCGTTTGTGGGCATCGTCGTGCGGAAACAGTTTCAAACCCGACGCCAAACAAAGAACACATGTTCAATTGGTTGACTAAATGTACGGAGGCACTTTAATTCACTCTCTGTCCGCGTCCTCTTTCGCCCACCCACCCACACGGAATAAATGACCGAAACCGACCCGAAACTCGAGTACCGCACAATATGCTCATGACGCTTACAAAATCCGCTATTTGGCAGTGTCCCCATCGGGCGCTCTTAGGGTGGTGTGTGGGTGGCATAGCAACTCCCACTTGCACGAAGGGGTTGGCTGAATCATGAAATGCACACAACTGAGACAGGCCTGATCGGATTTGCTTCGGGCGTTTCCATTTCACGCCCGTTATTGTGCCACTCAATTTTATCACCAGAATCCGAATCCAAGTTCTAAAGCTTTTGCGCACCAAAACGGGGGTTTATTTGGCCAGTGGCCCACATTTTCCACCAACCAAGTGCGGTTAGTGCGTGAGAAATATTTTCCACATTTACAGCACCGACCAGAACCGTGCCATTCTCCATTCGGTCCATGCCCTCGGTCCATACTGTCCCGCCTTTCACCAAAGCTGCTTCACGCCCGGAGTGCTGTGCAAATAAAATATTAAATTTAATTAAATTAGGAAGCAAATAAAATGAAACTCAAATATGTTTTCGACCGGGTGCCGTTTTATCCACGGCACAGCTCGTCACCTGTCCCGGCTTCCAGTTCGTTTCCCACCATTCCTCACAGATCCGTGCACCACAGATAACTCCCGCGAATTGAAACACATGTCCCAACTGTGGTGCGGGTGGCAAGGAGCGCTTAAAACCACCGCAGTCCTTTTTTCCCGCGCAAAAGAGCTTTGAGTGTCTCCGTGCGTGCGCGCCCGAGCACCAGGGAAAAAGAGAAATTGAATAAACAATAACGGTTACAGATCCACCCGCTGGCCCACGCTGGCCGGGGTGGAAGCAATAAAGCGTTTGCCATATTTTTTATCGACTTCATATTCGGTCTCCACAAAACACATGCCCCCTGCATCGTCCCAACACGGGCATTCGCCTGCTTGCTAACCCCAAACACCGGAACATCCAGACACATCGAACACGTGCACCGAGCTGCCAGACACACCTACACATGCACACACACACACACACGAACACAAACGATCCTCACCTGCCACTGTGTGTGTGTGTGTGTGTGTGTGTGTGTGTGTTTAAACAAGAATGGTGTGAGTTTTTTTTCTCTCTACCTTCTTTTACACCGAGCTGACTTGTTTTATTGGCGGTGTTTGCGAACTCTTGCTTTCTTTCATTTCCCGGCTCACGGTTACACGTGATAATCCCGTGCATTGGCAATAGGATGCTTTCTCACCCCCACCCCTCGCACCACTCACCCCCCCCCCCCCACCACCCTTCTCCTTGTGCATCATGGTGGAAATTATTGCGCGTAATTTTATTATTCATCCCTTCCGACCGACGCGTAAAACGAGCCGGTTCAAGTTCCGTGTGTGTTTTTTTTTTGAATGCGTGTGTGTGTGTATTTTTGCCGGCCGGAACACGGACAAGGGCGAAGGGTTAATTGTTACCGTACGACCGAACGCTGGCCCTCGCGCCCGGGCCGGGCCGGTTATGGCGAAGGTTTGAATTTATAGTCACGCTTGATTAATCTTCCACCCATACGTTATCGCTTCGTCATGGCCGCGCTGTACGTTCCGTGGAGGGGAGCTGGGGAGCGTTTGTTGGTGAAAATATGTTTTCTTTATGTTCCACGCATGCAACCGCTCGTTTTCTTCCTTTTTGGCCACCGAATCCGGATACTTTTGTGAGCATTTTTTTCCCCCGTCAAACCGTGCCTTCACATCCTCGTTTGCGTTGCTGTTGTTATTTGGTTTCCATTTCCCGCCCGTTAAAAAACAGGGACGAGAAAGAAAGCATATAAAACAAACCGAATGGGTGCTCGTTTTCCCCGCGCAATAAAATCATTCAAAATCTAAATGGTTAAGCCCGCGCGACCAGCGCCCATAAAACACATGCGCTGTCAAGTGTGCGGCCGGATGGTGGCCTCGGCTGGCCAGATTATGGTGGCGATAGAGCGATAGGCAGTTTGTTAAAGCCACTAATTTCGGTGACAATTACTCTTGTCTCGTTGTTCGGCGCGCGTGACGCTCACCCATGGAGGCGCCTGGTGGCTGATGTGGTGACCACGCGGCACCAGGCGTCTCCATTGCGATGGTTGAATTGTAGCGAATAAATCATGCCCCGTTCAAATTACCGCACCGAAATTAAACTCGTTTCACATGTTTCTGTACGAGTTGGGTTTGTTTGATGCTTGTTTCTTTGCTGCTTTCCACGCCGGAGCTTCCATTAATTGTTGTTCGGAGGCGAAATTCTGCTCCATTTATCACCTTCGCAAGACTGCTTTTTGGCGTGTTTCTTATCTTGTTTTCTGTGAATCAAAGGGCTCAACTTTCGGTGCACATTGCATACGAGTTCACTTTGATCGAATGTCAGAAAAGATACACTTTAGAGCTAAGTATTACACAATTTAACTGGATGACTTTTCGGATGCTCCACGAAGCGCTGCAATGCTCGAAACACATCACGACGGCTTTAAACCATGCTGCTTCCAGTGCCAAAAAGCCAAACACCAATCGCCTTCTAGCCAACATCCTGAGCATCGAAAGTGCAAGAAAATCATGCACCCCGTCATAACCGAGTCGCCAATAAAAACAAATCTTTCAATGTCAGATGTAATGTTTCCTTTAATCAATCACATCGCTATCGTGCCGCAGCTGACAGTGGCAAAGTGGCACGGAAAATAAAAAACAACCCTCTGCGCGTGTCGTCGATCGTTTCGCGGCGCTTCTTTCGACTCTCGACGACAGCACGCTGTACTCTCTCACCGTCCTCATCGACAACGGTGACAATTTCGCCTAACGCGCGAATCCAACAGAAATACAATACCACCCACGAACGTGGCGTCGCTACTCGGCTCGTCCTGTTTGTGGGAACTTTCCTCCTCCTCCCCTGTTTGGAAGTGGTCCGGAGCGTTGCTTTACGCTTCAATGCAAAGTTGCACGCGCGGTGGCGAAGATGAATCGCTATCGGAAATTGACTGATAAGTGGCACTCCCACCGACGGCCTTTGGGGCGAACCACTTTCCCGGCAACACCGGTTGGGTAAGAAAATGTAAATTTAAATTATTCACTCACTTCCACTTCCTTCCGGAGCGAGTGGGTGGAAACCCGGTGCCTGTGGCAACGTTACTCCACGGGGAAATCGAACCTCCTCCTGCCTTCAAATGAAACGACGTTGCCCTGGGAATTGAGCTTCTCGTGCCAGGTAACTGTCGATTTTTCGCTTCCAATCGATCAAAATTCGGCCCTACGAGTGCGATTCGCAAGCCACAAACTCCCATCCACCCACGCACACCTCGCAGGCGCAGGCCAATCGAGTTGTGCCGCCACCACATTGTGCCATCTGCCACGGTACCATCGTGTTCTTTTTTCCGCTTTCATGCCCTTTATGCTGGAGCAAAGAGCGCCATAATGATACGGCCACTGGAACATCGGCCGTCCTGCTCGGTCCTGCACTGAAATCGAACCATGGATGCATCACACTCCCACCATCCACCCACCACCACCCACAACCACGTTAATAAGCCACCAGTGCCACCCCCCGCTGGGTGGAAGGAAATCGTTTTTGACAGCCGACGATTGACAGTAGCTATTAGCGCTCCCAGCAGACACGGCGCTATTGGCGAATGAAATTGGCGTGATGGTCCGGAAACCGTACCGTGCGGGTGTGGGACGGAAATGGTGCGGCATAAACAATTAAACGCACGGTACCACGTGTGAGGATGTATACACGCGTTCGGGAGCTGGCCGTGACAGTTGATCATTAGTTGGCGCAAAGATATCGCCCGCATTCGAGACGTTTTCTCGGCGAGCGTCTTCCCAAGTGTGGTTGCTATGGAGATGGGATCTCTCTTTTTTTCTCCTTCCATCATAACCTGCCGTCGCAGCATGGATTGCTAGGATTGCTGAAGCTTTTTGGAGGCATGAAAAACTCGGTCACGTTCATCTCGATCGCCTTCCCAAACGTACGCCTCGGTCGCTATCATCAATGCGCTGATAAGCGGAGAGTAATGAATACTATTCATTACTGGCCACGGAAGCGTTATTCTCTTGTTTTTTGCTGCTGCTGCTGCTGTTCCCCCCTCACGCACATCTCTTAAAGCGGAACTTCTGGAGCCATTTCAGCATGCAAGAGCAGTGGGCATGAAAGGAGAGAGAAAAAAAATCCACCCGACCCACAGTTCGCGCAAAACACAAAAGTTAAGCAAAAATGGCAATGGAAATAAAACAACCGAACCTGCGAACAATCAACAATTCATCGGTCTGATAGCGATCGCGGCATTTTTCGCTGACTGCAGCTCAACAAATGAAAAACGGCAGCAGAAAGCTCTGCTCGTGTCAGTTTTAATTTCACGTCTCTCTCGCAGCCAACCGCCCGACCGGATGCAATCTTGTTTTTTATTTTTCGCTTTATCCCTCCACTTTCTCGACGGCCTGCTCGACCTTTGTATGCACTTTTTCAGCTGTAGATGAAGGTCGGCCCCGGTGAAGACCTCCCGGTTCATGCAACTAATTTTAGTGATCGTCCGTTTACTCGCTCTCGCTTTCTCTCACCCCGTAATGGGATTGGGAAAGTTTGCTTTCTTTTTCAATACCCGAACATCGCTTTTTGCCGGATGGATGCCAACGCAAAGCTGCTGATGCTGGCTTTCGGAAGGCCAGGCGCCGAGCGTATAAATGTCAATTATGAAAACTTGTTCCTTTCCAGTGGCGCTTCCGGGTTTTCCATGGCCCTCGACGAACACGTCGCTCGGGGTAGAACGTATCACTTGAGCTGCCTTGCTGCGTGTGCTTCAATTCGCCGTTGGTGTAATTGAACATGTAAGGCGAAAGCACGGACCAGCGCATCTGTGTTTCACAGCTTAACGCCACATTCATTTGCTGTTGATGCTCGATTGTTGCACGAAGCTGTTGATCGAAGCGGCACTCGGTGGCACAGAAACTTTAGCTTACCCGGTAGCCACAAACCGGGAAGCCTTAAACTGGCCACTGCACGGTTATTAAAAATGGGTTCTTTTTGTTCACCTTCTCACAACGGCTCATTACCAGCCACGTCTTCTGGTTTGTCCGCGAATCGTAAATCTGTTCACACAGGCAGCAAATAAAAGCGACCACCGACGTCACGTAAAAACACCCTCGTGACCCGAGGCATGACCGTGGCAAACCGACGAATCGTCGGTTTGATTGAGGCCACCCCGCAAAGCATTAGCAAACTGCCAAGCACGCGCCCGTGGCGGATCGTCACGACAGCCGATCCCAAGGGAAATGCTCAAAATGAAACGGCACGTCGGCACGCGGTCCCATTGTACGATGGGGACATCCCGCTAACATCCCGCAGGGACTATGGAGTGGGAAAAATTAGAAGATTTATGTATGTGTCATAATTTGTCCGTCCTGTGTGTGTGTGTTTTTTTTTATTCCTTTCGTTTGCAACACCATTAAACAGGGTTAACTCAGGTCCGTCCCTTTCACGAAACGGCAACCCAACGGTCCCGCTCGCCGGATGGAAGGATAATAAATTTGTGTCCGTGTGGCGGTAGAACCGGATGGATTATCAACTGGCCAGCGGGTTGGCGATTTTCGCGCCCACTTGTGTGCCTTTCTGTGGAGCGGGATGTAGCAAAAAAAAAAGCCATCAAAACCGGACATATGTGGTTGCAGCACACCCGTGGAAGCGTCTTTAAACCCATCGGATAAAAGTTACTTAATTTTTTTCTAATGACGAAAATTAAAGCCCAAACTTCCCGGGGTGTAAATCAATAAGCAGCTGCTCAAATGTTGCGCTCGTTCCCCTGAAAAAGAGCAAAACCCCTATTCTGTTGAGAACATACCACCCACTAAATCGCACCCAACCTTAACGACCTAATTCTATTACGCTCGTAACCAAAAAAACTACCAAATAATAAATCATCAAACTATGTTGATTGCGTATTACTACGCCACACACGGCGCAAGAGGGAAACGCGTAACGCAGCAACCTCTGAACCCATTTCGGGGGGCAAAAGTTTGGCTGGGCCCCCTGTTTTGCGTCGATGTGTCGATTTATCCCGGGGCCGTCGAGCGAAAGCGAGCGAACTTTGGTTAAAGTTCTCCTCGAAGGGTTGGCCCTTCCCTTGGCCGTGGAAGGATTAGACGGTACGCGAGGTTTCCGGTTCGGCCAAGGGCACCCGAACCTAAACACATATCTCATAATTTATTTTCATTTCATTTCGATTCACTTAGGAGATTTGGGATTTCGTGTACCTTGCGTTTGTGTACCAGCGAGTACCAGCGCTTCCGGCCAACAGTTCTCGGATCCACCAAGATCCGGTGGCACGCAGTCCGGTTGGAGATGGTCCTTTTCTCTCTCTCTCTCTCGCTCTCTCTCTCTCTCTCTCTCTCTCTCTCTCTCTCACTTGCTGCTGGCTCCATTCGTGACTATTTGGCCAAAACGATCGCACAATGGCTGGCCTGTGGCCGGCTTGACCGTAACCGTTCCCAGTGCGCAGTAGATTGTGGCCGCGGTTTTCCCGCACCGTGCTTGGGTTGTGCTCGCGGAAAATTCGGCACATCGAACTCACTAACTTTCTCCCTCTCTCGCACACACGTAGGTAAACAATTCCATCGGTGCTTTTCCGCCATCGAGGAAAACTCACGGCACGGTATGGCAGCAGTGTGGAGCAGATTGGATACATTTATCGCTACTCAGCATCATCAGCGGCATGGCATCAGGGGCATGTTCGCGTTTTGTGGGTTTTCCTGCCCCCTGGTGTGTGTGTGTGTGTGTGGCTCTTCCACACCGGAAGGTTTTTAATCTATCTGCTGGCAAAAAGAAGAAAAAAAAAATAGAAAGTTGGATCGTTTTCCCGCTCGCTCGCCACACATTCGAAGCCGGGCTCTACTGGCACCGCAACGGAGAACGCACCTGCTACCGACCTTTTTGGGGCTATTTTTGGACGCAGCCCATGCGTTCGTGTGCCTCGGGTGGACCGGCGAGACCGTCCAAATCGGGGCATCGGTTGATTTGAATACCGAAACCGACCGGGACTGTGCGCTCCGGTTTTCGGTGGACAAAATCGGCGTGGATCATGTCACTGGTGTTTCGCACCGGGGTTTTCCGGACGTTGGAGAATGTGTAAGCTCGCCAGACCGGGCTTCGTTTTGGGGTGCGGCTCTAATGGGGTGGGAAAATCGTCCACCAGTGGGAGACCAAACCGAAGACCAGTCTATTAGCGCGTCGGCTTGTGAGCGAACGTTGCGTTTACTTTGGATGCGCACGCGATTGCCCGTCGTTGCCTGTCGAGGAAAAACGCTCCCGCTAGCGCAAGCAAAATCAATATGCGCCCGCCCGCCCGTGGCAGTGTGCAAGATAAAACACGCCAAACGGGGCTCACGGGTTCGTTCGGTTCAAGTCCGTTGAGCGTCCGCTCGAATCGAAACCGGTGCCGGGGGGAAAGTTTTACCCGAAAATCGTTTGATTGATGGTGTTATCTTTCCGTGACGATCTGTGCCAGTGACGATCTGCTGCTGCGAGGTGGCAAAGTTTTCTCTTCTCGTTTTTTTTTTTTTCGTTGGCCAAAGACCCCCTTCGAGTCCACTCGCAATCAACTCACCGAAAGTGTCAAGTGACGTCAAGGTGGCACGAAACAAAGGGAAGTCGGTGAGTGAGCGGTCGGGAGTGTTGAAAGAAGGAGGAAAAAATATACAAGCTCCAAACAAAAAAACCCCCCAAACCAAACAGGCATTATATCTGCGATCGGCTGGTTGCTCTCGAAACTCGCGTGAAAGCGGTTTAGCAACGGGGCCAGCCTGTTTGCCTAACATCTCACCAAAGAGGATTTGCTCACGCCCAGTCCAAGTCCTCCCCCTGGGTGGGAGGGGAGGGGGGGGGGATTTCCACCCAACAGCCGGACTTAGGGGGGTGGGTGAAATTGAAACCACACTGTTTTGTTCGCTTCCGAACGCCCACCGTCTCGTTTCCGGTGGGTGAAGTTTGTCCGCTCAAAACCGAAACGGCAAAGCATACATAATAAACACCCTTGCGTTTCCGTCCTCTTTCCCCCCTTCCACCCTCTGACTCCCACCCCCGGGGGGCTGTTTACATTCACGATTTTTATGCTCACACTCGAGACACACACACAAACACCCGTGCGGGTCCAGCCAGGCTTTGTTTCCCGGGGTGCTGACAAACGGTGACGAATGCCGTCCCACACTGCCCTCGCAAACACGCGGCCAATGTCCTTTTCGAGCGAACAAAATGGCGACGGATGCGCACCGTGCGGGCCCGTGAGTGAAAAACAATCAAAGACAAATCCTGCTAGCCCCGTCATAAACCTTTCCTGGCACGGTTTATTTGCCCTTCCCTTTTTTTTTTTTTTGAGCGCTCGCGATCCTCTCTCTCTTTATCCTTTTTTTTTCTTCTTTTTGCTTGCCAAACCCTGGGCCATTTTTGGTTTGCCATTGTTTCTTGCCTTTCTCGATCTGAATAATGAATGTTCACATCCATGAATATTTGATGGTACGCCTTTTAATGCTATGATTCGCATTTGCAGTCCATTTTTCCGCTCGCTCATCAGTCCCCGAAAAGCTCGCGCGACCTTTCGCTTCATTCCGTCGTGACGTTCGAGCAGAGCTCCCCGGGACACGGACAAAACTGTTCGCCATTGTTCGCATTTCATCCTGCCACAACGTGCACATAGGGAAGGGTGGGATTTTTATTTATCGACCCTCCTCCCCCCCCCCACACACACACACTCATGCACACATACACAAGCTCATCTACAGCCCGTCGCAGGTCCACCGATCATTTACTATCAAATTATTAAAGCCATCGCTTCGGAATCGTTCACCATGGCTCACAAGCGACCATCCCCGAAAAGTCCACCCGTCGCATTCAAACTACGCGACCTTCACCGGGCCGGAGCGCTTTTCCAACCCCACTGAGTGAAAAACCGCAGGGTGGAGAGAAGAAAGAAAGCAAAAAAAAGAAAAATCGGGCAGAAAAACTGCCATCGCAAACAAACCGCCCAACGACCGGGCGCGCCTTAAGCCCTCGGGTGTGGGTGGGAAAAAGTTGTCTAAACAATCCTTTCCACAGAACAAAAGCCAGCGAAGCCAGGGCTCGTACGTGCGGGGGCTGGGAATAAAAATATGCCCGAAGCCGGCCCGACGGCGGCAGCAAACAAACCAATTGAATCAACAACGGTGCCGGCGCTTGGAACCAGATTAAAACTAACTATTAGCCAGGTTCCGCATACAGCCGTGCGCCGCGTGCCTGTCGGGGAGCATTCAGGGGTTTCTCTTTTTTTTTTCGCGGCAAGGTGTATGTGTGTGTGTGCGCGCTTTTTGTGGGGGACAGGAACCGGTAGTTGGTTGGCGCGAATAGAGTCGTCCCTGGAATGGCCCGGACCGATGGTAAACTAGGCAATAGGCTTATAAACTACCGGCCGGATGGAAAGCTCCCACGTTCACATTCGTTGGTGCCTCTTTTTGTGTGTGCTTTCTCACGCCCGCCAAAGAAACCCAAGAGAAATACGGCGTATAGCGCCACCGGTTGGGGTTTTGAATTCCTGGAAACCGGGACACCGTTGTTTAGAAATGTGCGATTTTTTCGCTCATTCGCTCGGGTACCAAAAAATATCACGCGTTTGCAAGGGGAAATTCCGGAGAAAAATCACAAAACGTTGGGTATGTGTCTTTTTCAATTGTTGTAGGCCGAAATGAACTGGCAAAACGAACCGAAAAAGTAGGCCATGAAAGCATCACACTGCTCGCCGGCAGTGCAGTGCATTTTGACAGTAGAAGCAGGCATTCAAAACTGACTATTTATGCACAACACAACTGACGTTTGTCAAATCATTCCCATTGCGAGCTAGGAGAATGCAAATCTGCTTAGCATTTTAAATCGATATCGTTTTATCATACTTATTTGCTCTCACAAAACAATCTGCCATCATGGCTGCTGCTGAATTAATACAAGCAAACCCAATATCCAGTTGAGTTTGTCCTGCAGTTGTGTTCGGTGAGTAGCTGTGAGTTCTCTCACACAGTCTGAAGCTGATGCGAGCAGCTGTCACTTAAGTTAGAAGCTTTTATTTTACACGCCCGGCAACCGGGAAAGCCACCACACACGCGCTTTATGTTTGCTTTTCCGTTCTTCTACTTGCAGGTAAGTGAACCACGGACATCTGGCACGGCCCATCGCCCACGGAGATGGAAAAGGATTTACTTGACCGACGTCGAGCTAAGCCATTTGTCCCGCTTATCCGCTTCGCACGAGCCGGCCCCTAAGTGAAATATGATACCGAGCAAACATCCTGCGGTCGTATTTTGATTAGAAAGACGGTGCCCAAGCGCGACACGCAAGAAAATTGGTCCCCCGGTGGCCCCCCTAACCCCAAACCCAGCTCGGCCCTTGTAATGCTCACACTAACGCACAGAAGGGCCCACACGCTTGCCCGTAGCGGCCAGACCGGCGGTCAGATTAACACCGACTCGTCGCTCCCAATAATGATGTCCCCGAGTAATGGTCGTAATCATGGGACATTATTATCCTCGCATCGTTACGCCCGAAGTTAAGCCAGCGCTGATCCTTGATGACACACGCTTCAGTGGCTCCGATCCCGCCCATGGATTTCGCATTTTTACCTCGATCCCGCCTCACCCTTGGGTGGGAATGGAAATCAGCTTTGTAATCGCCTTTGAATGCGTGACCTCAATGTCGGCACTCGCCCGGCAGGGACACGTACGCCGAGCGCGCGCGGGTTCGCCGGAAGCACCCGGACGCGACCAATAAAGGGAAAAAGAAAGTTGAGCAGATTTTGTTTGCGGAACTTTCCCACCACCCACCAGCTGCGTGTAACGTTTTGCAATTCAAACTTTGCCCGTGCTCGTGCTCAAAGGGAAGACCGAAGACCCATGAGAGATCCGCTCCCGTTTCGACGAACTGCGCTGTGGATGCGAGTCGTTAGCCTACCTTCCGGGCGCGTAACGAAAATAAAAAACACGCCCGACCCACGACCCACTGCCAGCGCATGATGCGCGTGGGGGAGAGAGAGAGAAAGAGAGCAAAAAAAAAGAAACGAAGCGAGTGCCTGCGCATATCCGCTGACCGTACGGTTGATAAACCGAACGCTGTCACGTCCAGCCGGCTAAGCGGTGCAATGGGCCGATGTCCCGAGCCAGCCGAGGTTGGATGCGATATCTTTTATTATCTTTTAGCTGCCCATCTCGCTCGGTATCTGGTACCGGTGAGCTCCGGTTTGATTTTCCGTAGCTGGACCCCGTGGGCGAACGTGAGTGGGACGTGATTTTGCTTCACCACCGCAACACCGGAGCTGGCCATTTCAAATGTCAAAGGTAATTCCCACCATCACCACCCAGACGGGCAGGCGCTTTTGTGGCATGCCCTGGCTGGGATGTAAGCAACAGTTTCACCAGCTCGTTAAATTGCGCACCATGCAGACAGGGCTTCCGATTCCAGCTGGTTGCGTTTGCAAAGGTTAATGACGAGCAAATCGAAGGCACAAGCCTGGAAACCGAACTAACTCCAGCTACTGTCGATCTGGGCCGCGCGTTGCTTTCAACTGCAAGCAGCGAAGCTTCATGGGGTGGTGTCAGGGGATGGAAAGGGGGGAGGGAGAGTGAAGGAACGCACCCATCCACCCACCCACCGTTGACTACCGCACATTGTTGCATGTGCCGTGAGGTGAAATGGTACGATGACTGCCCGGGCATTCGTTCGTCTTACTCCCGGTCTCGTTCGCTCGAGGGTTTCGTTTGCCGCACAAGTTGTGTGGTGCTTTTGAATGGCACCACAATTACGCCCATCGCGCAGGGACACTGGAAAGCTGGTTCGATTTTCTACCAACCACGCCAAAGGTCACCACCAGCAATAGGAAAATCTGGACCAGGTAGGCTTCAGCAGCGCATCGGCCGGATGCTTGCGATTGTTTGCGCACCACCCGAACGGGCGGTTGCTTAGCAGGCCATGAGTGAGACTAAACACACACACACGCACACACACGTGCACACGCATACAGAGACAGAGAGCGAGCGCATGGAAGAGGGAAAAAGAAACGTCGGGCTTTAATCAGCTTCACCTTCAATTACGACTCGACTAAACGCCTGCCGGTGTCGGTGGACCGATGTTCGGATGCAGGATTTATGCAAGATTCAGCCTACTAATTCAATGCTGCTTTGTTAATGATGCTTGATTTCCCACCCACACCACAACGGTGCGCATTCGCAGTCGAGAGGCATTAGGAAGCCATATTTAATTCCATCAATTATGCTCAAGTACCCAAACGTATTACCCTAGCGGTGCCATTATCACGTTCACCGTCTTTTCGACGGCACTCCGTAGACCGCGTGGTGCTTCATTGCCGTTCAGCGAGCCACCAGCCTGTACCTTTGGCCGGATGGCTCCATTCATGGGCGGCAAGTGGGCGACCAGGCGCCTCCATTACGACGGTGCTCCCGCTCACGACGGGGGCCCGCTAAACCGCACTCCGTTTATCGATTTACCAGCCATCATTATCTTTAATGGTACACATTTCATCGGAACGAAAGTGAAAAGCCCCACACAGCCCCGGGAAATGCCCCAAAACCTTCACCCTGCGGACGGAAAAAAGGGACGCCCTCTACACCAACGCGCTCTAGACATGATACGAAAATTGATACTCCTTTCAATCCTCATTATCATACCGAACACTGGCGAAGAGCGAAGAGCACCGTGTAGCAGCGGAATAGCGAATCCACTCGGGCTCTAGCACCCGTCAGTCTCGATAAATCGCGCCACATGCAAAGGGAGTCGGTCCGCCCAAGAGTCGGGTGGTTTTTTTCCGCGCGGCCACCGAACGGCACTCCGAAGGGTTGAGAGGTGTTTCGTGACCCTTCGGTTAGGGTTTCTTGTAAAGGCGGCCCGTAATCTGCTACCTGGCGCGAGTGACGGTGGTGACCTTCTGTCAAACGGGCACTCGAATTATGCCGTGATTTAGTCTTGGGGACTTGGGTCTTCTTTTCTCACTCACTCTCTAGCTCTCTCTCGAGGGTCTCTCTCACTCGATGCTTATCACACGTACCACCGCGAGGACTTGCGCGATCATCGATCTGGTGTCCACGGTGCGCGGCGTTGAAAAGGGACGCACTTTAGCCCCCAGTGAAGTGGTTCGTCTACTCGAGCTAAAGTTAGCGAGGAAAAGAAAAAGAAACGGCAACAAAAAATCATAATCGAAAAAGGTCGATGGCGGCCCGGGAACGCCGTCCAACGCTTCAACCCGTGCACGTTTCGGGTTCGAACCCGAACGCGCGGCTCGTCAGGTACACGGTGCTCAGTAAATAAGTTATGCTTTCGTTCAGACTGATAAACATAAAAATAAATTATAATGCAAGGCGAAACAAGACCCCCCGAACCCGGAGGTGTGCTGTAATACGATGCGCGATACCCAGGTGGAAAGCATCGGACCACTTTTCTCGGCAACACGTTACCACAACGAGCGAGCTTATCGAGCAAGGTGGACCTTATGATGATCGTTTCATCTCCACTCGAGCGGGAATTGTCGGTAAATCCCGCGATTTAAGACACGATCTGGTGCTGCTGGTGGTTCAGAAGCAAACCAGCACCACCAGGAATCGACCATCGATAAATGCACTTTCATTAAGCCTAATTGTGCTCGGTGTCATTGCGCCGTAAAGGTGCACCGCATATTCATGTTCCCCAGGGGCCCATTGGTGGAGCTCGTGGATCAAGCCTCTCTATCTCTCTCTCTCTCTTTCTCTCCACCCACGGGCTGGGGATTGAATTATTCATGGATTGCCGGAAGAAGAGCAGCACGCAATCGTCGTTCCCCGTTATCGCCGACATTCTCGGGCGACATTTGAATAACTGTCTGCGATATGAAAACTTTCTGCTCATCCGACCCGGAATAGGCACTCCATCGCAATGGCTGCTGCTGCTTGCCGGCTTCCAGGCAGGCCGTTTCCACATGGGGAGCCGTTTCGGGTTATCCTTCCGGAAGGCAAAATCCGCTTTGCGCGGTTCCACACCGGGAAACTCAGCCGTCTTTGGTGACGTCTTGCCAGCTCGCAGGCGCCGGAGGCACTTGAAATGACAACCACTTTCATTTGAATAAAAATTTGCTACTCTTGCCTCGTTTTGCGTGTGCAACCTCCACCACCAGGGCAGGGCGCAGCATCCGGAACTCATCATCATTGGTTTGAATGCGCCACCCCCCCGGCCGTTTTGCCATCGATGTGGCTGGTTGGTTGGTTGGCACGACGATGGAAACGACGGCGGCATAACTCCGAAATTTCGCCCTTCCCGCGAGGGTAATTGAATTAATTTATCGGTCCCCATTTTTGGGCCTCGTTTCGTTGGCGCCCTGTCCCCGAAACCGTGCGTAATCCCGCAGGATTCACGGCTCGCGGTTGACAAGGATTCACTACGCCCGTTGAAAAATCCACCTCGCGGATCGTAGGGTGGCCATGTCGGCTCTAACGTGGGCACAATTACGGGCACTCCGCGGCAAGAAAGAAGTGCACACATCTGCGAAAGCTGAGCAGAGCTGTGGGGAAAGAAATACAAAAACCCAACCCACCCACCGATGCCATCAAAAGAAAAGGCAAAATCCGGCGCCGGATACCGGAAGTCGTCTGACAACTGTGACACGTTTGCATCGAGAAGCCGCGATTTGTCGATGGAGGGGGCACAAGATGGTGGAGATGGTGGCACGAAGTAGAGAAAAAAAAACGCGGCAAGAAAGAAAGATTACATTATCTGATAACAGCGAAATGATCGGCGGGTCGGGCGACCGGAGGCAGGAGAAAAAAAATGGGAACACCCGCTGGAATGCGATCCCTTCGGTGGCGACCCGGGACCGATAAAAAGGCATTCGCCAGCCGGTCCGGACGGATCAAAAGTTAATAGGATGACATTTACATATTATGCTCCGGCAGCCGGTACCGCGTCACGGGATCGCTCACGTCATCGAGCGGCGGGCGTGTACTTTACTTTGCTGGAGAATTTAAAAAAATTGTCATTCGTTCCCTGGCTGCGTTCCCGGTCTCTACCCAGCAGCCGAGGTGTTAGAGACCGACCTAACGAACGAACGAAATGACAACACGCGAAAAGTGCACAAAAAAAACGCTCCCTTCTGCGTGAATTCCAAGCTGCCACGAATTGTGCTTGTTGGTGGGTGGTAGCACACCATGCCAAAAAAGAACAGCCACCATACAGACACACGGCCACTCGTCGCCGCGGCCAAATGTCACCGTGTTTCACGCATCCGGGCCTCTTCCGGAAAGGCTCGTGTGCCCTGTTTGCGTGGCTTTGAAGTGAGATAAATTTTTGTTTGCCTTCCCGTCCACCCACCTCAGGCTCAGGCTGGTCTTTTTTTTTGTTGCTATTTTTGTTGTACCCACGACACGGCCGGTAAACAACGAAAACGGGACACGAAATCGGAGCGCAGTGGCGGGCGTAAAAAGGAATTTCTTGCCACCTGGTCCGCGGGTCCGTCCGTGTGTCACGCCGGCTGATATCTCTTTCGCTTACGCGTGCGATTTTTGTTTTCCTTCTTATTTTTGTTTGTCGCACCTTCTCTGCACGGTGGCCATTATTGTGCTGATTCGAGCAAGCATCGGGAAGAGATCGGGCTTTGGGTCGGAAAAATGTGCTGATTTGGGTGCGTTTAATTTCGTTCCAGTTGTACTTCGGCTCTCTTGATGGAAGAGAGGCCGTAGTTTAGGGCGCGAGTCGCATTCAAACACTCGCACACAGCGTGGGCGATTAATATATTTCACGCCACGCCACAAGCGCAATCGCAATGGGATGCTCCTAAAACACATGCGGTGTCGTTATATGTCAGACTCGAGGAAAACAAGGCGTATCAATCTTTTGCCTGGCAACCTACCATCCTAACGGTGGAATAAAAAAAATGTGTGTCCCATCAGTCAGCGGGCCTCGGCTTGCAGACAGTGCGCAGAAAGGCTGAATCGGGATGGCCATGAATCAAACCCAAAAGGTACGGCAAATCTAATGGCAATCCGGTGTACGAACATCAATTACACACGGTTTGCGCGCACGCAGGCACCCATCGCACGAGGTGGCGTGTAATATTCCCCCGTCCTTCCCATCCGTTTTGATGGGGCTGGAATGTCCTCGCGAAGGCCACCAGATCCTTCCCACCGTTCGATTCCGCAACGGGAGAGGCAAATAAATTTCCGTGAAAATTTCGAAACCAACCACCAGCACCATTCCAAGACGGTTGCTTCCGGATGCTCGCTAGAAGCCACGGTGCCTCCATTCACGGCGCATAACCCGAGTAAAGGCAATTTCCCGCCACGGCCACCATATGGTAGGGCGTCGTAACACGGGGAATGTATCCATTTGCCGGTTTCATCGCCACCACCGCGACGGATACCGGTGCGGATCGTATTTTTATGTTGCCAATCAATTTCCGGAAACAGCGCTTGCGATGACGCTATTTCGGCAGCGCGATAAAAGAGTCATTGCTTTCAATCAGATGTCGTTTTTGGGGAAGGAATTTACATCGGGCTTTTTCTGGCCACTGTGCTGCCGGAAGCCAAGCGACGCAGAATCGTTCACTCCGTGATGCTGGCTGGTTGCGTGCTGATTGCTGAGGTGATGGTGGCTGCGTGCTGGCTTAGAATAATCGCGCCAGCTTGAGTTCGCTCGATTTCCGCACCACGTGGCGTGCCGGGGTGGATGAAAACCGGTCTTTTTGTGCATGGGACGCTAATGCGCGGGTTTTTTGGTTGCACAATTTGTGCACCTCACCGCAAATCTTTTCACCCACACACACACACACAGTGTGTGAGTTTATGCCACCGGTCTCCTTTCGACTGCGTAAAACAATTACCGTAAACGGCGAAGGAAAGTTTTGCAGGGTTTTGTTTTTATTTTCTCTGCCCTCTCTTTCCTATTTTGCTTTCTTTTACTGCAAAATAAAACATTCGCACTCGTAAAACAAGCTTCTCAATAAAGCCGAGAAACGCTCCCAAGACGTGCCCCCTAACGAATTACGTCCGGAATGCGAGATTTGCCCGACCCTTAGTCGTAGCCGGATATCCGATCCGAACGGGCTTTGGGCGCGCAGGACATTTAAAAAAAAAAGACGGAAAATAAAACGGCATCAGCTAAACTGCGCAAACGATTGGCACAAAGCAAAAAGGGATGCTAGTACTAACTTTTATGTACCATTTTTTGTCGGCCCCGTGGGTGGAAAATAAAAAGATTTTTGCCTGCGAAAATATTATCATTACCATATTTCAACCGAAGCGCGCACCCACGCCAAGTCACACATTCCACCGCGGATCCGCGTGAATGTGCCGCCCGAAACGCTACGGATACGGTGGATGGTGAAAATGTTTGACATTCTGGCGTCGTAGCGGTGAAAAAGCACACACCCAGGCAAGCGAACGAACGAGCGAGCGAGCGATCGGTGCCTTTGAGCCACGGGCCTGAAAGTCGTGCGGATTGCATAACTCGCAGGCGGCGCCCAGGATTGCCGGCTTTCCGAAGCGGCTGCAGCGAAGAACGCGCGCAACCGGCAGGGAAAGCGATTATATCCGACGGCTTCCGCCGCTCGCAAGGAGCGAGGAAAACCCGGCGAAGGTAATATGTTTTCCAATACATCTTTTTCTCAGTCCATTTGGCTCCAGCCGCGACGATTGCTCGCATGCCATTTGCCACCGGGAACGGTGAAACGGTGGCTTGCATCTTTCCAGCGATATGCTAATAAGTTAACTTCCTTCCGCCCGGCAACGAGGTCTCGCGCACACTCGGCCCCATTGTTGGGAACGGGCGCATGTATGCACCACCTCCAAACGAGCGCATGAATGAAGGCGACCGGAACCGGAACTAGCAGGAGCGCAGCGCTGCACGAGGCTAAAGAAAAGCGGGTGTAAAATATCGTCCCTATAATCATATTTTCATTCCTGGTTCTTAAACACCGGGTGCCGTCCCGGGATGCCAAAGGTGGTCTCAGCATGCTGCTAGGGGTGCCACCCAGCCCTTCGGAGCCCATCACACGCCGACCCACCAAACGTCGAGAATCATTAACAGTGTCATCCCGTGTTCGTGTGCGCGACCAGCCGTTCCCACTGGCTTTCCCGGACCCGAGACTCACGTCCTGCTCGACGGGAGACAAACATGAGACCGGCTCCCGGGGTTACCATCTCTCCGTCGTCTCGCAGCGCTGGAAATGAAAAGTTATGGAAAATTTGCTCTAAAAGATGCCATAATTTCAGTAATAAAATTTGGCCCACCATTTTTCTTCACCCTCATTCGCGTCGTCATGCGAGCGTGCGGGCGGGCGTGCACTCGTTAAAGCGAGCGGCCAGATTCAGTGCGAGGAAGGCAAGCGCCATGGGGCGTGGAAAAGTTTGTTACCAAATTCTGCTCCGATTTCGCCTTCCATGGGTTGGCAGGGCTCGATGGGTTTTCCTCAGTTTCCACGCAGTGTCAGAAAGGCGCAAACGTGCACACACACACACACACACATGGTCTTTTGCCGTCAATAAAGAGGCGGGGGGACAGTGGGACAGCAATCGTGGGTCGCCCCCGAACGGCGTCTCGAGTTTCTATCCCATTTTGATTATGCTATTTCGGTAATCTTTCACCGCATCGGGACGAGGGCGCGAGACCAAGCGTCCTTGAAGGGCGGAAAAACTGCCAACCAAGCCACCCTCCCACCCACCCGACGGGTAGGGGCACTTTAATGATCACAATTCAATTTAATCGTGCTCGAGGATTTTTCCTATCCTTCAGGCTCTGCCAGCGAATGAAACGCTCGCGCGCGCGCGCGCCCGCGCACACGGTAAAGCTGCTGATGTTGATTAAAAATTTGCTGCTCCGCTGAATTTGGAACAGCCGCCGGTTGTTTTGCCACTTGCACACGGGCTTCTTTTCGAGAGAGGGAATGGGTTTTTCACCATTAAACCAGCCCTCGAGCAGTGAGGTGGAAAATGGTGCTCTCGCGATTGGCGCTTGGAACAAAACGCGAACACACATTTGAGTCCCCGGCTGGTAGTGGTGGTGGTGTCCCGAGACGGTTTGCCAACAGTCGATTTCAATCAATGTAAGATGATCCGCGTGGGAGCGATGAAAATGTTTATTGCCGACTCGCGTAACCGGCCGCGAAAGATGGAAGGCTTCCGAGGTGCGCGAGGACGCGGCAAAATGCTTCATTTAACGCTCGTTAGGGTTGCTCGGAGCTACTTCAAAGCGACCGTGACGTCGCGAACCAACCGGTAACACTTTTCCCTGCTCCCTGGCTGGCAAAGGTGAACTACACAACAACGCGAAACCCTGAGAAACCTATCAATAACGCTCTATTTTCAACGCACTGCCACAACCAATCATCGCCATCGATCGGTGCAACTCGATGGGTGTGGAATGGGCCGTAAAGGGTACGATAAATTAGCGATATTCACGGCCTATTTGCATGCGCCCTTAAGAATGCCGTTTCTTTAACGGTTTCCTGGCTCGTGATTAGTTCGTGCAGGGGAAGTTCATCAACACGGCAGCAATTTAGACGATGCATGTACTGGGAATGTTAACACAACATCCACCAGTGGGACGGATATCGATCGTGGGAAAGGACATCATCATCCAAGAGTGCCTAGCGGGACGATGAATTTAAACGGGGCTCAAGGCCTACCTTGTTACGGTTTTTTTTTCTTTTCAAACTTGATTTTCTTTTTCTCGTAACCGGAAAGTTAGCCGAGAAATGAACCGGAACCCATTCGTGTGTTTGTGCCACATGCTTCGGCTATCAAGCGCAAGCATTTAAGAGCTTAAGCATTTTTATATTCCAACACTGCTAGCAAGCTTCCTCGCAGTAAGGCAATACGTAACGACGTCACGAACACTAACACGTCCGGACAGATGGATTGGTGTTTTTTTTTTTGCGCCACTTCCGAATGGCTCGAAAGATGAATGGTAGCTGCGCTTTTGCACCCGTGCCAAATGGCTTCACATTCCGGCAACATTGTGCTTAAAACTCGCCCCATGAAATGCTGTGAGTCGCATTCTTGGACGCGGATGGCATCTCAACGGACGCACGGATAGCGAGCTTACACTCAATCCACGTTCGGTCAACCGTACGGAATGAACTGCACATAATCGAACCAACACCACAACCACCATCACCACCACCAAGTGGGTCATCAGCTGCGTGTAGCAGCTCGTGATGCAAAAAAAATGCTGCAGAGCTGACATGAAAATAATTGAATTTCATAATCATAGCTCGCACGCAACCAAGCACCCAATACGCGCCGACGGTTCGACGTGATCGAGCGTGGCTGGGCGCAAAATACGGCGATGCAAAATATGTATTTATTTAAATTGAATGTACATGAATAAATTGGTGATAAAAATGAAAATAACAAATAATAACGATATGCTTCGTTCGCGAATATGATGTTTTTCCTGTTTGCTGCATCTTTCCGTTCTCGTTCTCGGCTGTACGCTGCCATTAGTGTGCGCTCCGAGAGGGTGCCCAGAGCATTGATCTCCAATCCGCGCCAATCCAGACGCCAAGCCATCGATTTTTATCTCCCACACCGTGGGCCCCATGCCGAACCTCGTCAGCCGTCGTCGTGCGCGCGGTTATCGCATGAAATTCAATACACTCATTTCAATGCGCCTGGAAGGTAGGCAATCGAAGCACCCGTTCACCGAACGCGCTCGACCCCAAAACGGAAAGCCCTGTTCGCACCACTCCGGGCAGAGGTTCGATTTGCGATCTCCATTTCATATTTTACACCCCGAAGCGCTTGCCCCCGTTGACACGTGTGCTGCCCCAGGGGCAGAGACGTGAGCCCGTTACCGTATAATATCCACCGTAACGAGCTGGCGGGAAAACGGCATAATATAAAATTATTTCGTCCCAGCACGCCACACGCGAATCGGTAAATCGGTGGCACGGTTGCAGAGCTTTCCGGTGGTACAAAATCGAAACGACATCGGGTCCACTCTCCCGTGGGGGTGGCGTCGAATGTCTAGGGAGCGCTTAATAAGCACACGCTGGGCGTGTTGATGGCGCGAAACAAACACATAGCCTCCAATAATTAGCGAACGGAGCGTGGGCTAACGAAAAGCGCTCGAAACGTCCCGTCAGTTGGGGGAAAGCCGCGATGTACGATTAAGAGATAACCTACCGAGCCCACCGTTGCGTTGTAGATTACGTACTTACGGACGGGCTTGAACGAGTTGTTCTACACAGGCTGGCAAGCGAAACTGAAACCAACTGACACCGGTGTTGGTATTGAAACAATAGCTACTGTAACTCTATCATTAGCCAATTGTACAAGCTCTTTGGTGAAGATTAAACCCCGTTTTGTACTCCCACACCAAACCACCAAAGCACATGTTGTGTTAGTGTTCGATTATGATTAAAATCGCAACCCACCCGGTTTGCCGAACATTTATTAATAATATTATTTAATCTACCATGAAACTACTCCGCCATGGGAGGGGGCAAAATTTACCCTCTCAAAACTCACCTCCCTTCGAGTGGGAACCGGAAAGGGAGAATATCGTAAATTTTACTATCCCACCACCCCCAATTCCTGGTGGGAAATTTTCCCCATCCCAAACCCGTTTCCCGACACGCGCACGCAGAGGGTTCCGTGCGATTTCGATAGTGGAATTTTGCGGTAAATGAAACTAATTACCGCTGATGGATGGGTTCGATTGATATCGGTGTGCTATCCGATGGGAAAACTTTTGTGTTGCCTTTGTGCCGTCTTAATTAGCGCTGTGTGGTTTTTTGGGGCATGATCGTACTCGCCCGGGGAAAGCGAACCACTAGCGTAGCGAGCCGAGTGGCCGACCTTTGATGATTTAGGCACAGCTCGCCCAGGAGTAGCTCCCAATCAGTACCAGCCCGCCACCAAACCGCGATCCGAAAACCCCTTTCGATAAAGCTGGAAATTTGCCGGCGTTGTGCGTTGATTTATTGGAGTTGAAGATATTAGTTTTGGGATTGGGTTTTGATGCGCCCCAGCGTAACGCTTTGGGATCGTAGTTTCGCAACAGGGCTGGGTGTTTGGGCTGGGAGCATAGTTTCCATTTTGCGATGTAAATTAGACTGTTTTCGGTTTGTGATTGGCGTGCTGGTGAATTGTGCACCGTACGCACAGCCACCGACAAGGACCGATTATTTCAAACGTTTATTATATGCGGTCGGTGAGTTCGCCCTTCATTGGGCTTCGTGACGTCGCATGGTGTAAATAATGAAACAACGTTTAAATAGCGCTCAAAGAGAACACTATTTATTTATAGATTACTAACTATTCCTTCAGCTAGTTAAGGCTATCAGATGTGCTTTCGGAGCCGTCATAAATTGTACCAACAAATGTATTTTTTTAAACGAGACTTCTACGAACCTTTTCGAATCTACGGAAGTGGAACATAGCAAAAAAAGGCACACAAACATGCCACTAAAAGTTCAGTTTAAATTCAACTCCACAATCGGTCCCCACCTTCTTGCACCTTCTTTTCACCACTTTCTTCATAAAAAAAAACCACGCACTTTCCATCAACCCTAACTCATATGCGAACCGAAACCGTGTTGTTGTTGCTCTTCGTTGCCGCTCCACGGGCAACTCCAATCGCTGCTGTTTACAAAACAGCACAAACCGGACTTTGATTCGGTTAACAACACTGTAAACAGTGCCGCAAGGCGCGAAGGCGTTCTCTCGCCGCCGGAACCGCCGTTCGGAAAAGCGAAACGCACGCAACGCAGCTCGGGAGGATCGATACCCTGGTATAATTGCAAATTTGCGTGTTGAACTCCCCAGATCGCAACCGTGCCGGAGCCCAGAACCCTCATTCGCAGGGTTCATCCCCCCAGGGGGAGATGGACGAAGGATCGATGTGAGGGAGCCCATGTTTACCACCACACACAAACGGCCTTTCTGCCAAGGTCGGTTGAGGGTTTTCCTCGGGACTTTGCTGCTGTTGATTATATTTTTTTTTTTTTGTTTTAGTTCAGTTCGACTCGTCCGCTGTTTCTTTTACGCTGCGCTCGATATTTACCTTCCGGCGGGTGAGATCCCATGCAAACACCGGCTCGCCCTTCGGTCAGCTGAGTTGGGTGGTGTGGTGAATACAAAAAAGAAGACTACGAGCAACGAAAAGAAGAAAACACACACACACAGAGACAGAAAGATATATCGTACAACATGCCCCACGGTGGGACGAGTTCGCGTGGCGCTGCGGCGTACGAGAATACGCTCCGGAGATAACTACCGCTTCCATAAACACGCCGTTTATTTACGTGTCAAATCCAATACGCTACGCCGGAAGTTGCTCTTCCCTGCTCGTGGAACACTGGGGAGGAGAGGGTATGGCAATAAATTCCGTACCGGTTCGATTCCGGTTTCCCCGACACGTGTCTCCCTATCTGACGGGGGGGGGGAAAAAAGGGATTTTTCGTGCCGTGTTCTGGCTCTCGTGCGCCCTTTTTACTTCGTTTCCGATTTCCGCTCACCGATCATGATTAAGTATGGAGCTTTTTCCCCTAATGCCAGGCCGCCGGATACCAGCAGTAACCCGAGTTGAATGGCGCACCCGTAGCTTGAGTTCCGGGGCCGTCCACGACCAACTAACCATGGGCAGGGAGTTTTGCGCTCTCGCTTTTAGTGTGAGGTTAGGTTTAACGGGGGTTTCGCTGACTTGCTGGCAAATGCACACACCTCGATGGATCTTCAAAACGCGCGATCGATGCGAATTTAGCATAGCGTTCACGCTGTTTTATCCCTTTTTTCATTGCGCTTTCTCGCCACTGCACAGCCTAATACATCATTAACGAGGTTCCTTGTTTTTCTTTTCCCACCTTTTTTCCAGGTAAGTCCACGACAGCGACATACACAACCGAACCGGTAATTGAATTACACGTGTCACGGAGAAGCACTCGCTTCGATAAAGAACCCGACAACCAATCTCTAGGGGGGAGTCTGCGGTCGAAGATTCACGATAACGGCACCCATCGGTAGCCACGAGGACGAGAAGAAATTTTAATTAAAGTTCACAAATCTTCAAAGCGTTTGTCGTTTCGGTTAACCACAGACGGTGAACGGGGGCTGGGCCGTGTTGCTGAGTGTCTGAGTGAAAAACAAAAAAAAAGGACACAATACTAACGGGGAAAAAGTCCTGCAAGAGAAAGAGAGAGAGAGAGAAAAAAGAGGATTGGCAAAGCAAATCCAACTCGTGACCGCAATCGCCGTCGCGCTAACGAATGCAAAAACAAAAAGCTCACATGGAAGAATCTCGACCGGAAGCTTTCCTTTATTATATGCCGTGACCGCTCGAACGGGAGCTCCACGGAATGCAAAAAACAAAAACAAAACCACGCATATGGATAGCCCCGGCGAATGCGGGTTCCCTTTTTCGTTCACGGCTAAGATGGTCCAACCGTTAGAGCATTAAATAACGGGTGCACATGCACATGCACATGCACCACGGGCGTTGCGGCGATGAAATGCGCGCACACACACAAAAAAAAAAACAGCGAAAGCACAGCGATGCTATCCGATTTGTTCGACCGACTTCCGGTTCCTATTTTGCCGGTCCATTCTACCGGTCCAGGAAGCCAATCCCAACCACCGGTTCCGCTCGTTCGGTGGAAATCGAACGCCTCGGAACCACTGTTTAAGGCTAATTTGTGTTGTTTGTTCGGATGGCACCGCGCATCGGGTGATAGCGCTTTGTCGATAGTTGCATTTAGTTTCGTGTACATTTGACTGTGTGTGTGTGTGTGTGTGCGGACACACAACAAAAAAAAAGCATGCAGTGGACATTTATCAGCGGACGGTAATTAACTACCCGTTTAATTGCCCGTATTGTCTTGCGTCATGTGGCTTTATGGGAGACAAGCGAATAGACGACTCGTTACTGACGCCAAGCAGCCAAATTTTGTGCGCTGTTTGTGCAATCGAATGAGCAAAATGGTTCTCCGAGGCGTGGACGAAAATTACTTTCTAACCTCGTATTGTGAACGAAATTCAAGCTGTCGGGTGGGAAACAAATCAGCAACAATCACGCGTTCCCGGTGAAACGTGGCATTTGGGAAATGTTTCTCAACAACGCAGCGAACTTTGCCAACATGAAAACCAGCCGGGCTAGATTTTCTCTCCTTTAATTCCCCCAAAATCTGTCATCATGAGCCATGAGAGGAGTGAGAAAAAAAATACGCGCACGTGCGGCATACTTTCGATCAACTCTCGAAAGTAGCTCCCGCTTTCGTGAGCTTTCCTTGGCTGCCTCGAGAGCCCCCGAAGTTTAACTACCCCCTTCGGCTTGGCAATTTTCATCACTCAATCCCTGCGCCCCGCGCAGCTGATTTTCCACTCCGGATGTGGCCATCCTTCGCGCCGGAAAGGGCTAAAAATTTGCCTCATTATACGAGATAACGTCGGCATACGACGGATTTTTGGGGTTAAGTGTCTAATTAACGCCGTCAGACGAGGCGCTCGAGCGGGGGGTGGGGGGGCGCTGTCAGAGCCACCCACGTTGAAGCGAAAAGGGCTCCCCAAAGGCCCCCTTGGGCGGCCATCGTGCGCATGTCTTGCGTGTTGCATAACTTCCGTGCTTGCTCGCGGGTCCTTAGATTCATCTTTCGGCAAAAAGGGGCAAGGTGCAACGCTGGCGTTATCATTTTAATTACACTCTTGCGAACTAGCATTGAATTTAATTTCCTCCCTGAGTTTTACCAACGACGGGACCGCGTGGAAAGTTTGGCGCTGGTTGCAATTAGTTTTGAATTCCATTTCGGCAATTTCGGCAACGGCGTCTTTGGTCCGTTGTTGCACCGCTTGGGAGAAAGAGCTTCGTGTAAATCGTGTTTCTTTGCTTCCCCGTGCTATGACCCCACCCCATTGTGCACCTGTGCACGGTTGTTGTTGTTGTTGTTATTTGTTCGCCCAAAAACCCCCAGCCGGAGGCGGAAAATCCTCGTAACGTAAGCTGGCGGGCTGGCGTGTAAGTCTTGTAAAGCAATTCGTAGTTTCCGGCAAACGAGCGATGTTCGGCATTAAATAGTCTCCCACATGCCCGGGCATTGATTCATATGAACCACCACCACCTACAAGTGCAAAAACCCATCCATCCATCAGCCCCTGGTTCCGGGCCGACAAAACAGTGGATTTGTATGTTTTCATAAATCGCTCCAAGCCACCACCGGAAAGCGAGTGCCTTCCGCGTACGATGTGCATCATAAATACAGGTTGAGAAGTACTTTCGGTTTTCCATAAAGAACACTCACACAAACCCAACGTCGCTTGAGCACAGAGGCTTAGACTGTGTCATCGCCGCCACCGTCGAGTGGGTGGGATGGTGATGACAAGATGGCGCTTGGATGAAAGCTTTTCCCCCGAAACCGACGACGGACACGAAGATCCCTGGCAGCCGTCATTCATCGGGCACAATAAATCACGACGTCAGGCGTCGTTTGATGTGCTGAGCTGGAATGTAAACACTGGCCACCTGCCACCTTCAAACGGGTGCTGTTCTGCTGTAGCATGCTCGTTTTGCATCGAAACCCAGCATCTCGTGCTGGCTGGCGAGCTGAAGGATTCAGCACCGCCCAAACAAATGATGTGTTTGCAGGAGGACATTCACGGCCGGCAATCTATTGCACTTTCCAGGCGGTGTCTTACCAGCAATCTCCGGTAGCAACACCGGCACGACGACACCGAGATTCCGATGGCTCAGTGCTTAATGCATCTAACAAATCACCCATTGAAACGGGACGTTTCGTTCCGGACAAGGCGAGCAGGCAGAGAACGGGATCTAGCACCTGGCCGCATCGATCGATGCTTCTCGCAGCGATCGCACGATAAGGATGCGAGCCACCACCGTTATCGAAAAGCGCTTCCCGTGTGGGTGGCTAAATGCCCGAAAATGAATCGACATCTAGCAGCGGTAACGATAATTACTAATTCCACGCGCTGCTGTTTGTGCTGCATAATTTCGCTGTGATTGATGATAAATATCTAATTAACCGATGTGTCCGGGGATTGGGGGTGGGAAAACGCGGGAAACTCGGCTGGGTTAGCGAAGAAACAACCGCAAAGTGCACACGAGCGAGCGATGCGAGGTGGCGTACAAGTGAAAGCTTAATTTAAGCTATGAATTATAGCCACTCTAATTACATTAGAGATCGCTCGCGGGGTTCGAGGAAAACCCGGCCACGCACGCTGGGTTAAATTTACTGGACCTGCGACGCGCCACGGATTGAAAGGTGCAACCACTCGTCCCGTCCCGGTCCGGCCCGGCGATTCATTATCGTAATTCTGTGGCGTGTTTTCGGGTTGCGTAATTTACGGTGCAAATAAGTGCCACACTTCTTTAAAACACCGAACCGTTGAAACCATTTTCCACCAAATGCCAGGTACAAATACGCGCGCCGGAATCAAACAGTACGGGATGTGGCGAGCGAGAGAGTAGGCTCTTCATATTCATGGGAGCTTCGGTGCTGGATTGTTGTACCTTGTCATGTTTTGCATGCGTAGTAATTACGCAGCTACGTCCTGGGGGCTTCCCATCGCACCACATGCACGACCAGCCGACACTCTTTAATGGCGTGGAATCGAAGAGATCTGACTTTTTTTTTTGTCCCCCTCATCACTGGTTGAATTGCCGGTGGGATGAAATTCTGGAGCTCTTTTGTTTTCGCCACACACACACCCATATATGGGTGTATTTGCAAATGCAGTAGTGCCTTCAAAGGCAGGCATCATCAGGCAGCAAGATTAATTATTCCTTACACAAACGAACACACAACCTAAGACGTGAGTATGTAGCCATTCGGCCGGATAATTCAATTATCCGTGTAAATCAAAAGCAGAGGTTTATCTCTAAACGATGATGAAAAACCTCAAAAGCACGCATCAAGCAAAACAGCTTATCGAGCAAACACCCGTTTGTGCCAAATTTCGAATACTTTTTAAAAGCTTTCAACCATCCTCATTCGTGTTCGATTGAAGATACGCAACTGTTCAACTTTTTAAATCACTGAGTTTGCTTAGCTTGATGCGACAATTTTAAACAACGCAGTCGATGCGCTACGTTTCAATATCAACATCATCTGCTTAATTTTTTATGAGACATTACAGGTCCGATGCATCCGTCCTAGCATGCACAAAATCATCACTAGAAGCATCCTCGTTGTATTCATGTAAGCAAACAGGTGTAGGGTACATATCTTCCGATTCGAGATGTGTTGTTCGTGGTTTTATTTGCAAAGCGAAATCTTCTCTAAACTACTTTTCTGATGAAAAGTTTTTTCGGACACGTTTTGACTAATACCATTAACTTGATCGTTTAATGGATTTTGTACACTCATTTTGGAGAGCTTACTCTTGTGATACGCCATTGCGGTCTCATTGTAACCCAGAAAAAATGTGGTAAATAAATGGTCAAAGAACATTCGAGGAATCAGCAGAATTAGTTTCGATGGTAGTTGGAGTTTTTAACACTGAATGCTGATGATAAACTTGCATTGCAAATTGTGAAAACCAGTACGAGCTGGTTATTTCATACGAACAATATGTGTTTTTCGTAGAAAATGAGAGACAAATTCACCATTTTGAGAACTCTCTCTCTCGACTACGAATTGGGAATTTCAATTATGAAGTCTACGAAAGCCCACTAACAGATGGCAATTAGCTAAAGTTATTCGGTGGACAAACGCTACTATACGACGCCAATCATTTCGCAGAAGTAAGGCGCAGATTCCTCATCATTCGACATCACCATGGTGTAATATGATTAGAGATTTAATCGTTGGCTAATTAAAATCACGCCCAGTTGTTCTGGCGCCTTCGATTCGGTATCGTACAAGCGTTCGATGATGATACGAACACCTTTGGGATGATTTATATTCCTGGAATAATAATTCAAGTCATAGCACACCATAGACGAGAATTCATTAGCTAGTTCTGCTGTATTGGCCATCCAGGAAGAAATTATGTATGCATTCTGTATGAAATCATTCCGGTTCAATGTTCAAGAGCTGTAAAATCATAAAACAACAGTCTCAAATTGGCACGAAACGAATAGAAGTTCTGTTAAAAGCGAATTATATTTCCCTCTTTTTAAACCCCATTTAATCGATCTGTTGCCCCAAAGGCGATCGCTTAAAAATCGTTCTTCCTGAAATAGCTAAACGTAGCACACCAAATCGTATTCCCTTACAGCGCGTAAGAAAGCAAGCAAAGTTTTGCCACCCGGCCCTGTGGAACTAGAACACGGGCTTGTAGAGAAAAAGGCTTCAAACAGGTGAGAAGAAAACCCCGTTTTCGCGCAGAATGCAGCACGTAAGTGCTCGAACGTCCCATTGCTACCCAAGCTGGCCGAAGTAGCTCGCTTGGGTGAACGAGTGCCCTACGGTACGGTGTGTTCCAAACACAGGGCACCTAGCACGAGCAAGTTACATAATCAACTTATTAAACCAATGGCCACAACATCCACAAAACGATGATGTCGGTCAGCACGCAAGGCGTTCCTTCCGTCCGACCTTCGCGCCCAACACGTGTTTGCTTTGCTTCGGCCGCTAACGGTGGAGTCCTTGGCCTTGGTTTGCCCGGGCCATGCCCCGGTAGTAAGTTCGAAGAATAAATGACGATGCGCACGTACCTGGTACACTGGTTCCAGCGAAGCAAAGAAATAAAAGATCGGGAACAAATCTAAACGCTATAGCTACAGCACGATACACGCTATCGAATGGAAATGTCTAGCGGTACATCCCTCGGGGGATTTTAGGCTTTTTTGCAAGAGATTTTGTTTTTTGCAGAATTTCTCGATTTTCCACATGATCCCAAACGAAAGAGTGTAAATTTACAAAAATGAAAAAAAATACCGCCAAGTAAACAAACGCCTGGACGCATTTTTCGGTGCATTTTTAGTCAAACCAAAGGCTACTGTGATGTCCTTGCGATGACACACACAACGCCAGACGAGCTTTTGGTTAGTACGCTCCCCCCGATCAAAGCAACCCAACTCCCAGGGAACATCCCACCGAACCCAGCGAACGAATGTGGATTTTCCTGGTTTCGAAATGATGCCATTCCAACGGCGCTCCACTCAATCGAAGCAGGAATTCATCTAAAAAAAAGTTTCTCATCCGTAACAGGAACGCGCTGGTAGGAGAAAAAGCATTCCAACGTCACGAATGTGTGGTCCCCTTCAACGTGTCGAAACGTTTTGCATACGTCGCTTCACTCGTACCGGGTTTGTTGGGACGCTTGCGAACGTTTGGTAGCCCTTCCGTAAGGCTGGAGGTGACTTGCTCGCGAATGCCATCGGAAAGAATTCGTCCATCCGCACCGTACACCCTCTTTGCTCGATTCGCTCTCGTTCCGTCGCCATTATTACCTTTGTTTAACGTCGAACTCGGATTCTTATATTTTTTTTTCGTCACTCCTCATCTCCATCGCTTTCCCGCCAAACAAATCCAAAACCATGCCCAAACCCAGCCCACCCCACGTACCGTGTCACGTGGCTGCCGTCTCACGAGGCCGTTCGCGAGGCCAAGTTCGCGAATTTTTCGACGTTCACTTCACCCAAACCGAAACCCGCATGTTACAACGTTCGCTCCGTGAGTCATGTGAAGCCTGGCTGGCTGCCGTTCCAACGCAAAGAGCAGCACCGTTGCCAACCATGTGGCCGACCTCGATGCCGGTTTTCGGTTCGGTTCGGTTTTATGGGCCGGAAATAAGCGGAAACTGTTCTCAATTTTGGTTTCTGTCAGCAAACGAAAACACGGCACACGGGGAAAGTTTAAATTAAAATTTCGTTGACACAGAACGAAGAAGAAAAAAACAACACTACCCACCCCAGCGGCAGCCCAAAAACACAACACTGCGTGTAACGGCGAAGGCAAAATCGCTCGGCTACACGCTGGCGGAATTAATAGCCCGGGCGCAGGAACCGAAAGGCTTGCTCACGAAACTGAAGGAGGGTTTTTTTTTATTTGGGCGCACGGATCCTTGCGCCACGGCAGGACGCTTTTCGGGATACGTTTTTTAGTTTTTTACCTAACGTTTCACACATGTTCAGCATCTGTTCACATGACACCAGGCACGGGCCAGCAGCACTGGCGTATCGAAAAGAACATTTCTCATCAAACCAAACTCAAGTTCGAAACCGGGTCAGCGAGAAATTAAAGCCCCACCAAAGGACACAAGGCCATCCGTTGTATGTGGGGCGTTTCGCGAGACTATTTCTTCCCGGCTCCATTTCGAATCGAACAGTGATTAATGTTTTCGTTCCAGGACGATCGAAAGCATCGGAATTCAAACTAATGCACAATGCGTTTGCGTTGCCCGAGATGAGATTGTTCGTTTGCGTGCTTTGCGTTGCAGGACATGAACGACAACATCCAGCACTACTCGACACAGTTTTTGTTTTTTCTCTCCCTCCCCCAAGTGTTGGTAATTTATTATCGGTAAACACATGCACGGGAGCAGGGTTTTACCTTCCACAACCGTGCACAATGGCATTCCGCGAGAGGTGTCTTTCAATCGCTTCACGAGGCAGGTATTAACATGCGTCATAAATCATTCGAAAATTGATAGCCCCCACCGAGCCGCGTATAAATTACGTCAATTCATCCCTCCGCGCCCATCCAATGGGCGGTAACAATCGAGTGAGAAAACAATGTTCCCGCTTCCAAAAGGATTCCAATTAGCAGTGCCTCCCACCCAATTGAATGGGATCTCTCGGTGGCACGTAATGGTGTGCAAATTGGATTTCTACCGAGCGAAGCATTAAGAATGTAACCAACGGCAATGGCAATTACAATTTTCTACAAACATGAGCACAATCGCATTCTCGCCAATTGGGAACGGCCAGCCCAGGCACATGGCTCGCGCTTCATTCAACATTTCCACTCGCTTCAAACACAACACGCCATAATTAAAACAAGTGGTGAAAAATCGCCACCTTTTTTGCCCTTCCTAACCACCATCACTGCATCAATGCATCATTTTCCATCAGCTGCCATCCATCATGCAAAGTTTTCCCCACGATCCACGTTTGTCCAGCGCGGCCAGGGCGTGCTCGTGTAGGAGAAGATGAACCTTCCCGGATGGGGATCATCGTAAATGTGGGCCACATTACACGATTTTGTACTTTGCGAACGGAGCTCAACGAAGCAACCACAGCACACGCTTGCTGCCCTGCCCATTTCATCCTTCGGGAGCCTTTCCTGTGCCTACTGCGTGATGATCTCTTAATGGTACCCATCGTTCGTTCCGCATGCTGCTACGCAACCGAAACTTTACACGTCGATGCCCGCGGGACAATATTTTCCAACTTTCCACGTGCTCGGAGAGCTTTTTCTGCTTCGTTTTGGTTTCTTTTTTTCTGTTTTGCTTGCTTGTTCTCGTTTTCTTCGTCCTTCGTCCTTCGTCCTGAATCTTTCTTTTACGCGCGTTTGCATGTGGTTTGCATTGCATAACACGCGGCAACACATGCGATATGGGGGTTTTCCCGGTACAATTTTTGCCCATTTTGTTTCGGTGCCACTACTCTGGAGACACTTTTTCATGGAGTTGTTGTGCAATTTCGTCGTACTTCGGAAAGAAATTTCAGCCCACTCCAGTGCTGTCGCTTTCCTAACACATGCAGCGGATGGACTCTCGCGCCAAGGCGCCTCCATTTCCACCAGTGAGAGGTTTGCGCACTACAAAACTGGAAAACTTTGTTTCCCACCGATTCCGTCCCACATGCCGGGTGCGTTTGAGGTGGCGAGTGATTTTCCTCACATTGTTGCTGGATCTCTGTTTGGTGTACAAAAGGTGGCAGCGAAAAACTGCGTGGGTGAGGACGTTTTATCGTTCTTATTTCACTCGCCTGGCCACACGACGGATGGGTAAGCTAGCGATGCGAAACACCCACAGGCGCCGCACGAAGAAAACGAAACAAACACAAAGCTTTCACAAGCGCGCAAACTACGTTCGTTACAGCAGCCGAAAGCAAGGGAGAGAAAATAAATCAAGCCCATCAGGAACGAAAGGAGCAGAAGTATTGAACCGCAAAACGAAACACTGTCCGGGCTGCTAGTGTATTGTAGCACGAACTTTCTTATTAGTTTCGAGTGTGCAGCGCTCTATGTGTGTGGCTGGGAAATGTTGTATTGTCTGGCCGTTAAACTTAAACATCCACGTCTCGGTTTTTTGTTTTGCCCTCCCGTGCACGTTAACGGGACTATTATTCTTTGCCGACTGGAGCCGACCGGACCGGAGGCTGCTGAAGCTACAAAGTGCAACACTGGTGTGCGCTGGCCCCGACTGTGTGGGTTGTCCGAGCAATAATGCATTGTATGTGAAATTGATTATCTCAATTACATTTCGGTCTCAGTTCGGTTCACAACAGCTGGTTACGTATGCACCGAGGAGCGCCATTAATGCCATTTTGTGCATCTTTGTCCAATTGTCTGTCAATTGTCGAGCCGCGCATCCTCGTAGTTCATTTGCAGTCCATTTTCGAGCACTCACCCGACCGTTGGCGTGCTTGTGAGCGTCATTATTTAGCGCGATGCCAACGCCGACCGACGCGCTACAGGACGAGTGGTCATTAAACAAAAGTGTAATTAAATTGTTGAAAAATAAATGGCAATTAATCTCTTCCCTTTTTTTTCGAAACCGTGCTCGCCTTTCGTGCACATAAAGCGTGGGCCACCGATGGGGCGAGTTGTCAACCAAAGCGCTAAAAGATTGACAAACGCAAGCGGATTCCGCGCGTTGATGGTTCGTTCGCTGGCGTCCGAGCAAACGGGTCGCACGGTTCTGCAAACGGATGGCGAAATGGAAACGGTGTAGGAGGCCGCGAAGAAGGGGGAAAAAAGCCAATATAATTTGATATTAAATTTATTAAAGTTATTTAATTACGACCCCAACCGATTGCCGTTCCGCGATCGCGTCCGTCGCGACGTTTTACGCCCGAGTCGCCGTTTGCTCATTTTGTGGCGCGAAATGAGGATCTGCGGTTCGTGTCTTTGCTCCGTGTCATTCCGTGACGCTCCTTTTTCGATCCTCTGCAGGACCATTTTAATCTCACACTTTTTATCGCATTGCACTGCAAGCAGATCTGGGGGCGCTATTTTCCAGCACGCTTTTGTGAGAGCGCTACACCGACAACAGCCGTTATGTCGCCGTTTCCATAGTTACGGCTGCCTTCGCAACGAAACTAACGACGGTGTCGCGCTTCGCCATTTTGTCCATTTTCGAAACGGGCGAAGCGAAAAATACACAACTTTTATTACTGGCCACCACACACGATCGGGGTTTTGTTTCTTCTTCTGCTTCGTTTTTTTTCTTCTTTTTGTAGGAAAAAAAGTCCCCTCCGGAACCGGAAGCAACCGGAAAACAGGACGCTAACGCTGGTGGCGTGGTAGGATGATGCTGGCTGAGTTTGGGTTGGGTGAAATATACCGTCCAAAGGGCGAACGAAAAACCCAAGACAAACCGGACCGAGGGTCATCCATCCGCCCACATCAACGAAACGCAAACCACACTTTGGTCGTTACATATCAACCGCAGCATAGGCAACCGCTCCCAGGCTCCTGTAGCGTGTAGACTGTCTGTTTTCTCCACCGGTTTGCGTTTTCCAGCCACCCTCTGTTAGCAGAGCAGGGTGCTTGGTGCGCGCTTCACACATGGCCTCATTCGCGTCCCGTTCGGTGGGGTGTGTTTCCGCGTGGGGAAAAGTTTTCAGTTCAAAATTAATTTAACGTAAAACACTACACACCCACACCGTTCTCGACACTCCGACGCTCGCTTCCGGAGGTGAGGAAAAGAGTTGTAATTTATCACTGTGGAAAGTTGAAACCACGGACGCTTTCCGCCCGGGTTTCGGTTGCGCTTTTCGGCGAACGCGTATATGAGATCGCAGGGGGATGATACGAACGGGTACACGAGCCGCTCTAAGCTGGACATTTTTCCGTTTCGCTGCTGTTCGCTGGGCCCACTGTCCACACGTTTATATTTATTGGATTTCTTTTTGGGCTTCAGTGAAACAAACAAACAAAAAAACAAGCAAACTAGCACGCACTCATCCGACCGGATACGATTAGGTCGACACATACGCGGAACGGGGTGTAACAAACAAAAAAAAAGTATGCCACGAGTGGTCATATATTTTCCAAAAAACCCGCGCCGGAAATCGGAACCACGATACGCGCCCAATCCACACCACGGGAAAAATATTTTTAGGTACGTGACCTGGACCGATGGCACAGTCCCGCTCATCGATGTCACCGAAAGCTGCCGGCTGGTGAGCTTCCGTTTCGTGGTTGGTCGTGCCGCGGTCAGGGTGTCAGATTAGACAGCGGTTAGTTTAGTTTATTGTCAGTTCGCCTGTGTCCGTGGAAGTTCACAACTCGGTATCGCTTTCGGTGCGATTCGCGAGGGAATAATCCTTCGATGGACGACGGACAGAGCCACTTCATCAAACCCGTTGCCGGTTGGCTAGTAATTCATTTGCAGTGCTCACGGCCACCAGGCGTCGACTAATTCTTCTTTTGCTACAGAAATTGTATTCGCATTCGGATAGAGAAAAAGTACCACAAATCACTTCTTTTTGCAATGGACTCGCTTTAAAATCGGGCACAGTGCTGAAATATTTCACAGTCGGTTTTATGGACGTTTTGTCTGCAACAATCCAGTGAGTTTTAACCCTGTGATGGGAATAACATTTGTCTGTCGCAAACTAAGCCTCACTTGGGGGAAATATGTTAGTTCTAAACGTATGTGCCTTTTACCGTCGCAAAGATGTTTAGCATTGACAAGGGTGAACAACTCAAATTGTGTTCGATTGTTGTTCTAAGATTTATTTTTCTATTGCTTCTCCCAAACCACCCCAATATCTGCTCCAGCTGTAAGGAAACTACTTTCCACGCTTAATCGTGTTCGAGCGCAGGTCTGTCGCATCCTGTTTGCAGCGACCATAGCCATATTTTAAAATTGCGAAGCGATTCTTCGCTTCCCAATTTATGGCACTCGTACGAACGATTACTTTCGAGCGGATGGACCGAAGAATCAGGCGGCGTGATATTCACGTTTTCCCTCTCGCAATCTGCATCCCGTTGTCTACGGTTTGCCTGCATAGCGGCCCGTTGTGATTGCAATAAAGATTTATGCCGTGAGCACGTTTTCCGTTTTCTGCGCCGTGACTTTGAACGCGTTACGAGTGCCCGGCCCCCGGGGCGAGAGAGAGATCGTAAAGTGTTGATTTAATTTCGTCCGCTTGTTTTAACACCCACCCAGCCTCAGGCCCGGGAAGCTTACCTTCCGCGTGTCAAACACCTTCTGGGCGGGCTGGATGCTGGATGTTTCCACTGTTTTCCACTAACGGAAAAGTGCCATCCGCACGCCCGATAGTTCCGGGTTTTCGCTACGACGTCTCGCGCACGCTGGCTTATCGCACCCATTTGGCGGCCTCGAAAGTACGCCAAGGTTCCGCCTTTTGTTCACCCAGCCGGCCGGCCTTTAAGGGTCACGAAGCCGGCAGAACAGTCTACCAGACTCTGCTTGGCCACGTACCAATCGTTTGCTACTCGGTCAAAAGCGCGCGCGAGAGATCATAAAAAAAACGCCCGACTGCCCGATGGGAAAACCCACGGGACATTGCCTTCGTCCTCGAGTCATGGCCACGTTTCGGCGGTACGTTTAATAAAAGCTCTCTCACACGTACGGCGAAGGAATTTTTCATAAATTTGCCTACGCTTTAATTAAAACCTCCCATCCGCGGAAGAATCATATTTCGGAATTTGCGCTTTTCCACTCAATTGCCGATCATGTGCATGCGATTGCGAAGCTATGAAAAGCAGCCCTATGGGCCCCTGACGCGAATCGTAGCTCAACAAACGAAAAAAAAAAAATAGAACAATAACAACGAGCTAACAGGCAGCAGCATTGCGGGAGCATCCCGTAAGGAAATTAATTCGAGCTGATCCTCCCGACGGTGACAATCACACAGGGCCATGTCGCATCCGCAAGATTACCTGCCGACTGCTGGAGTTCCACCGCTATTTCCACTGGTCACTGCCAGTTTTCCGCCGGTTTTGCCCGTTTCGAATGGCCGCTCACGCGGTGCCATTCTCGCGTTATCGTCGTAGTAAACGTTTGTCGTTATTGCTTGCTCGCCGGGTAAGCCTCGACCTCCCGAAGCCCTACGCCCACCGCCCACAAACCGAACCGATGTCATAATGCTGACATCTAAGCGCTTTCAGGGATGAATGTGGATCCCTCCCACGACTCGCTGCACGACGAGGATGGTTGTAAATATAAATATTAATTAAAACGGGATGCCACTGCGTGTGCGGTTGTTTTGAATGTAAATTACATTTTCCATACAGATTATGACAACGAACCCAACCGTCGTGGGTGGGTGGTCTGACGAGCGCCACACGTCCTTTCGTCCGGCCACGTACGAGGCTCTGGACTTTGGGAAAAGCGCACGCAATGTGTGACAAGCAGCCGGCCGGCACCGCTCGGCACGATTGACTTAATCGATTATGCGAAATGGGGGAAACCTGCACCAATTTGCCCCGGTCGGAGGTCTAATCGGGTAATGGTGTTTCCCCGAGGCGCTTTTTGGGCATTGTGCCACCCTCGTGTGTAGGTGTGTGTATGTGTATGTGTGTGTTACAAAACCCTCACAAAGTCGCTTCTCATATCGGTTTTACGGTACCAATTATGGTCTCGCGCAATACTACTCCACGACACAGCCGAACCGTGCGGTGTCACAAAATGAGACGTGGAAATTGATTGTTTAAGAACAGCTCCAGCAAATTTCTCGCCAACAACACTCCCATCGAAACATCCTTCGCTCGGGGCTCCTGGTGGTATGCAATACGCGCTACAATTTCCTGCCAACCGATTCTGCTCCTGCAAATTCAGCAATCTCAAGTTTCCATAATCATCATTCGGCCCTAATGGGCTCAGCCAAACATCAATGGTACAACGCCCGTTCGGTTCGGTCTCCTGGGTCCCCCGTTCGTTCGCCCACTGATCATGGCTGATCATTATTCTTCCGCCTTCACCGATGCCCAGGTGGGTTTTCCTTTTTCCCATCGGAAGCGGGCTAACGGTGACCGAACTTGTCAACAAGCACGGCACGTAAAGGCCCTAACCAAACTAAAGCCCAAAGACCGTTCGGCATTCGTGCAACGATCGTAAAATCCACGGGACCGCGGGCACCGGGGAAAGGCCAGATTAAATTAAATCATGCAATCTTTGCCGTCCACGTGGGGCACCTCTTTCGGCGCCAATACCGCCCACGGTCGGTGCGTTCCGTGAACTAATCGTCATAATTCCCGCGGTCTTCTGTGGCTAGAGTGCTAGAGTAGGCGTTTCCAGTAAATACAAATTACAAGCGATAATTACGATTATTTTGATGAGATTTTTTTGTTGTTGTTGGCTCGCAACCCACGAATTGCACTGCCCGATAGCAAACGCGACCCATAATTGAAGCTGTAACGGTCGCTCGAACGTTGAATGCAGCTCGTGCGACACGCAATGGTTCTAGCAGAAAGGAGCCTAATGCCGGAAGCACATTAAGTGCAGGCAAAAAAATCCCCGGGTAAGGTAGTACCCACGTCACACAGGCGGCTAGTTTCTTCATCAGTAAACTTTGCTTAAGCCGTGTTGGAGGGATTTTTGACGCCATTGCAGTATCAGCCATAGCCGAAGGTGACAGCGGTGTGTGGAAGTCGCAAAACATGTGAAAATCGTTTGATTATAGCTTCCGGAATCGGAGCGTTCCACAACGGCAGCTTTCCATCGTATTTTCCACCGAGGAACAGCTCGGCATTTGGCGGCAAGACGAAACCGCTGCTGGTTGGTTTGTTCATAAATATTGAACTCAACCCACGCCAAGAGAACCACGATTCAGGTCTTAATCGGGTTTACCGATGATGGTTTCAAACAGGCAATTTGGGGGGCCGACCGGCAAACAGTCGTTTGTTGGCTGGAAGCTAAACGAAATTTGATTTCAATTAAAACCCACCTCAGACACTCGCGGGCTTTCTAGTGCTCACGCTAGGGCCGCCACCCACGCACAGCCAGGTAGGCTAGTTCGAAGGTCTCCGCAGGTTCCCGCTAAATCATATTTTCCAATCAGTTAATCAAACATCGAGAGCACACGGCTCCCAACACCTGGCCCGACGCGTATTTTCCGACTAATGGTTTAACCACCGGAAGGAAGGTCGCTTTTGTACAAACATAATCGAGCGTATCCTTCCGATTGGATTGATTAGCGTCAGCAAATAGTAAAAATCAACTATTGCAACTGTGTTGTTTGTGAAGGGTTTGGCTCCATTGGGGTTAGTGTAATAAAGTGTTTGCAGAAGCAGTTTACCGTCACGAACGCGTCGGTCACTGCGCGAAATTTATACATGGTTACAACAGCTTTTGACAAAAGCAATACACTATATTCTACCTAGAATTACCGTTCAAACGCAGCTTTACACAGCTGTAGGAGTGTAAGCACGATGAACCAACGACGATGGTGTAGTGAATTTTTAAAATCCATTGTCATAATACGTTTAGATGCGCACAATGAACATCTAATAGCTAAAAGAATTTGAAAGCTGAATTAGCGAGACAGAGAGTAGAAGGACCACAAAATACGCGCAAAATTGCTTTACTTAGGCAAATTATTCAAAAATAGTACTTTTTCTTTTTAAAAAATCAACTTTTGTATACCAAAAATTTAAAATGAATCGCTAAAACTAGCTAATTGCTGCACAGTTGTTGATGAGTAGTTGCTTATTTACTTTGATGAATTGCTACGAATTTTATATTCGCCACGATTTCCACCCTTGTGAGTAATTTTGTATAACAGTTTATGTGGCTATAGCACTTGACAGAACTTGACGCCCAACTGACATGCGGGTGTTGACCAATTGACATGTCAAAGTTGGCGCCGATTTTCCTTTCTCTCAAAAGTTCTCTACGTTTCCACTAAATGAACAGTGTCTATCGAGATTTACGGCATTGTAGCAAAAAAGTCCTGCTATATTTCTGAATCGCGAAAACATGTATCCTACCTACATGGAAGCCAGAACGAAACTGTTCTTGCAAAGCTATATTCGTGGACATTCAAGTGCTAGCTTATGTGCAATACTACTACCGTACTTGAGAGTACTGAAAATACGTGACCTTCGCGGTTTGTTCCAATCGTGTTTGATCATTGCTGTGCTTCGTTCGCAGCAAAGACAATCCAAAATTTCGTTGTAATAATGATTCAATTTCATGTCTTTTTCGCATGGTTGCAGGCAAACCATTCTTCACGGGACTCGATGAGCACCTGAACGACGATGATGGCAGCGGTGGAGGCGGTGGCTTCATCGGAGGCAATCAACTGCAGCTCAACTCACCGGCCAGGTCTTCACCCCACTCGAACGGATCCGAGACGACGGAACGTTTCTCACGGAAAGTGTTCGTTGGTGGTCTGCCTCCAGATATCGACGAAGGTAAGTAGTGTGTTGAAATGAATGCAAATTTTCCGTAGCTGATAGTTAAATTAAACGCAACTGCGTTCTTCTTCGTGACCAAAATCTAAAGTAAGCAAAGCATTTTATTGGTTTTTTGGCCATTAAATGCCTAACGACTACGTCGCACTTGTAATGGTTTTTATTAAAATTTTACACCATACTCACCCTTATGCTGGGCGATGGTTGCTTCGTTTGTGTAGCAATTTCACTTTGGACTCCGTCGTAGTTCGTTCCTCGTTATGCAATTTTCCAACAGTTGGTCGCAGCTGGCGATGACGCACAAACCTTCGGGTTTTCTGAGTTCTCTGACAGCGTCCGCATATTGTGGCAGTAACTGTTAGCTAAATATCGTATAGTGCTACATTTGTGCCCAGCCACTTTTGTTTCCAAAATGAAATACCCCAAAGTCCCCTCGAGTGCCACTGGTTCCAAGATAATTGCAAACGTTTGATTTCCTGCTTCTTGACCAATATCTGCAGAAATGTGCGTGATAGAAACTGCATTTCGAAATACGGTAGAGCTACACAATATTATCCTGTGGCACGTGTGTCTGGTGATATTCTTTACTAGATAACATCTGGCACATAGACTGAATTGCATTTAAAACTGATGTTCATTTGACATAGATAGTCATCCCTGAGGTGGCCGTTTATGGCAAACGTGCGTTGAGCACCTTTCAGATTATTGCTTCGGTGCAACGATTACGAAAGATGGTCCACTTCCTATTTCACCGCTCTCTGGCATACTACATAAACTTGTTTCTTTCCAAGCACAAATAAGAAGTGACCTGGGACTGTTTTTTATAGTATTGTTTAGCCTTTGTTCTTTGTTGTCTTCATCATTCTTTGTTGTACCCTACCATAGGCAAGCTCGTTTGCTACGGAAAAATAATGTCTGCTCCTCGTTGCGTTTATTCTGCTTCTCCGATTCCATTACACCTCGCTTTGAATGGTAATCTCAAATGTCCTTCAGAGCACAACAATAAACATACCGTATCCATTACGTACTCCTCGAGCAAGGAATGCTACCAATTGCAGGGCTACTGTTATTTATCGCTGCACTTCTGCATCCCGTTCACCTCGAATCATTTACCGTACTTTCCTAGTAACAGTAGGCCAGCATGTAGAGATTGTGTTTTTCCCATAACATCTCGGCAACGTGCCCAGGAACACTGCAAAGCAAGAACCGGTTGCCTTTTGCTTACTCAAAGGCTCCCACGTGTGTCCTAGCTAAACGTTGCTTGTACGTAAGTTGACTAGTTTGAGTTTGGGCCATACAAATGAATTACTGCACCATCTGGAAACGACTTTCGGCTTGTCTATGATGTTCCTCGTGAATGGCTAACGGTTGCCACGGTTACAATTGTCCGTGTTCGTAGAGTTACTCACTTACATCTGCAAATATTTTTATTTGCGACAGACGATGAATATTTCATTCTAAACTTATCATACCGTTACTGATGCTCTTTCTATGTGAATCTCTCTTCTATATCCACAATTGTTTAGCCTCTGGCAGCATATCTTCGCAGACGTGTGAGTTACGAGAACTAACAATTTCATATGAAGTCTATCTTTATGTATGATTCCCAAAGTATTCCATGTTCACCAACGCTCCTATTTCAATTATCCCAACGGTGCACTGGCTTACTTTGCAAAAAAAAATTAGCCATTATCTTGCAAATGAAAAATTTGGTTGAAAATACTCAAATTGAAAAATCACCATTCAGAGAAGCATAAAATGCATCCCGAAAACATCTTTAAACTCCAAGTCCAAAACGATTCCTATTTCTAAGTTGCTTTTCGGGTTGGTTACTGGATGATTTACACCATGGTCACGATTGGATGCGCTGCGGACCACTCCCAAATTCCCAAAATTCATCAACAAAACTCCACAGTGTTGTTGCCATGACTGCGTTAGTATTCTCCGTACGGCACCGCCCAAAGTTATTCCTTCAAATTTATCTTATTTTTTATATTCCAAAGTAGATGCACTAACGATCTGCAGGTGCTAGATCTTCGTGAAGGTTCTTTATTTGCGTGGTGAACCACGGGCAAATTATACCATCCAAATTATCTACAATAAAAATTGAGCTCAACTTGCTCGCATAGCTGAGTGTGCTTTTGGAGTTCCATGAATTACGGCGGTCGGTAAATTTGTACGTTTTTATCGCTAAGAGTAGAAGCGCTTTTACTACCCGTCATCGACGGAACGCGTTTGGGCAGTCTCCGTTTTACTAGTTTAAATTATCCACGCATTTTTATGAGTTGGGGTCCTAAAGATTGTTTGTATATAAAAGTGATACTTATTTACTTATCACTAATTCCTTCTCAAAAGGTAGGACGAAAAGATCGGTTAATGTTCCACGAGTATACAAAACAACAATCACTGCAAATGACTCCATATATTATATTTATATTTATAGTATATTTGGACTATATTTGGAATGAAGAATACATTTCATGAAATGTACATTTCATGTTCCATTTGCTTTCTCTGCCAGTATTATTCTTTAACCACAGAGCCCGAGGAGTAAATAAAATTATCCTTTACAATCGACGAATTCCTGTTGGCCATTGCATGCATTCTAACTGACGCACATTCAAAACCTAGGTGTAGAACTAGTACAGCAAAAGTGTTGAACATGTATTGCGGTCTTACAGCTCTGTTGGCAGTCAAAACATTCCTCTTTTAGTCCGTTAGTAGCTAAAAGACGTCGAAAAATATCGCTCTGTTCCACCTGGCGTTGTTCATTTTATGAAGACGTCAAATTTGCACTGTCGGTGCTTTGCGGGAGGCTCAGATTTTACTGCTCTTCTTTAGTGGGTAAACGTCTCGATGAAAAGATGCCGTTTTATTCCTTCCTTTCGAATGTGCTTACTGTTGTAGAGCGTCCGCAGGAAGAACGAAGAACCTCGTTGTGTAGTAAGATTTTTCTCAGCAAAGCGTAGAAAAATATGGTACGCTTCGGCTCCTGCGAGTTGAATATTAAAGCTTTGCGAACTTAAAAGAAGAAAACAGGCATTATTTGCAATCAAAGACTTTTCCATGCCGTTCTGCAATATTTGCAGAAAAACTGTTTGTCAGTTCTAGTTGAAAGAACTGTTCTCTTTCTGCGGGCAATTGCAAATGGTCATGTTGAAGTATAATATTCACAACTTGAGCAAGAAGTATGACATGGGGTCCGTTTTGTATAATTTTAAGCCTTTTCATTTAGCCAAAGTGGTCATTTTTCATTGGTTCTGCTCGCCATGCTAGCCGCTGCGTTTATGTTTGTTGAATGTATGTTGTCGAAAGAGGGCTGAAGTGATTGCAATGACGATGACAAGTACGATGGTGTGGTCGCCTTTTAATTAAATACCAGCCATCAAATAAAAGACCATAAAAACTATCATTCAATGAAAAGCCCCAATAAACGGAAAGGACAGCTAAGAAGAAAGCAGCGATGGACGGCGTGCTAACGCTGGTCTGCTTTTTCCGGAACTCTTTGAACATCAGTGAAAGCTTCGGCAATTTGTCAGTCTTCATCATCGTACAGCTGGCTCGTTCATCAGAATGTTGACCCAGTGTCGCCGTACGATGCTAGCGGGAGCATCTATTAAATACCGCTCAATGTCTAATTCAAACAACATTTACATTTTGTCGCCAGTTGTCTATCGTAGTACGGAGAGTCTACAGCATCCGCACTTTTTGCGTATGGTTGAGATGGGCAGCGCGTCGCAGTCTTAAAGCACAAAAAACCACTTCAATATCGTGGTTTGTGGAAATAATTGCTCTTTCAGTCATTCGCGTGTTAAAATGATAATATTGCAATTTTTGTAGTAATATAAAATTCGTCATTAAAACGAACTCCTAATCGTTGCAATTTGTTCCGCAAGTTGAATTCGGCTTTTTCATTACTATTATTGTCGTATTCTATCTATTATGAATAAATTAAAATTAAATAACGATAAATAAATCAAAGTTTAAAACAATATTAAATGCGTACTAATATTATTGCATGAACAACAAAACAAATGCATCTTTGTTTGTTCTTTTCGAACGAAAGTGTTATGGATTCCTATATAATGTTGAAACACGACACTATAATCGGAAGCATAATCTCCGTATTTACGACTTTCAACAAAATACTTTTAAAAAAATAATATTAAAAATAATACCCTATAATTACTTCTTATAAGGATCTTAATGTACAATTGTCTCTTAGACAATTTTGCAAGACATATGAAAATCGCAACATCGAAAGATTTTTTTGGCAGCATTAGAACTCGCCATATCAAGTTGTATAATTTGTAACAGGAATCAGTTGCTGAAAACCGTACAGGAGTGTTCAGAGTCATCCAACTCCATAACTGAAATGCATAGGAATACATATAGATGCATTTAAATTCAACTGTCAGAGTTTAACGGTACTAATCGATTTGTTATACAGTTGTCCTCTTGGCGACAAATAAGATAATTACATATTATATCTCCAATTATAAACTACAAACTTAAAAAATATATATATATTTATCTATATATATATATATATATATATATATATATATATATATATATATATATATATATATATATATATATATATATATATATATATATATATATATATATATATATATATATATATATATATATATATATATATTTATTTATGTATATATAATATTGTTTGAATGTCTTCTACATCATTATAGAATTCCCATTTTTATTACTGAAATAAAAATCTTTATATTTATTCATGTTACGTACGTTGATACGAATGGATGGAAATATCGCTAAAATCAAATGATCACATTGTCACATATGCTCTTCAGCTTTGTTAGACTCCATCATCATATACGTATACGCTCAATGGTAAAGAAGCACAATCGCTTTCACGAGGAGCTATTTTCTAGGCAAGGATAGCGCAAAGAAATCCGCCCGTGTACGGGATTATGCTGTTATTACATAAACAGATTTATTACTTTCAGCCTGTTATACCTGTTACGGGTATACCGAGAGTGCCCTGCCCGACTGTCTTCTCTTGTTTAAACAGGGTCAACATTGTACGCCATAGGGTCTTCTTGGAGAGCTGCCACCGTTTTACTAAGCGGAAAATATTCCGTGCTTCATTGTTTCACGTCGGAAGTTTTACTCTTCCCTCGCAGTTATTGCACCACGAAAGTTGTACGTTAGAGCCATAGGCGATACTGAATCATTTTAATTTAACACGGTACCATCATTATCCATTGTGTGAACAAGGGGTGAAAGGTTAAAAAATCACTGTTAAATACATTTTTTCTTCCGTCGGCTTCTTATTTACGCTGTTTCTACACAAGTAAGGTTGATGATTAATTGTAACGTTTTTTATTGTCTTCCTTTTTTTCAGAGGAAATAACCACTTCCTTCAACCAATACGGAGATCTAATCGTTGATTGGCCTCATAAAGCAGAATCGAAATCATACTTTCCTCCTAAAGGATACGCGTTTCTTCTCTTTCAGGTAAGCTGTAAAAGATTGTAATTCCCTTACTCTTGCATTATATACTATATCTATTTGCGATGGTTACTGGTGAAAGCGATACGAATGGCGATTACCTTAAATTGAAATCTTCGTGCTGGTATAATAAAATTACAACATGGCAATTCGTATGTTTGGCTTTATCAGTAAATAGAGATTGTGTGGTTCGAATTAGTGTACATGCTTTATCTTTGGTATCACGGTTGTATGATTGAGTTAGTCATTTAGACCAAAAGAGATCAGTACATTAAACTGAATCAGTAATAATTGATCCCGAAAAGAAAGACTTATGTAGTACCCAAGAATAGTGATTTGACGGAATGACACGACAACCATAAGTATATCGGTCGTACTTTATGACCTAGCACCATCCGATATGTGCCTGTACACTTTTGGTTAACATCAACGTTGAAAAAGAAAACAAGATTAAATAGACCGGATAGCCACCTATTTGTCTATGCCGGAAAAGTATTGGTCTCGGTAGCATTGTCTTTTATGTAATTGTTGGTGTTTTTTTTCTTTTGCGTCAGGATTCTTTCTTTGTATCCCGTTACGGTGTGTTCTGATTTTCCTAAACCTTTTTCTATTCGTATGCACTTATTTTCTCTCATACTGACGGTAACAACTTCCCGATGCTCTGATTTCGTATTGTAGGCGTGCAGATTTTTTTTATATAAACTTTGAAACAAAGCAATGAATAGAGAATAGTTTTTGTGGATTGTATGCATTGTTATTTCGCTATTTTTAAATAATTGTGTATTGTTTGTGGTCGACCCTGATTCAGCAGTTTATTTTAAATTTAAGGATATTTCTATCTTTGGCGTTTCTTGTGCTGTTATTGTAACGATTGCTGAATGTATTTTATTTTTGGCTTTGCTCACTATTGAAAATGGCTTTTGCCATTAGCATCAGATCTGTGTTATAAGCTTTACAACATATGCTGATGTATTAACATATACACGCTTTTGTTTCGACAATATGGCTAAAAATGTTAGACAAACTTTGTCATATTCTGCATCTTATTAAGCGAACTTCGTAGCTTTCCGTGCATAACTGCTCTCGAAGAAATGGTGCATAGACAATGGTTTGAAAAGGGAAAAGAACGCATAAGAAGGCTCTCATGCGACAACAACGGGCAAGGCTCTTATGGCTACTTTTTGTCGCCTGCCTTAAGACATATGCTCTTGCAAAACTTAATGCCTAGCAAAACATAGTAATCACTTTTCCAACACGTACCATACCAGAAAATGTTTGAGCTTTTACACCCCGTACCGAGGAGCAACGCGCCTCCTGGATCCTCCTGAGAAAAACTTTGTGTTTTGAAATTTCCCGTGAAGCGCTTGCATTATAAATGATTCCTTCTCCAACGGCTCGGCAACCGCATGGAGCTGGTCGCTCTGCAGGTTTGCCCAAGGCAATGTTTCTTAGTGAAATATTCCCTAGCAACTTTCATGCGAGACTAGACTGATGTGTTTGTCAAGTAGGAAACAGGTGGCCAAAAATCGTTTTTGAGTCGGTGCACGCGTCATTTGGTGCAACATTGTTAAGTTGATTCCCGGCCCAATTTTACCGACAGAGCTGTGCATAGTAGAGCATAGCCATTTCTATGCTTTGTTTGAAAATCGCTCTCTTTACGGTTGGAGTTTATGGAAATGTATCTTCTCGATCATGTTTCTTAGTCGCAATAAGCGCGAAACAGCACATAGAGGTACTAGAATTCAATACAACAGGAGACAGAGATGACGCCAAAAATGTCTTACTTTAAAGCGAAACGAATGTTGGTACGCGACTTCGAGAGACATTTTAATTAAATTAATTTGACGGCTAACCATCGTCAAACATCCGTATCGTAAAGCGACGCGCAGTAATGGTCCGTTCAGAGTCATTCTGCGAGCGAAAATGGCGAGGGACATCCAATCGCGCTTTGTCCACCTGCCTGCCTGCCTTTAAACTGGATCCACAAAAACATTCAATGTAACAAGAGACAACATGAAAAGGAGAAGATTAATTGGAGGAAAAAATCTCATTATTTAAATGATCTTTCCCGCGCAAAGAATGGCTGACGGTGGTGGTGGTGGTGGTGGAGCTGAATAAAAAAAAGAAGTAAAAAACGGTCTATGGTCTACTTTTGAGGTAAGGAGAAAATGAAGCGAGCGAGTGCACGGTTCGTTGCGAGCGAACGACTAACCTACGACTGATGCGATGATAATTGAAGCAAAGTCCACTGGCAGCAACAACAGGGCAAGATTGATGACAAGTATTTTTCGGGGTGATTTGATTCCTACTCTGTGTCTCAGAGCCCCAACGTGCTGAAGTATGGAATAATATTCCGTTTGCAACGGACCCGCGTAAATGGGAACCCGTCGTCATTAAAGGAGATGAAGCGATTTTTCAAACGATTAATCCTGGCAAATTGGTTTCTTTTTTCTATCCACAGGAGGAGCGCGGTGTACAGAAGTTGATCGAAACGTGCGTTCCTGATGACGATAAGCTCTACATCACCGTCTCCTCGCCAACGATCAAGAACAAAGCGGTACAAATACGCCCGTGGCGACTGGCCGATGCCGATTTTGTACTGGATGCGTCAATGCCGCTCGATCCAAGAAAAACCGTGTTTGTCGGAGGCGTTCCGAGACCGTTGAAAGCATGTAAGTGTGCAAAACTCTTCCAAACAACCTCAAAAAGGACGGCATGTTACGGTGGCTTTGTAGTACACGACTATTTATTTCCCCTTTCTTTGTTTTGTAATAGATGAACTAGCGATGATAATGGATCGCTTATATGGAGGAGTATGCTATGCAGGCATTGACACCGATCCGGAACTCAAATATCCAAAGGTAGTGTTGGCTTATATCATCATATGCTCAACAGAAATTCACGCTGTAAAATGTGTGCTTTTTTTTTCAATCGCATGTTTTAGGGAGCCGGTCGTGTAGCGTTTTCGAATCAACAGAGCTATATTGCAGCCATCTCAGCTCGTTTCGTCCAGCTGCAGCATGGCGATATCGATAAACGTGTCGAGGTGAAACCGTACGTTTTGGACGATCAAATGTGCGACGAGTGTCACGGTCAGCGTTGTGGAGGCAAATTCGCTCCTTTCTTCTGTGCCAACGTCACCTGTCTTCAGGTAAGAGTGTGGTGAAAATTGTCAGTAAAAATTAATATCATCCGCTGCTTACGTGTGCTGCTGCTTGCGATATACAAAAACTAATGGTCTTATACGCCCGCATTTTCCCTTTCTATTACATAGTATTATTGTGAACAGTGCTGGGGCTTAATTCATTCGCGCGAAGGCCGCGAGTACCATAAGCCCCTCGTCAAGGAAGGAGCGGACCGGCCTCGGGCTGTGCCCTTTCGTTGGTGTTAACGCCAACAGCCCCGATCAATATCAACTGCAACTGCTAGGACGTCGGCGTCGGCGCGGACGGGTGGTGGAACTAGCGGCTCTTCCGCCAATTCCCTCGGCTGTACAGCACCCAGCGATAGCATCGGGTCGCTGTCCGCAAGCACTAGTACCCTACCCGCCGGACTCTACTACAGTGGTAACGGCTCTAATACCGGATTCTCCGGATCTACCAGCTACGTTCCGCCGCCGCCTTCGTTTCCCTGGACTACCGGCACTGGAGCCGGCAGCAGCGGAACCATTGGCTTTTCTGGCGGACTGTCATCGAGAGTGCGACACCACCAGCTAAGCCGTCCGCCACCACTGCCGTCCTCAGCGTCATCTCCGTCGTCCTTAGCAAATTCGGGACACGGTGCGTCTGGCGGCTACCATCACATCCAGTCGCGCTATGGATCGTCAGCCAGTGGAAACAGCGTGGTCGGTGGTGCACTCGTTCCGCCGACGTCTTCGTCCTCATTAAACCGTTGCAGTTCCATTGATCAGTATCAACATTCAGCGGGTGCAGTAGGTGGCAGTAACAGCAGTGGCAGTAACAGTGCCGGGGGCCTCAATAATCTTGTGCCCGGCAGCAGTGTCGTTGGCATGCTTAACGTTAGGAAAGAAGACCTTCTTAAACAACGCCTTGCTAAGCTGCAATCGATTACTCCGACATCCAATGGGAGCCCGTAAGACAAGAGGTAGGAATGAATGATGTTTGTCTACACTTGCGGCTCGCAAAACTAAAAATAGGCAATATAGGTTTGTTATCATATTTTATTTCTCAATTTATTTAGCAATATCTGGAAAATCCAGGTATACACATGCGTTCTTGTGTCATGTACTTGAAATAACTATAAATCATTCTAGAACTCCGATGCGAAATATATTTTATTTGTATTAGAACAGGCTTCGATTGATTCAGGATGATGTTTCCTGCTGTTCGCTCTGTTGTTGTAATTGTATTGTTTTTCGTCGTAGCTTTCAACTACACATTTCTTCATTGCCATACATAACCACGATAAAGCAAGATAACGATTTTAAATTTAAATTTTTATAACCGTTTGCAATTCATAGAATAAATGATTAGCGATCGAAGGTTGATTCGCGTTCAGTTGCGCTCTTGTAAATAATTGCAATGAAAGTTAAATAGTAGAAACAGCGGACGTTCGTCTGGTTTCTCTTATAATAAAACGGTTCTTTCGACCACGAGAACATCATCGCTGGTATGCAGTGGAGAAGTGCAAGATGTCTCAATAAGATCGATGAAATAATAATCCCATGTTCATGTCAACATGGGACAATTTTTGTGATATAACACTACACGGAAACTACAAAGCAGTAATATTTTTATATAGTTATCCTTTTGCAATACAAACGTAATGTAATCCAAGATGTAGAACAAAAGTAACGAATGGAAACCGTATCGATCAAGACAGCGTGTTACAGTTTCGCCAATTTTTCTAAAGTTTTGCATGGAAACACACCATAATCCATTCCTCGAACGGTTAACTACTGTCCATCAATAATTCAAAATTACTAAAACACTTTACAAGTTGTGAAGCAAAGGCAAAGAAATCAGAGTATACACCAGCTGATTGTTTCAACTTTCGCAGCCAGTTTGTACCAATGAAAACACTTTTTTACTCCATTGGTCGCAGCATGAATGCATTGCGGAGATGGTAATAGATTAGTTATTATATAATGTATTGGTTAATATTCGTAGAAGCTAACTAATTGGCCAGGTCACGTGAAAATAAGACAGTGTATTTAACCGATTCGTATCAAATCGGACGCAAGTTATCATATCTACTTTGCCTCACGTGTAAGAGATAAACACACATAGCTTTTTATAGCTGTTGTCGTACTTCATTTTTTAGTAACTTCACGTTTGAAGCCTGCTTGGTAATCTTTACATAATTTGCAAATTATTATTGATGCAACTGGTGGAAAAATGGTGTGCAATACTGTGCAAAAACTCCTATCAATCCGTAAACAAAGAAAAAACCTGACGTTGCTGGGTATACTAACATGTACTCGATAAAAGGTTTTGTAAACGTTGGTCGATTGCCATTTTATCAAGCCCAAGTGAATATCTTTGGATGTTACTGATATGTTTTCTATTAATTATCTATACCGTGCTTTCAACATAGTCAAATCTTGGTTAGTTAAAAAAGAGATAGTAATAATTAACGCGAAGCAGAATGGAAACCAATTGATCTGAACTAGATAAAGCATATAAATTATACATATAAACGATATACATCAACATATAAAAAGTATATATCGTGCGCTTATAGCAGCAGCATTCAATTAGACTGGTCTAATGATACAAGAGTGCAATGATGGTGATATAGCCATTTTAAAATCTTCGTTTCCAAAGTTAGTCACAACCGGACCCTCGTTAGCGTAGATAGAAAAATCTTTTAGTCAAATGCAACCTCTTAACATACAAATTCTGGTTAAGGTAGAAAAAAGACATTGTTTTGTACTAAAACATTAGTTCGCGTTTCTGGCGTATAGAGAATATTTTTTTCAGTTGTTAACAAACAAGTTAGATCATATCAAAATGTTTTGTAAACCAAATTAGTAAAATTTACGTTTTTTAGAATTTTTTCTCTACATATACAACACTACAGTTTAGGTGCGCTAGTTTTAATGTTGGGTTAATTATCGTTGCCGCAGTTGAGCTTTCCGGTTGATCAATGTATATTGGTAAGAGTAGTCTGGGTCAGTCATAATAGGATTACGAACAAGTCATAGGCATACATGAAACTAAACCGGATCGGTTAATTGTATCATAGAATCACATTATTGCAAATCAGACGATCGCACCGTGTACTATATAACTACTTTTACAGCAGCGATATTTGCGCAAAAAGTAGTACCAACAAAATAGAAACAATTTTGCTCCGCCGGCTTTTGAATATCACTATAATATCGAACGCGTTTTTATAAAACCATAGAGATAAACACGCTAACCAAAGGCATATAATAACAAAACACGGCGTTCAATCTGTTGATCGGACCAGCATTATGGTTGTGGTTAGGCTGATTTGACTGTGTCAGGTCGCTCGCTACTGGTCATCTTCCGTGCAACCAAGGGCGCTGCAAAGATAAACGTGAAAAGTATATGCTCTTTCCGACAGAATGAAATATGAACAAGAGGAACGTGAAAACGAATGTTAAGCCAAACAAACAAAGTGTAAATGTTGCTGCTTCTTCTAATTTATCGACTGCGTCATTCAACGTGTTGGATGCTCGAAATAAATCTTCATAGTATAGATATAAGCAAAACCTACATGAAGAACACTTGAATCAACTTGTTGGGAATCCCGCAAATTTAATGTATTAAATCCATTTTATATCCCACGTAATGAAGTAAACGCAAAACGTATGCTATTTGCAAAAACCACACACATGAACAAAGGACAAATATAAATAAATAAATTTAGACGACTTTAAAAGGGCTATTAGCTAGAGAATGACTTGATCAGAATGCAGATATGAAATGTAACCAAGGTTTGTGATGGAACACAAATCACATGCCATCGTTTTAGGTTTTTTATTCTTCTTCTATATTGTTGAACATTTTTAAGTAGTACAAAAAAAACAATCGCAAAGGCATGTCTATAAGACATCTGCCATATATTTTAGTAGAAAGAATCGGTTCATATGTTTTGCATTGCAATTAAGTAATAAGTTAGTATACACTCAATGTTTGTATAAATCGTTCAAACTTGTTCGTGCTTGTGCGGGATCTATTCGAACATCAGATATTAGATCAGATCAGGAATAACGAATTTGTTACAAATCATCGACACACGACAAATAATGTCGAAAGGAGGCTTGTAAAAAGTGAACTTTTCAGCCGTTAACTAAGGCACCGTTTTGTTCGATGCATCGGAAAATAAAAAAGGCGAACTTCATTTTTTGTTTCTTTTGATTGTCACAATCAAATTTAACACACCTGCCGAGCATTGGATTGAAATGCAAATGGACGCTTCATTTGTTGTCAACTTTGGTTCACTATAATTTTGATACGTGCACTTCTTTTATGGTTTGAATATTTCTCCTTCGAGAAATAAACCGTAGATGATCATAAGCAGCAGTAAATCAAGGCATATGGCGTGTGCCGTAACGTAGATTTTGTCAAAGTTATTTACCAACGTTCCCCCTTTAAACAATGCAAAATGGTAGAATAATAACAAGCGAAGATTACTGGTAAAGCAACAATGATTACTGTCCGAGCATGCCTCATCTAGCAGTGGAACAGTTTGTATATTTTTCTATCCGATAGAAGGTAAATGGTAGTTTACATTTTTAACCTTAACGCAACACACGGCGCAGCGTGCATACTACTTTGGATAAAATAGAGAAACGTTATATTTTTGTGCACTTTTCAATACAGGCTTTCTAATCCTGGTACGGTATTGCAAACGACACAAAGTTCAACGAGGTTTCTAGTAAATTCTTCTTAGTGAAATTAGACAACCCAATCATGAAAAATCGATTTAGTTCCGTAATGTAGCTTTCTAACATGAACCAATCGTCGTGATATTGACGATGAAACACATTTCAAGATAATCTTTCCACGTCGGAGAGTGTGACGTTCTGTCCCGCGTGTTAATGGGGAACAGGCGGGACAATTAGTGCTTCTAGGTTGACAATGATTTCCACCGTAAGAGTATAGCTCGAATTTATCATCCAAGGGTCAGAGTTCGTTTGAGGGCGAAAAATTGTCGCACGACACGAATCTGCTCACCATTCTCGCGAAATACTGTGCACGCGAAGAATACGATGTTTGATTCTCGCGAACGTAGCTCGAATGTCAAGTAAATAATCAACACAAATCAGTACTCCTAGTACAAAGTAGTTCAAAACGCTGTGGTTATTTTTCGACAAGGCTTCAAAGGTAGCGGTATGATGTCCCACTGGATAATAATTCACACTCTAGGTAAAGCGTATGTAAATTCTTCGTTAAACGTCCTGAAAAACTGAGACGAGCAAACGTGTTCCGAGCATGGAGTTCTAGTCCCTGTGCAGCAAAGCAAGAAGCTATTTGTTCCGCTCAATATACGACAGATGCAGGAAACAATGCGAGCATATGTTGGTTAATTGAATTTTAATCACCAGAATGTAAAGTAACACACGAATATGAACGAATACAGTTATGTTTAGCCATCGCTCATAGGATACAACCGATTTGTCACTTTGGCTTATCCCTCATGCAGGTGAGCTTTTTGTACGATAGTATTCACTGATGCAGTATTGATTTGAACTAAGTGTTTACGTTACGATACGTTGTACGATCTTTGTTATTTGCATATTTTATTCCACTCGGGAGCATAAGTACATCGGTTAGTCGTTGTTTTTTGTTTTGTTACGTTTTACTTTTTGTTTATTTCTACAGTAGTTTAGACAGATCTAGTCATGATGTGTTCGCTTGCAACCAAAACCCCCTAATGAAGAGAGAAAGAAAAGAGGAAAATTCGAATACCACTCACAAACGCAAACAACCACACGACGACGAGAACAAAAGGAAACGAATGCCTACCTATATCTTAAATGTCACAGTTAGTAAATTGCATCCAAAGTGAATTAAGAACCAAATTTTGCGGCATGACGTGTTTGTACCTGAAGTCTCGACTCAAGAAAAATAAACGAAGCATCATTCAACTGAACAAACAGATGCTTGGTTGGGTCCCAGTAATATTGAAGCATGAGATTCACGTTATTTCGCGTATTCATCGGCGAAACAAAATATAAACGAACTAGAGAAGAAATTAAAAAGCTGCAAACGAAAGATCTCGGCCGCCCGCCGCACTGAGATGCATAATATATTTTTGTACTACTTCAACTACGTCGTATAAATTACACTTCTTGTACCTTTTTCTTGCCGGTTACGATAGCATAAATGATTATCCAACTACTGAGGGGCCCATTAGCTAACGTTTGTTTGAGTGAACCCATATCGGCGATGCATCATTAACGGGAGTTGATGCTGCGAGATGCGTAGTGATAGGAATTTAACAAAGCTTATACAGATGCTTGCCAACAGGCAGTTGAGGAGATTTCAAATCGCCAATGGTTCTTCACGGCAAATTCGGGTAAATATTGAACACTTTCCTCACAACGAACTAGTGAATTTGGACGAATTGCGCTTGAATGGATTGAAAACGTTTACTTTCTGTTGTAATCGAACGGAGCTAATCGCTCAGCATATGTTGCAAACTCGTCACGAAACATTATGTGAAGCTAATAGGATTTAATTTGTCCGAAAGAGAACGAGATGAAAATGTTACAGATTACGTGCTCCTGTTTTAACGCGATTGCATATAGAGCATTTTGTTTTGTACTCAATACAGATTGTTTTGTTATCTCTTTCCGTCCATTCAATGCAGTTAGTTCCACTTCAGGTTAGACTGGTAAGACGTGCAGCACCGCTAGTGCAGGCGACGTGTGTCTACGTTCAAAACCGGTCTCAGTAAACAATGTGTTATCCTTCACATCCAGTGATGGCTACTGCATCCATCCTCTACGTTGACCAAGAATCGCCGATCATTGTATCTCCTAGCGAATGCAAAGGCAAAGATAGGCTTGCAACTGGACAGAATCGTATGATAAGCGACGGGTTAATGGGCATTGTTTTAGTGTTGCTATCGTTTCTCTATTTTTTGTACTAATCGTAACCAACACGTTATCTAGTTAAAAGAAAAAAAGAAAGCTCGAAAACCTACGAACCCCCTTTCCGAAGGGTGGCGCGCTAAATCGATTGGTATTGCTGCGAGAGCGGTTGCAAATGAGAGTAAGATCAACTCAAAGTCATGGAAAACGTCGCCCGCCTTGTGCCGCGGTTGGGCAGAGAACGGTGGGGGATGATGTGTGAACTCTTACTCTTCCACTAATGTTATCGCAGCATCGATGTAGTGCTCTCATGTTATGCATATAGAAAACGAAAATATAAAAATAATAAATAAAATAAATCAAACGATCGTTCGCAGCAAACAAACCGCGCAGAGCAGATACGCATATCTTCGATATTGGCAGCTAACCCCAAAAAATTCATCAAACCAGGAAGGCAGAATCCCAATAACGCATACAGTCCACAGTGACGAAACTATGCGGCAACATTTCGTATCTCATGTTTAAAGTGAAGCTCAGCTATCAGTAAGCTGGATTATTTCTCAGTGTAATGCGTGGCGCCCAAAAAAAATGCAAGGAACGTAACAAATACTAACGTACTATTATAGTTAACTGTTAAAATTACACCTAAAACCGCTACGGACGCTTACGCGGAAGCAAGCATGAATGATAACGATAAAGAACTAATACTAATATTACACACTTAAAGCAGCCCACACACCGTGAGTGCAGGATCTTGGTCAGACTTACAGGCACACTGCAACGTACACCGGATGGCAGGATCGTTTCTCCGTCAACCGTGGAACGCGCGGATTGAAACAAAAGCGTGTCCTCCGGTCGTCAGCAGGAGCATCCTGTCCTGACTGTCCTGTCGTTGATCATTCATTTCATTCGGTAGCGGTTACGAGGAAGCGAAATAAAACAAACCAATTCAATGTCTCAAAAATCCAAGCAAACCCAGGGAAATAAGCAATTACAAATGCAAACAAAAAAAACCTCTAGTAATAATTGCCATCGTAAATTGATGTTTCGAACACAGACGCGTGTGGCGTTCGCCACCCCGTTTTGGTTCCATTTTAGACGAATAGGGCCTGGGTTTGGGCAAATGCATTCAGATTCATTATACTAGCGCGTACCACGTGTTATCTAACGTCTTCAAACGCTCAAGCACATAGCGAGATCGTAGGGAATGGGGAAGGTATTTATTATCAGAATTTTCTAACCCATGTTCTCTTGGATGTCCGCGGTTGCGATAGACACACATACACACACTCACTCACTCACACACAAACAAACGCCCAGATTAGTATCCGTAATGAGACGCGGAAACACAACCGGTGTTTGCTCTGACAAAACCCAACGCGATAAAAATATTGCAGCTATGCGAGTAAATAAGTCACATTCTGAGTAATAAATTGCATGATCTATACTGTTAATAGGGGGCATACTAAATGAATAGCGTCGACTAAGCAAATAACGAAGATGAAACCGATAAAGAATAGAAATCTTTTGAGTAGATTTTGGATTCTAATTTTAGAGCAATTTTTTCATGAAATATTATATTATGATAAATAAAATAAAAACAGCAACGTGGCAACGCGCGCGAGCAAGCAAGGACGTGCATGCTCCCGTGCACCGATGATTCTTTGTAACCACACACATACATACATACACAGACACGACTCTCGATCGGGTGTACGGTTTGAGTAGAAACAAAAAAGAAACTGCAAACGAATCGAAAACAATATATATACATACATGCGTTAACCGAGAAGAGAACACTGATAACACGGTTGAGTTACCGGCAAACCGGACCGGTGGCGTTTCGAGCGGTGGGGCACTTCTTCGGGCGAAAGGAAAAAAAAACAACTGCACCGGAAACGATCACGGAAAAGCCCCCGAACACGACAGCAGCCGCACACCTGCAGCAAACAACTTACACACTGATATGTATGTAAATTGCCGCAATCATGCAGCGCGACTTCCGCCAATGGCGCCGATCGCCACGGGAGCGCGATCGGTGCGAGAATTGTGTAAAACTTTAGATCAAGATGAAATGTTTTTATACTTGTAGCTGACATTTTTTAACAAAAACTAAATCATTCAAAAAATACAAACTTAAACCTGGTGGATCAAAGTGAGAGGTGGAATAAAAGGACGAGATCAAAAAAAGGGGAGCAGAGCGAGAGAGAGAGAGAGAGAGAGAGAAAATTCGGAGAGAGATAACGCATACAAAAACTACACAAATTGACGAAACACGCCCCACACCGAAACGGCAGCGAGATGAGAATAAAAAGAGAAAAAAAAACAAGCACCCCAAAACGGAGCAATAAAGAAAGTCCTTCGACCCACGGAAAACAAGTACACGAAAGCGATACGGCGGAGGCAAACCAATTCGGATAACATTTTAAAAGGCAAGGAAGCCGGCTCCCCATTTTTCTCGCGGGTGAATAAAATTTGTATTGATTTTTCCGTTACTTTGGAGAAGTTTAAAAAAACGGAACAAAAATCGGCCATTTGCAGTTACGTTGTTTTGTACGAAGTGTTTGTAATAGAATGCGCGGTATGGGGCAATGTTTTTGGAGGGGGCGGGAACGATTGATAAAACCCCCCCGTCCTGAGCTGCAGCAGCTGAGAAAGGATACCGTTTTGTACACACACATACACACACACACAACCCAAAACTACACGAACGTCGTTCACACACTTTTGACGAAGCGATGGGCATGAACCTAAGAAAAGCCGGCTGCTCAAAAGCTGCGGTGGAAAATGCGTTTTAGTTGCTAATGCGTTCTGTTAACTACTGCTAAGCGCGCATAAAGCATAACCAACCCTAAAGGCGCGGTTTGCTTTCATCGTAAGGATAGGAAGGAGAAGGAAAAAAAAAGACATTTTACGTTAGAACCGGAAGTGCCCTGCACTTCCGCTTGTTGCGACTGTTTTCGTCACGCTCACGAATCGTTTTCCCCGCTAGCGTGGACAAGCACCCGAAGCGTTACGAGTGCACTTAGCTTTTGCTTAGCGTTACGTGCGTTAGCGTTAGCCGTTTGCTTTCGATCGCGCCCTTCGGCTTTAGCTAAGCGAAAACGGAAGAAACTAACAGTGTTACTATATTTTTGATTTTAATTTATCACACGTTGTTTTATGCAACGCACGTGTGCGCGCAGTTTTTGCAGCATTCGGTTCCGTTGCGCTTACGCACCTGCATTACGATTAGGCTGGTTTTTTTTTATTTCAAACACGGACAGGACGGACACCATGCCATTCTGGGAGGGGGGGCGTGAGCTAGATTCAGTTGTCGGAAAAGGAATGCTAATTTAGGGCATAGTGCGGAAATATCGTGAACAAAACCAACACACATTGGACTAAAAAGGTGAAGCAAAATTTATTAGCAAATAATAGTAATTAATTAAAAATGACTATGAAATAATAATAAATAATTATGGGAAGTAACACTTGAATGAATGAAAAAAAAACCGCAACCGTTACAAATAAAATAAACAAACAAACAAACAACACACTCGTACACAACAGACGACTCACACACGCACACACATACAGTTACACAATACGCATACACAAGTAGGGAGGAAACAAGAAAAACAAAAAATATTTAGAGGTTTATTACTGTTCTAGCTGTTTTTTATTACATCCGTCTATATAGACCAAAATGTAGACGCCATAGTTTGATGACCCTTTTTTTACAGTTTAGAGTGTAGGTTCTAGTGAAGATAAATTAAAATAAAGAAGAAAAAAAACAAAACAAAGTAATGTAACAATACGAAAAAAGAGACAGAGAGCGAGAGAGAGAAAGAGAAAGCAATGGTGGAATGAAAACTGCAAGTAAAAGCGACCATGAAACGAACCGGAAAAATATGTGCGAGAAAAACCAACCGACATTGCAAAGTGCGCGGAAGCAAGCAAACGATCACGCCTAAAAGAGGGGAAAAAACAACGCCACCTACAGGAGAAAAGCGCAGTTAACAACCACACCGAAAGAAGAACGTAACGCGTGTGGGTGTGTATGGATTCTGTTAGGGTTAGGCCCGCGAGCGTTTACACACGGCAGAGTGGTTAGCAATATGTTCAATAACGCTAGTCACCACTCAAAAGCTGCACAAACCGTGCGCATGCGAGTGGCAAAAAATGCATGTTTGAGTGCGCGAGCTCGAAACACCGATCGAGGAAGCGGTTGAGCAACGGTTTTTTGGAGCAAATGCAGTCATTGAGAGGATGAACATACATAAAACAAATATAATCATGGATTTTGATGTGGCAGGCTTGCGAAAGCGACCCAGAGGGATGGTACTTAGAGGGACTCCCATCTCGAGACAGAAGCAGAAGAAGAAGCAGAAAGAAGATAATGGAGGAAAAAAATGGTAGAGCAAATTTTTGTATTCCTATCAAGGTAGTTTAATTTTTTAACTATTTTTTACTGATCAAAGAAAAAGGTAAGAAAAACTGAAAAATAAAAAGTACTATTTTTTATGCTTCAAAACAAAAGCCTTTTTTGTCGTGTTTTTTGTACCCCGGCGTCTGGGGGTGTGCTTCCGTGTATATATATATATATATATATATATATATATATATATATATATATATATATATATATATATATATATATATATATATATATATATATATATATATATCACTAACTGGAACGTGATCCTTCTGGGAGCATCAATTCACCTAGAGGATATCTTCCAGCCGCCTGTCTCTGAGGGTGCGATTTTCCCGAAAGAATCAAGCCGTTTCCATCATTTCAAGCATCTCTCCAGCAAAGTACGCCGATTTATTACGATATTTGTACAAAAAGAAAGCTTGGTGGCAAAGCTTTACTTCACATCCGCCGATCGTCCCGGCGCAGTTTCAGCATCCTTCGAACCAAGGTGCGAGTACAGCTTCGCGACGTGCCCGGAAGGCGTACAGAGCCGTCCACTAAAGTCGATCCGTTTCTGGCTGATGGCGCGTTCCGTTGATGCCAGCACATCCAGCAGCGACCGAGCGCCAGCATTGAAAGCCTTCTTACCACCACCGGCGGCAGTCCGCGAGCCAAGCAACGACACGATGTTAGTGCCTGTACCCGTGCCACTACCGGCACTCAGCGAAGTAGCCCCGGAAGCGATGGTAGAATCTCCACCGGCAGCAGCACCGGGAGTTCCGACAGCACCGCTCGACCCACTGGCTCCACTGCCAGCACTGCTGGTGCCGAGCGAGTGCGGCGGAGACATCGGTGAATCGGTCGTGGCACGGATAACACTGGCACGATGCGCCTCGGATGTGGTGCCATCGGTACCGTGCGATTTATCGTACGCATCACCACCGCTACCGTCCGCGTTCGGGTTCATCCGGCGGCAGTCGCGAATGCAGCTGACGATGGACTTGTGCGCCGCGGACGACCCATTGCAGTTTACGATCGTTTCCAGCTCGGACCAGAGCAACCGGTACTGTTCCTCCTTCTTGTTGCCCTTCAACCGATGACCCATGTTGGGCAGGGCGAGCGTTTCCTGGCGTTCCTCGAGCTGCGACAGGTTGTAGATCGACTTCAGACACAGCATCTTCTCGTCCTCGGAGAGATCCTGCTTCTGCGTGAGCACCAGCACCGGTTCCACGAACTGGCGCACGTTGTACAGCACCGTGCGGCCCAACGTTAGTGGCCAGTAGCGCGAGTTCCGTACCAACTTCGTGCGCATCTTTTGCAGGTGCTCGTCCGGGTGTCGTTCCGGCAGTGGCTTCAACGGCACCAACCGATGCTGGTGCATCAGCACACCAAAGTCCTTGATGCGGTAGTCCGTTACACGGCCACCGCCACCCTCCGATATCGAGGGTGGATCCTCCAGACAGCTGCGGGCGGTGTTAAGCGAGTGAATGAAGATTTCACCGCCGTGCGCTGACAGCAGGTGGCTGGTAATTTTTCCACCCGATTTCTTCGGCATTTCCAGCAACACCGATCGGCCACTCAGCAGGAAGTTGATCAGACAGGAGCTGGGCCGCGAAGTGACATCGACCGGTGTCACTCGGCACTGTGCCACGCACGGTTGCATCTCGGAAGAACCGCAGCTTCGCGGGGTGCACCACTTCAGCGTGACCGTCTCGTAATCCGCACCTTCCTTCAGACTGTGCGGTAGCACCAGCTCCGTGCCAAGGAACACCGAGTGAGCCGTGCGACCGTGAAAAATCTCCACATCGTAGTTGGCGCTGGAGCTCGCATTTTGTTCCTCCTTCATCGGTATGCCGGTGACGGTGGTACTCGCGAGGTCAAAGTGCGGCAGAATGAGATGCGTCAGTTTGTTGGAGATTGTGTTCGCCTTGCTCGAGTGTATCTCCGACATCACCACGTTCGAGATGTCCAGCCGGGGCCGGTTCGACACCATCGAGTCCATGTTCGCCGGGTACAGGTTGATAATGATCAGGTGGCACTGCTCGATGTGGATGTACTCCTTGTTTCCGATCGATATCGCGTTCTGTTGCACCAGCACGGTCTTGAAAATGTCCTCCAGACTCTTCATGCTGGCGTCGTCCCGGGCGGATGTGATGCAGATGACGCGCCCCCGATTCACTAGCTTGAAGCTGTCGTTCTTCACGTGTGCGGTTAGCTGGTCCCGCTGCACTTCGGTCGGTTCGGCCAGTGCCTCGATGGCCGCTCGCAGTCCATGGATTACCGAGAAGTCGGAGGATTGCGTCAGAAGCGGCGGTACGCCAACCAGCGACATCGCGTTCATGATGTGCATCAGGCTCTGCGTGTTCGTGTTCCACGTGTTGACAATGTGTGCGGCCGTATCGCTGACGATGAACCGGATCAGCTTGCCGGTCGGGAAGAGATCGTACGCGATCCGACAGTACTCGATCGATGCCTCGATCGCGCACGTCCACAGGCTTTTGCTGATCGGTGGCACCGGTATTTTGCTCTTGATGAAATCGCACTCCATCGGGCTTTCGCACGATATGCCGAAGTACGGCGTGTGGTCCAGCACGAACACCGTTTTGTGGTTGATTTCGTTCATCGTCACAACTCCCGCTCAACTGGGTGTGGGGTGAAATTGGTTCCCGTTTTCGTCGATTGAAGCGGTTTTTTTGTTGCTGTTTTGATTCCACCAAACGATTGTGTACGGTTCGATTGTTTACCTTCTGTGAGAGTTTGACGTTTGAACGAGTTGTCATAAAAGTTTCGCTCTCAGACTATGCAGCAGCCCTGACGTATTTCTCTCTCCCTCTCTCTCTCTCTCTCTCTCTCTCTCTCGAAATTATAGCTCTGTTTTGAGGTCATTCATCGAAGTGCCAAAAATGTATGCAAGCCGCATAGCACACTGCGGACAACGTGTCGAAATGAAGGAATTGAAGTACATGATGGGAAAGGATTTAATGCTTAAATCTTCATAAAAACGTATTATTCCTAGTGGTTGCTCACTGTTGTCATTCTATTTGCATGATTACGCATGGAATACCATTTCAAAAAATGCTCGACACAATTTGATGCTTCTTTTAAACTCTTTCATGAACTATACGCGTTGCTATCAGGCACCTCTCATGCTCTAGATTCAGTAGCATATGTTGATTACTAGTGTTAAGAATTCGCAAAGATCTTCATTACGAGAATCCTTTAAAAAATCCAATCACGTACTATGAGATAGATAGTCGCGTGAAAATAGTCCTTGTAAACCTATTCTAGGATCTGGTTTCTATCAGTTGTACTGTTTATACCTTGAAATGAAACTATAATCCATTTGTAATCACTCTTAACAAAATTTTTCGAGTTTCGCATACATTCCTTTTCTTTCGCAGAGCTCAAAGCCGCAACATGAGCCCTACCGCTTAGCAAAATCACTAGTTATATTTCTGACACATAGAGGTCGCTCATAAAACATCCTTATCCAAGACACGTTTATGCTGTAATTGGTGCGTATTCAAGTCTCACTATATAAAACCAGAAGGCTTCGGATATCTAACGAAATTGGACCACTATAAATAGCTAAATGTTCCTTGCCTATAAGGAAAAGAGAAACTAAAGATAGAGAAGATAAGATTAAAAACGTATGAGTAACTAAAATCCCCTTACACCGCGTTGATTTTTGATTGGAGGTAGGAATTCGCCAACTAATAAGCAAAAAGACTCCATGGAAGAGCATTTGTTCTCAAATACATGAACCACAATACAGTGCAATTACCTAAAAACGTGTCAAAATTGTACACAAATCCTTTCACTAAAACCCATAGTCACACTTAAAACATTTATTCCAGCTACTATCGAATATTTCATGAACCGCCAATTTAGCAAACAGTGCCTCATTGCAATGTGAATGTTTCAGCGCCTCCACGGCTCACAGAAAGCGTCCCACCCGGGCCACGCTGTTGGCCCTCGTGCAGGCATCGGATTTTCACCTCGAACAGCTTTCGCAAATCGCTCCACATTTGCAGCTGCTGGGCCCGATCGTTCTTGCTGGCGAGCAGGTTGGCTTTCTCCTCCACCAGCCGCTTCACCGACGTCTCCTGTTCGAGGATCTGCTGCGACAACGTTTCCTTCAGCGAGGTGCGACCCGTGGTGCCAGTGGCCGACAGCTCCTCGTTCGCTTTTTCCAGCAACAACTGCGAGCGTTCGTGCTCCATCTGCAACTCCTGCCACTGCTGCTCGAGCGTGTGGATGGCGCGTTCCGATTCCGTGATCTTCGTTTGCATCGTTGCAGATTCGGCATTGAGGGTGGCGATAAGTGCATCGTAGCTCTGAAACGGTACGACATGTCGCTATCACAAGAAGTCAACAGTTCGAATTTTAAGAAGAGCGCATACGGAGTGATCATACTGGTTTTATACGGAAAAATGCTTACAGATGTCCTTCAACATGTTCCGATCTCGTCTTATACATTTCTTCGCCATCGCAGACAAAACTGGACAATACTGTTTCCAGCTATCCTTTCCCAATAGATGGAGGTCTTAAATCAACAAAACAACACCCACACATGGCTTGTTTCCCGCCGTCCAACAGGACATTCCGTTGAACAAACCAACGGGAAGCTGCAGTTGCAAGTTGCACAAAACACAAACAATTGACTCGTTACGGACCTAAATATTGCTATTCGTTCAAGCCATCTTACAATTTTTCTTAAAGTCCAGTTGTCCCACCACCTAATCCTAGCAGGATTGCTTCCCTCACAAACCCATCCATCACTGCCCGTTGTTGCTTTACGGCACAATCCCCGCTTTCGATTCTTTGTTTGCACAGGTTTCGCACGGGATTGCGTTCCACATTCTTGCATTTGGCGTTCCGTCCCAAAAAATGCACCTTTCTGTTGGCAGCTTTTTTTCAACCGTAGGAGAGAGAAAAAAACAGCGAAACCCACCAAACGGACCAGTAAGAGGTTGAAGATTGCGATTAGTAGTGGGAATAGAGAGAGAGAGAGAGAAAGAGAGAGAGAGAGAGAGAGAGAGAGAGAGAGAGAGAGAGAGAGAGTGGTCCTTTCTTGGTGGCTCGTCGTACCTGTCGCTTAGAAGCGATATCGAGCTCGAGAGAAGGGAACGATCGAATCCGCGGTGGGTATTAGGTTTGCGACTCAGGTAGCTTCAGGTTCGGAGGGTCTTTTACTGGGTGATTTGATGGTTTCTGGCCTCACGAGCGGTAGATGCGCTTTGACCCCCTCTTAAAACGCAACGCGATCGAAAAAAAACATTATAAGAAAGCAGCACCGTACGATCATCTGCCAAATGTGATGCGAGCTACCTCGTCGTCAAAAAGAGCGACCCCGGGGAAAATAAATCAACCGCCTACTGTACGCTACCCTCGGTGCGGATCAACGAAGGTAGTTTGGTAAAAATTACCGCTTGAACACGGGGTGACGCTTTTCTCGAAGGTAAAACTTCACTAAACGCGGCGAGTGAAAGTTTATGGCTAGAATTTCCATCGCAGTGCCGTGGAAAACTGCGCCATGCTTCGAGGTAGTTAAAAGAAAAAGGCTTTTGCGTCTTGAGTGACACTAAAAGGCACTAAAAACACCAACACAAACGAGGCTAAGGAGCGATCATCTCGAGTATTACCTGACACAGGAGCTCGGATACTTTCCCGCCGTATCCTTAGATAATTGCCCATGCCACCTATAGAAAGGTTCCCACGGAATAACGCAAAACTCACCAGGTGGATAGTTTTCCTACGCACTTTGTTTTGTTTTGTCGCAGCAATTTAAGGGTGAATTTTATTTACAATCAGCTTGCATGAAGGCGGCATTTATGGGTGAAATTTATTTACAATACAGCTTGCATAGGGACAGTGAGCCCATGGCCATCGATCGTGCCCATAAACGAAGCGACGACACGAAATATCACATTGGAAGTACGTTCGATCTGGCGTTCAGTCTGGTAGGTGATTGGCCAGCATCCCACCCCTTTGGGCTCAATGGTACAGTAACGGCAGCACGACGATTCCCCGGAACGTGTCGATCTTGACGCCCTTCGACAGCAGATCACTCGCCCTGGTCACGCACAGCTCCGACAGCCCAGACACGAGCAGCAGCTTCTGTGTGGTCACCGGTGCCTGGTACAACACCGCCTGCTCGACGAAGCGCCTTCCCGTGATGACGATCTCACCCTCACTCACGCCAAACGACTCGATCAGCACCACGCCATCCTTCGTGAGGACGCAGTTGTCCGGTTCCCGGGTCGATAGCGTCACGTGCTGATTGACCAGCAGTTCCACACCGAAGGGTGTCGCTTCGAGCCGTGGAAACGGTTGCTTGTACTCGTTCAGCTGATTCTCCACGATGGCACTGGTCGTGTCGTCGATCTGCGCTCCGATCTCCTCCAGCGAGATGGCTGGATTCGCGCTGACACCCTTCAGTATCACGTCCATCTGCCGGTCGTAGTGGAACCCGTTCATCCGACACATCGGGCCCGCCTTCATGTTCACCTCCTCGAAGTGCAACAGGTTGTGCACGTTGTAGTCGATAAGCTGCGAACCGTACAAGCTGGAGAAATCCGCCACGAACGTGTTCAGCAGCTGACCGGCCACGAACGTGTTGCACTCGACGAAGATCTCCCCACTGATGAGGATGCGCATGGCCAGATGCAGATACAGGAAGTGCACGTAGTACCGATGGGGCATGTGTTTCTTCAGCACGATCGGTGAGTAGTAGAGCAGGAACTGACGCCAATCGTATGCATCCCACTGGTCCAGCTCGTCCAGCGTCTTTGGCTTCTGGCGGAACTCACGCGGGCAGTACTTGGCCATGGCTTCCAGCTTACTCGAAATGCGCCGCAACGATTGCTTGTTCAACCGATAATCCAGCTTGCCCGACATCCACATACTCATCAGCCGCTTCATGACGCCCTCACACACGACATACTTGTAGTCGATCATGAACTGCGACTTCAGGTCCAGATTGAGCTCACCGAGCACCGGCACACCGACGTGATGCCCATTCACCAGCCCGTACACGAAGTCATCATCCGTCCGGAGTGTGGCCAGGTTCGCAGTCGGCGGAAAGCTGGTGATGCCCTCATTAAACTGCAACTGACCCTGCTGGTTGCACTTGCTGCAGCCATACTGCGAGTTCGGTAGAGCCGTACACGTGACGAGACTGTTCGCGATCGGATCACACAGGACGGCCCGGATCGACAGCAGGTACGATCGCGATTCGATCTCAAACTTCCGGTTCTCGAGCTCCTTCATCTCGTCCACCAGCGGGCGCAGGATCTCGTTCGCGATCGTCGGCGTTGGAAACGCACCCTGGTACACCCCGATCACGAACGGTTCGTCCAGCTGGATCGACAGCTTCCCGAGGATCACCATGTAGTGCGGTAACTGGCCCGTGGTGGTGCCCTCCTTCGCCTTCTCCGACTTGATCACGTAGAACGCTACGTCCATGAACAGCGTCTTCATGTACCAGTGGTTGCTGTCGTCCACGAACCGCTGCAGGTAGTTCGTGATGGATCGTTTCACGCCAAAGCTAAGGTACCGTCCGACCGACATTGGCACCACGTCGAAGTTGTGGTACGCCGGTGGAACACCAAAACTTCCCGTCTCGGACGTGCTCGAGAGTGAGAGACTGGAGCAGGACGCGTCACTACTGCCACCGCTCGACACCTCCAGACCGTTATCCTTCATGATCGAGAGCAAATCACGCACCATGTCCTCCGAAGGGTTGTGCTTCATCGTGAACTCCTTCAGCTGATCGCGCAGCGTCGGTTTGTTGGGGCTGTACTCGCGGCAGGAAAACTCGATGCACTTCACCGGATGCTTGGCCGACGATTTCTTGCGCCGTCCGTCACTCCGCGTGGCTTTGTAGTTCGAGCAGTAGTGATACTCAGCCATCGCCTTGTTTCGCTGCAACTCCACGATGTCGTTGCGGAAAAAGCGCGTGATCGGTTTCGTCACGTTCTCGTTCAGCACGCTGAGCAGATTCAGCTTGGCCATCTTCTTCAGCGATCGGTTGATCCTGCGGGGTAACTCGCCACGCTTCATCCTGTGTCACACACACACACACACACTTTCCACTTGACTGTCGTACGCGAGGAATCCGTTCAGATCGCGCCCGAAATCCGTAAGAGGAAATCACTTCACTGGGAGGCTGCGATGCATCGACTAACCTGCCTGCAGATGAGACGGCTCCTAGGATGCCTGCAAGGACTTGTGCCCCTGATTCTCTCTTTCTCTTTCTCTGTCTCTCTCGCTCATTCTGTTTGTCTTTGACGTCCTTTTAGCGGCGGCTACCCATTAGAAAACCCACTCAAAAAGGACACCCGATGCGGACCGAAAACCGATCGTCGGTTGAACCGGATCGTCCACATATGTGGTGGATCATTTTCTTCCTTTTCCCTGTGACCTGGTGCATCGTGGTGCATCCGAGGCGAAAGGACAAGGCAAGCCACCCCAGACAGCGATTTCTTTGAATGAGACCAACGAAAAAAGTACAGTTGCTTGGAACATCGCATTTCGGAATCGGTCCCCGCACAGGAAGTGTCCCGTGCATGCGTCGTCGCATTGTGCACGTGCTGCAAGAGATCGTGTCCTTTCCCCGACCGCCAGGGAAACCGTACGCGCAGGTAGCTCAGGTCCTGCTCAGGTGGCCTTTGTTCGTTGGATAGTCTGCGCTGCATTTGGCGTGGTAAAAGGAAGGAAAATTCGCGCATCATCATGCACAAAGGGTGCTCGAATTATTTCCTCCCAAAATACCGTAGTTTGCAGGTAACATTGTGTTGGTATAAAGCGTACAAGCGTGACCCACGCGTTTCGTTTTGTTTGGTTAAGAACCGATCACGGGAGCAGGCGTCACTTTGTACACAAGGTTCAACCTCACGGCCCTTTTTCACGGGCCCCTGCCCAGCTGCAACCGGAGTGGACGACCATTTCCAAAGCATTTCGAATGGAACGATGCAGAATGCGATCGCGCCACGATCAGAGCGCCTTCGCGCGGCAAACCAGTTAAACTTGACCTTGAGCAGGCGAAGCTGAGCATCGTTAAAAACAGGTGTTGAAAACCGTAAAACCCAACCATTTGTCACGGATCCATAAATTTCTCCACCGCACGCCGTCAGGCAAAGGCGTACGGCCACGGGTCCACGGGTACGGAGTCGTCGTCATCGTCATCGTCGTCGTCGGTGACAGTCCGGCAGTAAAACGAATCGCGCGCTTGCCTACCTACCTGCTTTTTGGAGTCCATTTCGTCTTTCAGCTCGATCACGCGCTCCCTAAGCGGTCGGAGCTGCTGCGAAAGGGGTGTAACGCGTTCACGAGCCCCTCCAACGGCCCTTTGGAGCCCATCGACGAGTCGGGCCAGCTCCGTCATGCCCCGCGAACTACTGGGTGATTCCGGCCGAGTGTCCTCTGCGTCACGACCGGTCGCTTTCTCGGGGTCGAGACCTTGGCCCGATTCGTCGTCCGTCATCTGCGACAGCACCGCGGACAGGGACGGATCTTGTGCCTTCAGATTGCCCAGGGTTTGTGTTAGGTCGCCCACCTCGGCTTTCACAGCGGCCAGTTCCGCACGCTGCTGCTTGTACACGTTGCTCTTTGCGCGTAGCGTGTTGACGAACTGTTTGAGGTCTTCGCCACGCAGGATCACCTCACCGACGGTGTCCTGAAGCTGACGTTGGCGCTCCAGAAGTTGCCGCTCTGTCTCACGCAATTCCTTTGTCAGCTGATCGAGCTGTTCGGCCGCGGCTTCCTTATTGCGTGCGACCATTGCGGCCTGCTGCCGGAACGGACCAAGCGTGTCGTTTTGCGTGCTGTGTTCGGCCATTCGCACCTCAACCAACCGCTGAATCTCGCCGCTCAGCTCGTCCACTTTCTGCTGCAGGTCCTGCAGATCCGCCCGGCCGATGTGCGGCTCGTCGATCACCTCCTGCAAAGTTTGCACTTCGGAACGCCGTTGCAGCAGCTCTTGGGGCAACTTTTGCTGCACCATAAACTCGAGCACTTGTGTCTCCTCCACGATGCTCTCCATCAGGTTCTGCGGAGTTGCACCCTGTACGGCCATCCTGGCATTCTGCAGCTCTTTTTGCTGGCGCTCGTGCACCAGCGTTCCTCGAGCGAGGCCCTGCTTCTGCTCGTCGATCTGCTGCAGCAGCTCCTTCTGGCGTTCCTTCTCGATCCGCAGGCTGTTGGCGGCCTCTAGCAGCAGCTCCTGTTGCGGCACCTTGTCTAACCTGGCCTGCGTACGTTCGATGCGCTTCTTCACGTTCTCGATCTCCGTCTCGATCGCGCTGATGTCGTTGCGTAGCTCACGCGTTTGCGTACCCTCGTGTACCGACTGTTCGTGCGCTCGGTGCGCATCCTTGAAGTCGTTCATCGTCTGCAGATACTGCGCCCACAAACTGCCCAATTCTGGCATCGCCATCGCCTCCGGGGGCAGGTCCAACGGAATCAAGAACCTTTACGGAGGGACAACAAACAAAACCAAAACCACATGTTAGTGTTGCGTATCAGGAAACGTCAATCTCAACCACACCACTTGAATCACGCAAGCGAACAGACCCACTTACTTGGCTAGGTATGCGGTCTTCTTAACCCTGTCACGGTTCTCAAACACCCAGCGCAGGATCGGATGGATGAGCTTCTTCTCACCGCGCACCATCCCCCGCCGAAACGCGCCCGGATCCTCGATGTCCTCCGCCGGACGGTACTGAATCTTCCGGAGTGCCTCCATCACGAGCCCATTCGTGTCCTCCGGGTCGCTCTCACGCACGTCGGTCCGTTCGATGGCACCGAACGCGTGAAAAACATCCACCAACACCTGCAGCAGCGACTCTGGTGACAGCGAATCGAAGCTTATCAGGTTGTAGTCCGTCTCGAGCAGCTTGTTCAGCTCGATCACGATCAACTTCAAGTCTTCCGTCATGGTGCTCGCAGTAACGCCGAAATATATATTTATCGCCAAACCACCAAAAAACCAAACCACCAACAACACCGCACTGACACAACGCACTCAACGGAACGGTTCAGTTCGCGGCCATGTTTGTTTGTCATTGCCACCCGGCGTTACCATAGTGACGGAGCGTGCGCCCTCCCGAGTGGACGGTTTTGTTTTGACAAACGATATTCACCACGTGAGCGGCGATCTGTAAACAATCCCGCAGTGCGGGCAAAAACGCGAAAATTGCCTAACGACCGCACAAGGTGGAGCATTTTGATCGTCCAGCTACGGAATGACTTCCTCTCGTGGAACGAGGGGTAGTGCTGCCTTGATCGGATGCCACCTCCCCCCCCCCCCCCACCTCCGGTAGCTGCATCAAAAGGTACTTAATAGGTTTTTTTGTTTGTTTTATATCGCAACTAACAGACCTTTATCCGACGCGGCTTAGGCCTGTGCACGAGAAGCACGACAGAAATGGAATGCAACACGCCAAAACCGAGAACGGCTTCTGAATGGCTTCGGTGTACTTGAGGACATTCATTGCATGGGAGGAAAAAAACACACACACCCCCCAGCCAACCCAAGTATGAAATTGATCACAGCTGCAAGCTAATTACATTGTCGCTGAGTGCAGCAGAACGGTACGATATGCTCTGCATGTTACTTGTTTACTTCCGCAAAATTATGTCCGAGCGTACGAGCGTTTCCATCATTGTCATTTGTAGTTACAGATTTTTGTTTTCATACAATTCTCGTCGTACAGACAAAAATACACTTTTCCAGCAATGGCGAGCTATTTTAAATACATTTCCCCTTTTTTTACCGACTACACACGCGGACAAAACCAGCTCGGACAGCTTTCTCGGAATGGCTTTGTGTCACGTCCACCGGCAGCCTGGTGTGGTACTGTACTCTTCAAACAAAAAAGCCGTCCAATTCCTGCTCGGCAAGCGAATCCCTGCTGTGAGGATCGCTTACACACGCGGGGGCGCTAAATTTACGTCCATCGCTTCAACACCCGTTTCACCCACCCACCATCTAAGCCGTTAATCCTTTTGTTTTCCATCCGCACACGCCTTCGCCCAGTGGCGCACCTTGGAGAGGGATTCAAAATCGCAAACGCCAACCGTTCGACTGATCTACCGATAAATTAATATTAATGCTCGCCACTGCCGGACGCTGAAGACCTCTCCGGGCGTCGCGTGGCGGCAACTGAGCCTTTGGCGAGCAGCCATGCATGGTTGCATTCAGTTTCACCTTCCTCCGGCCAGCAGGCTTGCTGGGGCGTTGCTTTTTCAATTAGCCAATTTTCAGCTGCACGGACGAATAGTTGCGGTAGAACCCCGCGGGGTAACACATTTATCTAGAATAGCAAATGCAAGGTGAGCTAGCCGCTAACGAGAAGCAACAGCACGACACCGTTCTTATCTTAAACGCACCTGTTACGCGCGATACATAAAATTGTAACCACCTCACATTGAACCGCGTGTATCTGATTTATTCACGAGCTTCAGGGTGTGAAATTTCTTAGAATAAAACTACGCATCCGAGCCCGAGCGCGCAACATCCTGAAAGACAAACTAATGTCCCTTTCGCTGTGGGATACTTTTCGTTTAACCCACGCCACGTCCGGGGGTGGCTTTTCTTCGGCCACCTACACTTCGATCGCCTCCATCCATCAACGGTTTGGATGGGTTCAGGATCGGGAGGAAAATCGATAGTACCACACCACACGGCACTATATAAGATAGATGCTCCCGGTCAGCTGAAGTGACAGTAGCGGATCGAAGCTAGCACCGGGGACAGGTCCTAAGGCACGCTATCAATACGGCATCCAGGAGGCACACGAAGGATGTTTAGGCTGTACTTTTTCTTCAACCTTATCTGCCTGTATTTGGCGATCAAAAGTGCCCTGAGTGTGGAAATCGATTCCAATGTAAGCTTCAGCGGCGCGGGTCCCCGATCACCGGCCACCGGTGTCAGAAGCTAATGGGGCACTTCTTTACAGGATCAAAAGTTTGGCGACATGCGAACCGCTGGTGGACGGGAGGTAACCGATGGAGTCACAGATCCGGACGGTTTGCGTCGAGAGGACATCACCGAAGGAGTCAACAAAAGGGCCGCCGCCATGTGGTTCGGTCCGCGGCTTGGAAAGCGAACCATACCAACGGACCTTCACGACGATCTAGTGGAGGAGTTTGACAGTGAGCCGCTTGGATACGTTGGAGAACCACCGCAAAGGTTGGCCACCGAACTTGGGCAGGGAGCGCCCTACATGGTGTTGCTGCTCACGGCAAAACCTCGTAAGTAAGCTTTCACCACGCGAATGACCTAAAGGTAATAAGGTACGCCTGTTTCATGTCCCACAGGAAACCCACAGCCCGTGTTCTACCACACAACGACGCCGAGACTCGGTCGACGGGATTCGGTAGGTGAAAACCATCAAAGACCCCCGTTTGCGCCACGTTTGGGCCGAAATTTGCCCTTCTCACCGCGGCTAGGACGATCGTACAACGGTGGGTATTCGCTTCCGTTCCAGTTCGCGTACTAGACCGGATTCCACCGCATTCAAGCACCGACTTCCGGCAAATGTCTGACCACATCCCTGTTGGGCTGCAGCAGCGGCTGAGTTTATTGGAATTAATTTGAAAAAAAAACACACACACACACGAATGGCTGGAATCCAACAAACTCAACTGGCTGGTGCAGTGGCAGGAAACCACAAGCTAACTCTCAACGAGCTGTATATGCACGCTGTATTGTAATAAAGTGTTAGGAATCTCAAACATCCCTAAAATTATCGTTGTGGTCCGTTTGAAATCCGTAGCTGTATTGCGAATGGGGGCATTCTCCCAAGGACAAACAGGAAATTATGCTTCGATCAATAAGCGATCGAATGCGACTGGGCTTGAGCACGAGCTGCGTTGAAACCGTGTGTTGCAACAACAACTCATTAGCTTCATTTAAATCAAAATCATACTTCCTTCAAACCGGCATGCGGTCCTGTTCGCCAAATTGGCAAATTAAGCGATATTATTCAATCAACATTCGAGCGGGCGATTGATGCGCTAAATTGTTTCCTACCGTGATTTAACAACGTTCATCCGATCATTTGAACAGTTGGTGCAGGCTTTGGATGGCCTTTGTCGTTTTTGTAGAATTTGCATCAAAAACGATTCGTTGCGAGTCGAGAAAAAAAGCGCTACATTTGAATACCGCAGTCCTTTTTGCAACGGGTCACGTTAAAATGGGCGGTAGTTTTTTTTATTGTTGCCCCTTTAAGAAGGAAATAAAAACAACATCTCATCTAGTGTTTTCCTCGATTGGAATGCAATATTCGCCTCGATAGTTTGATCGAGTAAAACCAATTTATGGCACGATCGACGATCTACGACTAAACAAACTACGCTCCCAAAAATCCACGCTTTCATAAAACACCGCTGCACGAGCATGCGGTCGCGAGCGTTAGAACGCCGGCTTCAGAACAGTGAAAGGATAGTGTGGCACCTTCGCGACCATTAATTGGTTTGATGCTTCATTGGGCCGTAGATCGTAAAATGTAAACGAACTAATCGCCACCACCGGCAAATAAAGCGTATAGCGAGCAAAAGCCCCGAAGGTGTTTGTGAACGGTTCTCGTCGTACGTGTTTTGTAGCGAGGTTTTCCATCAACCACCGGCCAAAGAAGTGACGAATTCCAATGCATCTCTTGGGCTGGAGTACATCGGAATGCTTCCCCCAACAGGGCGCATTTGTCGCACCACCAAACACCACAGTATGTAGGCTAATTTGATTGGATTTGCATTTGCGATTGGTTTTATGACACCTGCGTTGGGCTGATTTTTCTTCTCCCAATCAAGAATTGAGCCCAACGAATGGTGCAACTTTGCAAGCTGAAACTGAGCCACCGTCTGTGCTCACATCTAAGCTCAAACCGCCAAAGGTGCGTCATAAACCCGCTCAACCATACCGAAAGCGTGGTGCGCGCCTCGGCGACTTGTGCTTGACGTTCGTACGAGTTCCGCTCTTAATGCTACGAAATGGCTTTGTTCTACGGTGGACCAAGCCTCTCGCTGTTCCGGCGTTGGTGTGCAAATCCATCGGCCGTCATAGCTTTATGACATGTAAGGTGCAAACCGTAGCGTAATTCGAAGGGCTAAACAGAACCTCCCGGCCTACCGAGGCTGGTGATCGGAGTGCAACCTGAAACATACGAGATCCTTCGCTGTAGTAATAAAAAAAATGCTTACAATAAAACCATCAACCACACGATTTCCTACCGTGCGTAGTCACGCCATTTGCAAATTCATTCTTCCTTGAATACCATACGCGGGTCAAACGGATCGCTTAAAACTCCGCGTTAATCTTGCCGAAGATGACCGTGAAATCAAGGAAACTGCCGGAGTTTCCGAGTGCCGCAAAAACCCAAAAACACAACCCCGATACGGTCGCAGGGTCGATGGGCGGTAGTAATTTGGTACACGCATTTATCAACCATCGCATGGAAATCATGGACGATAGGATGTGTGGTTGTGTTTTTTTTTCTCTATTTTTTTTTTGCTTCCCCCAAAAACACCCCGAAGGATCCAGGAGGTGGCATAAAGGCAACACTGTGCCCAATATAGCAGATTTGAAGGACACTCGGCGCTCTGGTCGAATCATAACCCTTTCCTGCAGAAAAAGCCGCCGTGATGTGAAAGGAACCACGCTAATCCAACGCCACACACCACACATGTCTGTCAATGTCGGGGGTAATACCGTACCAGCAACTACTTTAACCACGGTCAGTATGCGTTGGAAGGCATTTGGAATGTACGGAAATGGGACAGAACTGTGGAAAAACAAAACTGCATCTATGATACGGAAGACGAGCGTACGATCATTTGTGGCATGTGCAACACAACCCTGTTGAACTGTCACGTTACAAGCTCATTAAGGTGACACATACGAAGACAATATGCTGGCAAATGGCTCGTAAACAACCGCTACTAGTGTGAAGGATTCGCGTAAAGCCAGCCCGGGTTATCCCGAATAAGTTCAACATCCTTAAGTGACTCTCACGCGTGATCAATCAAACGATCGATTGACTTCCTTCTTTAGCTCACAGCCTACTACACTCGTTTTCAAGGAGCCGACCGGATTCTTTCTTGTTATCCCCATCCCCATCGCTTGTACGATTTTTTTTCTTCTCTCGCCTTGCTGCCAGCTGCTCCACTGGACGGCTTGCGTCGTTATTTATTGTGTGTGTGCTTTTTTTTTGTGTGCTCTCCTTCATTTCCTTTCGTCTACGCAAGGAATCTAGAATCGGGCGCAAAAACAAGCTCGGCACGTGCGCATGATTAACATTTTGACCATTACCTGGGCGGATTAATGGACTAAAACCCACTCCGGTCCGGCATTTACTTCCAATTTGAAGGCGTCGTTTCAGCCAAGCTCGGCTAGGAAAAGTATTGCAAACGCGCCATTGCCCATAGTCCATGACGGTGGTGCATTTGAATACCTTCGCTCGTTTTGCACTGCGGAACATCCATAGCTGATTACATCCATTTATTCATGTAACAGTTATGATTCCAAACGCTTGCGCTGTGCTTTTCTGTCGACGTTGTGGCTTTTTTACACGCCACAGTAAGCACTTTTGGCGTGGAATTTCGCTGGGTGGATCGAAGCCTACTTGAATGCCATTTTTTTCCAAAACTAATTTACGTCCACGCGCCTGTCAACGAGGCACGCTTCCGACGTCAGGTTGCATGGGCGAAGAACTATAATATTGGGCAAGTACCACCACTGCCGCCGACTAGGAAGCGGCTGGCTGAAGTAGCCAAACTGGTTCGAACCGGAAAATAGGGTTCGCCAGGAGCAGCGTAGCAGGGTAAAAATGAAAGAGCGGCTTATGACTTTGGAGTCTGATTGCGAGTCCCCCGGGTGGCAAGAGATCGAAGTAGGCGCCCCTAATCGCCTGGGCGCTAACAATTACACATTGGAAACGAAGCAGGTGCAAGTATTTGGAACTGGCAGCGAAGCACAATTCGATTCGACTCTGCAAAATCCAATTCGATGTGTCCGGTGCGAGGATGTTTATCCGTGAGATTTGCATGTCACTCAATCTGCCAATTAGGGATAAAAATACCGAGCAGGGTAAGGAGAAATGAGCAAATCAACAGTAAAATACTGCGAGACAATAATAACACGGAAGTGAATTACGCTTAAGAATTGCTAAAAATGCAAATCAATTTTGTAATTTATATAATCTAATACACCACGAACATAACCACCGAGTTATGGAAACTGATGAACAATATATCTTTCTTTCACTGCTATTATTAAATTACTCGACTACAAATGTTTATTTCTTTATTTTTTAAATTTATTGCCAAAAATCGAAAGTGAAATACAAAAATTGATTTATTTATTTATTTTTTATCCGATACAATTTTTCTGCAACTCACTCCGATCACGATCGAGAGCTGAGTATCCAGAGTCCCACCCAGTTCCACTGCTCAGCTGCGTATGTAGAGTTCTCTATCTGTGCATCACAGATGCAACGTCAATCAGGCGGGCTCACAATTATGTATGAATCGTTGAGTCAGGTCCGGTCATAAATACTTGTTTGCAAGGTTCTCGGTAACGCCAAGGATTCGCTTTTATTTTTAGCGCGGTAAGCTCAGCCACATCCCATACATCAGATTGCGCAACAACCAAGCTTTGTTGGTGTATGATATGCTTGGGTAGAATGCGTCCGGGCTGGAGGAAGCGACCGCGTATCATATAAATAACATTGTTACACTGTTCCGTACAAAAGTCGTTGCTCAAAAATAAACCTGATGAGATGGAGAAAAAAAACTCTCTTAATTGAATTATTTTTTTTCACTAAGTACGCACATGCACATCAAGTTGCATTCCATACAATATCCAGTGGCACTAAAATAGGTCTCATTTCCGGTCATTTATTCAAGGTGCCACTTCCATTCCCATATAATAAGGCTACAAGCTAAAATATAGTGCAAACGATTGTCATGCATTACTTATCAAAGGTCGCCTACGCTTCATAAAAATGCATCTTAGATGCCAAGCGTCATTCTCGTGTGCCGCTCGTTCGTAAACCAAGATTGATTGATTCAACGTCACAAAAAACATGTTTTTGCGTATCAAATACTGTTGGTAACATTCTTCGTTTAGTTTATCAAGGGCTAATATTGAAACCAAACTCAACCTACTGAAGGGCATACGACTGCAGATAGCCGAACATAAAAAGCAATGATTTACCTTTTAATATGTTAATAGAGGCCCTTAAGGGTATAAAAATATAGAAGGCTACCCTCCATAAGTAAATAAGTAAAGTTTGAATCGTTTGATTGAAAAATACACAATTTTGATACGAGCCAAACCCACAATAGCAGGGTGGAGTGAATTTCGTAAATCTTCGAAGATTTGGGAAAATCAACAAGCGTTTTTTTTTTAATTTCGACTAATTTTTATTCCTGAAGAACGGTACACCTTAAGGAGGAAAAAAAACATAAATACTAAAAAATAAAACTAAAAAGCATAAGTAGGATTTCTTTATTCCTTTCTTTTATTGGTACGTGGCTCATGAGCCAAGCAGGGGCACATTTATAACACTTCAACATCACTTTTTTTAACCCGCTAAACGTGTATATTTAAAGTCACAAATAAGCTACACGCTCGCAGCTCACAACCGAAGCCCGGTTCGACTCACTTGAGCATAACATCGTAGTGGATATTATTGCTTACACGATTGATATGTACCGGTGCTGATTGATTAATTCATAAAAGCGTGTCGTGTGACATGCTTGCTGTAGCTATTTTTCCAAGCAAAGTGTTAATTTTTGCAACAACAAAAAACAATAACGTACCAATATAGGTAATTCAAATTTAAACACAAAAAAACCCCCCGTTGGCGAACGTCGAATGCATGTGAGATGAAGTTGTTTGGTTTACGGATACGTACAGCGTGAGTATTCGTGAACGCCTTGACGAATTGTGCGTATTCTTTCAGAAAACTCAATCCATTCGAATCAAGGTGACAGGTGCATGTAAAGCCATGTGCATGTAAAATCGGATTATCCAATAAAACAACGTCACAACGAGAGTGGCACAAAAAATGACCAGGAAGCAAACAACAGCGCATTGATTTATCATTTATCTCTTCTCGTCTCGCTCCCGTACGTAACAAAGAGAACCCCTCATCACTCGGCGCGTTAAGGGCACAATCTCCTGGTGGTCTCCATCAACTGTATCACCCGCGATGTCATCGTTCAAGACACTTTATTCGACTGCACAGCCATCAACTCGTCAGTCAGTCAGATTGCGGTCGGTTTCGAGCCTCTATTGGCCGTCAAGGTTGGCAGCCTGCATTTCGCCGCGTGTCCCAAACTGCAAAGGAGATAGCCACGCGTACCTTCAGTTTTGTGTGGCCTTGTGGCCAAACTGCGACTATCCAACCCGACCGGCTGCCATTGTGAGATGGAAAAGGATGGAGGGACATTATTCTCCACCGATAGGAAAGGTTAGTTCCGGACGGTTCCGTGCGGATCCGGATCGATTGGGGCTGCTAGGGCTGCTGGTATCCATTTATCAATGTTTTTTACGACTGCTCTCTGCTGCCAGTTCCTCCACGGCAGCTTGGCTGACAAGTATGCCCTGCTTGGGGCAAACACTTAGCCGCGCTCCATTTGCGTTCCTGACTCACTCGATTTAGCTTCCGAGCTGCGACTGCTCATTTGAAAACCCTACACAAACAAACACTGACCGGATACAGCACGAAAATGAAGCGATCTTTTCTATTACGACCTTTCGCTAGTCGTCATCCGACGATGCGATCTGTTGATGATTTGATTGCTGGATTGATTGATTAACGGCAGCGCTGAGGCGCTGGAATGGCGAATGGTGCTCGCACAGATATACCACACTCAGATGCTATCAATTTGTTGTTGATGAAATCATGCGGCAACTGCGACTACAACAGCAAGCGATATTCGAACAACTGCCACCACCGAACGGAACAAAGCGATCGAGTTCGCAATCAGAAGGATACGCGTGAAGGAAGAAAATGCATGCCGCCAATAATGCGGCACAATCGCGAACTAGTTCAGGTTTTTCGCAGCATCCGCCAACACCAATGCACCCGGCGGTGCTCGGTTTCTGGAGCAGGTTCCTTAACGTGCTGGTGATGAAGGTGCAGCATGGGATCTAATCTGTTGGCACCGAAATACGAGCAAAAAAAAATGGCTGCATCACATCGTCAGCTAGAACCTGCCCCAACGCAACCGGTTGCCCCGTCCGTCGGTTGTTTCCAGTCAAGTGTAAACGGGAACACCGGCGTCAATGCCAGCATCCCCCGGGGTGGAGTGATTTTTCCGCCCCGTTTCACGCTCCCCGATATCGTACAGCCAACATTTCAAAAAATCGCTAATAATAAGCGATCGCTGCCCATTCGCCTGCGTCATTGACGCGTCGAGGGCGTCCCGTGTGTCACCCCCTGTGTGTGTGTGTCAGAATCGGACGCAAAATTAGAATATTGACGATGGAGCGAATAAAAAAAAGCTCAACCCTTCCCTACTCAACCTCCTCCGCGTTTCCCGTGCGGTGTGCGGAGTGTTTCCGATGGAAAACTGGCCTCCGATGGAAAGAATGAAAGAAGAAGAAGAAGAAGAAGAGGGGACAGAAAAAAAAACACTACACCCAGCCACCTCGAAAAATGCGCTCCACAAGCGCAGGTTAATTGGCGGAGCAAAGCAAAAGCTCCATCACTCCTCGTTGAACTATCGAGCTCCGGTTCCTATCCCCCCCCCTCCACGCCTCCACCCATTCTCATGGGCCACCCCACCCGATCCTTTCCATCCCTACCAGCGATCGCGCCTCGGATTGCAGTCTCGCTTACCGCCGAAGCCGGACGATGGCGCTGGAAACCGCGAGCACTCGCGCAGCAACCGCGATGCCCGTATAAAAGCAATGGCCGGCCATTTTCAGTCAATTAGTTTGCTTCGAAAACTTCGAACAGCAGCACGCGCCACCCGGAGCTGGTGTCCTTTTTTTTTTTTATTCGCCGCACGAACAGCCTCCCGACAGCCCGTGTCCTGTCGATCCTGTGTCGATCCTGATCGTGACGAGAGTAGTGTTCGTGCGTGTCGAAAAGCTAGGCCACACCAGGCCGCGTAGCCGAGGCCCCAACGCAACAGGAGAAACGTTCCGTGCGAATGTTTGCCTAAAGTTTTTTGCCTGGAGTTGGAGAACGAAAGCAAAGAATCAAACAAACAAACAAAAAAGAGAGAACTGAGTATAAGTGACTTCTGTGAGACAAAAAAGTGACTTTTCCACCGGCAGCGAGCGAGTGTGTCGGTATCAGTTTGCCGTTACCGTTGCAAAAACCCGTTAACGCCTGGTGGCCAAACCAACCATCCAGGTCCAGTGAAGCCGTGCAGCCGTGACCAAGACGAATCCTGCGAGGAAATTTTCACGTAAGCCAGCGATTTCCCGATATCCTTTTCGCTAGTTTTGTAAGCTGTGCTGTGTGCGCTCGATCGTCAACTCGAAGGAGGCGAGCTGAGGCGAGCCGGGTTCGTACTGCTGGCTAATGAATTATGAAACATCAATTGTACAAAAGAGAGCCCATTAAAAGCGCAATTAATACGCCACTTGGACAATCAGGACGAGCGAGTGGGAATTCAATTAGCGGGATCGGTTTCGATTTGCTCGACAAAATGAATCGCTGTCGCTCTATAGTGTCTCAA